>NC_082664.1:164837778-165544028 GCF_025265405.1 Mesoplodon densirostris
GGGAAGCCCACGAATATGTTTTTTTTTAATGTATTCTGTTATACTAACAAAAATCAAAAGTGGTGTTTTAGAGTGATAAATACATTTTCAAGTTCATTGAGTACCTTTTGTGTTGTTACTTCATGATAGTCATCTGTATTGCCTAAAGTTAGTGACTTAAAATGTGACCATTTTATGTGTCAGTGTTTGCTCAGCTGGGTGTTGAGAGACGCTTCTCCTTGGGTCTCTTGCATGTCTTCTGAACAGAGGCACTGACAGCTTTTGTTCCTGATTGTCTTTTCAAAGACGTTTATGCAGCAGATGGCCTTGGAAGATAGAGATAGTGTCTCTCCCTAGCAGAGAGCAGGCTTGTTACTGTCTAGTACAGATAAAGACAGTGTCTCCCCTTGGGTCAAAGACCAGCCAGGTTTACCTGCAGCTCATTATAAAAGATGAGATTCTCTAAGTTCAGGGTTCCTCAGTTGTAACACAAACCTGGGTCATTCCTTGACCTCCCACGGGGCGTGAGGGGCCAGAGGGAACTGATTCGAAGATGGAGCTCATGCTTTGTACTGTGAATGAGAGTCCTTTGTTTCTGACCCAGGAGTCCCCTGTCTTCTGCCAGAGTCCATGAACTCTGGCAGGCTAACTTGTTAGCTTGCAAGTGGGGTCAAATCTCAGAGCCTCTGTAATGCTCGACTCTGGGCAAGTCTTCTGTTGGTCTTGCTGAGGTCGCTCTTGCGGCTGTAGTTGTCTGGTAGCTCGACCTAACTGGATGGTTTTAAGATGCCTCACTCATGTCTGGCAGCGGATGCTGACTGTCACCTGGGCTTCTCTTTCCGTGTGATTTCTCAGCCTCAGACTCAGCTCCTTTATGTGGTGGTGGCAACATTCCAAAAACGGGGGCACGGAAGCTGTAAAGACTTGACACCTAGGTTCAGCATCACATGGTGTCCCTTGTGCTACATTTTGTTGGTCACAATGAGTCTTGAAGCCAGTTTGAATTAAAGGGGCGGGAAAACAGATGCCGTTTCTTACTTTTTTTTTTTTTTTGCGGTACGGGGGCCTGTCACTGTTGTGGCTTCTCCCGTTGCGGAGCACAGGCCCCAGACGCGCAGGCTCAGCGGCCATGCAGATGCCGTTTCTTGATGGGAAGAGTGGCAAAGTCACCCTGCAAAGGGGCATGTCAAGATGGGAAGAATTGTTGTGGCCATCTTTGTAAATACATCATCAGAGTTTCTTGTTTTTGTTTTTCCCATTCATTGTGATGTGTACTTGGTGGGCTCTTTCGTTCTAGAACAGTTAAAAATATTATGTCTTTGATAATTTCCTCTTACTTTCTTGCTTCTCTTTCTGGAACTCCTATTATTTAGAGGCTGGGTCTACTGGATTAATTCTCTGAATTTTATCATTTCTTCCCTATTGTCTGTCTTCTTAGTTTTACTTTCTGGAAATTTTCCTTGATTTTGCCATTCATTCTGTTGAATTTTTAAATTTCGGCTACCACATTTTCAGTTTCTACAAGTTCAACTTGTCCTCTGGCCTCCTCTCATGAATGCAGTATCTTTTATCTTTAAGGATATTTATGATTTAAAAAATTATTTTTCATCTGGTTCCTGTATTGTCTTTATTTCATCCATGTACCTCTTCTCTCTCTTTTTAAAAACTCTTTTCTCATCTTGGAGCCTTTCTTTAGTTTTCTCATGATTCTAGGCCTTTATTCATATTTAAGAGTGAGGGATGGACACACACACACACACACACACACACACACGCAGAAACTTTGTGTACCCGGGTGGGGCTTGTTGATTAAGAGTGCCAGCCATCGGCAGGTATTGATGGAAGATTCCCAGATGACAGTTATTTGTGAGTCTTGCCCCTGGGGTTTTCCAGTGTCTACAGAGATGAATCCTCTAATCTGTCTGTATTTGGGGAGCAGGGAGGGAGGAAGGGAACTAGAGGTCTCGCTGTTAACACGACTTCCACTTATGACTTCGTCGTATTCTAGCATTTCACCCCCATTTTCCTCTGGGGCGTTAAGGACCGGAGCCCTTACCCTGCTTGGTCCACGGAGGAGGATGAGTTGCGGGGATGTGCCCGCTGAGGACCGCTCGGCGTGCCTCCCTGCCCCCTTCACGGACTTCACTCAGGTCACCCCTTTTGAAGCCGGAGCTGTGGTCCCATCGTGTGTGATGGCTCCAGGGTCTGCCTGTTGCCCACTGGGTGCCCCCGTCACTGGCTTTCTGTTTTCCAGGCTTTTGTTGTCTCTTCTCTGCAGTTGTCTCCTCTCTGGTGCTTTTTCCCTTGGGATCTTTTAAATCAGTTTAGTGGCATTTCAAGAGGGAGCATAGGGATGGATAAATGCCCATGGTCAACCAGAAACCTCCCTTTTCCCTTTTTCTTGTAGTTTCCTGGTGTAGATCCTCTGCCGGTTCTTATTCTGATTAGTATTTGGTTTCAGTGATGTGAGTTCTTCATAGGCCAGTTGTTTGTCGTTGAGTGTTGAGGAGGGGCCTGGGCAGTGTCGCTCCCTCTGCGGTCTTTCAGCCCTTGCTTCGCCCCAGGCGGTAAGGATTGGCTGTTAATGGCCCTTTTCAACACCCACTTTGCCCACTGGTTCCTTCTAAGACAGCGTGTCTGAGTATTTCTTTCTCTTCCTCCCCCATGCCCTCCAGTGGTGCCAGTCCAGATCCTGGGTAATTCCTGCCACCAGCCCACACGCGCTGTTTTTGCTATGTAAACAAAAGATTTTTGCCTGTGCCCACAGGGTGTCCCGCAGTTGCCCGGAACAGCTCCTCCAGCAGTTCCTTCTGTGGCTTCCTTCATCCCGTCTGATCTTCCTTGTCTTGGGCAGCACTTTCTCTTATATCGGGATTGAGACTGGATTCTTAGTGTCCTCACAGGTGGAGTTTGAGTTTTTCTTTTCCTTGTTTCTAGTGATTTCTCAGAAGAGGGCAGGACGTTTTTATTACGCCATCTCTTATTGGACGTGTACTCTCGTTAATTTCATGTTGGTTTTTATTAGTTTCTGTCTCAAAAAGTGAACTTTTCCTAACATTATCCTCCAATTCTAAGGCTGTTTTTTAAATATATATACTCAGCACACCTGCAATTATGACTGCACAGCACCAAAGCTTTCTCTTGCTCAGTTTTCATTTTATGTTCTTCCAGGGAAGATCCGCCAACATGTTCTCAGCCAGACAGTGATAATGAAGCAGAAGAAATACAGGTTGGTTCAAAATAATATAAACTGTTCTGTAACGTGTTCTAATCGAAATGTTCTCTGAAATGGTTCTGGCTTTGAGATCTTAGCATAGATTCAATCAAGTGAGAAATTACATGAAAATTTCACTTGGACACATACTTTGTGTTCAGGAAAAGCTGTCTCCTGTGTATGGGTGATTTTTAGATGCGGCATTGCTTTTTGGAAGCCCAGTACACTATCCACATTTAACGTTCTGTTTCTGTCCCCCTCTCCATGCAGTGGTCGGACGACGAGAACACAGCCACGCTTACGGTAAGAGCCTTGAGGTGTGGGGACCACCTCGTGCTGTCCCCCTGGGGTGCTTCCAGGTTTCAACACAGATCACTCTAAATCCCCATTTACTCACCTTTTCAAGCTTTTATTTATTATTTTGAAAAATAACTTAAATCACTGTTTACAGGCAAACATGGTGTGCCCTTTTATTTTTATTTTCATTTTTTAAAAAAATACACCTTTAAAAAAATAAATAAATAAAAATAAAAATAAAAAATACACCTTTATTTTATTTTTTGGCCATGCCATATGGCATGTGGGATCTTGGTTCCCTGACCAGGGATTGAACCCATGCCCCTTGCATTGGAAGGATGGAGTCTTAACCACCGGACGACGAGGGAAGCCACTCCCTTTGATTTTTTTATTTTTAATTTTTAAAATTTATTTAATTTATTTATATTTGGCTGCGTTGGGTCTTTGTTGCTGCACGCGGGCTTTCTCTAGTTGTGGCGAGCGGGGGCTACTCTTTGTTGCGGTGCGCGGGCTTCTCATTGCGGTGGCTTCTCTTGTTGCGGAGCATGGGCTCTAGGCATGCGGGCTTCAGTAGTTGTGGTACGTGGGCTCAGTAGTTGTGGCTCGTGGGCTCAGTAGTTGTGGCTCGTGGGCTCTAGAGCGCAGGCTCAGTAGCTGTGGCGCACGGGCTTAGTTGCTCCACGGCATGTGGGATCTTCCCGGACCAGGGCTCTAACCCCTGTCCCCTGCATTGGCAGGCGGATTCTTAACCACTGTGCCACCAGGGAAGTCCCTGTAGAAGTTGATTGAGCATGTTTTACTCTTTCAGGCTAAGAGTGTCGTCAAATTCAACTTAAAATATGTTTTAACAAAAATCTTTTTAAAGGAATGAGAATATTTCTAAAAATATGGGAGGCAAATAAAGCTTCTCATACTTTGAGATAAAAGCGAAAGATTTGTGTAAAATTGCTTACAAATAAATGTAAAGGCACAATAAAGGAAACTAGTTTTAGAGGAGGGTATATTCTAATGCAATTCTAAATAAGGAGATATTTCTGTTTATTTTGATGGAAGAGATATGATGTCCAGGGTACAAGGGAAAAAAAGTGCAGGTGCCTAAACATTTCCTTAGGTATAAAAAGTGTGCCCACACATGCAGAAAAGGCAAGTTTACATGTTTTATTTTACTCTGGATATCACTCAGGTCAGTTCCTCTCCTTTTATGAAAATTCTGTCCAGTTCAGCATACATCTTAGCTTTTGCCCATATTCAGCGCCCTGTAGTGGGTTCTGTGAAGTAAATAAAGATGACTATGATTTGATTCCTGACGTTAGGGAGTATATAAACCAGTGAGGAAAGATGCTCCAATTTGGGGGTGATGACAGAGTGCTGTCAAACAGAGAGGACAGGGCTTCCCTGGTGGCGCAGTGGTTGAGAGTCTGCCTGCCGATTCAGGGGACACAGGTTCGTGCCCCGGTCTGGGAGGATCCCACATGCCGTGGAGTGGCTGGGCCCGTGAGCCACGGCTGCTGAGCCTGTGCGTCCATAGCCCGTGCTCCGCAACGGGAGAGGCCACAGCAGTGAGAGGCCCGCGTACCACAAAAAAAAACCCCAAAAAACAAAAAACAGGACGGTTACCACCAAGGGCATCTAGAAATAATTCAAGGGAGAAGTGATGTTTGGCCTGGATGCTAAGTGTAAGGATGATCAGTATCAACTCATGTTTTTTTAATATAGATAGATAGATACAGAAATTAACAATGTGTATGTGTGTATTTACCAAACTCTGCTTAGCTCTAAAAGTGACATAATGACATCATGGTGGCAGTGAGCACACCTAGTGCCCTGATCTTGGTGTCTAAATAGCATTCTCCTCTAAAAGGAGTTGAAGCTCCTTGGAGAAATTAAAGAATGGGGGTGGCGTGGTAAAGATGAGCCTGCAACAACTTGTGTCAGAAAGTAAGATTGATGGGTCATGACACAGAGGACCCAGAAGTTAGCCTGAATGGGCTCCCACTGGCCACATACGTGAACATCATAACAAAACAATAATGGTAATGGAGTATAACCATTGACTAAAATTAGAATCCATGGTCCCATACTGACATAAACAAATGATTAAACTAAATAAATGGAGCAGAAGAGAGAGCCCTTCTTTATAGTAGAAAAGACACCAACTAATAATTGTAGAAGGAATGATAGAATTGGAAATCACCATTTGCAACCATTGTAGTGATAATTGATGGAATAGATGTTAAAACTCATGGGTGAATATTTGATGAGGATACTTGAGTATTCTCAAAGTCATGTCCACCAAAATTACTAGCGGTCAAGAGAAAAATAGTACCTTCACAGTGGAAAGAACTGGCACCAGTGTGACCAAAGTTAACCTTCTCAGTGATGGGACAGACGTACATCGCCTGTCTCCTCGTACAACGCACAGAAGGACACATCACCTGCCAACAATGCACAACCTGAATCCAGTCATGAGGAAGCAGCCAGCAAACTCATCGTTTTGGAAATTACATAGAGTCGCTGCCCTGTACTCTCCAAAACGTCAGGGTCATGAAAGATAACGAGCAACAGAGAGAGGAAATGTTACAGATGAAAGGAGATTAAGGAGACACGACAAGGAAATGCAGTGCTCGATGCTAGACTGGGTCCTGAGCCAGAGGAAAATGTTCCATTTTTCTTTTGCTATAAAAGACGTTATCAGGACAATGGGCACATTTTGAATAAGATCCGTAGATGAGATAATGGTATTGTATCCACACCACGTTACCTCCCTGATTTTGATAATTTGGCTGGGTTATGTAAAAAAAAGTTACTGCTTTACACACACACACACCACACACACACATGCCCCCCCCGCGACACCCCCCCACACACACACCCCTACCCCTGCCTACTTATATGTAGAAAGGAAGTTGAGGGGGAGAATGATAAAGCAATGTGGTAAAGTGCCTGAGTGAAGAGTGTGTGGAAATTCTTGTTACTCTTCTTTTAATGCTTCTGGAAGTCTCAAATTATTTCAAAATAAAAAATTAAAAAGTGATTGGGTTTCACTGGGGAGAGCTAGATGTTGGGCAGGGGAGCTTTCAGGGCAGAAGAGCACTCTCAGAAGAGGAACGTGAGCCAGGACCCAAGATGGGAAAATTACCACTGCAAGTGATTAGTAATTAGTGTAGTGACAGAAATGCCCCATTAAAAATGGAACCAAGTAGTCAAGATGGGTAAATTCCAAAGGCACAAGGTGAATTTCAAAGAGCAAGTTGCCAAAAGTATACATATCAAGTGACAACAGTTACTTTAAATTTTTTAAATGTTATGTTTTTTTTTTTTTTCTTTTTGCGGTATGTGGGCCTCTCACTGTTGTGGCCTCTCCCGTTGCGGAGCACAGGCTCCGGACGCGCAGGCCCAGCGGCCATGGCTCACGGGCCCAGCCGCTCCGTGGCATATGGGATCCTCCCAGACCGGGGCACGAACCCGTATCCCCTGCATCGGCAGGCGGACTCTCAACCACTGCGCCACCAGGGAGGCCCAAATGTTATGTTTTATGGACAGGCACACGTAGTATAACATCAGGACTGTAGAAGAATATGCCCACTCTTGTAATGATGGTTGCCTGTGGGGAGAGGGAAGCATTAGGGAGGAGAGCAAGGAGATGAGGAACTTCATTAGTATCTGTGATGTTTTTTCCTTAAGAAACTTAAAGGTCTGGATCAGACATGTCAAACTGTTGAATGTATGGATCCAGGTATATATTTTTTGTATATTTAAAACATTTATTTCATGATTAAAACATTTTTTAAAAGAAATAACCTTTCTGATGGGTGTGATACAGGGGGGCTGTGGTGGGTAAAGTTGGAGAGATAGGTGAGTTTGGATCATAGAAAGTCCATGGATATGATTTAAAATGTGGATTTTATCTGACTTAAAACAGGAACCTTTTCTCAGACAAGTGAGGTGTTCCGCAAATTTAAAATCGACTTGAACTGTGAGCTTAAAAGAACCCTATTACTAGTTAAATCTGTTAAAAGATAATTTTCAGGAAAAGGTAGAATAATGACTTAACACACGTTGAAGGCTGTATTTAACTCATGAGGGAACCAGGCAGATGTTATAACTGTCTCAAAAGAGAACCCAAAGGACAGACTCATTTATAGATTAGGAGTATTGAGATGAATACGTGGGAGGGAAGATAGCTGATTTCCACCAGACACGATAGAATTTTCACGTCTGTAAGAAATACTTCTCATTGTTTTCACTTACCTATATTTCACCAAGTTGTAAACTAGCTCACAGACCCAGCTAGAATCAGGTAACCCAGAAAGTGCTGTATGTATAGAATACATAGTCTTTCACTGAAAGCACAGATTTTTCTGTACAATACATAAACTTTTCATCATTTAAATTTGTTTTAGTATCCTTAGGGCAGGATTTCTTAAAGTTGAATAATTGGAGGATTTGAGGGAATCGATTGCCTCTTTTAAAATGTATCAATGGGGCTTCCCTGGTGGCGCAGTGGTTGAGAGTCCGCTTGCCGATGCAGGGGACACAGGTTCGTGCCCTGGTCTGGGAGGGTCCCACATGCCGCGGAGCGGCTGGGCCCGTGAGCCATGGCCGCTGAGCCTGCGCGTCTGGAGCCTGTGCTCCGCAACGGGAGAGGCCACAACAGTGAGAGGCCCGCGTACCGCAAAAAGAAAAAAAAAAAAAAAAATCAATGATACAGAATAGCCAATAGTTTACAATAACTATAAATGAAGTATAACCTTTAAAAATTGTGAATCACTATATTGTATACCTATAACTTATATGGTAAAGAAAAAATGTAATACAGAAATATAAAGCAATCCTTATATGTGAAGTTTTATGGGATAGGAAAATTAAATAGTTTTGTCTTTGAAGATAGAACCCCTCATATTGTACAATTTGTGTAACTGTGCCATTTATCAAAAATATTGCTAATGCAGATCTTAGATGACTTTTTATGGATAGAGCCCTAGGGTAGCCAAACCAGCAACTTCAGGGGATTCTAAGGAAATTACTGCCTTAACAGAAATGAGGGAGAGACGAATGGAAGATAAAGGACTCCAGGCTGTTATTCATTTTGTAAACCTCTCTAAATGGCTGCAGTTTAGTTTCATGTATCTAAGCAGAAGAATAACAGAGGATGGAGACGGTGGCAGGCTGTCAGATAACTAACTGAAAGATGCTGCTGATCAGTCCAGAGGTCACGTACACCTGCAGCAGAAAGAAAGCAAGTCCAACCTGCCCTTGATCTCTGCCTGCACTCACTAGCCTGTTGCTTAAAGCTGGTATCTTGTCTGGGGAATATGTTACCTTTTTTTTTTTTAAACTTTCATTTTTTGGTCTGTGTCTCTGTGCCTTGAGTCATAGTTTTTTCTCTGTCATAACTGGATTAGATCTTGGGGATCAGCATAAGCCATTTTTCTTTTTGGGTATTTGATTATTTATTGCTGAATAATAAGTCATCCTAAAACTTTGTGACTTGAAACAATAATAACAATTTCCTTTTTTAATTAAAAAAATTTTTATACAATTTTTAAAGGTTATACTCCATTTACACTTTTACAAAATAATGCATCATTCCCCGTGTTGTACAATAATATATCCTTGTAGCCTCTCTTACACCCAGTAATTTGTACCTCCCACTCCCTTAGCTTACTCTAGACCTATTGTAACTTTTTTTTCCCCTTGTGGAAGAACTTGTCATGACTGGACTTTTTCAGTATTTGCAATTGCCCAGTAGGGGGCAGCAAATATAAAGGGAAAAAGTGACTGCAGAGCATCAGTGTTAGTGTTTTTGTATTCTTGTCTCTCCTGCAGGCCCCACTTCCATCTCTCTTACTCCCCTTTTCTCTACTTTATGTCCATGTGCTCCTGATGGTGACAGAAGGCTCGAGGGAGAGCATAACTGTAATTACGTTTACGTTCTGTCACCGCTGTATTTCTACTTACTTCCTGGTTGAAACAACACTTAGAATGTTTTGGTTACTCACCAATATAAAATACACATTTTAGGGACTTCCCTGGTGGCACAGTGGTTAAGAATCCGCCTGCCAATGCAGGGGACACGGTTTCGAGCCCTGGTCCGGGAAGATCCCACATGCCATGGAGCAACTAAGCCCATGCACCACAACTACTGAGCCTGTCTAGAGCCCGTGAGCCACAACTACTGAAGCCCGCGTGCCTAGAGCCTGTGCCCTGCAACAAGAGAAGCCACTGCAACGAGAAGCCCGCGCACCACAACGAAGAGTAGCCCCCACTCACCACAACTGGAGAAAGCCCGCGCGCAGTAACGAAGACCCAATGCAGCCATAAATGAATGAATGAATGAATGAATGAATGAATGAATGAATAAATAAAACACATTTTAAAACCAACCAGACAGGAAAGAACATTTTAACTTCACCAAGGTCCTATTTTTAAATTTTGTTTATCTTAAAACTTATCCGGAAATAGCAGCGTTTAAATACAGTTAACCACATAATTTATTTCTTATTCTCATGAAGACTTTTGGGGAAACGTCCAAGAATCTTTTCCTGCAAATGGAAAGGCTTCTGGCCCTTAAATGCGAGGTGTTATTTCTGAGAATTGGAGTATATGCACAGGTGATATTCTATCCGTCTCTTTTCATTTAATAGATACTGGTTTTATGTAGGTGCTAAGAGAATCATTCATTCCTTCCTCACATCCCCAGGTGCCTTGTAACATCTGTCTCTTCAGCTTTGTGGGTCTTGATTGTTTTGGAAAGTGCCATTGGCACTTGTTATTTTTTTTTCCTTTTCAGATAAATGCTACTTGATCATTGATTTTATTTAGCTGAGTTCAGAAATTCTGATAGTAATTTGTATTCTAAATTATTTTTTATGCCCTGAAGTGTTGAACTTTGAGATTTTGATCTTGTTTTCTATATTTGTTGTGATGATACTGACTTGCCCAAATGATTTCTTCTTTCTCTCTGTAGGCACCAGAATTTCCTGAGTTCACCACTAAAGTCCAAGAAGCTATCAATTCCCTGGGGGGCAGTGTATTTCCAAAGCTTAACTGGAGTGCCCCAAGGGTAGGAACACATCAGTAAATCTCTCACTGTGTGAATATTATTTGTTTTGCTATTCCATTTCGCTTTATATCCTCACAGAGGGTCTGATTATATTCCTAATTCTAGGAAATTCCGTGGAATTTATTTTTATTTTCCCCGTTATTTTATTTTCCTGATTTTGCAATACACTTCCCTGGGTCTGTGAAATGCTGTATATTTTGCCAATTGACAGTTTCAACCTCTTGTGTTGCTGATTGCGCTAGAAATCTGAGAAAAGCCTTTCTCTACCCTTTTCAAAACTTCACCTGTTCAGTTTGACAGAGAAATTTTTCTCTATTGAAAGGTAGAAAAAATTAAAATGTCCTAGGATCTAGAAACAGTTGTTTGACAGATCACCTGACGTTTTCTTAAATTGTGTTTTATTTCAACATTACATTGACAAGATTTTTTTTTTAAGTTAAGGTCTAAAGGAAAATTCGTTATTTTTTTCTATTCCAGTAGAAAACAATTTTATGTCAGCAAGGCTCATTTAAGGAATCAAGACTTATCTGCATTTTCAAAAAATCATCTCATGTGCTTATCTTTTCTTATTCTAACATGAATGATAAATTGTACTTAATCTAATTTTTGTTTTTACTTATTAAAATTAGTGACACATATACATAGGATTTTTTATTAATTTTTATTGGAGTATAGTTGCTTTACAATGTTGTGTTAGCTTCTACTGCACAGCAGAATGAATCAGCCATACAAATACATATATCCCCTCCCTTTTGGATTCCCCTCCCATTCAGATCACCACAGTGCATTAGGTAGAGTTCCCTGTGCTATACAGTATGTTCCCATCAGTTGTCTATTTTATACATAGTATCAATAGTGTATATGTGTCAATCCCAATCTCCCAATTCATCCCACCCCACCCATTTCCCCCTTTCTCTACATCTGTGTCTCTATTTCTGCTTTGCAAATAAGGTCATATATACCATTTTTCTAGATTCCACATATATGCATTAATGTATGATATTTGTTTTTCTCTTTCTGACTTACTTCACTCTGTATGACACACTCTAGGTCCATCCACGTCTCTACAAATGACCCTATTTCATTCCTTTTTATGGCTGAGTAATATTCCATTGTATTACATATACATAGTTTAAATTTTCAGAAGATCTGGAAACTTGCTACAGAAATCAGCCAGTTCTGACACCCGTTTTGCTTCACTATTTCCCACTGCTCAGAGGCAGCTGTTTTCAAATATTTTAGTACCTTCTGTTATTTTCCTCTACTTCTCTGTTCTTCTGTCTTAGATGTTTATTACTGACTTCCTGCTTTAGAACAGAAAGGTTCAGCTCTGTTTCATCTCCTGTCCCCACTACTTTATTTATTTATTTATTTATCTATCTATCTACCTTATCTATTTATTTATCTATTTATTTATTTATTTTTGGTTGCATTGGGTCTTCGTTGCTGCTCGGGCTTTCTCTAGTTGCATTGAGTGGGGGCTACTCTCCATTGTGGTGCATGGGCTTCTTATTTCAGTGGCTTCTCGCTGTGGAGCATGGGCTCTAGGTGCACAGGCTCAGTAGTTGTGGCTCGCGGGCTCTAGAGCACAGGCTCAGTAGTTGTGGTGCATGGGCTTAGTTGCTCCACGGCATGTGCGATCTTCCTGGACCAGGGCTCGAACCCATGTCCCCTGCATTGGCAGGCAGATTCTTAACCACTGAGCCACCAGGGAAGCCCTGTCCCCACTGCTTTCTGTTCCACTGTCCTCATCATCAGAATGGCATACTTTGATTAGACCAGTATTCAGTGTTTCTCATATTACGTTTATGCAAACACTACGTACATATCTGATATATACCATACATTGCTTGTGTTTTCTTATTCAACATTTTGTTTTCCCTGGAGTTAATAACTGTCTTGTTTATTCAGTTGCATGGTTTTCTATGTATATACTGTTGTTTTAGTGGAGTTAAATTTGTGTGTTCAGTATACCATCTTTAACCAGAAGTTCATCATCCTTTTTCATTGGGAGAAATTTTAAAGAAGTTATTATAAAGGAGTTATTGAAACTCATTTTTAGTTTATCTATGAGCAGTAACTTGAGTTGTTCTTGACTACTGATCTGGCTTGAGGCTTTCCAGTTAAAATGGATAGATTATTTGTGATTTTAAGTTATTCCTTTGTTCATTTATTTTTTATTTATTGAGTGCCGACTGTGTTCCAGTGCTTTCTTTCATACCGTGTGGATAACTGGACATTTTTTTTGCAATCATTAGTTTTCTCAATTACTGTCCTGTGTCTGATCTGTCTATGGGAGAAGTATGTTTTTTAAATTACTTAATTATTCTATCATTTTTAGGCATATTTCTCTGAGGTTTGTGCCTCCTGTGTCTGCTCTTCTTACTTTTTTTTGGTGCATATATTTGAGGCTTTCACCATTTAAAATTGTGATGGTTCAGAATATGTCACCTCCTCCCTCCCAGATCTGATAGACATGGGTCTTAACTGTTGCAGTCATCCAACTTCAGGGTTCCAGCCGTCTCTCCCCAGAAACAGGAAGAAAGGAAGGTTCTCTGTTTTCTTAGTCGCTGGTCAGGCTGTTTTTTTATGCCTGAGTCTTCTAGCTGAAGTGTCAGCATTTCTGATATCTCTTTATCCCCCTCTTTCACCATCCGTGAGGAAGACACAGGGCAGTGCTTGGGCCTGAGCTGAAAGGTGAGAACCTGAACATCTTGGTTCAAGACTGAGTATCCGACATGCAGTGGTGATGCTGTTCCTTGTTTAGAAGTGTAACTTGACAATTGACAGTATAGCTAAAATTTCTTTTTTTTTTTTTTAATTTATTCATACTTGGCCGCGTTGGGTCTTTGTTGCTGCACACGGGCTTTCTCTAGTTGCGGTGCGCGGGGGCTACTCTTCGTTGCAGTGCGCCGGCTTCTCACTGCGGTGGCTTCTCTTGTTGCGGAGCATGGGCTCTAGGTGCGCGGGCTTCGGTAGTTGTGGCACGTGGGTTCTAGAGCGCAGGCTCAGTAGTTGTGGCGCACGGGTTTAGTTGCTCTGCGGCGTGTGGGATCTTCCCGGGCCAGGGCTCGAACCTGTGTCCCCTGCATTGGCAGGCAGATTCTTAACCACTGCGCCACCAGGGAAGCCCTAGCTAAAATTTCTTACCTGACTTTTTTCTTCAACCCCTTCAGGTTATATGCATTGTTGATTTTGGCTATAGGCTTGAACTTCATTCATAGCAACTAACTTGGAATATATACTAAGTAGCATGTGCTCTATCATTTAGGACGCGTACTGGATAGCAATGAATAGTTCTCTGAAATGTAAAACGCTCAGTGACATCTTCCTACTGTTCAAGAGTTCTGATTTCATCACTCGTGACTTCACCCAACCGTAAGTATGTCTCTTGTTCTCTTATGTCAGTAGTTTCAGTACTTGTGAGTTTTTCTACAGAGAAATTCCATTAGTTCTAGTACTATGGTAAACAACAGATCCACATACCAAGGCTGTTTCATTTTCTCAAATGACCTACTAAAGCAAACCTTTCTTTTCCATTGACAGCTAATGCTATACAATGAATATCCCTAAATATCAAGGGCTTTCTGTGTATCTGCCCAGTAAATATAGTGGTAATTTTTTTCTTATTATAAAGCTAATATATGCTTATCATAGAAAAATAAAAGTGGGGACTATAGCTACACAAAAACAGGAAATGTAAAAGCATTCATGATCTCGCCACAGTTGGTTTTCTGTACTTCCAGGATTCTGTCTGTGCATAGGTATAATATAGATACACCTGTCTCTAACTGTATTCCAGTTTTTTAAAACAAAAAATGGGATCATATAGTTCATATTGCTTATGAGGCTGCTTTTGCATTTAATCAGTATATATCAAACATCTTTATGTGTCATTAAATATTAAACACATCATTATTTTAAACTTGCTTCAGAGTATTCCACTGGACAGCTATAGCATCATTTATTTCATTAGTTCTCTCTTCTTATTCATCTCTTTTCTTCTTAGTCCTGCAGTGAATATCCTTGAGCTAAATCTTTGCCTGCTTTCCTGATTTTTTTCCTTAGGATAAATTCCCAGACATGGACTTGCTGTTTTCTTCCCTCTGCTAGTTACTCTGTAACTAACCCTTCGTCGTAGGCACACAGCCCCCCTGCACTGCGGCACTGTAGGCGATCTCTTTATGCTTCTTTTGTTCTCTCATCAAACAGCAGTTATTCTTCTAGATTTCTTATCCTACCCCAATTTTAAATCTGAAATCTCAATTAAACTAACCTTTAATCTGATCTCTAAAATAAAGCATATCAAAAAATCTAGAAACTAAGCAGGTACACAGGTGAATACATACATATGTCATGTATGCATGCCACCTCTTCCCCTTCCATTCAGTTCAGTTTGCCCTGCTCATTCATCCCCTTTCAGCCTCAAATCCTTTTTTGAAGTGGAGCCTGGCATAAAGAAAATACATTCCCTACAAGTCAGTTGTGCATCATCTCTTTTGCATCGGTTCTGCAGCTTGGGCATATGGTTTTAGTATTAAATTAATTTAAGAAAATGAAGTTAAGTAATAATAAATGAGTGTGATTGTATTGCCAGTTTATTATAAAAGGACTTTACCTGTATTGGTTTTTCTGGTTCACTTACAGAAAAAGCTTTATGTTGTTCTGACATTTAGGTGTCAGCCTTTTATGGTTGTGTTGGCACAGGTGTTATGAGGTGTTTGCTTTAGTAATAATGCAGCAGCATTTTCGTCCTGGGAGACACCCTCTGATTAGAGGAAGTTGTGGCTCTCTCTTTTTTTGCCATTGTAGAGCTTTTTGGTATTGAATGCTTTTGTAAAGAGGCCTTGGAATATATTACATTAAAATACTCTGTACCTGTTAATTCATTTGATAGGGATTTTTATGCACCTTTGATATTAGTTGCAGTGAGTATATAAGGACATTTCCTCTCCAAAAATTATAAATCACTTCTAATTCTCTGTGGTTGATGGCTTTTAAATCATCTTTGCACCCTAGCGACCTGCTGGCTCCTCTTAGCCCACCTCTCCCTCTTTGTCTCACATGAATTTAGCCACGATTCCAGTGAAGGTTAGAAATACCAGTCAGTCATTTTGCGTTTTGTACTTTTTGACTTTTGCATGGGGAAGAAGTTAAATCAGCAAATACATTTGAGGCCTTGGATTAGGAGTGTTTATCCACAGAATACCATCTTTCTCCTCATGTAAATAATTGGGAGTTGGCAGGATAAACACCAAGCCCTGGGCTTGCAGCCTTTCAGACCAGTGGTACTCCCAGTCACCTTTTCTGGAAATCTTTGTCGGTAGTCAGTTTCGTAACTGACTTGTTACGCAACAAGTAAGTCTTGTTACTACAGAAAAATTCCTATTGATTGGGTCTTTAATGAAAGATGAACTTTCGTCACAGAGGCCTTTCTGGACCCCTTAAAGATTAAGAATACAATACTTTAAATTGGACAGGATCTTATCAGTGATTTAATTTGACTCTTCAGTCAGTTAGAAAAATGAGGCCTGAATCTGCTCAGTAATTTGTTCCCATCAACTAGTTAATAGAACCAAAACCAGAATCTAATTTCAGTAACGTCATTCTAAATGTTTTCTGTATTTTCACTTAATAAAGTTATACATTCCTTCTTTTCTATATGCTTCAAAGTAAAATATTATAGAATGTAATAAAAGATAGAATATTATAGTATATAATTATGTACATAAAATTATGTAATATTATGAAAATTATGTTATATTCTTTGGGAGCTTGCTTCAACAAGAGAAACAAAGATGTTATAGTTAGGATTACAGGTTAACAGAGGGCCAACCAAAAAGAGTTCACACACAGTGTTTTTAAAAATACATTATTTAACAAGGAGTCTGGAGATGGGCTATTTCCATCTATAATGGTTAAGTCGCAGCTCATCAGGGTCACCAGGGACCAGGTTCTTTCAGTCTTTCTCTCTGTCATCCTTGGCTTACTGGCTTGGTATTTGGGTTTATCACCTAATGGTTACAAGGTGGCTGGTGTTTTGCAGGTATGGCATGGAGATGACTATATCTTAGTCAAAAATAGGAGGGGGTGCATCTAATTCCTCTCATTCTTCTCTGTCTGTGAGCAAGTAAAGCATTCTGGAAGCTTCCCAGGAGACTTCCTGATAGGCTCACGGTCACACAGTTACTCAGCCTCATCCAGTAGTTGGCGGAGGGAACAGAGACGCCATGATTGGTTTAGAGCAGAGGCTCTCCAACTTTAGCTCAGATTAGAGTCACCTGGAGAATTTGGTAGAACACGGCTTACTGGTCCCCACCCCCAGAGTTTCTGATTCACTAGGCTGGGAATGGGGCCCAAGAATATAATTTCTAACCTGTTCCCAGGTGACCCTGATGCTGCAGGTGCAGGCCCATGCCTTGAGGGCTGTGTGCTTAGATGTACATGTGCATCCCTGGGATTCCACAGGTCCACCTGCCCTCCTCTGAACAGTCACAGTTTTGTTGGCAAGGATGAAGGTTGGGAGTAGCTAGAGGGTAGACCACCAGTACTGTCTGCCACAGTCGTAATTTGACATGGACTAGTAAGTACTCTTATTCTTTCTGTTTGTCAAATGGTTATCGTACACGAGAAGCTTCAAAAAGTGGAAGTTGAAATATTGACACCGTTAGCATAATCTGTCTGCATTATACTTGCTGAGTGAATTATTTGCCCAGATAAACTTTCTATGTAGTTAGACTTGCTGAGTCAGAAGGCTGCTTTCATTGATTATTTTATTGATTAGGTGTCACTTCAGTAGCCCAAGGCCAGAAAAAAAAAAAAATCTGGTATTCAATTGGCATTTAGAAGAAAGGGCTGAGTGAGAGAATTAATCCATTAATTGTTTCTCTGAGAGGCTCATGACTAAGGACGTTAGAGTTGCTAGAGGTCAAGAAAGTTTACTTGTCTTAGTAATTCAAGCACAGTTATGATCAGCACAATTTTTATACGTTTTGTTCTTAAGATTATCACAAAACTGGTTATTTAATCCTAAAATTCAGCAGCAAACAGTTTCAGAAGTAAAATGTTCTACCTAAGTTGGACCTAACAGAACCTATTCCTTGTGATTTTTAAGGCCCATTTATTTAGGTGACAGTGTTTCCACTTTAGATTGTTATAATTTTATTGTATTTTTTTTATTGAAGTGTAGCTGATTTACAATGTTTTGTTAGATTGTTATAATTTTAGATAGCATATTTTCTCTCTTTTTGAAGAATTCCATGAAAATTCGAATGAACTCACACAATCACCCTTAATTCAGTGTCATTTTTTATCTTTCCTTTTCCACCACCAGTGAGATCTAAAAAATGGAATCTGTGTACCTGAACTCTCATTTTGGATCCTAATGAGTAGTAAAATCTTCAGCACCAGAACTTTGATGCTTAATATTCCCTGGGTGCCACGTTTTTCTTTTTTATTTCTGCCCTTGACATAATTTTTTTTCCTTATATACTTAAGAGTTGTTTTCTGTGAGGTATAATACCATAACCTTCCAACATTTTAGGAAAGCTTACGAATGAGGATGTGCCCTAGTAAATAGCAAGGCAGTAAAGAGTCTGCCACTTTAAAGCATTGTGATTTTGTGTACTGCCACCTTATAAAGCTTTAATGATGGTGTTTTTTTCTGATAGGACTGATCAAATTGTGATCTTAGTGGATTTAGGCGGTACCTAAGTTGTCTAGAGTCAGTTCAAGTAGTTATTACTTTCCTAGTTTACTAATACTGTGATTTCTCTTTCCCCCATTCCTGCCACGTTGACTGGCCCGCACTAGAGAACTCACACCATTTAAGTTGGTAGCACTGTAAGTCTGTTCCTCCAATGCCAGAATCTAACACCTCACCCGTAACAAATAGGATTCATCTTTAACTTCAGTGTTCTCCACTAGAGCACTCTCTTGGATTCTACTTCCATGGAGCTCTTTCTAGTTCAGCGTATTTCTTAATTGTAGCACAGCTCATCAGACACACGTATCCTTCTTTCCTTGTAACAAAGCATATACTACATCCATAGTTTTCTCATTGTCTGCATTCTCCTAGTTCCACACACGGGCATCCTTACCATTAAACATATCGCATTTATTCTCGTTCAACGTGTGAAATAGTTGGAACATCATGATAAAAGCTATGTGTTGATCACAGTTAAGAAGCTCACAGAAAAGAGTATGTCCATCTTAAGACATGTTTAGGGCATCATGAATGTACCTATTTATAGTAAGACCATTTGGCTGGTAGGACAGGCAACCTGAAGTTTAAGTTGAGGGAATGACTTGGAAAGTAGCTTGGGTGGAAATAAAAGACAAGAAAGATGACATTCCTGTCAGTCATCAGTGGCAGTTAAGCACAGTTCTTACAGTTTTAGGCTAGGATCTTTTTTTTCCCTTTCTTTTCTTCTTCTTTCTAAAACTTTGTATCTAAAACATCGGTCTCCAAAATTCCTGTTAACTGGTTCACTGCAAAATATATTAAAAATGTACTGACATAATTTCATAGTAGCTTTCAACAGAGTAGACCTTTGGTTATTTGTTTTTTGCTTTTTTTGGTCTTTACCGTGATTGTACCTGAGAATACTTCTATTTTGTAATTCACATTGTAGATTATATAACATTAATTATTTAATAACACCTGTGGGTTTTGTCTTTTTTGTTTTTGTTTTTTTCCGCACCACTTGG
This sequence comes from Mesoplodon densirostris, assembly GCF_025265405.1. Classification (NCBI taxonomy): domain Eukaryota; kingdom Metazoa; phylum Chordata; class Mammalia; order Artiodactyla; family Ziphiidae; genus Mesoplodon; species Mesoplodon densirostris. Next base: position 164,857,044 of record NC_082664.1, read on the forward strand.
CATGTGGGATCTTAGTTCCCCAAGCGCAGAGTCTTAACCAGTGGACCACCAACGAAGTCCCAATAATACCTGTGTTTATTTTGAAGTTCTTTTTGGGTTTTTTTTCGTATTTTTGGCTGCATTGAGTCTTCTTTGCTGTACGTGGGCTTTCTCTAGTTGCGGTGAGCGGGGACTATTCTTTGTTGTGGTGCGTGGGCTTCTCATTGTGGTGGCTTGTCTTGTTGCAGAGCACGGTCTCTAGGAGCTTGGGCTTCAGTAGTTTTGGCACACGGGCTCAGTAGTTGTGGCTCGCAGGCTCTAGAGCAAAGGCTCAGTAGTTGTGGCACATGGGCTTAGTTGCTCCGCGGCATGTGGGATCTTCCCGGACCAGGGCTCGAACGGGTTCGCCTGGATTGGCAGGTGGATTCTCAACCACTGCGCCACTGGGGAAGCCCTATTTTGAAGTTTTAATGGCTAGCTGGAGGAACTGTAATTATCTGCCAAGAATTAGGAGTTTATAATCCAACATATTCTACGTAGACTGTCAGTCAATGACTTTGATTTAATACTGCTTTCTCTTGGTACCTTGTTGAAAATTTCAGTCAAAGAAATCTTCCAAATTAGTATAAAATACTTACTAACCCAGGAGAAAATTTCAGAAGTGGGATTTAAAAAAAAAACCAATATGCTTATATGTGTACATGAAAATGGCTCTTAAGTACTAATTATAACTAGACTGTTCAAGGTGGCAGAGATCTTCAAATGAAATTCAAAATGTTCCTATTTGTAATTATAAAAGAACTAGAAGAAACTGATCATTAATATTTGGCTTTAGCTAAGTGGCAGACTAAGAAAACTTGAAAAATCTTTTGTTACACATATCTAGACATGCTAGGTAAAATATGAACTATAACACAGAAATTTAAATACGTAGTTGAATTCACAGGAAACAAAAGGCAAACCCAATGCAAGAAATGTAAAGAGAATTGAGAACCAGAGGGTTAGGTAGATAAGCCTTTAGGGGTGATTGTCAGAACTGATAAAGAACATAAGTTGTAATGCCTTTATAGGGTTAGGAGCCCAAGCCTTAAGCCAAAATAAAGTGAGGCTTTAGGAAAGAGACTTTTGCACCTTCAGTAAAAAAGAAAAAAGTCCATCCATAGGCACAGAGATAAGGAAACAGGACTTGAAACTGCTTGGGCTTTGGGTTTTTAATTTTAAAACGTTAAAACCTCAGGCTGTATTGTGCAATGAACTTGGAGTACAAAATTCAAATCACTCGCATGGTTTGAGAACTCCCAAACTAAGAAATTAACATAAATATCACTCCTGGACTGGTTTTACCCTGAGGCACCTGAAAGATGCATATACAAAGTACTCTGGAAAGAATTCCACAACCCAGGTCAGACAGTGGGCAAGAGGAGTAGAACTGTATGCATTTGAAATAACAGAAGTCTAAAAGATAATGTAATGGAACACTTTTAATTGATTAAACTCTTGAAAAAGAATTGAAACTTGTAGAACAAGTTACTAGGAAAAAAGAAGCAAACAAAAGTTCTACAAATGGAAAACATTATTAAAATTAAAAACGCATTTACCTATGTAAATAAGGCATAGTTGAAGAAGATAGTTATTTGAATGAGATAAAATTACCCAAAATGCGGCATAGAGAATTAATGAATTGCAATTACGGAATTAAGAGACATATTGGATAAAATGAGAATGTTTAACATGTAGAATAGAAGCTCTAGGAGGGAAGAATAGAGAAAATGAGGAGGGAGAGGCATATTTAAAGAGAAAGTAGTTGGGAATATTCAAGAATGAATAAAAAAACACAAATTCATGTTCAATAAACACGAGTGTCCCAATAGAAAACATATCATAGTATAACTGTAGAACACCAGCGACAAAAGGAGTTCTTAAAAACAACCAGAGAGCAAAGGCAAATTTTGTGGAAAGAAACAGCAGTAAAACTGTCAGCAGGGGCTTCCCTGGTGGCGCAGTGGTTGAGAGTCCGCCTGCCGATGCAGGGGACACGGGTTCGTGCCCCGATCCCGGAAGATCCCACATGCCGCGGAGCAGCTGGGCCCGCGAGCCATGGCCGCGGAGCCTGTGTGTCCGGAGCCTGTGCTCCGCAACGGGAGAGGCCACAGCAATGAGAGGCCCGCGTACAGCAAAACAACAACAACAACAACAACAACAACAACAACAACAAAAAACTGTCAGCAGGTTTCTCAACAGGGATATTGTTTCATCTAGTCCTACCTCTGCTGGGAAGGGCCTGGGTCCTGGAGGGTGGAGATGGATATAGAACAGTGCAAATGCCTGTATTGTTTCTCATCTGTATGGGACACTTATCAATCTGGACCTAGACTAATTTCAGATTATAACTTGAGGAATTCTCTAACAGTTGTCCAAATTCCAAGGTGATCACGAATGATTTCATGTTATTTCATAATTCAGGCAAATTTTCCATGTGTTATTTAAATGTGTTCGTTAACACAGGGGAAGTGTTAGGTATTTTGACATATTTCTTGCTTTTGCTCATAAATTATAACATGTATTATAATTTTATATTATATGCTGAGTTGGGATTTGAGAATTTATACTAGTTCTTACCATGACTTTTAAATTATGTGTTCATAGAAACAAAAGCAAAAGTAGACTTAGCAATTCAGTATTCTTTCTCTGTAAATTGCTTTCCTTGATCAGTGACTTGCTGTTACCTCTCTGAGGTCCTGCTTTCCTTTAGCAATTAAGAAACTGTTATTTTTGGAAACCAGAGAATCAGGCTTTTTTTCTCCATTGCAGATGCAAGTGTTTGGATCATCTGTGTTCTTGGTTAGTCAGTTAAGAGAATACTACAAACATTTTTATATTTGATATGACTGAAGATATTTTATCGTTTCTGTTAGGATACTCATATTTTCTGCTAGTATTGTTTCTACTAGTATTTTCAATGTAGTAAGAAGCCTTGATTTAAGGATTTCTTTCTTTTTCCTTTTTTGATGTAACCTGGAATTTTTGAACCATAATTTATATAGGGATTTGTAAGCATTCAAGTGTTGTTAATACTCTAAATATCTTAACACATTTTTGCTTTTTAAATCTACTTCCTCCAGAATATAAATGGAATTTAGATATTCATACACAGTGTTTTTTGCAGTATTTCAGCTGAGCTCCTAAAAATGTTGTTGACCTTCACGTTCAGTCTTAATTATGATGGCTCTGCACTTTCCTCTCCTTTCAGAGACTACTTGGCCATCTGATTAATCATCTTAATAAGAAAAAGCCTTGCACAGTAATCTCATGTAGCACATATGTTCTCACATCTACCTTCTGAAACTAGTCAAGGTTTTTAACTAATGTTAAATGTTAAACCAATCGCCACTTAAAAAATAATGTTATGGGATGGTAGAATGCAAATGTGTATTAAAATGTATACCTATTTTAAAGTAGCAAATGAGGATTAACCAAGGGTTGAAATCAATATTTGTAGGAATATAGAAGCATTAAAAAATTTAGATAATGAAGACCTGTGTTTTGGAAGTGTTTGTTTATTCAAATTCCTTTGTCATTTCTCTCCTCCCATCTCCCTTGTATATATATATATATATATTTTTTTTTAATTTAATTTATTTGATTTGATTTATTTTATTTTTGGCTGCGTTGGGACTTCGTTGCTGGGCCCGGGCTTTTCTCTGGTTGTGGTGAGCTGGGGTTACTCTTTGTTGCGGTGTGCAGGCTTCTCATTGCAGTGGCTTCTCTTCTTGTGGAGCACAGGCTCTAGGTGTGTGGGCTTCAGCAGTTGTGGCACAGGGGCTCAGTAGTTGTGGCTTGTGGGCTCTAGAGCACAGGCTCAGTAGCTCAGTAGTTGTGGCACACGGACTTAGTTGCTTCGCAGCATGTGGGATCTTCCCGGACCAGAGCTCGAACCCGAGTCCCCTGCATTGGCAGGCGGATTCTAAACCACTGTGCCCCCAGGGAAGCCCTCCCTTGTATATTTTAGATACATTTAAATTAAAAAAAAAGATAGTTCAGTTTTATCATGATAAGAATTACTGGTTAATTGAAAGCTAAAATATTAACTATTTTTTAAAATTTATTTTTGGCTGCTTTGGGTCTTCGTTGCGGGCTTTCTCTTGTTGTTTCAGGTGGGGGCTACTCTTCGTTGCGGTGCACGGGCTTCTCACTGCGGTGGATTCTCTTGTTGCGGAGCACGGGCTCTAGGCGCGTGGGCTTCAGTAGTTGTGGCTCACGGGCTCTAGAGCACAGGCTCAGTAGTTGTGGCGCACGGGCTTAGTTGCTCCGCGGCATGTGGGATCTTCCCGGACCAGGGCTCGGACCCGTGTCCCCTGCCTTGGCAGGTGGATTCTTAACCGCTCTGCCACCAGGGAAGTCCCCACTTTGTACTTTTATGTTTTTTTAATTCCTCAAAATTAAAAGTTAAGGTAATATATATTTAATGTGATAAACATAATGTTAGAAATACTACAGAAAAGCAGCAGAAGAAATGAACAGTCAGTGCTGGGAAAGAATCATTGTTAACATTCCAATAATTAACATTGTATTATGTTTTCTCATGTATGTTTAAAATATGAGCTTGTCCTGTGTAGTTTTGTGACCTTTTATATTATTTAAAAGTATACTGTATTGTGAACGTTTTTCTCGCTTGTGAAAAATTATTTTACCACACAACTTTTTATTCCTCATAACACTGTCTGGATTTTTGACACACTTTTTCATCTTTTCATTTAGAATTTAGAAAGGAGTTGAGGAAAAATGTTTTAAGGATAAAATGAATTTTTATAATAGAATTCATAAATGAATTAGTGTTTTTTACTAATTAAAATATTTAGGTTGTTAAACCAGAAAAAAAAGGTGAGGGACTCTTTTACACTAAAGAAGAACAGGACTTCCCTGGTGGCACAGTGGTTAAGAATCCGCCTGCCAATGCAGGGGACAGGGGTTCGAGCCCTGGTCCAGGAAGATCCCAAATGCTGCGGAGCAACTGAGCCCATGCGCTACAACTACTGAGCCTGCACTCTAGAGCCCACGAGCCACAACTACTGAGCCCGTGTGCCACAACTACTGAAGCTTGTGTGCCTAGAGCCTATGCTCTGCAACAAGAGAAGCCACCGCAATGAGAAGCCCGCGCACCGCAACAAAGAGTAGTAGCCCCCACTCGCCGCAACTAGAGAAAAGCCCACACACCGCAACGAACACCCAATGCAATCAAAAATGAATAAATAAATAAATAAATAAATTGTAAAAAAAAATTGAAAGAAAATAAAGAAGAAGATATTATGTAGAACTATTAAAGGAGATGATCCAGGACATATGTATTTCTCTGGATCCATTTGGTATTTGTGGTTTCTCTGAAATCTGAGAGCAATAACAGCTCTAGAACCTCCACCTCTGAGAGGACCAGTTCCACACGTGGTTTAGTGCCCTCCCACCAATGACTTCATTTCTCACCTTTCAGAGCCTTAGTTTCCTTGTGGGATGAATGTGGATAATAATAATAGCACTTTCTCATAGGATTATTGCAAGGATGAAATGAGATAGCAGATGTACATGCTTCACTTGGTGCCTGTTCACTAATACGGGGAAAGCCTACTGCCTTTTAACAAAGCTCCCTCCCTGTGTGCATCTTTCTTTGTCATTCAAATTATATCCATTGGTGCCCAACAGTTAGTGGCAATAAAAGTTCTTATTTTCTGAGGATCTTAGCCAACCACCTTATTTGTGTTGTTATTGTTTGTAGTATAAATCATAAATGATTGCAGAGAATTCCAACCTAATCAAACATTCAGGGAAATTTAAAAGCTTTTCAAATTCAATTCTACTTGTAAATTGCTTAAGACCTCTTTAAAACTTTTTTGTTTTGCTTATGTATTTTTTTCATCAAAATGTCTCTTGACCACCTGTTTTGCTTCTTGAATTGTTGTTATTCCCCAGGATTCTATCTGAATGAGCTGACTGATCACTTCTGTCTCCATCCTTGACCTTAGCTCTTATACCAGTAGGACGATTACTTCCAGATAATTATTTTCACCTCCACCCTTGAGTTTCCTTGTTCCAGTTGCTTACTAGACATTCTCTGTGGTTTTCCCAGGATTTCTCCAACACTACCCACCCAAACGTAGTTAGCTCCCATGTTTTCCTCACCCACATCACCTGCTCTTCCTTCTTAGTGAATGGTATTTGCATCACTGTCCAGCGAGTCATCAAGCAGCCACCCCAGTCGTCTGGCCTCTTTCTCCCTCATCCTGCGCTTTCAATCAGGCACCAAGTAGCCCTGACTTTGTCTCCTAAATATCTTTGTATAGAGCTTCTCCTCTGCCTTAGCATTAGTTGGCCCATCATCTCTCCCTGGGGCTGTTGCAATGAGCCTTCCAACTGGGCTCTCAGCCTCCCAACCTGCCACCAATTCCCCCAGGCTCTTCAGCACTGTTGCCACCCATGATATTTCTAAAGCCTAAGTGCAATGATCTCCCTCACATGTTTAGAAACGTTTTTAGTTCCCCATTGTCTGTATAATAAATCACAACCTCTCTGCGTAGGCAAACAAGACCCCTCATGATCTGAATAGTCCTTCTTGTCCGAAATTTCTCTCCAACCACATGTTTTGGCAGTTCTTCCCTCCACACCCATCAGTACTGACCTCCAGTAGTCCTGTGCGTAGTTCTCACTTCTCTCCCTTTGCCTCAACCGCAGACCCTTCTCTTCATGTCAAATGAAGCCTTCTTGACTATCAGCTCCCCTCCCCACAAACATGAAGAGCTAATCAGTGTTTCCTTTGTGCCATCACAGTATTTTTATTTTCAGTGTTTCGAAATTCTTTGGGTACTTGTGAGGCTTTCCTCACCAGACTAAAGGACAAGGGACTCTTAGTCATTTTGGCGTTCCAGTGCCTCTCCAGCCCTTGGCATAGGTGGGTGTTTAATAAAGGGTGTGAAAAATTGTCCATGAAACTGAGGATTTTTAGAGGAGGAAGCAATATATTTAATGGAGGAATGAATAATTCTTCTGTCAGCTATTTTTAAATGGGATGTGGGAGAAGGATTAGATGAACTTTTTGTGGCTTTAGGTGGCAGAGTTAATGTCAGCAGAGAACTAGACTCCTGGCTCAGCCAGGAAGAGCACAGTGAGAATTACAAGACAACAGTGCTATCTCACCCTAACTTGGAATCTAGAGTGGGTTTGCGTTATACTCCTGACTTGGTCACTGAATGTGCTCTTTCCTTAGTTTTAGCCCTTCTTTTTTAACGGAAAGATGGAGATTATAGTAGCTCATATGGTTGTTTTGAGGACAAATGAAATAACAAATAACATTTCAGGGTGCCTAGGCTAACGCCTGACACTGAACGGTGCTTAATAAATGTTCATTGAATTTGAATTAGTCGCCTGTTTCTGGATGCTTTTAGGAAAACCTTATTCCCACTTTAAATGTAAGTAAATATAAGTAATGTGTATGCATAAACTGACAACCATAAAATAAAGATTCAATTGCCTTTCTTTCCCTCAAAGATTTATTCATTGTACTGATGATTCCCCAGATCCGTGTATGGAATATGAGGTAAGAATCTTTTTTTTTTTTTAATCTTGAATAAAATTGATAGTTCTAGATGAAGATGTATTGAGAATTTCTATTTATTCTTAAGTGAAATGAATCAAATTTTTGGACTAATTTCTCTGGGAACCTAGAGCCATTGAATTTTTAAATTTATGAAATATACACATAAAATGCATGTATTATGTCCATATACATACACATGCAGTATATACACAGTATGTACATACTATGGAATATTATACATATTTTGAAATGAAGCAAACACCTTCATACTCACCATCCAGCTTAAACTGTTCAAGCTTTTTAACCTGATTTACAAGGAAAAGTAGTCACCACCATTTTACCGTTTTTATTTATTTTTTCTATGGTTCTCTCATTTTACAGATTACATATAGAAGTAAGAACAAAAGGACAGTGGAAAACTTTATTAGAAATAGTAATAAGAGTTGAAACATAGCAATTCCCTCCCCCGTCCCCCAATAGCAAACCCATATTTTCCTGGTTTGAAGGTATACACAACACACACACACACACACACACACACACACACACACACACACACACACACACACACACACACACACCCTCTGAAGTGGGCAGTGTTCTTGGATGTTGTTGTTGGTTTAATTTCTTTGTCATCTATTTGTTTCCAGTCACTTGTATATACACATGCTTTCAAAAGTTGTCCACTGACGCACTGTACCAAGTAATTCTTAGTGTGTTGAGTGTATATATTGGCATATCTTCTGTGAACAGGTAATTGACTCTTCACCAAGCCACCAAACAATTCCTACATCTTTTAGCACTTGTAATTGAGATCTTTATATACCATTTGTGAGGGGTATGTAATATATTAGCATTTTCCCAGGTCATTAAACATTTTTTATAACAGTCATGTGTATGTAATACATTCATATGTATTGTTTCACTGAACAAACATCTATCAAGCACCTGCTATATCTTATTACTTTGTGCTAGAAACACAAAAATGAAAAAGATTGTTTTCCTAGTCTTGCCTTGCAGCGTAATCTTTGTTGTAATGTCATCGTCTATCCCCGAGATTGATTTCACTGGCAGTTTGCTCTTTTATTGCTTTTTGGGGAATATGCCATCATCATGTTAGTGCATAGGGTTTAAAACCCAGTTTTAAAAGCCCAGGAAAGTGAGAGTAATTAAAATGAAAAAAGTGGCAAGCAAAATCCTATGTATCATGTGCTTGTGTCTGTGTGTATTTAAAAAGATACCTACTATATGCTCATGTATTCATAGAATACTTCTGGAAAGATGTATGAGAAATTGTCAGCACTGGTTGCCTGTGAGGAGGAGGACAGAGACACTGTTTGGGGGGAAGACTCACCTTTTACCTTTTTTAAAAAATCAAGTACAGTGTTTGTATTACCTGTCTAAAACGTTATCTCAATAGATAGTGCAAATTTTCCGAAAACTTAATGTCAATTTGCAATAATTGCGTATTTATTTGTTGCTTACATAAAACTTACTGTAGCTGTCAGAAAATATATTTGCCAGTATCAACTTTTAGTAGGTAAGAACAGTGTAATTTTTCAGTGTGGGATTCTTCATTTAATAATTAGATTCTTTTTAAAAAGATGGCACATACAGAGCTTGACCAAGAGCTCACAATAATGAAAATTGGAATTAGCGCACTTCAAATTTCTAAGACATATTTTAACACTACAGTTTTGTTTTTTTTTAAGGAAAGCAACCTACTATCAAAAATTTTTAAATACAAGAAAATATGAGGAGCCTACCACCCAGATATCCTCAGTATTATTAGCATTTTGACCTTTAACTTCCCTTTCTTGAGATATTTTTGTGTGTGTGTGTGTGTGTGCATGTGCACATATACACACTCTCCATAAGATGCTTTATGTGCCACTTATTTTTCACTTATGACATAATATGAGCATTTTCACAGTTCATTAATTTTTTTTTATATCATGATTATTAGTGGCTGCTTATCTTAAATATTTGCCGTTCCATGTTTCACTTGACAAACATTTCCTAGGCACCTGCTAGGCATTACATACCTGTGCTGGGAGCGCAAAGATGAATAAGACCCAGCTCCTCACCCTTAGAAGAGAGACTTGTGTCAGGTTATCCTAGTACAACATGGGGTATGGGCTTACTCTCGAATGTTATGTACAAGAAACTGGGTGGCCTGGGAGGGTACAGAACCCACTGCGGGGATTCCTGGAATGGGGCCTAGAGTAATTCAAGTCCTATCTCCTAGGTCTTGAGGGGCAAAGAGGTGTATGCCAGGATTCGGGAGGTTGGGGGCTCTTGCCATTGATGACAATTAATACTTCAAAAGGACAGGACTAGTTTTTTCCAAAGAACATTTTAGAACCAGACTCAGAAGCATACATTTGTCAACTGTACTATTTATAAATTACAACAATATGAGAATTTGCACATATTAAATAATAAGTTATAGTAATAAGACCCATTTAGGAATTGGGCCATTGGTAGAATTGTATTACTTTAAAATAATGGGAAAATCATGAAAGGGTTTTAGTGAGTCTTTGTGATAAGCTATAATAATTTTATCAGAGTATTACAGAATGATGCTTAAGGTAGATAACTTGGAAATTATTTTACTTTTTGATGTTCTTAAAGGAGTGAGGAACCTATGAATTATAGGGAAACATATGGCCCAACGATGATAAGACGTGACTATATCATCCTTTGAGTTGTATGTTATGTCAGAACTCCCAAAATGGTAAATAAATGACAAAGGTGCATTTTGTCATAAAGAGTTTTAATACAATTTCTCCTATTCTGTTAGACTAATAGATCATAGCTCTTTTCCCTTCATATTATGTCAGGAATGTTTTATGATGCCTTTTTAAAAACAAAACACTTCATAATGGCAATTGTTAAGACATAGTCTCAACATAAAATTGTTTATTAGACTAGTAAATATTCTCTTGTTACATAGTTGTTTTCCTTTTTTCCTTTGTCTACAGCTTGTTCTTCGAAAATGGTGTGAATTAATTCCCGGTGCTGAGTTCCGTTGTTTTGTCAAGGAAAATAAGCTTATTGGTGAGGTTTTTTTGTTTGTTTGTTTGTTTTAAACCTTTGAAAGTAATTGTTAAAAGAAGACAAGCTTTTGATGGAAATAAATTACTTAGTAATTAAGACAAGGGTAACAATCAGTTTTTATCTCAGATGCTACCTCTAACCAACTGGCACTGACTCTCTGGAATGCTATATTGACAAGGGTCCTGAGGCCAGATTCTGTTTCCACAGAAAATAGTCTTCTTGATGAATCATGTCAATCTGGATTCCAGAGATGAAAGTGGTGGCCTTTACTATTCTCAGGATATGTGTAATACTACCTGCTTTCTCTCTGGGGCTTTCCTAGGTATTACTAGCAATACACTGTTTATTTTAAGCAGTGTAAAAAGCCCAGTTTTTTTAACATTTATTTCTATTATTGAAGCACTGTTTATTATTCTAGCAAGAGAAAATATGCAAACAAAGAAGTACTTTGCTTTAAAAGCCACCCATTTTCTTTCCTCTGAGGTTATTATTTTGTCTGCTATGATTTATTCAAGCTAAATATTGTAGATAATTTGCTCTTATTTTGTCTAAGCACATTTTCCATGAGGTAGAATTGATCTTCAACCAAGAAAAGTGTGATTTGAACAGAATCAGATGAACACTATTTATTTATTGAATGGGATGTTGACATTTAACTTACCTGAAATACACTGGGGTTGTTTGAATTTATTGTATAATATTGTTATATATCTCTGAAAGAAACACTGCAGTATTAAGTACAGTTAAAGAAGGGAGTCATATTGGCATGTGATTAAGAAATTGGTTGGAAGCCCTTCTTTGAGAGCAGAGAACTTCTTCTTAGGTCTAGAGCAGATTAAAGGAGTTCTTACAATACTCCCTTTAGTGTTTTTGGAATAATGTCAGCAAGTCTCTCTGAAGAAAGGAATGTTTACTTTTCCATGGCTTGAAACATCAGGCTTGTGAAAGCAGGATAGCACACATGAACAAGGAAAATAGACCATGAAGTGCAGTATGATTATGGAAAACGTATGGTGAGGGGTATTTTACATTTTCCCAAAGAAAGTGGAAAAGAATGCCAATTTTTAGACAGTTCATTGGAAAAATCAAAGAAGAAGCAGTTGACTGTGGGTAGGTTTAAAATTGCTTCTTTCATTTTTTACATAAGAAACATTTTTATGACTTTGAATTCTTCCCATTGTACTAAATAAAAATAACTACTGTTTCTAAAGTAAGAATGAATGGCAATATGGAATTTTAGGGTTCACCTAGCCATTTGAACCTTTACAACTGATAAGCTTTATATCTATATAAAATGCTGACTAATGTATGATGCCATATTCATTCAATCTACTTTAATGGTTTCCTCAAAAAGAGGTTTAAATCACATTTTGGTGTTTTTGAAAAGAATATTGTGTAATAATGAAATATAAAATATTTTCTTGTCAGGTATTTCTCAGAGGGACTACACACAATATTATGATCATATTTCTAAACAAAAGGAAGAGATTTGCAGATGCATACAAGACTTTTTCAAGAAACACATACAGTATAAATTCTTAGATGAAGACTGTGAGTATTTTTTATTGACCCAGTGACATGAAATGCATAATGTTACCGAACCTTATTTTACGGTGGTACATATTTTAAAACTGGGTTCAAAATACTGTGTTTTAAGCATTTTATTATATGATGGTGTTGCTGATGGGTTTGCATGTTAATTTTACGTTATTTAACCAGAGTATCTTTTTAATACTGAGATGGTTCTCTCTCTCATATTTTATTGTACATTTCAAAGGGTCTATCTACAGAGAACCACATGCTTCTGTTATTAGGACTAAATTAGCTAGTTGACTGATCTACCTTTCTAGATTTTTATTTGAATTATCAGATAGCACCAGTTACAAAGTAAATATTTGTGAGTTATTTTTAAGAGTTGAAAGTAAATATTGAAAGTATTGTGTATGAGACAGTTTTCATGCATTGTCAAATTATATCTCCTGAGGTTTCTGTTTTTCTACTTGCCAAGCCTGGGGTCTGTGGCAGGTTTGACTTTTAAAAAAGATGAATCATGCCCTAAGCATGGCTAGGTAGTGTGCTTTCCTATTGCAGAGTTTACCCATCTTATTCCCCATCAAGCAGTAGTGATTGCTGCTCCTTTCTCTGATATAGATAACCTGTCTCTAATTGTGAACTGGTTGAGACGATGTTGGTGTTTGGTTTGAATTTTTAAACATAAGGGATTACGGCTGAGGATAGAGAAAAGGAAAACCAAATTATATAAGTAAAACATTGCAGGATGCCTTTTTATGTTTGTAGTTTTGAGATGTAGAAGCAGGAAGTCCTTTGAGTAACTAATAATAAAGCGCATTTTAATTTTGAAAAGGAGGCGTAGATCATGAAAATAGAAGTTCGTTACTAACTTTAAGTTTTTTCTCCTTTGCAGTTGTATTCGATATATATAGAAACAGTAGGGTAAGTAAAAATGACATTTGCTATGCTTTAAATACATAGGCATTCCCTATGGAAGGGCTCACCGCTCAACAAATATTTTCTCAAATCAGCTAAGGTGCTTGAAATTCACCGTGGCGAAGAATCTCCCCTTAAAATATCCTTAACACTAGGAGACATGATATCTTCCATTGTTATGTGTCACAAATTCAAGGATTATTACTTTAACAGCTGGCTAAGGCCGCCCTGTGCCCTCCTTTCCCCGTTTGTCGGGGGCCTGGGCCTACTTAAAATAGTTGAGTCTGTACTCTTTGGTGTGGCCAGGAATTTGTCACTGGATATTTAGAAGTTATTATTTTCAGTTACCTGAAAGGCCCTTAGCATGATTTGAGTCACTTGCATCTTTAGACTGAAGATGAGGATTCAAGTAGTTTTTATTTATTCTGTAATCTTGAAGTGATGGAAACTTCTGTAATGAAAAAGAAAACAAAAACCTGACCTAGTACATCCTGCAGCAGAGATTTCACTATCAAGACATGCAATCTTTTCAGAGAAATTTGGGTCACTAGGTGTCCTGTGACAGTGTTCACTGACTTAGCTGTTCAGAGGACAGCAGGTGTGTTTTCTAAACATTAGACCCCTGTGTTTCTTAAATGTCTCTCACATTTTTCTTCTTCCCTCTCCACGCTCCTATCATCTCATTGTAGTGATGACTGTGATACCTTTGAATCATTTTTTGGACAAAAGGAGAGGCCCATATGGTCATATCCCAAAAGAACTGTTAACTATTTACTCATCTCTATCAAGCCAAAGGCATCACTTACTCTGTTTTCATGTCTGTCTTTTTTTTTTTTTTTACATCTTTATAGAAATATAATTGCTTTACAATAGTGTGTTAGTTTCTGCTTTATAACAAAGTGAATCAGTTATACATATACATATGTCCCCATATCTCTTCCCTCTTGCATCTCCCTCCCTCCCACCCTATCCCACCCCTCTAGGTGGTCACAAAGCACCGAGCTGATCTCCCTGTGCTATGCGGTGGCTTCCCACTAGCTATCTGTTTTACGTTTGGTAGTGTATATATGTCCATGCCACTCTGTCACTTTGTCCCAGCTTACCCTTCCCCCTCCCCGTATCCTCAAGTCCATTCTCTAGTAGGTCTGCATCTTTATTCCCATCTTGCACCTAGGTTCTTCATGACATTTTTTTTTTTTAAGATTGCATATATATGTGTTAGTATACGGTATTTGTTTTTCTCTTTCTCTTTCTGACTTACTTCACTCTGTATGACAGTCTCTGGGTCCATCCACCTCACTACAAATAACTCAGTTTCGTTCCTTTTTATGGCTGAGTAATATTCCATTGTATATATGTGCCACATCTTTTTTATCCATTCATCTGTTGTTGGATACTTCGGTTGCTTCCATGTCCTGGCTCTTGTAAATGGAGCTACAATGAACATTTTGGTACATGACTCTTTTTTTTTTCCTATAAAATATGTATTATATATTTATATCATATTTGTACTTACTAATGTATATTAAATATATATTATATTTAATATATAAAACATGTATTTATATAGTATAGTAGTAGTGCTATTAGGTTTTTTTTTTTTTTTTTTTTTTTTTTGCGGTACGTGGGCCTCTCACTGTTGTGGCCTCTGCTGTTGCGGAGCAAGGCTCCGGACGCGCAGGCTCAGCGGCCATGGCTCACGGGCCCAGCTGCTCCGTGGCACGTGGGATCTTCCCTGAGCAGGGCACGAACCCGTGTTTTCTGCATCGGCAGGCGGACTCTCAACCACTGCGCCACCAGGGAAGCCCACTATTAGGTTTTTGTTTTTTCTTTTTTAAATTTGACACAAATACTTTAATACACACAAAGAGTAACAAAATAATGCACAATTGGCCAATACCTTAAACAAACCATTTGGTCATCATTTAAACTTCATTTTCATGTGGATCTGCTTTCTTTTTTTTTTTGCTCACAACTCACACACACACACTGTATTTTATTTTTACAAGAGATAAATAAATTGACACCAAGCATTGTAAATGGATGACCACAACAAAAGCAACAAAGATTGCAATTACCAAACATGAAACACACTCATTCTGTGTCATAATACTGACATTCAGTCCAGTAATCCTCCACTGTAACAGCTCCTTTACTTTGCAGTGAAAATTGATTTGTATATTTTTTGCCTCTGAGTCCTTGTGGGATTTTTTTTTGTTGTTATTCAAAGAGAAAGTCACAAAAATTATAATCCTCATCTACATGACTCTTTTTGAATATGGTTTTCTCAGCCTATATGCCCAGTAGTGGGATTGCTGGGTCGTATGGTAGTTCTATTTTTAGTTTTTCAAGGACTGTCCATACTGTTCTCCATAGTGACTGTATCAATTTACATTCCCACCAGCAGTTCAAGAGGGTTCCCTTTTCTCCACACCCTCTCCAGCATTTATTGTTTGCAGATTTTTTTGATGATGGCCATTCTGACCGGTGCCTTTGCTGTGCAAAAGCTTTTAAGTTTGATTAGGTCCCATTTGTTTATTTTTGTTTTTATTTCCATTTCTCTAGGAGGTGGGTCAAAAAGGATGTTACTGTGATTTATGTCATAGAGTGTTCTGCCTATGTTTTCCTCTAAGAGTTTGATGGTATCTGGCCTTACATTTAAGTCTTTAATCCATTTTGAGTTTATTTTTGTGTATGGTGTTAGGGAGTGTTCTAATTTCATTCTTCTACATGTAGCTGTCCAGTTTTCCCAGCACCACTTATTGAAGAGGCTCTTTCCTCCACTGTATATTCTTGCCTCCTTTATCAAAGATAAGGTGACCATATGTGCGTGGGTTTATCTCTGGGCTTTCTATCCTGTTCCATTGATCTATCTTTCTGTTTTTGTGCCAGTACCATACTGTCTTGATTACTGTAGCTTTGTAGTATAGTCTGAAGCCAGGGAGCCTGATTCCTCCAGCTCCGTTTTTCATTCTCAAGATTGCTTTGTCTATTCGGGGTCTTTTGTGTTTCCATACAAATTGTGAAATTTTTTGTGTAGTTCTGTGAAAAATGCCAGTAGTAGTTTGATAGGGATCTCATTGAATCTGTAGATTGCTTTGGGTAGTAGAGTCATTTTCACAATGTTGATTCTTCCAATCCAAGAACATGGTATGTCTCTCCATCTATTTGTATCATCTTTAATTTCTTTCATCAGTGTCTTATAATTTTCTGCATACAGGTATTTTGTCTCCTTAGATAGGTTTATTCCTAGATATTTTATTCTTTTTGTTGCTATGGTAAATGGGAGTGTTTTCTTAATTTCACTTTCAGATTTTTCATCATTAGTGTAGAGGAATGCCAGAGATTTCTGTGCATTAATTTTGTATCCTGCTACTTTACCAAATTCATTAATTAGCTCTAGTAGTTTTCTGGTAGCATCTTTAGGATTCTCTATGTATAGTATCATGTCATCTGCAAACAGTGACAGCTTTACTTCTTCTTTTCTGATTTGGATTTCTTTTATTTCTTTTTCTTCTCTGATTGCTGTGGCTAAAACTTCCAAAACTATGTTGAATAATAGTGGTGAGAGCACTATTGGGTAACGTTGTGTTGTTCCTGATCTTAGTGGAAATGGTTTCAGTTTTTCACCATTGAGGACGATGTTGGCTGTGGGTTTGTCATATATGGCCTTTATCATGTTGAGGAAAGTTCCCTCTGCGCCTGCTTTCTGCAGGGTTTTTATCATAAATGGGTGTTGAATTTTGTCAAAAGCTTTCTCTGCATCTATTGAGATGATCATATGGTTTTTCTCCTTTAATTTGTTAATATGGTGTATCACGTTGAATGATTTGCATATATTGAAGAATCCTTGCATTTCTGGAATAAACTCCACTTGATCATGGTGTATGATCCTTTTAATGTGCTGTTGGATTCTGTTTGCTAGTATTTTGTTGAGGACTTTTGCATCTATGTTCATCAGTGATATTGGCCTGTAGTTTTCTTTCTTTGTGACATCCTTGTCTGGTTTTGGTATCAAGGTGATGGTGGCCTCATAGAATGAGTTTGGGAGTTTTCTTCCCTCTGCTGTATTTTGGAAGAGTTTGAGAAGGACAGGTGTTAGCTCTTCTCTAAATGTTTGATAGAATTCGCCTGTGAAGCCATCTGGTCCTGGGCTTTTGTTTGTTGGAAGATTTTTAATCACTGTTTCAATTTCAGTGCTTGTGATTGGTCTGTTCATATTTTTTATTTCTTCCTGGTTCAATCTTGGAAGGTTGTGCTTTTCTAAGAATTTGTCCATTTCTTCCAGGTTGTCCATTTTATTGGCCTAGAGTTGCTTGTAGTAATCTCTCATTATCCTTTGTATTTCTTCAGTGTCAGTTGTTACTTCTCCTTTTTCATTTCTAATTCTATTGATTTGAGTCTGCTCCCTTCTTTTTTTTTCTTTTTCGGTACGCGGGCCTCTCACTGTTGTGGCCTCTCCCGTTGCAGAGCACAGGCTCTGGACGCGCACGCTCAGCGGCCATGGCTCACGGGCCCAGCTGCTCCGCGGCACGTGGGATCTTCCTGGACCTGGCCACGAACCCGTGTCCCCCGCATTGGCAGGCAGATTCTCAACCACTGAGCCGACAGGGAAGCCCTCCCTTTTTTTCTTGATAAGTCTAGCTAATGGTTTATCAATTTTGTTTATCTTCTCAAAGAACCGGCTTTTAGTTCTATTGATCTTTGCTATCGTTTCCTTAATTTCTTTTTCATTTATTTCTGATCTCATCTTTATGATTTCTTTCCTTCTGCTAACTTTGGGGACTCCTGGCTCACTCAGGACAGGGGGAGGGAGGGGTACGGATGCGGGGCGAGCCTGCGGTGGCAGAGGCCGGCATGCATTCTCCTGGGGAAGTTGTCCCTGGATCACAGGACCCTGGCCGTGGCAGGCTGCACAGGCTCCCGGGAGGGGAGGTGTGGATAGTGACTTGTCCTCGCACACAGGCTTCTTGGTGGCGGCAGCAGCAGCCTTAGCGTCTCATGACCGTCTCTGGGGTCCGCGCTGTTAACCGCAGCTCGCGCCCATCTCTGGAGCTCCTTTAAGCGGCGCTCTTAATCCCCTCTCCTCGTGCACCCCGAAACAATGGTCTCTTGCCTCTTTGGCAGGTCCAGACTTTTCCCCAGACTCTCTCCCGGTTAGCCGTGGTGCACTAGCCCCTTCAGGCTGTGTTCACGCCGCCAACCCTAGTCCTCTCCCTGCGATCCGACCGAAGCCCGAGCCTCAGCTCCCAGCCCCGCCCGCCCCAGCAGGCGAGCAGACAAGCCTCAGGCTGGTGAGTGCCGGTCGGCACCGATCTTCAGTGCGGGAATCTCCCCACTTTGCCCTCTGCCACCCCTGTTGCTGTGCTCTCCGCGGCTCTGAAGCTTTCCCCCTCCGCCACCCGCAGTCTCCGCCCGCGAAAGGGCTCCTAGTGTGTGGAAACCTTTCCTCCTTCACAGCTCCCTCCCCCTGGTGCAGGTCCCGTCCCTATTCTTTTGTCTCTGTTTATTCTTTTCTCTTTTGCCGTACCCAGGTACATGGGGAGTTTCTTGCCTTTTGGGGGGTCTGAGGTCTTGTGCCAGCGTTCAGTAGGTGTTCTGTAGGAGCTGTTCCACATGTAGATGTATTTCTGATGTATCTGTGGGGAGGAAGGTGATCTCTGCGTCTTACTCTTGAAGCTCCTCCCACGTGTCTGTCTTCACGGGTGATGGCATCTGTTATGAGAAAGAGGAGGCATGAACTGAGATGTGGTACAAAGGAGGGATGTCACCTGGCAGAGTTTCAGCTTAGTGGAAACAAATCTTAGAGAAAGGACCGGGAGCTGGCGCAGTAGAATGGGTAGGAACCTGAGCTGGTGGGCGCCCATGGCTCTGTTCTAAAGCCGGACCCCGGCCACATCCAGTCAGTCACGCACCATTGTTTATCGAGAGCCTGTCCTGTGTTAGATGCTGGGCTTCTAACAAGCAGCTTCCAACCAGATGATCCCTCGACCGTCAAGGAGCTTATCTTCGAGACTTAAGCGTTCCAGGATTGGCCTGGTAGCGAGCAGGATGGAATCAGGGAGGGAGGGAGGGAACCTAGCCCATTGCCCTGAATGTGCGGCTCAGAAGAGCTTTATTCTCATTTAATTCAGCATCTCCCTTAGTCCATACCACCCTGTGAGTTGTGTGTTATTTGTTCCCATTGTTCAGATATTCAGTCTGAAGCAATTCTGTTCTAATGCAGTCATATTTAATGGCATTTGAAAATTTGGGGTTTGCCAGGGTGTCTCAGTATTTCCCTGGCACATGTCCAGGTCTGCTGTGGTTCAGTAGGGCTGGCACGTCTGTGCACATTTGTGACTTGGTGAAACAGCTATATAAATGTCTTAAGTGAAGTTGGACATGGACGTCAGTAATTAAGACTGTGATCTGACAGAACTGAAAGCAGTTAGCGTGCTTTTAAAGTGGGAAACACGCCAGTGTAAACATCCTGACGGTTTCTGAGAAGAGATGTCAGCCATGATGTAAAACTCATTTGCATTCATTCAGTGGCACTTGTATCACTGTTTCTTAGACATTGTCTTGAATACATAATTTTATGGCTACTCTTGTGAGAAAGCTAACTCTTCTTTGATGTTGGTCTCTGATCTGAAGTATAACCAAAGTGTGTCTAGGCTTGGTGACACTCTGATGTGTCCACGTTCTGACAGCGACTGGGCAGGTGGACGCAGTGTTGAGAGCTTCTACCTGCCCGGTATGTCAGAGCTACAGTGCCCCCATCCTGTAGGTCTTGGACGAGGTCTTGGAATATGTATTTTAAGAAGCTTCTTGGAAGCAACCTAAGTGTCCATCATCAGATGAATGGATAAAGAAGATGTGGCACATATATACAATGGAATATTACTCAGCCATAAAAAGAAATGAAATGAGTTATTTGTAGCGAGGTGGATGGACCTAGAGTCTGTCATACAGAGTGAAGTAAATCAGAAAGAGAAAAACAAATACCGTATGCTAGCACATACATATGGAATCTAAGAAAAAAAAAACGGTCATGAAGAACCTAGGGGTAAGACGGGAATAAAGACACAGACCTACTAGAGAATGGACTTGAGGATATGGGGAGGGGGAAGGGTAAGCTGTGACAAAGTGAGAGAGTGGCATGGACATATATACACTACCAAACAAAAAATAGGTAGCTAGTGGGAAGCCACCGCATAGCACAGGGAGATCAGCTCAGCTCAGTGCTTTGTGACCACCTAGAGGGGTGGGATAGGGAGGGTAGGAGGGAGGGAGATGCAAGAGGGAAGAGATATGGGAACATATGTATATGTATAACTGATTCACTTTGTTATAAAGCAGAAACTAACACACCATTGTAAAGCAATTATACTCCAATAAAGATGTTAAAAATAATAATAAATCTTAATGTATACCAAGTTTTAAAAATCATTTAGGTGTTTGGGGGAATCCCAGAATGGAATGCAGAAACTGAGAAAAGAATTTAAATGTAATACAAATCCCAGTTGTGGTGCATTCTGCAGAATGTCTGACCAATAATCTGCAAAACTGTCAAGGTCATCGAAAACAAGAGTCTGAGAGACTGTGAAAACCAAGAGAAGCCTAAGGAGACATGACCATTACATGTGATGTGGTATCACTGATGAGATCCTAGAACAGGAAAAGGAAATTAGAATACAGTTAAGGAAAATAAAAGACAAACCAAGAACTGGGAGAAAATATGTGCAATACACATTTCTGATAAAGAACTATCTAAAATTACACAAATAACTCTTAAAACTCAACAACAACAAACAAGAACTAAATTTAAAAACTGGGCAGGGGTACATTAAAACTGTCTGTACTATATTTGCAATAACTCTATAAATCTAAAACTGTTCTAAAATAAAAGTTTATTTTTAAAGAAAAAAAAACTTCTTAAGTGATGATAATGCACAACTAGAATTTAGAATAACTACTTTAGGTACTTGAAAAATGATTCGGGTCCCCCTATGTATTTTTTTTTGGTATGGTTATTGTCCTGTTATTAACTTCATTGCTTTTGGGGATGAATATCATCTTGTATCTTTGATATTGTTGAGAATGGATCTGCAGCCTCATCACTTTTTAATTTCTGTCTTACGAGTGATTGAGAAAGAAAGTACAATTTCTAATGTGCTGAGTATTCTTTAGATATTTGTTAGATTAAGCTTGTTAATGTCATTAGTGTGAAAATATACATAGAAGGTCTGATTCTTAACCTTGCTCCACTGCACTCCTATGGTGGTAGTTTCTTATGTATCCTTCCAGTATTTCTTGATGCAAAAACAAGCAAGATACTTATTTTTTTTCCATCTTTCTTACACAAGAGTTAGCATATGATATACACTTGCACCTTGCTTTTTATACTTTTTAAAAACAGTGTATCTTGGAGAGCTTTCCATTTTCTTACAAGGCATAGTATTTCATTATGTGGATGTACTATCTAGTTTGATGAGTCACTTCCCTATGGATGAATGCTTAGCTTGTTTCTTGTCTTTTACACACTGTGCTATGGTGAACAATCCGTATACTGGTGTGTGCACATGTGTGCATGTCCTGGTCTGGACTGAACTCTTTCAAGGAGTAGACTCTGTGTTACTGATCTTTACGCCCTCATGCCTGGCACGGTGTTTGGTGCATAGAGATTTAGTTGGGTGGATGGGGGGGTGGTCAGTTGGTTGATATTAGGAAGGTCGGTGTGACCACTCTTGTCTGAGGGGTTGCCTAAAAGCAGAATTTCTCAGGATGTCTTGTTCCTGAGGTGTGACATGAAAAACATGTTACAGGTTTGAAATCCTTATCTTGATAGTTTTATGCCTGATTACAGCTGGCGTATTTTTCTTTAAACTAGAGGATGGCTTCTGAACTACAGAACAAATTCTGCTAGCTATCTGTCCTAACAGTGGTGATTTTATTTGTTTTTTACGATGTGGCATATTTTTAGTTTATAGAGCTATATATTCTGATGCTAACAGGTGTGAAAGGTTTTTTTTCTTTCTTTTAATAAGGAGATAGTTTTACTGGTTATAAAACCTCAAGTCGAAAGGGTTTGAATTTTAGAAAGTACTCATTTTGTTAAAATAACATACAGTATATCAGAGACATCTGAGTAATCGCTGAAAAAGCAAAGCTGAAATCATACCAAGGAGTTGACTGATAGCTGACATTATTTCATGTAGTCAGAGAAGGTACGAGTGGGCACCAAATTGAAGTGAGGATACAAGTCAAGTGGCAAGAAGGAATTGCAGGGTTTCTCCTGGGGATTGTAGAAACCAGGAAACTTAGCCAATGGTATATGGTAGAAACTTCCTATAGTAGTTCTTTGCCTCTTATTAGAGGTTTCTATTTTGCAGCCAGGCCTAGGAAGATGTTTCATCTTTCTTAAACTTTTCCTTTAACACGGATGAGAAACAGTGCTAGATATTAGTAATGCTGGCTTAGCAGTCCAGTTCCTTTTTAATTTTACACATGCATGGCTGATCAAGACACGATTGCTACATATTTACAGAAAAAAACTACCAACAACAAAACAGTACGATTAAATAAATGTCTCAGTGAGAAAAATCAAAAGGAGCAAAGATAAAAGTTTCAACGAAACATTTATCTAGTAAAATGTCACATGACATCTCCGTGATCAAATGTGTTGACTTTAATCTCCCGGCAGGATTTCACAGAGTCTCCAGCTCCTTTACATCGGCGCTCTGCCACTTTATACCAAGGTGCAGACTCTGTCTGACTGGGTCAGAGGTGTCCTTTCCCTGAGGCTGGAACCTATCACTTTGGCCATTGCTACTCTCAGAGTAGGAGAAGATGGCTGTTTCTTTTAAAGGTTGATTTCTTCATCTCCCTTTTATGTGCCATCAAGCTCTATCATGCAGAGAAAACAGTTATTACATTGAAATGAAAGACAGCTGAGCATTTTCTTATGCCTTTCGTGTGTTTAAAAAAAACAAGCCTTTGCAGAAACCTCTCAGGGCTCAGGGATAGTGCTGAGAACTGCTGGCCACTTCATGAAAGATCGTTGAAGTCACCCTTGAGAGCATTACAGTCGTGCTACTTCGGTGGAACCATTTTGTGAGATTTTCCTTTCCCTGCTTGGGTGTTTGACATAAAATCCTCGTGTGATTGGAGGCAGAAGTCTACATATATGTCTTCGCTGGGCTTTCTTTTCAGGGTCTCTCCTCCGCCTTTATGGGCGGCCTCCCCTTTGGCACTGTGCCTGCACCACTTAGACAGGCGTCCCCTTCTCAGATGGGGCCTGGAGGAAACTGTCTTTTGAAAGAAGTGATATGATTTGTAAGATGACCTTTTGGGTAGAATAAGATGATCTTTCTGATAAGCCAGATTACAGACTTTGTTTTATTTTATACTTATTGATCTTTCTTTCTGTACTGCAGGGGAAGGTGTGGCTGATTGATTTTAATCCATTTGGTGAAGTCACAGATGCCCTGCTGTTTACTTGGGACGAACTGTTATCTGGAAGAAACTTAAAGGGTGATTTTAGTGAAGAAGCCCTGGAGCAGGTAAGATGATCAGAAACATCCCCAGGAAACCTGTCCACTGAGGAATTGCTTGCTTGCTGGTTCTCCAGGCACTGACACAGATTTACTCATAGCTACTTTGCTGAGTTCTTCGTTTCGTACTCTCTCGTGAACGTTTTCTGTCTTTCACAAAATAGTTGTATTAGAGAAAGGGTGTGCACTTTGATTTCTTCACTTCACTTTGTCTAAAGTGAAGATGATCATCTGATAGTTTCTTTTCTGGTTATTTTTCTTTTTCTTGGCTCTTCTGTCCTGCCCACCTGAGAATCCGGACCATGGGTCAGGTCACGCATCTGTTTATTCTGGTCCCAGCCCCGGGCTGCCACGCACGGTTAGAGGGATGTCGCCCAGATGCGCAGACGGGGTGGGGAGGGGGCTTGTCCCAGTCACCACCCCTGGCTTCCCGTGGGCTCTGACCGCAGGCTCTGTTGCCCTCGCCAACGTCCCCTCCTGCTGTCCACGGTGGCCGTTCCACCCACTCCACGCTCCTCTGAGCTTCCGTCCATCACTCCTGTCCTCCTCAGCAGCTGCTTTCATGTCTCCCCTCTTAGGAAAAGAGAATCCATTGGTGAGAACTCACTCCGTTTAACTGTCGTCAAACCTACCGACTTACCTGCATCCTTCCTCCCGACTCTCGTCTCTGCCCCTGCGTCTCTCCAGGGTCCTGGGGCTACCATCTGTCTTCTTTCCTTTTTCCGGTCTCTTCCTTTCTCTGTAAGCAGGTAACCGTGTTCCGACGCCTCCTGTCCTAGAAAGCAAGACCCCCCTCAGCCCTGTAAGGCCTGCTCATTTTTAAAGGAAATTCTAAAGTCACCCATAATGCCACCTCCTCAAGAACCACTGTTAATATTCTGGTGTGTAGCCTGCCTGCACACATACACACGAGGCTTTCTAAAGTAAATGAGAGCGCTCTGCATCTACAGTTCTGTCCCCGGAGCTCTTCATTTCGTACTCTCATGAGTGTTTTTTGTCTTTTACAAAATAGTCTTATTTTCACACGGTTGTTTAAAAACACACAGAGAGAGAATTAGAAAGAGGCGAGACTTGAAATCCTACTACCTAGAAATGGCCATTCTTACCACCTCTGTTAAGGTTTTCTGGGCATTTTGTGTGTATATACACATGCGCGTGCACACATTATTTTGGCAGTGGGGTCCTGCGAGTTCCTCTCCTGCTGTTGGGCCACTCGTTAGTCCTCTGGCCACCGCTCCCCACCCCCCTTGCCGCCGGGCCTCCCCCGACTCCCCCACCTTCCCTCCCCCCCACCCCCCGCCCCTGGTTCCAAAGAAACTGCTTGTGGTGAGGGCTCCACCAACATGTCAGGAATTCCAGTGAGCAGTGCACGGCCCTGCTCTTAACGCTGGGCCGCGTCTGAGCTGTTACCTCTTGTTCCTGTCACACCCTTTCCCCTGGTTTCCGTGGCGCCTGTTCGCCTCCCGGCTTTCTTCCTGCTTCTCCGGCTGCTGCCTTGCCCTCCGTGTGAACATCTTTCCTTCTGTCGGTCTCTGAAATAGTCCTTTTCATCCTTACTCTGTCCCGGGCCATCCTGGGCCTTTTTTTTCTAGATCTGAATGTGGTCCCTGTTTTCCACATCAAGGCGCTTGCCCTGCTGTATGGGCCTTGCCTGCCTCCTGCCTCGGGCTGTAGGTTTCCGAGCCCATTGATGGGATCTCTGTTCTCCATGTGTCTGTGGGAATGAAGGGATCTTATTCCTGCTGGCATCTTAAGAGTTGTGGGCCATTAAATCTGAGTGTCAAGGAAGAAGATTTGGCACAGGTTATTTTTAAATATGAGGGACAGGGCTTCCCTGGTGGCGCAGTGGTTGAGAGTCCGCCTGCCAATGCAGGGGACACGGGTTCGTGCCCCGGTCCGGGAAGAGCCCACATGCCAGGGAGCGGCTGGGCCCGTGAGCCATGGCTGCTGAGCCTGTGCATCCAGAGCCTGTGCTCTGCAATGGGAGAGGCCACAACAGTGAGAGGCCCGCATACCGGGAAAAAAAAAAAAAAAAATGAGGGACAGAGTTATTGGATAGAAACAGTTTGCACAAGGTTCACTGTATGATCCAAGCTCATTCATTCTTCCCTCCCTCCCTCCCTCCCTCCCTCCCTCCCTTTCTTCTTCTTCTTTTTTTTTTTTTTTTTTTGCGGTACGTGGGCCTCTCACTGTTGTGGCCTCTCCCGTTGCGGAGCACAGCCTCCAGGCACGAAGGCTCAGCGGCCATGGCTCACGGGCCCAGCCGCTCCGCGGCATGTGGGATATCCCCAGACCGGGGCTCGAACCCATGTCCCCTGCATCGACAGGCGGACTCTCAACCACTGCGCCACCAGGGAAGCCCCACTTTCTTTCTTCTTAATGTAAACAACCTCATATTGGAGGTTGGGGATGACAGAAGGGCAACAGGAACTGGCCCCTGCCTTTCCCCAGCCTCACCTCCCGTCTGCCCTCCACCGCAAAGAGATCTGCCTTCCTTTTGTTCCTCGAAGCCACAAAGCCTGCCCGGCCTTCAGGTCTTTGCACTGGTCGTTTCCACTGCCTCCAAAGCCATGTTCACTCCCAGACCTCACGAGGCTGCTTTCATCCTACTTCTCAGTTCTCAGTCCAGACGTCGCCTCCTGAGCAAGGTCCCACCTGGCCCCCCTCTAAAGAGGAGTCTTCATGGTTCTCCTCTTACCATAGTGCCCTGATCTTTTGTTTTTATAACACTTTTTACTCTCTGGAACAAGCTTATTAATTTATTATTTGCTTGTTTGGTGGCTGTCTACCATCTTGTTTTCCAGTTTTTCTCCCATCCCTAGAACAAGGTCCAGCAGACAGTTGGTGTTTCATGAGTACTTGTCAGATGGCTGGTCTGTCTGTCATAAGGTATGGCCTGCTTTCTAGGGCTCCGTGGTCCTGTTGCATCCAAGTTCCCGGCCTGTCTCCACGTGCCGGGGACCATCCATCCCTCACCTAGGTCTCTGCCACCCGTGAAGCCCCAACACAAGGCCTCTGACTCTGAAATCCTTTTCAGCACCAGGCAACATGTGAATATTCTATGCAAGACTCAAAGCATGTACAATAAAGAATGTGAAGACTTGTTAAATATGATCCTTGAATTTGAAGTTTTACATAGGTGCTGAGAGAAATCTACAAATAAGTCTGTAAAATGCCGTGAGAAAAGCACAGCAGCCTTAGGGGTTCGGAGCATTCGTTTGCCCTTACTGTTGACTGTTCTCTAAGGCGTATTTCCAGCAGTGCACCTGTGGAAAGCGACAGTGTTTATAAAGCATGCTGGCCTCTGTGGGACCACTCGAGGCAGCCTCAGGCCTGGAGTGACCCGCAGCCCTTCATGGCCATAGTGGCTGCATGCCCAGCACCCAGGGACCACCTAGCCCCCCATGGGGACTCTGTCGTCAGATACCTCAGATGTGTATTTTCTTGTGAACATGTGGAAGTATTTTAAAAACCTTGGTGCTTTCTTTTACTTCAGTATCTGATTTTCTTCCCTACATAGTACAGAAGAGGACATGGAGTTGGAATTGCTACACCAGTATCTTTTTCAGTTTGAAGAGTAGACTTAAAAAAGGACTTTCTCACCAACTTTCCTT
Source organism: Mesoplodon densirostris (assembly GCF_025265405.1). Taxonomy (NCBI): domain Eukaryota; kingdom Metazoa; phylum Chordata; class Mammalia; order Artiodactyla; family Ziphiidae; genus Mesoplodon; species Mesoplodon densirostris. The sequence continues at coordinate 164,884,262 of NC_082664.1, forward strand.
TTTCTTTTCCTTTGTAAAGGATGCTCCGGCCTTCCGTTGCACCAACAGCGAGGTCACAGTTCAGCCGAGTCCCTACCTGAGCTGCCGGCTGCCCAAGGACTTTGTGGACCTCTCCACCGGAGAGGACGCTCACAAACTCATCGATTTTCTTAAACTGGTAAAGGTTTATGTGTCCTTAGTAGGCTGGCCAGCTCTGCTTTCAAGTTGACTCTTTAATATTTCATTTCAGTCATATACCACATAGACTTTTATTTGATGATTGGGAATTAATGGGCCAGAATTACTAAGTGAGGTCATTTTATAATGACATATGTCAAGTAAGCTGAAAGATTTAATTTATTGATTAAAATGACAGAAAATGTTTTTTATGTGTATGCTTTGAGTAATTTTCATAATACTTGTAATCTTGAAGAAAGTATGTATAGTTGACCCTTAAACAACCAGGGGAAAATCCACATATACTTTATAATGAGCCCTTCGTATCCACGGTTCTGCATCCACGGATTCAACCGGCGGTGGGTCCTCAGTACCGTAGTACTTGCTACTGAAGAAAATCCACATGTAAGTGGCCTGTGAAGTTCAAACCCATGTTGTTCAAGGGTCAACTGTATACTGTTACAGGGCTGAGAGCAGATCAGGTCTCTCCTATGGGTACTCCAGGGGGAAGGTGAGTATTTGTATTTGTGTGTGTTTCTGGGTGGGAATATTTGTACATAAATAAGAAAGAGAAGAAAGTGTTCAAATATCTTGAGGATAATGTGCCCAGGAGCCAAAGTGATAAACTACTTTAATGAACTGCATAAGGCATGTTTTTTTTCCATGGTAATTTTCAACCACATCTTTTGCTAAGGGCCTCTAGAAAATTATACTTGCTGACAGAAAAAGTGATCTTGGCTGAACAAATATCCCAATTAGAATGTGCTGTTTTAATGCATCTTGGTTTCCTTTGACAGAAAAGGAATCAGCAAGAGGATGACTGATTAGCATGCTAGAGTTCAAGGCCAAGTCACACAGGAAACCACTGCTGCTTCTGGAGGCCGTACATAGTCCACAAGCTCCTATTAACCCAGTCAGCAGGGGAGGGGGAGGGGGCAGCGTGGAAGTCAGTGGCTTTTTATATTCATGTATAAAACTGGGGGAAATGGAGGGACTTTGCTACTTGTAAAAATAACACAATAAATAGATCTTAAACATAGGAAACCATCCTGTTCTGATGATAAAATACTTTCTATGAAATCTTGTTCTTTAGGCTCAGTCTATTTATATTTATCTCTGTTCCTTGTGCTATTTTTTTTAATACCCGGCAGGTAGCTGGGCAAGTTTATATTTGTTATACAGAAATGGGTTCTTTCTTTATCATTACTTTTCCCATTGAAAAAATAGAACCTTATATTACTATAGAAAATATTTTTCCGACTTTGAGGATTTTCATGTAATTTTTCTATCAGTTGAGCTTCGGTTTGGGTATAGTTAAAATAATACAGACTTCTCAAACTGGCAACCATGAATTTCAGTGTAGTACCTTAATATGTATCCCTAAAACTATCACAGATATAATTCAGCCTTTTAAACAATTATTAGAATTTGGGGGGGAGGTAGATTCACTTTTTTAGGCCACCGTTGTAGTAATTCTTCAGTGTCCTGACTGATGATGATATATCAGTGATACCTGATTTACTCAACACTTACTAACTGCTAACACACTCTGCTAAGTGCTCTTTATGTGGTATTTTACATCACGGAGCAATTTAAGGAAACACGTTACAGTTTCCTAGGGTATCTTATCTAATGTGGTATCAAAGAATATTTTACTAGTCGGAGGTATGTTTCTCAACATCAGAGAGCATGTGCTCCCATAGAAAGATAACAGAGAGAAGTGGGGCAAAATCTCCCCTTTCTGTGTAGTTAAGGCAGATTACGTGTAGTGATGAAAGATATCATTTCTCGTTAGGTTATTTCGAATTCTAGCTTGCTGTGTGGTTTCTCCGTTACAGTCACTTGATATTGGTGTTTAAAATACAAAATACAAAGATCAAGTGTATCAGATGCCATTTCTGAGGCCAACTGTTTGAGGTATAAGTGCTTCAGAAATATTTTTGTTTTTTAAACTGCTCATGGCCTTCTCTTAACTCATAATGGAGGGATTTACCGTTGGAGTTGATTTCATCTTAGCTCCGAAGCTGGCTTCGCCAAGGTGACACTTGACCAGTCAAAAAAAGGAAACGTATTTGATACCAATTGAAAAAGTTCAGACTGTGTATAATAAAAAGACTCCAGCAAAATTTAGCAAACAGTTTATAAAAAGGACAATTCTTGGTGTAAAACTCATTAACTTTTTACTTTAATTTTCCTGAGGGTATGATTGAGTTGAACGCGCACTTCCCTTTTAAAAATGTGATTTTGGTACATTGTTTCCACAGTATATTTAATTCTAGTTGATTATCCTGGTGTTAATATTAAATATAGGATAACATGCAGGAAATATTCTCCTAATTCAGATGTCATTTATGCCTGCCTAAAGATTAGTTTTCGGATTATCCTTTTATTATGTTGGCTTTATCTGTTCTTTCTTTGAGGTACCTCAGGTTTGCGCTTGGATTTAGAGAGTGGATACACGTGTGATTCCTTAGTCTGGTTCTGAAATCCTGCCTTCGGAAGAGAAGACATTACAGATCTTGATTCTGACAGGTTGGGATAAACATGTTTACTTTGTCCTGCAGGCAGTGGCATGTAGCACAGGCCACAGGTCGCCCAAGCAGCAGACTTTGCCAAAAGTTCTGTTTAAAGAAGTGTCATTTTGATTTGCATTTTCTGAGTTCATAGATCTTTCCCATCTACTCAGCATTTTTTTTTTTTTGGAAATTGAAGATCATGTCTGTTAAAAAGCAAACAAAACTGCGTGACTGAGTTCTTCAGCTTAAATTTGTTTTCTTACCTATAAATTGGGAGAATAATAATCACAAACTCATGCCTCTGTTAAATGAGATGTAAAGCTTTTCATGTAGTGCGTCGTACGCAAGCCCCTAAGAAATGGCAGCTATTATTACCATTCTGCTTTGCAGACCTCTGTAGTTTAAAGGCAAATTCTTTCTTAACAGAACCAAAAAAATTTTGAGTGGAAAGGGACTTCAGAGATCATTCAGCCCAGTTTCTTTTCCTTTTTCCCTCCTTCCCTTTCCTCTTTTTCCCTTCCTTTTTTTTTTTTTTTTACAGAAAACTGCTCACAGAAGTTAAGACTTGTCCAAAATTGTAGCAGAATCAGAACCACAAAAGAACCTCTAGTCTAATGCTGCTCTCTACGGGTTTTTAGCCTAATATTTTTTTGTAGATAAGTTTCAACAAGGACAAATTATTATTTTAATAATAAAATTTTCAAAAAGAATTGTTTTTTAAGTAAAAGTAAGTACAGATTCATTTCACACATCTCTGTGCAGAGGGATTAAATAAAAAGATACTAAATATAGAGAAATTAAATGAAGAAATAACTGAAAGATTTAATTCAATTTCATGTTTGTATTAACTAGGCTGATCTTGAGAGGAGACTTAGCCATTTTTAAACATTTTAAAGACAGAATTCCTATTTAAACGTTTTATTCATGTGTTGTCTTGGCTCATAGAAAACAGTTTCAGTAAGTGTTCTAAGAAAAGAAATAGTGATAAACTCGCCCTCCATATGCACTGCAGGTCTATTATGTATACACATTAAGAAGAGGCTTGAGGAATGGCAATATAAGACCTAGTAACAAAAAAGGTGGTTGAAGCAGCAGCTAAATGCCCCATGTCATGAGCTTAGGCACTGAGTCTGGCATTAATTACCTGAAGAGAGAATGCATTCAAATGTGTCTTTTTTTTTTTTAACCAGGGAAACCAAAATAAACTGACACTTCTAAATACATATAGACAGAAAAATTAACAGGTGGAACATTAAGGTAAAGATGCTCAGGCAGTGACTTTTTCATCCAGCAGACATTTTTCAGGTCCAGGACAGTGTTAGATGCTGTGTGTACATCTTAAGCGTCCTGCCTTCAGAGCCCTAACAGGATACAGGACACCGTGATAAACTCGTACGTAAAGAAGGAGAGTTTGATGAGTTGCAGCAACTTGAAGACCTCTGTGGGTGCAGGAAGAGCGGTCAGGGCCTCGTCCAGGTGAGATGTTGGGATTTCATTCTCAGGTGAGGCAGGAGGCCATTGGGAGGTTTACGCAAAGGAGAGACGTAATCTCATTTAGGGCCTTGAGGTGTTACTCTGGTTTCTGGGTGGGAAGCGGAGTGATCAGTTAGGAGACAGTGACTCATGGTGGTCAGAGTGGCCCCCGCTGCGGGGGAAGGCAGTGTGAGGACATGAGGTGCAAAGATTGGGGATACAGCCAAGGGGAAGCCCTGTTGGGATGTAGGGCATGAAGGAGAAGGAGGGTGTGAGCTGCCGGGTGGAGGAGAGGCAGTTTTCTAAGCATGAGAAGGAATAAAAGGGAACCAGGTTAGGGAGGGAAATCAAGCCTTCCGTCTTGGACATGAAGAATTTGAGATTCCAGTGACTTACCAAGTAAAGATGTCGAGAGACAGTTGGATTTAACAGTTAGAACTTGGGGAATTCCCCGGTGGTCCAGTGGTTAGGACCCAGCACTTCCACTGCCGTGGGCCCAGGTTCAATCCCTGGTCGGGGAACTAAGGTCCCACAAGCCACACAGTGCAGCCAAAAAAACCCAAAAAAAACAATTAGAACTTCTGTGGAAGAGTAGAAGCAGATCAAAAGGCCTGGCAAATTGGGAAAGAAAGCCAGGGCATAGCATTATGTCCAGCTACGTGGGACACTGCTAAGAAGTTAGATAAGGCGGGCTTCCCTGGTGGCACAGTGGTGAAGAACCCGCCTGCCAATGCAACGGACACAGGTTCGAGCCCTGATCCTGGAAGATCCCACATGCCGCAGAGCAACTAAGGCTGTGCGCCACAACTACTGAGCCCGCACTCTAGAGCCTATGAGCCACAACTGCTGAAGCCCGTGTGCCACAAATACTGAAGCCAGTGCACCTAGAGCCCATGCTCTGCAGCAAGAGAAGCCACTGCAATGAGAAGCCCAGGCACCGCAACAAAGAGTAGCCCCCGCTTGCCGCAACTAGAGAAAGCCCGCGCACAGCAACAAAGATCCAACACAGCCAAAAAAAAAAAAAAAAAGGCAACAAAAAAAGTTCTTACATATTATGGGTTGAAATCTTTTAATTTGTTGGATGACCTAATGTGGGTGTTTAATGTGAATTTAGACTGGTTATTCTTACTGATTTTTATGTATAAAGTACAAATCTCTCTTTGCACCACAGAAGTTAATATTTAGCAATATAATTATTTTGAGATTCTTCAATTGATCATTTAATTTTGTTAAAGTCTCAGTATGAACTAAGATGACTTAAATTGTGTTTTCTACATCGCTGAATTTTTTGACTGTTGGACACTCACTTTTTTTTTTTTTTTTTTTTTTTTTTTTTTTTTGCGGTATGCGGGCCTCTCACTGTTGTGGCCTCCCCCGTTGCAGAGCACAGGCTCCGGACGCACAGGCTCTGGACGCGCAGGCTCAGCGGCCATGGCTCACGGGCCCAGCCGCTCCGCGGCATATGGGATCCTCCCAGACCGGGGCACGAACCCGCATCCCCTGCATCGGCAGGCGGACTCTCAACCACTTGCGCCACCAGGGAGGCCCACTTTTTTTTTTTTTACATCTTTTTTGGAGTATAATTGCTTAATAATGGTGTGTTAGTTTCTGCTTTATAACAAAATGAATCAGTTATACATATACATATGTTCCCATATCCCCTCCCTCTTGCGTCTCCCTCCCACCCTATCCCACCCCTCCAGGCGGTCACAAAGCACCGAGCTGATCTCCCTGTGCTATGCGGCTGCTTCCCACTAGCTATCTACCTTACGTTTGGTAGTGTATATATGTCCATGCCACTCTCTCGCTTTGTCACAGCTTACCCTTCCTCCTCCCCATATACTCAAGTCCATTCTCTAGTAGGTCTGTGTCTTTATTCCTGCCTTACCCCTAGGTTCTTCATGACTTTTTTTTCCCCTTAAATTCCATATATATGTGTTAGCACACGGTATTTGTCTTTCTCTTTCTGACTTACTTCACTCTGTATGACAGACTTCAGGTCTATCCACCTCATTACAAATAGCTCAATTTCATTTCTTCTTATGGCTGAGTAATATTCCATTGTATATATGTGCCACATCTTCTTTATCCATTCATCTGATGATGGACACTTAGGTTGTTTCCATCTCCGGGCTATTGTAAATAGGGCTGCCGTGAACATTATGGTACATGACTCTTTTTGAATTATGGTTTTCTCAGGGTATATGCCCAGTAGTGGGATTGCTGGGTCATATGGTAGTTCTATTTTTAGTTTTTTAAGGAACCTCCATACCGTTCTCCATAGTGGCTGTACCAATTCACATTCCCACCAGCAGCGCAAGAGTGTTCCCTTTTTTCCACACCCTCTCCAGCATTTATTGTTTCTAGATTTTTTGATGATGGCCATTCTGACTGGTATGAGATGATATCTCATTGTAGTTTTGATTTGCATTTCTCTAATGATTAAAGATGTTGAGCATTCTTTCATGTGTTTGTTGGCAGTCTGCATATCTTCTGTGGAGAAATGTCTATTTAGGTCTTTTGCCCATTTTTGGATTCGGTTGTTTGCTTTTTTGTTATTGAGCTGCATGAGCTGCTTATAAATTTTGGAGATTAATCCTTTGTCAGTTGCTTCATTTGCAAATATTTTCTCCCATTCTGAGGGTTGTCTTTTCGTCTTGTTTATGGTTTCCTTTGCTGTGCAAAAGCTTTTAAGTTTCATTAGGTCCCATGTGTTTATTTTTGTCTTTATTTCCATTTCTCTAGGAGGTGGGTCAAAAAGGATCTTGCTGTGATGTATGTCATAGAGTGTTCTGTCTATGTTTTCCTCTAAGAGTTTGATAGTTTCTGGCCTTACATTTAGGTCTTTAATCCATTTTGAGCTTATTTTTGTGTATGGTGTTAGGGAGTGATCTAATCTCATACTTTTACATGTCCCTGTCCAGTTTTCCCAGCACCACTTATTGAAGAGGCTGTCCTTTCTCCACTGTACATTCCTGCCTCCTTTATCAAAGATAAGGTGGCCATATGTGCGTGGGTTTATCTCTGGGCTTTCTCTCCTGTTCCATCGATCTATCTTTCTGTTTTTGTGCCAGTACCATACTGTCTTGATTACTGTAGCTTTATAGTATAGTCTGAAGTCAGGGAGCCTGATTCCTCCAGCTCCGTTTTTCTTTCTCAAGATTGCTTTGGCTATTCGGGGTCTTTTGTGTTTCCATACAAATTGTGAAATTTTTTGTTCTAGTTCTGTGAAAAATGCCAGCGGTAGTTTGATACGGATTGCATTGAATCTGTAGATTGCTTTGGGTAGTAGAGTCATTTTCACAATGTTGATTCTTCCAATCCAAGAACATGGTATATCTCTCCATCTATTTGTATCATCTTTAATTTCTTTCATCAGTGTCTTATAATTTTCTGCATACAGGTCTTTTGTCTCCTTAGGTAGGTTTATTCCTAGATATTTTATTCTTTTTGTTGCAATGGTAAATGGGAGTGTTTTCTTAATTTCACTTTCAGATTTTTCATCATTAGTATATAGGAATGCCAGAGATTTCTGTGCATTAATTTTGTATCCTGCAACTTTACCAAATTCATTGATTAGCTCTAGTAGTTTTCTGGTAGCATCTTTAGGATTCTCTATGTATAGTATCATGTCATCTGCAAACAGTGACAGCTTTACTTCTTCTTTTCCCATTTGTATTCCTTTTATTTCCTTTTCTTCTGATTGCTGTGGCTAAAACTTCCAAAACTATGTTGAATAAGAGTGGGAGAGTGGGCAACGTTGTCTTTTTCCTGATCTTAGTGGAAATGGTTTCAGTTTTTCACCTTTGAGGACGATGTTGGCTGTGGGTTTGTCATATATGGCCTTTATTATGTTGAGGAAAGTTCCCTCTATGCCTACTTTCTGCAGGCTTTTTATCATAAATTGGTGTTGAATTTTGTCGAAAGCTTTCTCTGCATCTATTGAGATGATCATATGGGTTTTCTCCTTCAATTTGTTAATATGGTGTATCACGTTGATTAATTTGCGTATATTGAAGAATCCTTGCATTCCTGGAATAAACCCCACTTGATCATGGTGTATGATCCTTTGAATGTGCTGTTGGATTCTGTTTGCTAGTATTTTGTTGAGGATTTTTGCATCTATGTTCATCAGTGATATTGGCCTGTAGTTTTCTTTCTTTGTGACATCCTTGTCTGGTTTTGGTATCAAGGTGATGGTGGCCTCATAGAATGAGTTTGGGAGTGTTCCTCCCTCTGCTATATTTTGGAAGAGTTTGAGAAGGACAGGTGTTAGCTCTTCTCTAAATGTTTGATAGAATTCGCCTGTGAAGCCATCTGGTCCTGGGCTTTTGTTTGTTGGAAGATTTTTGATCACAGTTTCAATTTCAGTGCTTGTGATTGGTCTGTTCATATTTTCTATTTCTTCCTGATTCAGTCTTGGCAGGTTGTGCATTTCTAAGAATTTGTCCACTTCTTCCAGGTTGTCCATTTTATTGGCATATTGTTGCTTGTCGTAATCTCTCATGATCTTCTGTATTTCTGCAGTGTCAGTTGTTACTTCTCCTTTTTCATTTCTAATTCTATTGATTTGAATCTTCTCCCTTTTTTTCTTGATGAGTCTGGCTAATGGTTTATCAATTTTGTTTATCTTCTCAAAGAACCAGCTTTTAGTTTTATTGATCTTTGCTATCGTTTCCTTCATTTATTTTTCATTTATTTCTGATCTGATTTTTATGATTTCTTTCCTTCTGCTAACTTTGGGGTGTTTTTGTTCTACTTTCTCTAATTGCTTTAGGTGCAAGGTTAGGTTGTTTATTCGAGATGTTTCCTGTTTCTTAAGGTGGGATTGTATTGCTATAAACTTCCCTCTTAGAACTGCTTTTGCTGCATCCCATATGTTTTGGGTCGTCGTGTCTCCATTGTCATTTGTTTCTAGGTATTCTTTTTATTTCCTCTGATTTCTTCAGTGATCATTTCGTTATTAATTAGTGTATTGTTTAGCCTCCATGTGTTTGTATTTTTTACAGATCTTTTCCTGTAATTGATATCTAGTCTCATAGCATTGTGGTCAGAAAAGATACTTGATACAGTTTCAATTTTCTTAAATTTACCAAGGCTTGATTTGTGACCCAAGATATGATCTATCCTGGAGAATGTTCCATGAGCACTTGAGAAAAATGTGTATTCTGTTGTTTTTGGATGGAATGTCCTATAAATATCAATTAAGTCCATCTTGTTTAATGTATCATTTAAAGCTTGTGTTTCCTTATTTATTTTCATTTTGGATGATCTGTCCATTGGTGAAAGTGGGGTGTTAAAGTCCCCTACTATGAATGTGTTACTGTCGATTTCCCCTTTTATGGCTGTTAGTATTTGCCTCATGTATTGAGGTGCTCCTATGTTGGGTGCATAAATATTTACAATTGTTATATCTTCTTCTTGGATTGATCCCTTGATCATTATGTAGTGTCCTTCTTTGTCTCTTCTAGTAGTCTTTATTTTAAAGCCTATTTTGTCTGATATGAGAATTGCTACTCCAGCTTTCTTTTGATTTCCATTTGCATGGAATATCTTTTTCCATCCCCTTACGTTCAGTCTATATGTGTCTCTAGGTCTGAAGTGGGTCTCTTGTAGACAACATATATATGGGTCTTGTTTTTGTATCCATTCAGCCACTCTGTGTCTTTTGGTGGGAGCATTTAGTCCATTTACATTTAAGGTAATTATCGATATGTATGTTCCTATTCCCATTTTCTTAATTGTTTTGGGTTCGTTATTGTAGGTCTTTTCCTTCTGTTGTGTTTCTTGCCTAGAGAAGTTCCTTTAGCATTTGTTGTAAAGCTGGTTTGGTGGTGCTGAACTCTCTCAGCTTTTGCTTGTCTGTAAATGTTTTAATTTCTCCATCAAATCTGAATGAGATCCTTGCTGGGTAGAGTAATCTTGTTTGCGGGTTTTTCGCCTTCATCACTTTAAATATGTCCTGCCAGTCCCTTCTGGCTCGCAGAGTTTCTGCTGAAAGATCAGCTGTTAACCTTATGGGGATTCCCTTGTGTGTTATTTGTTGTTTTTCCCTTGCTGCTTTTAATATGTTTTCTTTGTATTTAATTTTTGACAATTTGATTAATATGTGTCTTGGCGTATTTCTCCTTGGATTTATCCTGTATGGGACTCTCTGTGCCTCCTGGACTTGATTAACTATTTCCTTTCCCATATTAGGGAAGTTTTCAACCATCATCTCTTCAAATATTTTCTCAGTCCCTTTCTTTTTCTCTTCTTCTTCTGGAACCCCTGTAATTCGAATGTTGGTACGTTTAATGCCGTCCCAGAGGTCTCTGAGACTGTCCTCAGTTCTTTTCATTCTTTTTTCTTTCTTCTGCTCTGCAGTAGTTATTTCCACTATTTTATCTTCCACGTCACTTATCCGTTCTTCTGCCTCAGTTATTCTGCTATTGTTCCCATCTAGAGTATTTTTTATTTCATTTATTGTGTATCTAATCATTGCTTGATTCATCTTTAGTTCTTCTAGGTCCTTGTTAACTGTTTCTTGCATTTTGTCTATTCTGTTTCCAAGATTTTGGATCATCTTTACTATCATTATTCTGAATTCTTTTTCAGGTAGACTGCCTATTACCTCTTCATTTGTTAGGTCTGGTGGGTTTTTATCTTGCTCCTTCACCTGTTGTGTGTTTTTCTGTCTTCTCATTTTGCTTATCTTACTGTGTTTGGGGTCTCCTTTTTGCAGGCTGCATGTTCGTAGTTCCCGTTGTTTCTGGTGTCTGTTCCCAGTGGCTAAGGTTGGTTCAGTGGGTTGTGTAGGCTTCCTAGTGGAGGGGACTAGTGCCTGTGTTCTGGTGGATGAGGCTGGATCTTGTCTTTCTGGTGGGCAGGTCCACGTCTGGTGGTGTGTTTTGGGGTGTCTGTGGATTTTTTATGATTTTAGGCAGCCTCTCTGCTAATGGGTGGCGTTGTGTTCCTGTCTTGCTAGTTGTTTGGCATAGGGTGTCCAGCACTGTAGCTTGCTGGTCGTTGAGTGAAGCTGGGTGCTGGTGTTGAGATGGAGATCTCTGGAAGATTTTTGCCGTTTGATATTATGTGGAGCTGGGAGGTCTCTTGTGGACCAGTGTCCTGAAGTTGGCTCTCCCACCTGAGAGGCCCAGCACTGACTCCTGGCTCCTCAATTTGGGATGATTCGTTGTCTATTCATGTATTCCACAGATGCACAATCAAGTTGATTGTGGAGCTTTAATCCACTGCTTCTGGGGCTGCTGGGAGAGATTTCCCTTTCTCTTCTTTGTTCTCACAGCTCCCGGGTCTCAGCTTTGGATTTGGCCCCGCCTCTGCGTGTAGGTCACCGGAGGGCGTCTTTTCTTCGCTCAGACAGGACAGGGTTAAAGGAGCAGCCGCTTCCGGGACTCTGGCTCACTCAGGCCGGGGAGGGAGGGGCACGGAGGCGGGGTGAGCCTGCCGGCGGCAGAGACCGGCATGACGTTGCACCAGCCCGAGGCGTGCCGTGCGCTCTCCCGGGGAAGCCATCCCTGGATCCCGGGACCCCGGCAGTGACGGGCTGCACAGGCTCCCCGGAAGGGGGGCGTGGACAGTGACCTGCGCTCGCACACAGGCCTCTTGGCGGCGGCAGCAGCAGCCCCAGCGTCCCACGCCCGTCTCTGGGGTCCGCGCTTTTAGCCGCGGCTCGTGACCATCTCTGGAACTCCTTTAAGCAGCGCTCTTAATCCCCTCTCCTCTCGCACCAGGAAACAAAGAGGGAAGAAAAAGTCTCTTGCCTCTTCGGCAGGTCCAGACCTCTTCCCGGCCTCCCTCCCGGCCAGCCGTGGTGCACTAACCCCTTCAGGCTGTGTTCACGCCGCCAGCCCCAGTCCTCTCCCTGCGCTCTGACTGAAGCCCGAGCCTCAGCTCCCAGCCCCGCCCGCCCCGGCGGGCGAGCAGACAAGCCTTTCGGGGCTGGTGAGTGCCGGTCGGCACCGATCCTCTGTGCGGGAATCTCTCCGCTTTGCCCTACCCAGGTACGTGGGGAGTTTCTTGCCTTTTGGGAGGTCTGAGGTCTGCTGCCAGCGTTCAGTAGGTGTTCTGTAGGAGTTGTTCCACGTGTAGCTGTATTTCTGGTGTATCTGTGGGGAGGAAGGTGATCTCCGCTCTTACTCTTCCGCCATCTTCCCCGGAAGTCACTCCTTTTTTCTGGACTCTTACATTTAATGGGTAGAGTTCTTAGGTGGATTATCTCACCATGTGCTTACAGACTTTTAATCAAGGAAAGTCTTAAACTGAATTTCCCCTACTAGTCGCAAGTGGTTCTCCCCACCTTGAAAAATGTCTGTAAAATGTCAGCACTAATTTCGGAACAAGGCAAGCAGCTGGGGAGTCAACTACCCATTCATAGTGTGTGAACAAGCAGTCCTTGGGGAACTGAGTGTAAATAACATAATAATCTTCCAAATAAGCGTGAGGAGAAATGGATTTCTTTGAGAATCTGGTGAAAGATACAGGCTCACCTGAGGAAAATCTTTACACACAGTTTCAAGGGGTCTTAGACCTCAGATTAAGACCCCACATTGAAGCTGTGTAGGATCAGATTAGAAGCCAAAGCTTCTGCACTTGTAAGAATGGAGCCATTTCATAGTGTGTAGTGTGCCTCAGAGAAGTAACGCATACAGCTTCCCTTTTAACTCAAGTAGTTTCCAACAGTGTTGTTTCTGTAATTAATTAATTTATAGTACATTCCCCTCAGATTGTCAGCTCTCATAAACAAAGTAAACTGAGTGTTAGAATTCCACCAGAAAAGCAGAACTAGTATGAGTCATGTACATACATGTATGTGTATATATAAAATCGCCCTACCACATATATATGTATGTATGTACACTTGTTATACACACCTGTTTGTGTGTGTAAATAAGGGATTTATTACATGGGATTGACTTATTCAGTTGAGGTTAGCTGGCTACACAAGTCTGAAGCCTTCGGGCAGGCTGGGACTCCAGGCACGGGACGAAGCTCTTTGTCCACAGGTGGAATTCAGTGTCTTTCTCTCGGGAAAGGCTCAGCCCTGCTTTCAAAGCCCTCCAACTGATGAAGTCAGGCCCACCAAGATACTCTCCCTTAGATTTAACAGATGGGGACTTTCACTGCATCTACAAAATTCCCTTCACAGCAGGACCTAGGTTAACATTTGAATAACTGGGGATGGACCCTTGCTTGCCATGTTGACACATCAGAAGACGCCACATACTAGAGAAGAAGGTCCCCTTGTACTTACAGAAGCTAGTTCTGGTGGTGGATTATTTCAGGAGTAACTGTGACTAATTCCGATTGTTTTAAAAGGAGCAAACTGATTATGCACTGGAATGGGTGTTTTCCTTGAAAGCAGTTGCTTTAGGGATGACCATACACTTATTTTTGGGATGTTGCCACCACTCCAAATTCTTTTCTTGAATCTTCTTGGAAGTGCCTTCAGATCCATTTAGAAGCCACAGAAGAAAATCTATCTTACAATCTATCTATAGATTGTTTTCTAATCTATCCTATTTTATTCAGTACCTTGTTTTTTGATTGAAACTGATACACACTTCCATATCATTTTTCTTTCTTATTCATCAGACTTGGTTCAGAATTCTTCCAAAATTCAGACGTCAGCTTCAAGAAGTCTTAATCCATTTTATGTGCCACTAGGACTTTAATCTTCCTGAAGCACATTTCCGGTCATTCTAATGCTTAAAGCCTCTCAGAGGTTTCCTTTTTCTTAGAAGTTGATGTGCCGACTTCTCAGATAGGCGTTCAAAGCCCAGAGCAGCGTAGCCCCACCTCTCTCTACGGCCCAGTTCCGTGCCCACCAGCACATACTGTTCTCCAGCCGACCTCGGTTACTTGTGGGAGCCAAGGATATCTTTATCTTTCTCACCTGTTCCTCTGACTGTGCTTTGCCCCCTCACCCCCGCTGCCCCCACCCCATCTTCTGCTTGTTAAAAGCCAGCCTTCAAGGCCCGGCTCCAGTGGCAGAGAGTCCTTTCTGTGCTGGGATGTTCACAGCACTTTGGTGTTATTGTCGCTTTTACACTTAGAACTTAGTGGTATAGGATGCTGGTGCCGTAATCAGACTGCTAATAGTGAACTTAGGGCGAGACTGGTGTCCTAGCTTTGCTCTCACAGCAGTTGGTGTGGTGCCCTCTCGGGGCCGAATGAATGTGAGTTCACATTAGGCACGGATTGTGACGTAGAAGCAATTCAAAACGAGTCCCCCAAACACCTTCCAGCACAGCAGCATCACCAAAACTAACGCATCACTCTCCAAATCCACAATTCGACTAACACAGCACTCAGTTACATACGTTAATCTGTCTTTTCCATTCACATTATGGAATCATTACTCGAAAAGGTTATTAAAGGTCGGGAATTCCCTGGCAGTCCAGTGGTTAGGACTCTGAACTCTCACTGCCGAGGGCGAGGGTTCGATCCCTGGTCAGGGAACTAGGGTTCCACAAGCCGTGAGGCGCCAAAAAAGAAAAAGAAAAAAAAAAAAGAGCTCTTGTCTTTCTTTAACTGAACCAAACCATCCAAAGCCTGCTGCTAATATCTTATCCCACAGCCTTCATGATGCAACATGTACTACCCTTTCAACTGGGAATAAACCCCAACTAATTACTTCTGCCTGCTTGTTCTAAAACAATTCTATGGAACCTCAGTCTGTCCTGCCTGTCTGCCTTTCATCTTTTCAGACACGCCTCCCTCCCCCTCCCCTTCCCAGCACAGCAGGCAGGGTCTCTGTCCCAGGCAGGCACAGACAGGACCGCTGCCTGGGACTCGCTGCCTTCCTTAAGTGTCCAAACACTCCGAATGATAATCTCTTTGGAGGTAGTTCTGGTTTGGTTTGGTTTTGCTTTTAAGTGGAAAATGTGGCTCTTCTGTTGCTGTTGCATCTCAGCATAGCCTTCTCACATGGACCCCAGAGCCAGGCAGCCTGCACTAGGACTGGCTTTGTCCTGGGTAAGGTATTGCAACCCTCTGTCCCTGTGTTTCCTCGTCTGTAAAGCAGAGATGGCAATAGTCCCTATGTCACAGGGCTGCTGCCAAAAGTCAGCGTAGGACAGTTCCTGGCATCATAGTGATGCTTGGTAAATATAAATTCTTACCTACGATACTATATCATGACCGTGGTGTGATTTCAGTGAGCTGTCCACCTCTATGATAGAGCAATGTTTTCTGCCTTCTGCTTTTCCTCTGTGTTAGTGGGAGGGTTTTAATGGGAGATCCCTCTGTGTTTATTTTCCCCATCCTACCTGCATACCCGGCCTTTCCTCTGCCACAGCATTGCCTGTAGTGGAACCAACATTCCCCCCAAGGTTCACTCTTCCTGCCCGAGATACAATGTGTGCCTTTCCAGAGCCACTCCGCTTGACCTGGGACCAGGAGGGAGCAGCCTGCAGGTAAATGCTTAGTTGAAAGTAAATCCAGTATATCAGGAATTAGATTGAGGACTGAAAAAAATTCATCCTTTCAGGAGACACAAGAAATGACCAACCTGGTAATACAAAAATTGTAGGATAGGGAATGCCAACTGCTTGATGTAAGTTACCTGACTCTTAATTCTATAGCTATATGAGTTAAGCAATAATTTCCCCCATTTTATAGAAGATGAATTTGCAGCTCAGTTAATTTGCTCTAGATAGCAAACAGTAAATTACAGCGGTGGGGTTCAAACCCAGATACGTCCAAGCTTAAAGCTTATGCTTTTCACCCTAAATATCAAAAACCTCAGAAGACTTCAAAAACCACAGAAGAATAACCTGAAATCTGTGAGGGTTTATGGGGACTGTAGCCAATTAATCTGTGGCCCTTTCAGTTTTCCTTACAAGTAAAATATATATAGCCACCTTGAAAAATTCTGGTGGAGGCCATGGATCCAAGTGGTTTCTATTTTTGAGAACTGGAGACCAAGTACAGGAACAAATTTTGAAGCATAGAAAATAAGACTTGGAACCTCCTTCCTATTTCGAGAACCGATTCCTTTCATTGTCCCATTTCAAGAGTTAATGATTCTCTCACCATTCTAGTCACCACCCGCTTAAGCCGGTCACATTGGTTTGCTTTAGTTCCGCAGTGGAATTCTTGAGAGGCCAACCATTCTTCCCTGTGGCCCGGGAGAGCCTGCCAGAGAGCATGTGCCCCTGCTCTGGGCTCCCCCGCACGCCCTCTGCTTTGTGCTGCAGGTTCTGCAGTTCCGTGATGACGCTCACGGTTTCGTGTGTGCGTTTTTATCCTGTGCCCTCGTTAAGCTTTTGGTTAATGAGGTCTCTTCTACTAAAGCAAGAGCGGAGCCGTATGGCTGGGCATTGTGCCCTGGTGTTCTTGCTCGACAAGGACTCTGAACAGATCCCTCAGCCTTCATTACATTTTGAGGAAGATAACTACAAATCTGAAAAAAAAAAAATCCCTGAAAGCTTATGTGTTGATGGGAGGATACATTTTTCTTGTCCTTCTCCACCCTGGAATATAATAACCACAATGCATCTCTGAGGCTGCTGGGAAGGAGCCCCAGGAGCAACACAATATTTTAGAAATTTCACCTGTTTTGGAGTCTTAGGTTGCTCTATTTTTTTCCTCTGATTTCCTCATCTCCTGATTCTTTGATTCCTTTAGTTTATCTTTCTGAAAGCCCTGGATGGGTAGGAGGCAATAGTCCCTGACCTTGAGGAGATTTACAATCCAGTGGTGAAACAGACACACACACGCACACACAAATAGAATGTCTAAGATATGTGGATACACATATGTGTTGACAGACAGACAACAATAAATAGAGATACGCCTTGATTTATAGTTGGTTTTATAACATGTAAAACGTTTTTAAATTTTATAGAAATTTTATAAATTAAAAGTTTTAATATAATTTATTGAGTTTATGAGAACAAGGCTCTACAGTAAAAAGAAAAATCCTCCCATTTTGTCCCATTATGCAAATACCTGCCCACCAAATGACCAGTCCTAAACATGGTTTGTTGCATATCTGTTTTCTTTAATGCCACACAGCTCCATCTGTACCAGGGTGACATTTGAGAGGTGAGAGAAGGGGGCTTGTTGAAGGGATTGTACTTGCTGTGTCAGATTTCCCTGACTCAGACATGAGTGATTATTGGTTGAGACAGGAGAATCAGGGCACAAGAGGATCCTTTGTGCATGACAAAACTCTGAGATAGAGTGATCTTTAAGGAAGGCCTGTGTGCAAAGCCGTGGAAAGGCTTTGGCTTCTGCCTTCACGCCCTGCATTTATTTGCAGTTCACAGGGTGCCTCACTGTGAAGAAGTTCAGCCAGCCATTTCTCCGAGCAGGTGAAGGCTCGCCTTCCTTTTGACGGCAGGGTTTCTCGAAAAGGAGTAAGCCGCTCCCTAATCTCATTGAATTCTTTCCAGTCACATCATCGCAAGACATCGGGCTAATAGGCAAGGTTCATTCTTTACCTCCCTCCCCAATCCTTGGCCTCGAATAAGAATGGGCAGTGGGGGTGGGGAGAACAGAGGAAAAAGAGTACAGATGTTATGTGTGTATGTGTATGTACGCACACACAAACACACGTTACATGTGTTAGTTTAAAATTTATTTGCTTTGATAAGGGAGGCGACACTTGAATTTGGTATCAGGAAGTGGGTCAGTAACACAAAGGAAGAATCATCAAACATGTAAGACCACAGCTTGAGGGATGGCTGGGGATGACCTAGCCTCTGTGGAAACTCCTCTTTGGGGTCATAAAGTGTGATAAATGGAAATAGAGCCCGGCCAGAACGCTGGAGTGTTTTCCTTCAAATAGTCATCCCAGTCTCAAAATATTCATTAGATGAATGTAGGTCTTGTCTTTTTTTCTTTCTTACTCTTTTCATTCCCCACCTTTCCCCTCTTTTCCTCGTGAGAAGTCATCTCGCTCAGCCACAGTTTATAGGCAGGGCCCTTTGTTTAGGTCTGAGGAACAGGACAGACCGGGTCCAGCATCACACACTTATTCTTGTGGGAAGAACTGACAGCTAATTCATGTCTATGAATTGCTTGGAGATGAAAAGTGTTGCATAAATACCAAGTAACATTATCGCTGTGAGGGCTGTTGGTTTTGAGTGTGGTAAAACGCGTTGATCTCTGGGTCCAATGGAAGCCCAAACTTCCACAGCCAGAATCTATATCTGTTTCTCTCACATATGAAAGAAGCAGAGCCTCCTGTATGCATATTGGTTCTACTGAGAGCACTGCAGTTTTTAGTTATTTTTTTAAAAAGTGGTCACTCAAAGAAAGAGGACATTGGGTAGAGACACAGGAGAGAAGGGATGGAGAAGCATGTTCTCAAATACTCTTGAGGGGCATCTGACATGGATTGGGAGGGGATTTAGAGTTGGAGAAATAAATGGAGTCGGAAGAGAGACAGAATTTTAAACAGACACCTTAAGATCCAGTCCAGGTCAGAAGGATCACAGGCACCTCTCTCAGTGAGTTAGTAGGTCTGAGAATTAGAAGGTGCAAGGATGTCAGCTGGCTGTTTCCCATCAGCATTTGTTGTCACGAAGTTGTCTTCTTTGAAATGAAAATGAGAATCCCTGGGATGAGCCTTAGAAAAGGAGGGAGAAAGTCCACAGGACAGGATACGCTCACTTCTGGATTTTGAACACAAAGCAAAGCTGTGCAAAATTTGAATAATGGGAAGGAATGCGGTCAATCAGTTAAGAAGGTTTAGTAACAAACAACAGAAACTAACTCTGGTGAACTACAGGAAAGGGGATGTAATGGAAGGATAATTCACAGAAAAGCTGAGTAGACAGGCCACGGGGAGGACAGAGACCCCAGCAATTTCAGAGACCCAATGGATAGTGTCACCAGGACTCAGCCACCAAGGAGGTTCTGGCTCCTGAGCTGTTTACTCCGCTGGAGACTCAGAATCCCAGAATAGAGAGTCTGATTGGCCTAGCTTAGGTCAAAGGGCAATTGCTGCTAGTGTGAACAATGTGAACTATAGCTCTGTAGACATTCAGAGGAGGAGGGGGACGGACGTGGAGTGGTCCAGGAAGGCCTCCAGGAAGAGGAGATTGAATATAATGCACTGGTCCAATTTTTTTTTTTTTTTTTTTTTTTTTTTTTTTTTTTTTGTGGTACGTGGGCCTCTCACTGTTGTGGCCTCTCCCGTTGCGGAGCACAGGCTCTAGACGCGCAGGCTCAGCGGCCATGGCTCATGGGCCCAGCCGCTCCGCATGTGGGATCTTCCCGGACCGGGGCACGAACCCGTGTCCCCTGCATCGGCAGGTGGACTCTCAACCACTGTGCCAGCAGGGAAGCCCTGGCCCAATATTTATGTAGTGAGTGGTTTGACACCATAGCTGGAGTGGGCAGGGCACCGAGATTGACAGTCCCAACCAGACTGCATACCCTGGGAGGGGGAAGTTCTCCAAAGGGAAATTGAGGAACCAGCAAAGGGAGTGAATGCTGGATGATGAAACCAGCAGGTGTCTCTTACAGTGGGTGAGCCGCGGGGAAGAGAAGGAGGATGCAGGATGGGGTTGTTCTGCAGAGATGCTTAAAATCCTTATTAGATATCCAGGACGTCTCCCAGAGGGCTCTGCTGTGCACAAAGCCTCAATTCCTACTCATCTCTTCCTTGTTCATTTCTCTTCTCTGTCACGTTCAGTTTCATACCTGGATGTCTACTTAGGTGTTCCAATTCCACATCATTTAACTCTAGCCAACCAAAGTGTATGGAGCAGATGTTACACACAAGACATCGTGCTAAGTGTGAATAAATGAGATGCTATCCCTGACTTTAGAAGATTAAAATTTCATAGAGAAACCCATGATCTAGACCAATTCATGCGCTTTAGTCCTCACCAACAATTTCTTGTATTCACGTATTTTTTGTTAACAGTGTATTCCTAGACCATCAGCTCTGAAACCTTGGAATCATTTATAGCTCAACCTTTTCCTTAACCTCCCTTATGTATATCTCTTTTCAACTTGTCCATTTAACAAGTCCTCCCAATCCTTACGCCCATTCCTGCATTTCTGTTTCAGTGCCACCACTTGGCAAATTCCTCATTATCTTATACCTATTTTTCTGTAATAACCAGCTAGCTGAGCTTGCTGACTTGGTTTCTACATCCCTCCTGTCTCTCCTGTCTGTATACAGGTTCCAGAAGCCTTATAGTAATTTCACTCTGACCTCTGTGACCTTATTTTCCTTTACTTCTAAAACATATCCACAGCTCCAGGCCGGTCAGCCTTCTCACAGCCCTTCAGATATACCAGGTTATTCTTGCCTTCATGCCCCTCAGCTCTCTTCCTCCTCCTCACCTGGAAAATCCTCCTTTATCTCATTCATCCATTGAAACCAGCCATTCTCAGCCCTGGTTACACATTCTCATCACCTGGAGAGGGTTGTGAAGTAAAGGTGTGGGCAAATTAAAATCCCAAGTTTAGATAATATAACCTAAACTATACTTAACAAGTTCTGAGCTGTCCAATACCACTTTTTTTGGTTAAAGGAATGTAGCACAATCTTTATTTATTTTTAATAAATTTATTTATTTATTTATTCATTTATTTATGCTGCGTTGGGTCTTTGTTGCTGCACACGGGCTTTTCTCTAGTTGTGGCGAGCGGGGGCTACTCTTCGTTGTGGTGCTCGGCTTCTCATTGCGGTGGCTTCTCTTGTTGCAGAGCACGGGCTCTGGGTGCACGGGCTTCAGTAGTTGTGGCTCGTGGGCTCTAGAGCGCAGGCTCAGTAGCTGTGGCACATGTTGCTCTGCAGCATGTGGGATCTTCCCAGACCAGGGCTCAAACCCGTGTCCTCTGCATTGGCAGGCGGATTCTTAATCACTGCGCCACCAGGGAAATCCCACCACTTGTTAACAGAGTCAGAGACCACAGTAGGTGACATCACGGTGCACTCACTAATAAGTGCTGGGACGTCGTCCCAAAGGGTATTAGAAACACACACATGCATACCTGCGCAACTACACTCGGGGAGGAGGTGCTGTGTGCACAGTTCAGGGGAGCCCTTCATAAGAAGGTGTGGGCCTTTCCTGAAGGGAGAGACTCGAAGCAGCAGCATCTCTGTCTCTGTTGCTGGCCTTGAAGTTGGAGCCGCCATGAACTCTGGAGACACGGCACCACTCGGAAGCTGAGCCTTCTCCAGCCCAAGCCTCCAGGTGAGAAGCAGCGCAGCCAACACCTGGATCTCAGCCTCCCGGGGCCCCGAGCAGAGAAGCCAGATGGTACCTGTGACCTTCAGAAACAGACAAAACAAATGTGTGTTGGTTTGAGCCATAAATTTCTTGGCAATGTTTTACATAGCAATAGAAAGCGAATACAGCAGTTATTTTCTAAATCCGGGAACCTTAGAACTAGGGCCCATCATTTCAAGCCCAAAGGAAATTCGTTTCTGAACCTAAAAGTTAAAAGTGAGCACAACTTCACACACCCAAGAATAAATTTATGGAAACTGTTGCCCAAAGAATTGACAGTTCAAAAACAAGTAAGTTATAGAAGGATGTCCGTGAAATCATGGACGACCTTTTTTTTTAAATTAGAGCTTATTCTCCACCTGTTTCCAAAAATGATTTGAGGTGATTTATAAGGCACTTTTTTTCCCCATAAGGCATGTTTGATGACAATTAAGAAGTCATATGGAAAATAATAAACCACGGAGGATGAGGAATAATCAATATAAAAAATCTTGGCTAAGTATTATAAGGAATTTAGCTTTGAATTTCTCGGAAGGCAAGATATTTTTAAAAGGGTAAAATGATAAACTATAGCAGGGATTCTCAGGCCTAGGTGTATATTAAAATCTCCTGGAGAACTTTTAAAAAACCGTCAAGCCTGAGTCCCATTCCCCAGGATTCTGACTTAATTGGTACAAAGAAAGGCCCTAGGACAAAGAGGGGTTAAAACCTGCCTCAGGTGATTCTGGTGTGCGGCCTGGGTGGCAAACCGCTGAATGCAATTTTTATTATCAAACGAAAGCGCTCATACTAATTTATCAGGAGAGAACATTATCTTTTGGGATGTATATTGTGAAATTTGTATAATAGAGAATGTCTGGACAGACATTTAATGACTCTGCATTAACTAATTTAATCTTCATGATAACATGTAAGGGAAGTACATTATCCTCCCATTTTAAAGATAAGAGCACTGAGGCACAAAGAGGTTAAGTGACTGGCTGAAGGACACCCTATTAGTAAGTAGAAGTTGTAGGCTTTGAATCCAGATATTATGGTTCCTGAGCCTTTGAACCAATTTCCTACATCACACACACAGAACAATGGGAGCCACTGTAGGTGAATAGGAGAATAATCAAAAAGCATTTGCAGACCTTGGAGAAATACATCCCGATGAAGAGATAGATGTGCACATACAACTATACCTGGGAGAAAGGGGAAGGCTTCTGTGGATCGCATATGGAAGTAGCCAACCTGAATCATGTTGACCCAGATACCAGCCATATCTGTAGCTCTTCTTTTGTGCTTGAAGGTTCAGGTTTCCCTCTGGTATAATTTCCCTTCAGTCTGAAGAACTTCTTTTAGCAGTTCTTTCAGTTTTTCTTCATCTGAGAATGTCTTTATTTTGCCTTCACTCCTGAGGAATATTTTTACGGGATAAGAAATTTTGGATTGAGAGTTCTCTCCTTTTAGAAGTTTTAGGATGCCCTTCCACTGTCTTCTGGGTCTCTATAGTCCCTGAGGTGAACTCTGCAGTAATTCCAGTCATTGTTCTCTGATAGGTAAGGTGGTTTTCACTAGCTGCCTTTTTTTTTTTTTTTTTTTTTTTCCCACACCGCATGACATATAGGATCTTAGTTTCCCAACTAGGGATTGAACTCAGGCCCCCTGCAGTGGAAGAGCAGAGTCTTAACCACTGGACCACCAGCGAAGTCCCTCACTAGCTGCTTCTGAAATTGTTTTCGTTTTCCTTTTTTGGCTTTCAGCAGTTTGAGTTTCAGTGTCTGTGTGTGCTTTTCTTTGAACTTATTGTTGGGGGTTCACTGAGCTTCTTGAACCTGCCGGTTTATATCTTCCACCAAATTTGGGGAATTCGGGGTCATTTTTTTCAATATTTCCCGTACCAATCTCTTCTCTTCCTCTGGACTCCAATGACACAGATTTAAAACCTTCTGTTATTATTCTATGGCTTGTATGGTCTTGCTCATTTTTAAGAAAACACATTTTCTCTCTATTCTTCAGATTGGATATATTTATCCTGAAGTTCATTGACTCCTTACTTTGTCATCCTCTCCATAATTTTTCCTGAATATTATTCTTTCATATCTGTGGACATTTGCACGAGAAGCAGCTATAGACAGACCACTTCTATTACTTATGCTCTCTCTTTGTATACCTTGGTGTGTGTTTCCATCAGAGTGGAATTAGAGGGTTGGGTGGAGGAAGTGGGGAGGCCACAGAGAAGGAACTTCCCTAAGGATGCTCAGACCAAGTGTCCTTGACCTCAACAGACCAGGGAGAGCCAGCCCTCCATCTCAAGAGCTTCCCTGCCACTACACCGGCAGGAAATTTGTTATATGTGGTGGGTTGTGGGCAGCAGAGAAAGGAGTAACTGTCACCTCATGGGAAATTCACCTCTTAGAAAAACATCTGCATTGCTTCTGTTTTCCCTTTTGTCTTTCCTCCAAGTTTGTTATTCGAGATGCCCCCAGGATAGTGGATGTTCTCTCTTGGGGGAATGAAGGTGGGAGAGTAAGGAACAGAGTCCTTATATTTTTCCTCTTACGGGGTGTCATCTGTTTTAGCTGCAGCTACAGTGGAGACCATGAGCCTAGAAGTTAGGGAACCTTGGTTTCAATTCTGGTTCTGCAGGTGCATATTCAATTGTGTGAAGTTTTCATAAGTGAACAGGAAGCCCTGCATCATTTACATGTAAATTTTAGGGAGACACCACTGGTTAACCCTTTCTCGAGTTGAAAAAGGAAAATAGAAAAATAGAGTCCATGTGCTCAGGCCATTAATTTCCTTTCAGCTTGTTTAAAACCAATCCATCAATGCCCATATCTAGAAAAATCCCCTTATCTTTGAAATTGTTTGGAAATGAGATAGTACAACTTAACCTAGAGCCTGAACCTCGGGATGAAGTTCTTTTCTCAAATAAAACAGTAACTGTCAGGCTTTCCTGGTGGCACCGTGGTTAAGAATCCACCTGCCAATGCAGGGGACACGGGTTTGAGCCCTGGTCTGGGAAGATTCCACATGCCGCAGAGCATCTAAGCCCACGCGCTAAAACTACTGAGCCCGCGTGCCACAATTACTGAAGCCCACATGCCTAGAACCCATGCTCTGCAACAAGAGAAGCCACTGCAATGAGAAGCCCGTGCACCGCAACAAAGAATAGCCCCCACTCGCTGCAACTAGAGAAAGACCGTGTGCAGCAACGAAGACCCAATGCAGCCAAAAATAAATAAATTAATTAATTAAAAAGTAACTGTCGTTAAAAAATAATTTTCTGTGAAACAGTCAAATTTCTTCCTCAAAAATTTTCCTGGATTTTATTTTTTACTTTTTATATATTTATCTTTTATTGGCGTATAGTTGATTTACAATGTTACGTTAGTTTCAAGTGTACAGCAAAGTGATTCAGTTCTTTGTATATATGTATGTATATATATTCTTTTTCAGATTCTTTTCCATTATAGGTTATTACAAGATATTGAATCTAGTTCCCTGTGCTATACAGTAGGTCCTTGTTGTTTATCTACTTTATATATAGTGGTGTGTATCTGTTTCCTGGATTTTTTTTTTTTTTTTTTTTTGCGGTACACGAGCCTCTCACTGTCGTGGCCTCTCCCGTTGCAGAGCACAGGCTCCGGACACGCAGGCTCAGCGGCCATGGCTCATGGGCCCAGCCGCTCCGCATGTGGGATCTTCCCGGACCGGGGCACGAACCCGTGTCCCCTGAATCGGCAGGCAGACTCTCAACCCCTGCGCCACCAGGGAAGCCCTGTTTCCTGGGTTTTATAATCGCTGACTTTGGGATGGGGAAATCTCAATCAATATTTATTCACTCTTAAATCCAATGGAAAATGTATCCTGAACTCTTTTTTACTATTAGAAAGTAGAAGCTCAAGGTATTCTTAAACTTGTCAAAAATAGTCTAAATACTGCACTTCACAAAATTAGTAAAGTGAGAAAAATGGGCTTCCTGTTTCTTTCAAGTTGCTGAAGGGATTCACCACAAGATGGCACCATGCAAGTGCTACTTAAAATGTTTTCCCCTGTGGGTACCGTTCATCTTACACGAGGCCCTTATATTATACTTAAGAGCTGTGGTATATGGCACATCTGAGAATGCTGTTTACACAGAGGAAAATGCTTGTCTTGCTATGTGAGTTTTTAGTGACTAAGGTCTTCCCCTTGTTCTTCATATGAGCTCTACCTTTCAACAAGCTTTTCTGCTAACATGCTATTGCCACGACACCAAGCCCAGAGTTACATATTTTGAGGGGAAGGCGACTTAGTTGGGTCTCTGAAGGCATTTAAGTTTTCGCCTCAGCTCCTGATGGAAAATGCAGGAAGATTATGTTCTGGTTCCTTTCTCTATCATGTTTTGTTGTCGTGGATTTCCGTAAGCACCAAACACTTGGTGTCCTTAATTTATCTGTAGAAGATCAGCAGCAGATCTAGAAAAGTCTGCAGTGCTTATGATTCTCATTTCCGATAATGCAAGGATGAGCCGGAACTCCAAGGTCGAGTGACAGCCATTCCCTTCCCGTGTGAAAGCAAACATCTCCATTGGATGTTCAAATCCTGGATAACTGGATGATTTGGAAATTAAAGGGGTCCAACCTTCACATGGTTTTTAACACTTGGAAAGATAGTCACGGGAAAGGATGTAGCCATTTTTACGTGTGAGGAGAGAATGAAGTGCGGGGCGTGTGTCCTTGAAGTTAACTAGAACATTAACTACTACTCCCTTGTTGCCATGTTGCTAGGTAAATATTTGCAAAGTGCTTACTGCCTCTCCGGATTGGGGGCATGTGTCTACCGGGTATGAAACAATCTCTGTGGGGAAGTGAGCCTTCCCAGCCTTTATCCCCCTCTTGCAACAGAGTTCACCGAATATGACACGACCTCCAGAGGAAAGGGAGGACTCCTAGTTCTTCTCTCTCAGCTGGCACTGGAACATTCTGGTGGCCAAGACCTGTGGGTCCTTTGCAGGAGCCCTGGAGACAGGAGGTAGACCCAGAGGTTCATTCCTAGAGTTGTAGTATTTCCTCAGGGCTTGTGTCTGGAGGGCGTTGACGGGTAGACCACTGAGCTCATGGGGTTCTTAGGGGCAGCCATCACTAAGAAACACTGACATGTGGAAAAGTAATGAGATGGAAAGTCATAGTTTTCAGAACTGTTCTGAGGTAGGATATTCTAAGGAGTAGGAAGAAACACTTTGATAGTGGTTTAAGGCGAAGTTATGATCCCCAGCCCGACCCAGCCACTCCAGAGGTCATGCTAGAGTAACAGGGGCAATCTGCCTAACTGCCTTCCAAGTGAAAAACTTGTTTGCTAAGTGGGATACACAGCATGGGGCCTGTTTTTAGGGACAAAAGAGAAGAGACTGAGTTAGCAGATACTTTCTCCTTCTATCTCTCCCCTATCCCCCAACCAACAGGCTCTCAGAATCATCATACAAATCCCTAAAGACTGGATTTAAAGGAGTGCCCAGGTATAAGCCTGTTAAAGCACCAAATGTCTTCCCCCTGCCCGGGTGAGAGAGGGTCACTGGGAGCACTCCTCAAAGAGAAGCATAGGGCTTCCCTGGTGGCGCAGTGGTTGGGAGTCCGCCTGCCGATGCAGGGGACGCGGGCTCGTGCCCCGGTCCAGGAAGATCCCACATGCCGTGGAGCGGCTGGGCCCGTGAGCCACGGCCGCTGAGCCTGCGTGTCCGGAGCCTGTGCTCCGCAACAGGAGAGGCCACAACAGTGAGAGGCCCGCATACCGCAAAAAAAAAAAAGAGAAGCATAAGAAGAGGTTCATGTTACAGGATTATTATCCGAGTGCCCGCGGGATCAGGACCTCAGCTTTTCACACCTGCCTTGTCTCTCGGACAAGCATCTTGGGACGATAATGAGAGCTGTATATCCCAAATTTTCTGGTTTTAAATATTCTGTCCATTCTGTTCAGGTAAGTATATTTTAACTTGACCCTCAAGTCTCATGTCCTGATTTTGGCCTCAGAAATTTAGCCACCACAGACAGACTCAAGAACTTCGAACTCAGCCGTCCTTCCTTTCTTGTAGTAGGAAATCCCCTACAAGGGGATCAGAGGTGGATCACTTGGAAAACTGCCAGGCTGGGGGGGGTGGACATTGCTTGTGTCGACTCCAGTGGAACACTATTGTGGGTGCTTAAGTGAGTTAGTCACTGAGGAGGAAGATGAGACGGATCAAAGGCCAAGCTCAATGGACATACCTATTTTTAGAGAGCTTTGAGTTATTCAAGAAGGGTCCTCTCAAAGTGTGAATGGACCTATGGAAACAGAAATTCAGTCTTTTGGTTCTAGAATTTCGCTGCTTGAGAGAAGGCTCTCTGAATTGTCCAGCCTAAGGGCACATATTCTTGGCCAAATTTAGCAGCCCCTGTTTCTTCTATCCCATTTCTTTCCCTTTCTTAAATTCCTCTTTTGCCAGAGTAGTTTCTGAGCGATCTCTTCATGGTGGAGACATGCACAGTAAGCCTTCTGGGCTCCTGCATGCATGCTCCAGAGTGTCTTTTTGTTCCTCACATCTGACTGATAATTTGAGCGAGCAGAGAACTCTAAATTCAGAGCCATTCCCCATAAATGTTTTGAACACATTGATTTATCATCTTCTAGCATAATTATTTTAAGTTTTAAAAATTTAAATAAGACTTTTCTCTCAGGCCATTTCCTTCAGCCATCAAGCCTTTCCACCCCTATTAACTTCTGCTTCTTAGGCAAAGCATTTCCTCATAACCAGGGTGGGGTCAGAACTCTTGGTCAGAACTCCCTCTGAGAATGCGTCTGTCTCAAGAGGATCAAATGCTTATAGTCAGGGTGCAAAGCTATTAATCTTTAGTGCCAGGGGCTGGAAGCAGGTCTTTTATGGAATTTGTGACTCATCTGAGAGCCTGAAAGATTAATTTGTTCCTGTTGGGCCCTAATTGCATGTGCTGAACATCAGCTGGATGTCTAAACTCTAGCACCAAGACACCATGTTAACTCACCTGGAAACTACCTATTTCTGATTGGTGTCAGGATACAGAACACCTGTTGGGTGAATTGTCAACTTCCAGGTCTAACAAACCATCTGCTCTTTTGCTGAGTCACAGGGTAAGAGATGGCTGGGACACTTAGGTGCCGGTACAAGGGACAGGAGTAATTCACGTTCTTAGCAAGAGGTGATAGCTGGTGATAGTTCCCTCTGCACAATTGATGAATTATGAAATAACCCCAGGGAGAACCTGTCAAAAAGTGAGCTGACCAAAAGGGGGATGGGCAGCCTTGCAAACCCCTGAGCTCTTCCTAAGAGTTATTCTGAGTGGAGGTAGTGTAAATCAGGTCCAAGAACCTACTGGACAGTTCAAATGCATGACCTTTAAGTTCTTTTCAACCACGAAAATTTGTCTGCAGTGCTTAGTGCAATGCTTGGCACACAGTAGATGCTCAATAAATGCTAAATAAAATGTTTGTGGACTGCATTATGCCTCAGCTGCCGAGGCGAACAGCATCCCTGTTTTCATTTGCTATAATTCGAGTTTACACTAAACAGGATGTAGTTTGCAGCTACCATGAGCTACCTCCATTGAAACATTAATAGAAGAGCCTCTTCCACAAACAGTGGCCAAGTTTGAACTGGGGACTCAATTTTGGCCCCAAGCACTCTCCTGCTTGAAGTATTTATGGCCCTACCACAAACTTGGTATCGTGTAGACAGAAGCAATGCACAGGGCACCAAGCAGTTAAACAGCAAAACTCTACTTAGTTGTTTGGATTAGGGCTTTTGAATAGTAGGGAAGAGGCTTCCAGGAAGCACTTGGCCTGGAAAATATAGCTTTTCTTGTCCATGAGGGTTGAAGAGGATCTGCCACTTTTTTGTGTACCGGCTTGTGCGGTGCAGTGAGGAAAGTAATCTGTAAGAGTGGGGGCAGTAGAGACACAGGTGTTGGTGCCCATCTATTCAGTGAGAAAGCTAGAAAGGATGGAGCCTTTCAGATAGGATTCAGAGAGGCCGCCCATATGAGCATCACAAAGTCAACACCAAGAGGAGACTGGCCCGCATGACCAGATGACAGTCAAGGGCAACAGGCAAGGAAGGGACCTGGCCGCCCAGGCAGACTGCCTTCGCCTGTCCTGGATTCCGATTCAAAAATCAGTCTGATAGAGGATATTTCCTCCTTCGTGAGTTTTTTTTTTTTTTTTGCGGTATGTGGGCCTCTCGCTGTTGTGGCCTCTCCCGTTGCGGAACACAGGCTCCGGACGCGCAGGCTCAGCGGCCATGGCTCACGGGCCCACCCGCTCCACGGCATGTGGGATCCTCCCGGACCGGGGCACGAACCCGTGTCCCCTGCATCGGCAGGCGGACTCTCAACCACTGCGCCACCAGGGAAGCTCTGTGAGTTTATTTTTATGTACGAAAATAGTATTACAGGTTTATAGGAAGATGCAAAAGAAAATAATTTATCCATAACCTTATCAGTGACTTTTTCAAGCCTGTTTAATACCTTCTAGGCTCCCTGCAGGCACATATAGTTTATTAGAGATGGATGGTTTATGACAGTCGCAGTGCCAATATAATGTGTGTAATTGGATTATTTTTCCAACTGAGTATATCATATGCATTTTGCTAAATATTTTCTCCCAACTTTTATTTCACACTTTTGGCTTCTTGCAGCTAAATGGTATTTTGTCACGTGGAAGGAAAAATCATATCTAACATGTGTTATATTTATTTTATGCTAAGCTGAATGCCCTGAGCCTTTAATGTTTATCTCATTTATTCCCCACAGCTGTAGGATGATGGGTGATATATTTACCTCCTTTTTTTCAGATGAGGAGTTTTTAGAGAGAGTTTGGTAGCACAGCCCGTGAGTGGCAGAGCTGGGCTTTGGTCCTGATCTGATGCCAGGGCACCCCTCTTGCTAGTTGGACATTTAAATTGCTTCCTTTTATTTTCTTTTGTTATTATAACTCATCCTACAACCGAACAGCTTTATCCCCAGACCATCTGCAGTGTAATGTTGTTGACACTGAACAACAGAGTCAAAGAGTGTGGACATTTTGATGACAGTTGATGCCTTGTGCCAAAATGACTTTGAAAAAATTATGCCACTTTATAATACATAAGTTATAGATATATATTTTTTATCCATCTATCTATAAACTTATATCCTTGCCAGCATTAGTTATGTTAATTAAAAATTTTGTTTCACTAATTTAGTAGCAAAATGATCATTTAGTTTAGTTTTTTTCTTTTCCAATATGGTTTATTACAGGATATTGAATATAGTTCCCTCTGCTATACAGTAGGACCTTGTTGTTTATCCATTCTATACATAATAGTTTGCATCTGCTAATCCCAAGCTCCCAATCCTTTCCTCCCCATCTCCCCCTCCTCAAAATTTAGTATTTTAACTTGTTTTATTATTTGAACAATTAAACATTACTTCATGTATTTGTCCAGCTGCTATAGTTCTTTGAGTCATAGGTTTATATACTTTTTCGATTTATTCATTGGAGACATTTTTTAAGAAATCAATTAATAAGGACTTTTCTCATGCTAGTAAGAAAGATATTAACCCTTTGTCAGATTTGGTACAAATATTTTTCCTGGTCTGTTTGCACTTTGTTTTATTCATTTTAACATATTTTCAAAAGTGTATCTAGTCAGATATAGCCATTTCTAACTTTTTAATGTAATATACTGCAAGTTCCAGCAAGATGTGTTGAAATGAATTCCCCCACTGAATTACTTGGGCACGTTTGTCGAAAATCAATTGATCGCATTTTACACACACACACACAATTTCTGGACTCCCTATTCTGTTCCACTGATGTATTTGTCTATCCTTGCCCCAATCCCACACTGTAGCTTTATAGTAGTATGTCTTGATGTCAGGTAGTGTAACCCTTCTAAACCAGTACTTCTTTTTTTCAAGATCATTTTGGCTGTTCTATGTCTTCATATTTTAGAATCAGCTTGCTAATCTCTACCAGAAAAGCCTGGAGGGATTTGGATCGGGATCATGTTGAATCTCTGGATCACTTTG
Source organism: Mesoplodon densirostris (assembly GCF_025265405.1). Lineage (NCBI taxonomy): Eukaryota > Metazoa > Chordata > Mammalia > Artiodactyla > Ziphiidae > Mesoplodon > Mesoplodon densirostris. Next base: position 164,915,654 of record NC_082664.1, read on the forward strand.
GGAAGGATTAACATCTAAATAAACTGAGTCTTCTGAACATGGATATGACATATCTCTCCATTTAATTGGCTAATTAATAAGGCATTAAGTAATGCCTTATTGCACAGGCTAGAACTCAAGTACAATGTTGAAGTAGTGAAATCAGACATTCTTGCCTTGTTCCCAATCTTAGAGAGAAGACAGACAATATTTCGACCTTAAGTATGATGTTTTTGTCATGAATGGATGTTGAAATTTGTCAAATGCTTCTTCTGCATCCACATAGACAGCCGCATGAGTTTTCATATTTTATTCTGTTAATGTGGTGAAATACTTTAATTGATTTTCAAATATTAAATCAACTTTGCATTCTTGGAATAAACCCCATTAGGTTATGATATATTATCATATATATATTTGCTTAGAGCAAATATATATATGTATATATATTTACTTTGCTAATATCTTGTCAGTATTTGCATCTTTGTTCTTGAAGGATACTGGTCTGTACTTTTAATTTGCAATGCCATAGGCTAGTTAACAGGGTTTATGTCAGACTATTTGTTGCAGTCCCACAGGCCATCTTTCTCCCCCAATCTTTTTTCTTTGTTGTTTAGTTTAGAATATTTCTGCTTATCTGTCTAGGTTCACTGATTCTTCCACAGGGAACACTCTCCTATTAATCCCATGTGATAACATTTTATTTCAGATATATTTTTCTGTTCTGAGGTTTCCATTTGGTTCTGTTTTTAGAGCGTCTATATTGCTTTTTAAAAATAAATTTATTTAGTTTATTATTTTTGGCTGCATTGGGTCTTCGTTGCTGCGTGCGGGCTTTCTCTAGTTGTGGCGAGTGGGGGCTACTCTTTGTTGCATTGTGCGGGCTTCTCATTGTGGTGGCTTCTCTTGTTGCGGAGCAGGGCTCTAGGTGCATGGGCTTCAGTAGTTGTGGCACGCAGGCTCAGTAGTTGTAGTGCACAGGCTTATTTGCTCTGCGGCACATGGGATCTTCCTGGACCAGGGCTCGAACCCGTGTCCCCTGCATTGGCAGTCGGATTCTTAACCACTGCACCACCAGGGAGGCCCCTATATTGCTCTTAAAATTCACCATTTCTTTCCTCTTTGTAGCTATCTTTTCCTTCAGAACCTTTACCATATTTGTTTGCAAATTCCAATAAATAGGTCATCTGCAGGTCTAATTTTATTAGCTGTCTTTCTTCCTTTGCCAATGGGTACACTTGTTCCTATACCTGTTCCTGTCTGGTAACTTCTTTTCTCTGAGTTTATTGGCAGAAAGCTGAGTTCCATGCAAGTTACTGGTAGCAGAACTTCTTTCCTCTCATTTTTTTAACATTAAACAAGTTGAAGTGATTTTCAAAAGTCATAAAATCTGGGGAATTCCTTGGTGGTCCAGTGGTTAGGACTCCACACTTCCACTGCCGAACTAAGAACCCGTGTGGTGCAACCAAAAAAAAAAAAAAAAAAAACCCAAAACAAAGACAAAAGCCATAAAATCTGGGTTTTAATCCCATTCCTGCTACTCATTAGCTCCAGGGTCTTGGACAAGTTACTTAACTTTTCTGAACCTCAAAATTTTCCTCATATTTAACATGAGGGATTAGAATAGGTGTCTTCCAACTCTACGATTGGGAGATTTTATGATTATAATGTGTTGGTTCCTCAGACTCAAGCACTGGTGCTGGGGACCAAATTTTAACCCTTTCACCTCAAAGTTCTGCTGAGTACCCCCTTTACCTCTGAGCAGTTTTGCCTGGGTGATTTCCCTTGCTAATGCAACCAGCCAACTACCACTTATGCACCCAAAAAGGACTTCATCTTTGCAGTCCTTTTTGTTCCCCCATCTCAGGAGGAAGGTACCTTTGAACTGGAAAGAGCATCTGTGTGTAGAAGCATGGATGGAGAACGTCAAACAGCAGAGAAAATTGGTAGCACTAGAAATACATCACCAATGCAAAGTTTTGACTCCACCTGAGACCTGCTGGATCATAGCGGCTGGGGCTGGGGCCTAGGGCTGTAGGTTTAACAAGCTCGGCAGGTCCAGGTGATTACAATGCACACTCAAGACTGAGAACTGGTGTGGAGGAGTATGATACAACAGAGCAGGAACACGGAACGGGGCCTGGGGTGGGGGACGGGAGACAACAATAAAGCCATATAGAGGAATGTTTTGCTTTTACTCTTAGAAACAGAAACTAGAGTCTATTTTGGTCTTCGGAAAGTGGTCGCTCAAAAGAGTGGGTGGCATTTCTTTGGATGATATTTGGGCTGTTTTGAGAAGTAGAGGATTGAGGCAAGAACCATATGGCCTAGGAGTCAGACTAGGATTTTCTCCAGGTCATTTCTCTCCAAACCAACCAGCTTCTTTGGTTATCTGAAGGCCAAAGTGACTCAAGAGGGCTGCCCTGCAGTCACACTGGCTTCGGTATGGATAGAGGTTTGGCGTTGGTTGGTCCCATTAGGAGTTCAGGTTTATCCCAATAGCCCCTCGTGGAGCCCACTGCCTCAGTGGTGCACTGGGTGTGGTCACCCGGCCTCCAGGAGGGGCTGGATGAGTAGTTCTAGGAGCAATCAGGAAGGTTTGGCTGACCTGGCTTGGAGCACACAGCATGAGTAAGCTTGGGAGTACACGAAGCCCAACCGTTTCGTTTCCTAACAGGAGAAAACAATGGAGGTATTTCTCTGGCCAGAGGGAAATGGAGCCAACTTCTGTCAAGCAATTGCAAACACATGTGGATGGGAAAAAAAGGAACGCTGGTGAATGGTTAAGGTAAAAAGAGTCTTTGTTTTAGATGGTTTGAAACCACAGTAGGTTTGGTAAAACAAGGAACGTGGGCTTGTGCGGGAGAGGGAGAGAACATGCTCTCATATGTTTACTGGTTTCCTAGGGATTCCTGTGTTTGCCGCCTTGTGGACACATTCTTGCTAGGTGGTGGAGCAGTGCTTTCATGGCATTGCTCTCTTGCTCAAGACCTCACTCTTGCCTGCCCTGTGAAGTCTGCCTTTTGCCACACCCTCAGGCCTAGGCTCTTTCCCAGACTTTTAACCTCCTTCTTTAATTTGATCCAATCCCACCTTTCCAGCCTCATCTCTGAATTCCTACCAACACCAGCGCTGCCTCTTCCAGGCAGTCTCCCAGCTCACACCACCCTCTTGCTCACCGCCATGGCCCACTCAGCCTGTTTGCCTTCCTATAGTGCCTCTCTCTTCCCCAAGTCAAACTTTTATCCATCTTTTCTGATCTGGAACCCCCTCCCTGATTATACCATGTCACACTAGGCTCTATTTCCCCAGCTCCAATATTTGTAGGTTCCGCTGCTAATTTAGTGGCTAAGTATACACTGTCTTGTGGTTTTTACTGATGGGCTCTCTAGCTGGCTCGTTCCATGGAAGAAAGAAGCTTGAGGTCAACCTCCTTTGGATTCTCCATGAGAGCCGCTGGCTTAGGGTTGGTCGCAGGGAAAATGAACATACTGCTTCGTTGTTTGCTTGAGTAGAGATTTGGTATGTTAGGTATTGATGAACTGAATCGAGGCATTCCCAGCTGTGTTCCAGGGAACACCAGCTGGGTATGGTGTTCATCATTTTGACCACCATATATACGCCTCTTACCATCTTAGATGGCACACTCACTCCAGGGACAGCAGCTCCATCCTGCTACCAGTGCTGTTCTAAGTTAAAGACAACTGTTCAAATAGGGAAAGAGGGGACTTCCCTGGTGGTCCAGTGGTTAAGACTTTGCCTACCATTGCAGGGGGTGCGGGTTCGATTCCTGGTTGGGGAGCTGGGATCCCACTGTGCCTTGAGGCTGAAGAACCAAAACATAGAACAGAGGCAATGTTGTAGCAAATTCAATAAAGACCTTTTTAAAAAATAGGGCAGGAGAATGAAAGCGGAGTGTGGGGAGGGGGCATTTTTATTATTCTTGCTCCTTAAATTTCAATGCTTTGTCTGTTGAGGGGAGTATGTAAAGAAACATGAGGAATAAGTTAATTAAAACACGCTGAAAGGGGAGGAAAGAAGATGCACAAAGAGAAGGGAGTTAATAAGAGTTTGACTTTCTTAGGGGGCCTGGCTTTTTTTCACTTGGCCATTTTCAGTCCATTCGTTGGGACCACACATGTGGTCCATTATCGCCTTATGTATTTAGCTGACCCTTCAGATAACATCGCCTCTCTTACCCATGAACAAAGTCGGAATGCTCTCGCCAATATAGAAGGTGCATGGGCTAATGGATGAGGACACAAACAGAAAGTTATAAATCTGGGCACCCCAGAAACTGGTACTCTTTCTTGACCAACGTTGGTGTGTGTGCATCTGCACACACCTTTGTTTGACAAGGACAAAATTGAGAACCACAATCAGTCATAAACAAAGATTGCTCTTGACCCGCATTTTCTTTTGCATCGGTGAAGATGCATTAAAAACTATATTACTTTTGTTACGCAGATAATATGATAAATTCACAAATATTCAACATGTAGATAACAAAAAGAAAGCATTCACTTGGAATCACATTATCCAGACATAACCACGCTTACTCTTTTGCCAGATGCATTCTAGTTTTTTTGTTCCATGAATGTATATACACAGACATGTAAACTTATGAGTGGTATCACAATAAATATGTTATAAAGTTTTTCACTCTTCAATATATTTTAATCCTATTTTCACATAATTAATCATCTATATCTTCATTTTTAAAAATTAATTTATTATTTATTTATTTTTTGGGGGGGCTGCATTGGGTCTTTGTTGCTGCACGCAGGCTTTCTCTAGTTGTGGTGAGCGGGGGCTACTCTTCGTTGTGGTGCACAGGCTTCTCATTGCTGTGGCTTCTCTTGTTGCGGAGCACAGGCTCTAGGTGCGTGGGCTTCAGTAGTTGTGGCACACGGGCTCAGTAGTTGTGGTTCGTGGGCTCTAGAGCACAGGCTCAGTATTTGCGGCGCATGGGCTTAGTTGCCCCGTGGCATGTGGAATCTTTCCGGACCAGGGATCGAACCCGTGTCCCCTGTATTGGCCGGCAGATTCTTAACCCCTGCACCACCAGGGAAGTCCCTATATCTTCTTTTTTTTTTTTTAAATGGTTTGCTGTTTTTTTGTTTTTAAATTTTTTTTTTGTTGTTTTATTTTATTTTTGGCTGCGTTGGGTCTTCATTGCTGTGCGTGGGCTTTCTCTAGTTGCAGTGAGCAGGGGCTACTCCTCATTGCGGTGCGTGGGCTTCTCATGGCGGTGGCTTCTCCTGTTCCAGAGCATGGGCTCCAGTCACGCAGGCTCAGTAGTTGTGACTCGTGGGCTCTAGAGCGCAGGCTCAGTAGCTGTGCGCATGGGCTCAGTTGCTCTGTGGCATGTGGGATCTTCCTGGACCAGGGCTCGAACCCGTGTCCCCTGCATTGGCAGGCAGATTCTCAACCACTGCGCCACCAGGGAAGCCCTATATCTTCATTTTTAATGGCTAATAATAATTCCTTTGGAGGTACCATAATGTTTTAACCATTTTTGTCAATTGATAGTTTTTAGGATCATACACTTTTTCTATAAATAAAGCTTCAGTGAACATGCTTTACATACAGACATCTTTGGATACTAGTGTGATGATCTTCTTAGGATTAAATCCTTACAAGCAGAATTACTAGGTCAGAGTATGCATTCTATTAAGAGTGAAGTAAGTCAGAAAGAGAAAAACAAATATAGTTTGTTAATGCATACATGTGGAAGCTAGAAAAATGGTACAGATGAACCTGTTTGCAAGGCAGAAATAGAGACACAGACATAGAGAACAAACATATGGACACCAAGGGGGGAAAGGAGAGGTGGGATGAATTGGGAGATTGGAATTGACATATACACACTAATATGTATCAAACAGATAGCTAATGAGAACCTGCTGTACAGCACAGGGAACTCTACTTAATGCTCTGTAGTGACCTAAATGGGAAGGAAATCCAAAAAAGAGGGGATATATGTATACATATAGCTGATTCACTTTGCTGTACAGCAGAAACTTACACAACACTGTAAAGCAACTATACCCCAATAAAAAAATAATAATAAATTAATAAATAAACATAAAAAAAGAGTTGTCCTACAGATTGCCAAAATGCTCTCTGTAAGTGTCCATTCCTAAGATTCTTGCCAACAATAAACTATTCCTCTTTAATCTGATACATTCTTACTGTAACTGACACATTATTACTTTGATACAAACTAATGTTTTTATAGCAGTAACAATTAGATCCAAGTTACAGAATAGCCCAGTATTGGTTTGCAGTCCCAAGAGAGAAAACTGTGACAGGCATCACCCTCTTGAGACAGTGTAGAAGGGTGCAGAGCTGTGGGAATCAGTGTCTGATTTGTGCTTCTGTGCCCTGAAGAAAAGCTTCTCCATAGGACATGCTCTGGACATAACGAAGCAGCCAGCCACGTTTAACCCACATCCCAGCATACCTGCTCTGCAGTATTTTGCTTCCAACTGTCCATTCTGTTCCTCACTTTCTTCACACCCCAAACTCGACTACATTTCACATCCTTTTCCTCTACAAACCTGCACTCAGGAAAAGATGTGGTATCAGTCAGTCCCACCTTGGTATAAATTGGAATCAACAAGCTCATTTTTCTAGTTGTTTGCTTTTAAAATTTATCCCTAGTGGTGCAAAAAGAGCACTGTTCTTAATGAAAGAAATTTATAACAGAAGGGTTGCTTTTTTCTTTCTTTGTTTTTAGCAACTCTTAAAAAGCAACTCCATCGAGCCTATCTAAGTAGAATTAAGTTGCCCCTGACTGCCTGGGTAATTGCCACCTCCAACACAGATGGTTGCCTGAGTTAATGATGGGCAAGGGACAAGGGAGACTCCTTGTCACGGGTTTCAGGAAAGTGACATGACTGCTCTGCGTGTTTCAGATCCATTCCTCAGTCCACACTTGTGGTCCACTGGTAAACCAGCTCTCCAAAGGGCAAAATGAGCCTGATTTGTAGCATTGGCTGGTTTCCACGGCAGATTTCAAGTTACTAACAGTTTAATGACTGGCTCACCACGCTCCTGACTATTTAGCCATCAGCTCTTTCATCACGAAGGCCTCAGTGGTTGCTTTTACAATCAAATTTTCTTTTAAAGCTGCTATTCCTCACCCCATCTCACCTGTTTATTATGATGGGCACACTGGAGGAATTGCCTCTCAATATTAGGTATATGTTGGACACCCCATGAAATCATTTTGTGATCATGGCAGTGGACCACTAACACCTGTCTGAGATGTAAGGCTACATCATCTCTTCTGTATTTGATGGTGAATGACACTGGGCTGTAACTAGATGCTCATGAGAGGTTTTAGGCAAGCTCACAGTTCTTTGTTAAGAAAAATGGGGGTCCTGCTGCTTTGGGAGCAGTGGCTTTTCTTTGAGAAAGAGAATCTATGTCAGACCCCTTAACTTTCACACTGGTGTGTCAATTCTGGCATCAGGTGGCTAAAGAATAGGGAACTCTTTCTATCTAGCAAAGCAGACAATATCAAAGAAAATGCTTGTGAGGTCACACACACACATCCTTTTCCAGATCACGGTGTCTCAAAGTTTAGTGGCATGAGAACCACCAAGGGAGTTTCAACAATGTTGATTTCTACCCTCTCCTCTCAATAGTCTGATTCAGTAGGTCTGCATCCATCCCAGAATTTACATTTTATCAGCACTTCAGCTGAATGTGAAGTAGGTTCTGGGGGGCGGTGAGGGGGACATACTTGGAGGCCCTGGTCTCGCCTCCTTCAACTCTCATCCTTGTGCTAAGGTTGGTCGTCAGACACAAGTATGTTCAGACCTGTAGACTCCTCCTCACTCAGCTGCAAATCAATATTCCATGCCCTTGCCTTTTATCAAAGGCCAATTACAAGAACCAGTCACATGAAGTAAATGTATGTTTCTGCTCATACTGAGATTTAATAATAAATTCCTTTTAGAGTTTAATTTTAGTGGGGGGAAAAATTTTAGTGGGGGGAAAACGTCTTCTTTCTTCAATACCCGAAGAGGGAGCCATCACATTTTTTTAGCCCCTAAGATGTCAGAATGGACTAAATTTAGTGTTTAATAACAATATTTGCCCACCCTGGGTTCCTGGTATAACTATGACTGCCTTTTTCTCCATAGTTTCTGGTGTCTCAGCTTTTATTGTAAGGTGCCTTAAGTCCTTTTTGGAAGTACACAGTGTGTAACAAAGCAAAAGATAGATGAAAAAGAGAGAGATCTGTTGGATATCATTATACTAACAAGGGACATAATTTGTCTCTTGGTATATCCAAAGCTGTAGCCTAGTAAAGGACTTCATAACACAGTTTTCCCACTGTTTCTTTTGTCTTTTAACTTCAAGTTCCCTTCCATCCTACCTTCTTCAGCATAGGGCTGACCATACCACCAATAAAGCTATCAACACTGTCATAGACTGAATGCTCATGCCCCCCTACATTCACAGGTGGAAGCCCTGACTCCCAATAGGATGGTAGTTGGAGGTGGAACCCGTGGGAGGTAATGAGGTGAGGTCATGAAGGTGGGTTAGACTGAGTTAGAAGGAGGGTTAGATGAGATCATGAGGGTGGGGCCCTCATGATGCAGTTAGTGACCTTACAAGAAGAGGAAGGACTGGGAGCTGGATGGGTGGGTGGGAGAAAGAGAGAGAGAGATCTCTACCTGCATACACCCAGGAAATGTCATGTGAGGACACAGTGAGAAGGTGGTCATCTGCAAGCCAGGAGGAGAGCTCTCATACAGAACCTAAGTGGCCCCCACCTTGGTCTTGGACTTTCCAGCTTCTAGAACTGTGGGAAGTACATGTCTGTTGTTTAAGCCACCCAGTCAATGGTGTTTTGTGATGGCAGCCTGAGCTAAAACAAACAGCATCTATGGGCACCTACTGTAGACCCAGTGCTCTGTTTTGGCTGCTCTTTGTCTGACAAGGGGAAAGACAGGGTAGATTTCTAAAACTGGGCAAGTCTAACTTTTACACTCCCTACTCACAATGCGACTGGTCTCTGTGGCTTTTTCTGACAAATGCAGTTTCCTAGGTGTGCAAATGTCCCAGGAGGAAGTACGATCCTTCCTCACACAAAGAAGAGCCACCAAATTCCGCCCAGCTCATGAGCTCTGTGCCTATCACCTCGCTCTCATGGGGGTGGGCAAACTCCTCTGTAGACCCCTAGAAAGACGCCATGAGCCTGAAGTGCCCTGTGAAATGCTGCCCACCTCATTGGCATGGCCAAGGCTCTGAGCTATTTCCCATTAAAGAGTCCCTTTCAACTTTGAGTCATCCAAGTTTTCTCAGTCAATTTGACCAGAGGGCCCCTCCCTTTTAATTTTTTCATTTTGAATAATGTCTGTTAGAAATTGGCAAAGGGCTGTGCTCAAGACCTGCCTCCCCTGAGCGCCGGTAATGGCCCTCTCGTCTTAGAGGGCCTCAGTTTTACACACCGACACCGACGTCAGCTGACCCTCTGTCTTCCCTGAAAGAGAAAGCTTCACCACTGAAAGAAATGCTTGTTTTGTTTTTGAGTCAAACAGAGATGATTCTAGAACTATAAGGCAATTATCACGAGGCCAGCTGTGGTATCTTAAAAAAGGCCAGAGTGGTCTACTGGTGGCAGATATCTTAAAAAACAAAATGGGGGCTTCCCTGGTGATGCAGTGGTTGAGAGTCTGCCTGCTGATGCAGGGGACACGGGTTCGACCCAACACAGCCATAAATAAATAAATAAATAAATAAATAAATTAAAATATACATATATATTTTAAAAATGGTTGGAAGGAAGTATTAGAGATTTAGAAGTCTGTGAAAGGGGGGATGGGAAATGGGGAGTTGTTTAATGGGCATAGAGCTTCAGTCTTGCAAGATGAAAACGTTCTGGAGATTTGTTGTGCTACAATGTGAATTTATCTCATGCTATTGAACTGTGCACTTAAAAATGGTTAAGATGGTCAATTTCATGTTACGTGTTTTTCTAGTTGTTGTTGTTTTTTTAAACCACATTACAAAAGAAAAAAAAGTCTGAGAAAGGTAAGGGAGGAAGGATGGGGTAGGGGAACACGTATCTGGAAAGTGATTGCTTAAAATGAAGTATTATAATAGAGTTACCTGTATCCAGAATATAATGATACCAGTAGCCTCTCTCTCTCTCTCATTTGTGTTTTTTTCTCTGTGTCCTTTTTTCTCTCATCATTTTGATCTGTAGAACCTGCTGGAAAACTAGACAAAGTAAAGTGGCCAGATAGCAGTGCAGTCATTGTCATTTTGGCCACTACATTTTCAGGAGACCAAGGGCTACCTGCTTTTTTTCTGCTGGTCCTCAAAGCATCTCAAATAGCTTGATTCCTCCAACACTAAGTCACTGCTTTAGGCCCAAAGTTAATGGATGGGGAAAAATTAATTCATTAATTCACACACTGGGTCAGAGCCAGGTCTTTGTTTATGCTGAATTGCGCTTTGGATTCAGAAGTTCTGCCAAAAAAACCTGTGACAATGCCATCCGATGTGAGATTGGGACAATTAATCAGAAACAAACTTTTCTGTACTGTTTCTAGACTCCACCAGTGAGCATGAGAATGGGTCCTTTCCTTCACACAAAACTGAAAACACTAGGTGTCTGATGAGATTTGAGCCAAAGGCAGTAATAATTAATTATTAATAATTATAATAAGTAACATTTTACAACATGTTTGACATTTTACAAGTTATTCTGTCTAAATCATTTCATGTGGTCTTCACAAAACCACTGAAGGTGAGTCCTAGCATCCTCCTGTTGGGTTCAGAAAGGGTATGTGCTTGCCCAAGAACACATAGTTAGTAATCTGTCTAAAGTTACAGAAGCAGAGAAGGAGTTAAGATTTGAACACTGTGTTTTCAACAGTCCAAGGCAGGAGGTGGGTTGGTGGTCACAGATACTGTAGAAGAAGAATTTTGCTTATGGAAGGGACCCACATATAAACCCTACTTGAGTTCTGACTTCTTGTTTGACCTCACTAAACCATCACGCTCGACTGTTCTCGAGGGTCTCACCAGGCCACGTGGGCTACTAACTACAACTCACTTGTAAATGTGGTTGAGATCCTAAGGGCTGGAGAGCAATTTCTGTAATTCTGATAAGAGTTCATTTTCCCAGAATGAGGGCTAGCACAGAGGGCGTACTTCTTTTTGGTCCCAGCCTGCAAAGGCACACAGCGCACGCTGCCACCTCCTTACTGAGAGGGCCTCCCGGATCCCAAGGTGGAAGGTCAGTGATGTAGGTGATACAGATGGGCTTTAACCTGTGAACCAGCTTAGCTACATGGGGTCCATAGTGAGAAGCAGCTGGATTTCCAGCCATTCTGGTGATGGAGGTGGGCTGTGTGTGAACAAGAACCTCCCAAAGGCGGTTCTGCTCTCAGTCTAGGGAGGCAAGGAGCAGGCTGCAGGGGCAAGGGGTGACCACATAGCTTATCACCGAAGACTTCAATCTCTTCTGCCTTGGGTATTTCCTCTTTCCTCATTCCTGCTCTAGTAGGAAAGAGAAAGGTAGATTTCTTCCCCAAACCCTGTTCTTGTGAGAGTGACCTTAGGTGATAAATGTAATGACCACAAACCTCAGTCTCCCCATTTGTAATCCTTCCTCAGCATGACATACACAGAACCTTGTAATCTGTCATCATCTTCTTTTTTACTCTCATCTCTTACAATGTCCCCCCGACACATTATACATGGTCACAGTAAGCTACAGATGGAATGTCTGTGTCCCCCCAGAATTCATATGTTGAAACCTAACCCCCAATGTGATGGTGTTAGAAGATTGGGTCCTTGTGAGGTGAGTAGGTCATGAGGGTGGAGCCCTCATGATGGGATTAGTGCCCTTATAAGAGACCCCAGAGAGCTCCTTTGCCCCCCTACCACGTGGGGACAGAGTGAGAAGATGGCCATCTATGAACCAGGAAGTGGGTCCTCAGCAGACACAGAATCTGCTGGATCCCTGGTCTTGAATTTCTAGCCTCCAGAACTGTGAGAAGTAAATTTCTGTTGTTAAGCTGCCCAGTCCATGTTATTCTGTTGTAACAGCCTGAATGGACTAAGGCAGTAGACATTTGAGGTTCCCCCCAGTGTCATGCTCATTCTCATCTTTCTTCTTTGCTCTTGATGTTCCCTCTGCCTGGAATGTTGCCACCCTAACCTCCGCCTAGGGGATTCTCACTTACCTCTTATTTATTCTTTTTTTTTTTGGCTGCATTGGGTCTTTGTTGTTGCGTGCCGGCTTTCTCTACTTGAGGCAAGCAGGGGCTACTCTTCATTGTGGTGTGCGGGCTTCTCACTGCAGTGGCTTCCCTTGTTGCGGTGCACAGCCTCTAGGTGCGCAGGCTTCAGTAATTGTGGCACACAGGCTTAGTTGCTCTGTGGCATGTGGGATCTTCCCGGACCAGGGCTAGAACCTGTGTCCCCTGCATTGGCAGGCAGATTCTTAACCACCGTGCTACTAGGGAAGCCCCTCACTTACTTTTTAAGACCTGTTCAAAAGGTCTCACTCCTCTGTGCTCCCACAGACCTTGGCATATACTCATATTACAGAACCCATACAAATTTCCCCTGATTATGTTCCCCACCCCTAATCGGGAGCTCTGTATTTGTCAGCCCCCAGTACACTTCCTGCACACAGTAGGTGCTCAGTACCATCAGCTGCATGGAATTGATAATATGCAGCTTAGGGCTTCTGCTGAAAGCTCCAGTGGGAGAGTAGTATCAGAAACGCGTCCTAAGAGAGGCAGTCATTTATGTCCACAGCCTCCCTTCAGGAGTGCACTTTCACTGCCCTTGAAGGAGAGTAAGTAGCCAACTTACTTTTAGAGGAGGGTCCTTGTAAGTACAACGTGCTCTAGAATGTTCCAGCGCTATCGGCCTTGGTGGTGAAGAGGACGGGCACCCGGCAGCACAAAGCACTGGGCTGAATCACGGCAGCCTGCCGTCTCCAGGGGCAGCCCCTTCAGGATATTTCTGCCCCTCCCAAAGGGACACTATTCTCTTTGGAAGGCTCCAAACCTTAAACTTGGTCTGCGTCAGACTTCATCAAGGGGCTTTTGGTCTTCAGAGAGGGATTTCACTGCATGGAGACACCAGGAGGAAACGTGGAGCTTTTAAAGGCAGTGGCAGGACCAACTCCTTTCAGCGTTCAGAGGTTCTGTCAAAGAAGGCGAGGGAAGCTGACATGAAAGGAAATGGTCTTATTTCCGTCCCATCTCAGGCACCTGAGCATCTTTCATACCCATGGTTGACTCTAAGGTGAAGAGAAGAGTAATTCTCCTAACGTTCTCTTTTTAGCTCTCATGTTATTACCCCCACCCTCATTCCCAAGAAGGCTGGCACAACCCCTCATCAGAACAAGCCATAGGATGACTCATTTGCTGTGAAATCTTCAGCATGCAGTGTGGTCCCTCGTCCATAATAAAGACTCAATAAATGTTGAGTAGATAAATGGATGAATTATCTACTCAAAAATCCAACTAAACAGCATGCCCAGTGCATCCATTTGGACAACTTCTTGAAGGATCAAAACAAATACAATTTTAAGCAAGTAAGCCTCCTGTTTGTTTTATTAATAAGACTAATCCTAGGAAGTTTTTAAAATTAAGATGTGTATTATTTTACCATATTCATTAGAATAGCTTGGGTCCCAAGTACAGAATTTAGATCCTTGAGGACAAGGATTACACCTTATTATTGCCCCTTCCTCACCCAAATGCTAGCTGATGATGCTATGAAGTGATTTGATAGAGTAATCTTGAGATGTTGAATATTTAAATACAAATTTTCTTTAACAAAAGATTTTTATTTATTAATTATATTACATTTAATATAGAGTATTTTGCCAATAGAAATGATCCTAAATGAACTTGGTGCATATTTGATATGCTCTTTCTACTGGGAAAAAAAACCCTTTTGTTAGTATTATACATAGGAATTTTGGTGAACTTATGCCTGCAAAATCAGTTGTAGATTTTGTAAAGTGCATCTAAGAACGGAGAATTCTTCTTAAGAAAAAGAAACAGCCTGCAAAAGGTAGAGATTTTATTGTTCAACATATAGTAATGTGCCTCGAGAAAATTCTCCGATTTATGACGGGGTGTTCTGACTGAGTGCCAGGGCGCTTCCCTGACAAATGTTCTTATGATGTTAAGTAGGAAAGTTTCCTGACTTGAGTTTACTTTGATTCTCAAGGATTTAAAGATGTTTTCTTTGCAACCATGGCAATGGACAAAACTGGAAACTATTAAGAGACAAATTAAACCTCTAAAAGAGTAATGATATGTTCATTAGGAGCAAAATATATCCATTTGTCAACATTTGAATCCCCTCAGAATCTGTAGTTTTGAGACTGCAATCCCCACAGCAAAGTCTTTGACTTTGGAGAAACTTTGACTGGAAAGGGCACCTCTCTGTTTCTAAGCAGAACTTGACTCTGAAATAAGTTGTTCTAGCCAGTGAAGAAGATTCTATCTCTGTTCCAGGGTGATGATGTTTCAATGAATCACAGTGTTTACAGCCAATAAACTCTTCCTAACACTCCAAGTGCTCGGCACTTGGTTGGTGTTCAATAAATAATTGCTAACTTAGGTAAACCAGATGTCCTGTGTGACACCAAAAAAAGCTAGGATTTTTACTTTCTTAACTTTTTGGATTTCACCCTTTTTCGTCTCAATGTATCTGATGCTTCTTTGTCATTACCCTCTCTCTCTTCTTTGATCAGTGAGATTCTTGCTGACACTAAACCCCAAGGGGTCGGCTGAGCCTGGTTCTTCCGCTTCCCCTGCAGTTGATGGGACTTTTCCTCCATGCTCAGATGCTCTTGCCCATCTCTCCACCCCAACTCCATTCAACTTTTCTTGGCTGAACTTTCCAGCCCTGATTGCTAAAAAAAATCATGGTGAACACCCGTAGGTGTCCCTTTCTACCTCTTTCCCAGCAGTGGTTCAGCACTGACCAGCTTTATATCTTGTCTCTTAATATAGCAATAATTGATGATTATTCCCTTGAAAAGCCTGTGATATGAAAGCTTCTTCCTTCCTGAATTGTCTTCGTAAGTAGAAGTAAACCCAGTTTTCACAAGCACAAGAGATTTCAGTGTCCACTTCCCACTTCACAGTTTACCCCACCTGTGGCATAGTTCCCACTGCTTTTGATACTGCAAACGGACCTAGGAACTAGTGAGACAGAGTGGCACTGTGCAGAGAATGTTCTAGTAAAGAAGAGGGCAAAATAGACCCCTTCCCAAGAGACGCTGCATATATGCTCTAGGGAATGAACATTTCTCAGAGAGTGAGACGAGGATGATCATTGAGGCTCATATTTTCAGCCTTTTTCTCTTAAGGTGCGTGAAGGTTGTTGGCCTTTCTCTTAACGTGAAAATTACTGAGAAACATCCTTCTTACAAAGGCTACTCACATTTTCTGGGCAGGGCACTGGAAGGGAGGCAACGGAAGAGATGTAATGGTAGGAAAATGGAATGAGCCCAGTGGTGTTCAATGAGTTCCTTTGTCCCAGTTTCCTCATGAACAGACTAGAGGTGATAGTGATCACATTAATAATTTGCTTAAAGCCATGTTAGGGGGAGTAAGAGATGGTGCATGTAAATCTTGTCACACCCTGCCTGGAACATACTAGGTGCTCAGTGAACAGCTGCCTTCGGAGCTGGTTCCCCCAAGTCCTTTCTCTTTGCCATGGGGCTCTTGTGCCCCTCACTCTTCTGGAGGCTGAAATTCCCCACTGTGCCTGGGTATCCTACTTTGAGAGCTCATAGCCTTCATGGTAAAAATAATGACAGCTAATGTTAATTGAACACCTGTTATGTACCAGGTATGATCTAAATGCTTTATAAGCATTCACTTACTTCATCCTTGCAACTATGCAACAAGACAGAAGTATTATTATTTCTAATTTACATATGAGAAACTGAGGCAGGGGATGCTTTATTTGGCTACCTAGCTGTCGTAGCTAAGAAGGTAAGCCATTGGCCTCGGGGGTCAGGCTTTGGGGTACGCCTCCAGTGCCACCTTGATCTGTGGAGTCTTTCATGGAGCTGATCAGAAAAAAAAATTTAACTATTCGTGCCACCTTTTTTTGAGAAATGTGCGTTTTGAGTTCCAAAAGCCAACTTATCCATGAAGTTTTGGAATGACATTCCTTTGTCAAGTCCAGGCTGCTGGTAATGGGGTGGGAAGTGGGGCCCCTGGCTGTCTGTTTGGGGTGAGCTGTGTTGAAAGGTAGTCATCCCCGCCCTCACCCAGAGCTTTAACTCAGATGCTCATTTTCCACACATCCGGGGTGTCATTCTTCTAAGTCAGTGGGTCTGGCAGGCTTCCAGCAATGACTTTATGCTTTTGGACAATCCACATGGATTGGCCTGGTTTCCAGTAGCTTCCTACACATAACTCTCCAGAGACAGCCATGCTTTTTCAAGTGCTGGCTCCCATGGGGGAGGTCTCATTTACAGAATGGATCGTTGGGTTATCACATATTTTAACTATTACTTGTCACTTGCAGGAATACATTTTCTAGGCTCTTTTCACACGTTAGCAGCAGGAAGATGGACTAGCGATCTCCTCTTTTCTGTCTCTTTTCTGTTTAGTTCCTGTTTTTTTTTACTTTTTATTGGAGTCTAGTTGTTTACCATGTTGTGTTAGTTTCAGGTATACAGCAAAGTGAATCAGTTATACATATACGTATATCCACTCTTTTTTAGATTCTGTTCCCATGTAGGTCATTACAGAGTATTGAGTAGAGTTCTCTGTGCTATATAGTAGGTCCTTACTAGTTACCTATTTTTGTTTAGTGCCTATTTAGAAGGAATTCTTTATTGTTGATGATTATAATAGCTCTTATTTCATGAGTCTCTTCTGTGTCCTGGGAAGTGGGCCCAACTCTTTATATACATTTTCCCCAGTTTCACAGATGAGATAACTAAGGCTCAGAGAAGTTCAGCCATAGGCAGAGCTGAGGTTGAAACCCAGTTCTATCTAGCACCAAAGCCTATTTTCCTAACCACTAGGCTCTCTTGCCTATAGCTGCCTTGCAGTCCTTTACAGGGTTAAACGGGGTGCCTGTAGGGCTAATCCAAACAAAAAGCAACTTTAAAAAATTCCTGTTTTCTATGGAATCCATTATTCGTGGGATTTACTTGTCTTCTTCAGGCTAATAATGGAAAATTAATTTGCATTTTGCAAGGGTATAGCAGTTCAGTGTGTGGAGGGATGAGATTGCAGCTTGGGAGCCTGAGAATCAAGGGGAAAAAAAACAGATTGAGGTTAAAAATTAACGTCCTGGTACCAACAAACAGTGGCTGTAGAATTAGGTAACCAAGGTTGGTGGGCCCTGTGCCTGAGTTTTATGGTACATTATAAAATGATGAATTTCCATCTGTAATGCATTTTCATTAAGTTCAGACACTTCTAATTTGGAATTCACAATGCCTGGGCTGCAGCTGAGTTGAAGCTTTCCTGTGTTTACTTAGCCAAACAATTTCTCTTTTTTTTTTGCGGTACGCGGGCCTCTCACTGTTGTGGCCTCTCCCGTTGCGGAGCACTGGCTCCGGACACGCAGGCTCAGTGGCCATGGCTCACGGGCCCAGCCGCTCTGCGGCATGTGGGATCTTCCCGGACCGGGGCACGAACCCGTGTTCCCTGCATTGGCAGGCAGACTCTCAACCACTGCGCCACCAGGGAAGCCCCAAACAATTTCTTTAAAGATCATACACATGACTAAGAGAAACAACGACCTGGGCTGTTCAAGGTAAATTGCTTTTGGTGAGTTTTCAGTGCCTTAGATGCATTTTTTTCTAGATGACAATAAATATCAAGTACATGTCTTATTCCCAGTTTATTAAAGTGGCCCCCATATAGACCTCTATTAGGGAATATTATTCCCTCTATTAGGCAGCCTTTTTTAGATGGGGTTGTCATTCTTTTCTAGAAAATTCTGAGCTCAGATTGTGAATAGTCTTCCTTTGGATTTAATGAAGTTTGACTTGTCTCTGAAAATGTCCATTTCTGCACCCACAATACTTTAGTTTCAGTCAATATCTGGTGTGTAGTGCTGCCTTGTACATACTTATTCTGTGTACAGAGCAGTAAGTAAACCGCTGTGCATGAAGGAAAACCAATTAATTATAATAGAAAGGGGTTGGTTTCCTCACTCAGGACTCTCTTCTTTCTTATGGCCATTTCTGGAAAAGACGAGCTGTCCTAGATTCATATAATTTTAGGGCAAGAATGGAGCTTAGATGTGGCCAATTCGCTCATTTTCAGACATTCCTTAGGAACATCCATTTTCTTGAAAACACAGCCCAGGAAAATGTGAATAAAATCAGATACGGCATGGGTCTGTCTTCCTGTACCCGTGAGGTGTTTTTTTGTTTGTTTGTTTGTTTGTTTTGCAGTACGCGGGCCTCTCACTGTTGTGGCCTCTCCTGTTGCGGAGCCCAGGCTCCGGATGCGCAGGCTCAGCGACCATGGCTCACGGGCCCAGCTGCTCCGCGGCATGTGGGATCTTCCCAGACCGGGGCACGAACCCGTGTCCCCTGCATCGGCAGGCGGACTCCCAACCACTGCGCCACCAGGAAAGCCCAAGGTGTTTGTTTTTAATGCTGCATCTGTGTACCTGCCTCCATGCTCAGGCCTCTCCTTGTCATCCCATTCTTATTTACCAACCTACAGAAAAAAAAAAAAAAGCAAGTCTCCCTCTTTATCTCCAAGAAGACAAGGACATGATGCTACTCATCACATATACCTTTTTTTTTTTTGACGTTCTTTTTTAGCTAGCTGGATAGATAGAGGATTCACATAGATATTCAGGCATGTAAAAATTTCCAAATTGCTAAGATCATGAGTTTAACCACTATTGACTACTACTGAGCCCAAGTCACTGGTAACAGACCGTGTTTTGAATGTCGCAATTCACTCATTCATTCATTCATTGAAGAAGCATGCACTGATTGACTGTCAGATGCCATCCATTGACAGTAGAGCAATAAATAAATCACAAACCTTGTCCTGCAGGAGCTCGCAGCCCAGAAGGTGAGGTAGATTGACTTACCTCTGTCTAAGAGGGTGAGCACCTTGACTGCTTTCTAGTGATGGCGATGGGTCGTACTGATCACAGCTCACCCAGAGTTTGCTTGTGAACCAGGGCTCTCATTTCCCAGGCTAGCTGAGTTGGGCGGGGGTGGTTCAAGGAAGGCTCGGAGGGTGCTGTGTAGGTGGTAGGTGCCTATTATTATAGACCTGCTTTAGAGAAGAATTTGAGCCCCAGTAGACCAAGTTCAGTATAAAGCCAACAATTCACGAGTCATTTCTAAAGAGTAGAGTAAGTGAATTCAATTCCATCTCTAAGGATTCTCATCCCCAAAGGTTTCTGTTTAGGAAAGCAATGCTCAGGGCATCATAACTTTCCACCTCCGAGGCTTGGCTTGCTTTACGGATCCAGGTTTCCTTGAGGTGAACAGACCCGTTCTCAATTTAGAAAAATAAATCAAAACCTTAAGTTCAGATTTCACTACAGTTTTGTTTTGATTTTTCCAATTTAGTAAGTGTTCCATTTTAATAAACAGACTGTGCTTTTTATTCTATTTTATTTCTCCTCAAAGAAAAGGCACAGAATTTCAAAATCCTTTTTTAGGTTTAGTCCAGATACCCACTTCTCACATTTGTCTTTTATGTAACTATTTGTCTTTTAAATGAATAATAACTAGCAGAAAAGAAGTGAGAGAAATGGGTTATCTTTGTTTCCATATAGAATTATTATTTATAAAAGTACACACATGAAAGATCTCTGAAACAGCAAAATGTTCTATATGTGTATCATAAGATTAGAGTAATTAAAGTAGTGTGTTATTGGCATAGATAGTAAAACACAGATGAATAGAATATGGTCCCAGGACACTTAAGAGTATATGACAAAGGAGCTTTACAAATCATTGCTAAAGGGATTTATTTAATGAATTATTTAATGAATTATGGTAGAAAAACAGACTATCTGGGAGAAGTCTCAACTTACATACTTTTCACCATTGGAGGTAAAGGCATGTCACAATGAATTTCAGATGGATTAAGAGTGAAATGTAAAATTCAAACCATAAAAAATCCAAAAGATAAATGAACACATACAGGTTTATTAGAAAATAGAGGTACACATTAATGAAAAACGCATTAAAAATTCAAATTCATGATTAACAAAAATAATTATTTAGATGCGATTCTGAAAAAATTCCATTTTTCATTTATCAAATTAAAAAATAGTACTTAACTCTAGGTTGTATCTGTAGGAAAACAAGCCCTTTCACATACTCCTGATGAATGTGTAAATTGGTAAAATCTTTTTTTAAAACAATTCGTCAGTATATATTCAGAGTTCTCAAAATACTTATACCTTTTGTTCTAGTAATTTCATAGCATGAAGTAATCAGAGAAGAGCAGACTGATATTTATATACTGGAATGCTCATTGAGGCATTATTTATACTAATGAAAAATAGGAGACAACTTAAAAGTTTAACAGAAAACAATCATTAATCACATTTGGTACACCAAAAAAAGGAATATCATGCAGCTGGTAAACATCTGGTCCTCAAAGAATATTCAGTGACATGGGGAAAGTCTCATAAAATGGTGTTTAGTGCAAAATATTCATCCCATTTCTGAAAAAAAATTATGTTTAGAAATAAAACAGGAAGCAAACATGCCAAAATCTTAACAGCTGTTATTGATGGTTGATAGAATGAGTTTTTTTGGTTTTGCTCTCGCCTGGATTTTCTAATAAACCTGTGTTGTGTAATGCAGAGTATACCTCAGAGTCAAGTGGGATAAATTGCAATGTTTATTTTCAGTAAACTGAAAAGCACTGCCCACAGGCATTTTTATTTATTGTACTCTATCAATGAGTCGCACAATCCAGAGACCTTTATCTAGAATTCAATCCCTTCCTGATAGGTTCCCTGCCTTCTTTCCTTTTCTTTATTTTTTAAAAAATTAATCAACTAATTATTTATTTTTGGCTGCGTTGGGTCTTCGTTGCTGCGCGTGGGCTTTCTCTAGTTGTGGCGAGTGGGGGCTACTCTTCGTTGTGGTGCCTGCGGGCTTCTCATCGCAGTGGCTTCTCTTGTTGAGGAGCACGGGCTCTAGGCACGCGGGCTCAGTAGCTGTGGCTGGCGGGCTCTACAGCACAGGCTCAGTAGTTGTGGCACACGGGCTTAGTTGCTCTGCGGCATGTGGGATCTTCCCAGACCAGGGCTCGAACCCCTGTCCCCTGCAGTGGCAGGTGGATTCTTAATCACTGTGCCACCGGGGAAGCCCCCCTTCTTTCCTTTTTAGTTCTCTTTGCTCCCAGCCCACCCTCTAGCCCTCCAGAACCCAGACCTCCTGGTCTCCCAAGCCCTTCTCACCACCTGGAATTTCCTCAGTGCTGATCCCTGCACATTCAGGGCCCCTGGGGTTCACCTCTACTCCAGGAACGTCTTCCCAGGCCAGCCTCTGAATTCCTACAAGCCTTTATTGTATTCTCCTGTGACCTAACTGTTCTCTGTGGGTCTGTTTCCGAAACTAGGTTACAAATACCCACAGGGCAGCCCAGCATGTGTCTAGTACAAAACTTGTTACACAAGAGGTAGGGTTAGTACACAGTAGATGCTCAGTAAGTATTGCAGATTATCTCCTTGCTAATCTAATTGTGGTAATAGTCCACCACCCATTTGGAAAACATTTACGGGGGGACATGTTTCCCCCCCACCCGGCCCCCCCAAACAAGGTCATTTAGAGACCGTGGACCATCCGTGAGCCAAA
Source organism: Mesoplodon densirostris (assembly GCF_025265405.1). Taxonomy (NCBI): domain Eukaryota; kingdom Metazoa; phylum Chordata; class Mammalia; order Artiodactyla; family Ziphiidae; genus Mesoplodon; species Mesoplodon densirostris. The sequence goes on from NC_082664.1 coordinate 164,937,471, forward strand.
TGAGCATCCCAGATGTAAGGGAAACGAGTTTGCAGACCGAACAGACATTTATTCTGCACCCGCTCCCCCCCGCCCCCCCAAACTTTGTGTGGCTCTTCACCGACCTCCTTGCTGCTAAGGAATCACTTTCTATGTGATGTCTAGGGGAACGCTTGGGCTCTCCTGTCCTTTTAACCTCACAAAGCAGAGGACTTCTTTTTATGACCTGAAATGAAGTTATCCTTTGTTTTAGTGGCTGGAATTTCAGGGAAGGCGGGGCCAGCCGTTCAGGGCCAGGGCCCAGCTGTGCTTATACTGGAAATCAGGCCTGGAAAGAAACATGGTGGCAGAAGCCAATGGCAACAACGCACAAGCAAGAGGTCACGGGCTCAGAGGCCTACATGGCCAGACGGGCAGCTCTCGCAGGCCTTGGGCTGGGAAGGAGAGGCCGGGATTTGAGACCTGAGCTGGCTTTACTGTGGAGGCTCAAGACCTTCGAACTTCCTGACCATTCACTTGCTCAAGCCCTTGGAGGGGCCCTAACAATTTTCTAGTTAATTTTTATTTATTTATTTATTTATTTATTTATTTATTTATTTATTTATTTTTGCGGTACGCGGGCCTCTCCCATTGCGGAGCACAGGCTCTGGATGCGCAGGCTCAGGGGCCATGGCTCACAGGCCTAGCCGCTCCGTGGCATGTGGGATCTTCCCGGACCGGGGCACGAACCCGTGTCCCCTGCATCGGCAGGCAGTCTCTCAACCACTGCGCCACCAGGGAAGCCCCAATTTTTATTTTTTAATTAAAAATTTTTTAAATTTTATTTTAAAAACTTTTTAAAATTAATTTCTTTTGGAGTATAGTTGCTTTGTAATGTGTTAGTTTCTGCTCTACAGCAAAGTGAATCAGTTATACGTATACATACATCCACTCTTTTTTATTTTATTTTATTTTTTTAAGGTTTTTAAATTTTTTTATTTTATTTATTTATTTTTGGTTGCGTTGGGTCTTTGTTGCTACGTGCGGGCTTTCTCTAGTTGCAGTGAGAGGGGGCTACTCTTCGTTGCGGTGCGCAGGCTTCTGATTGCGGTGGCTTCTCTTGCTGCGGAGCATGGGCTCTAGGTGCCCAGGCTTCAGGAGTTGTGGCTCGCGGGCTCTGGAGCGCAGGCTCAGTAGTTGTGGTGCATGGGCTTAGTTGCTCCGCAGCATGTGGGATCTTCCCGGACCAGGGCTTGAACCTGTGTCCCCTGCATTGGCAGGTGGATTCTTAACCACTGCGCCACCAGGGAAGTCCCCACTCTTTTTTTTTAGATTCTATTCCAATATAAGTCATTACAGAGTACTGAGTAGAGTTCCCTGTGCTATACAGTAGGTTCTTAGTTATCTCTTTTATACATTGTAGTGTATATATGTTGATCCCAATCTCCCAATTTATCCCTCTGCCTAGTTAAAATTTTGATTTATTTTTCTTAGCGAGGTCACCCCAAATTACACAAGCTTCAGGCCCCACAATACCTGGTTCCATGTGTAGTAGAACTCCGGTGGCTGGAGGGCTCTATCTAAACAAGCAGGACTATTCAGCTCCAAGTGATGACAGCTAATCAAAAGTGTTGCTAAATGGGGATGTATGTATATGTATAGCTGATTCACTTTGTTATACAGCAGAAACTAACACACCATTGTAAAGCAATTATACTCCAAGAAAGATGTTTAAAAAAAAGAAAACAAGGACAGCTGCAAAAAAAAAAGTGTTGCTAAAGCTTCTGATTTTTCAAGGGCAGCAAGGAATCCAGATTTTTGTATGAAATCTCTTACATTTTAGATGTTGGCAACTTAAAAAACAAAGATCAAACTTTCTCTGGCCAAAACAAACCATATATAGAGGCTTGATTGAACCCATGGGCTGCCAGACTATGATTTCTGGTTATTGGAGTCGGTAGGAATTACAGAATTGCCAGATGTGGGGAATGGCTCTACGGCAGGTACACCTGCCCTCCTGGTCCCCTGACCATTAAGAACAGGTCAGACCAGGTCTAAACCAGTGAGCTTTGCTCTTTTCCATGGCTGCAGCCCACAGCCAGACATTCCCTAAGTGTCTGCCACTGGTCCCAGGGCAGGGAGATGGCCAAGAGTGTAAATGGATGAATGGGTATAAATTCATCCTTACAACCAGGAAAGCCAACTGAAGCACGTGGTCCACGGACAGTGATGTGGCAGCAAAGTCACATTGTGAACATCCAAAGACAACGAGGGGTGGCTATAATTCTTCCCTGGGCATTGATGGGTCTCATAGGCGGGTAAGGAATTGTTCTGTGCTCCTCTGCAGTGTGGCAGCCAATGATTTCAGGAAAGGTTTATGTAATTTCTTAAATGGAAAGCAAGTCATTTCTTTGTATCCCCTAAACCTTCTGAGACTAGGCAGCCCAACATTCCAGAACTGCAGACTTTCTTCAGTGTGAACACTCTTTAGAATCTATAGAGGCCCCCCCAACACCCGACCCCAATGAAAGGAATTACTTCTGGGGACCATTTCCTGTGCAGTGCATGGGCGCTCTTACAACCTCCTGGTGTGGTGAGGACATCACATCATCAGATGGGGCTGTGGGCTGGAACTAGAGGCAGAACATGGCAGTCACGGCTTTAGGACAAGGACCAGGCTGACGGGAACAAGGAGAGCCATTGACAGCCCTGTGGGCATCTCTCTGCTGTCAGCTCCGATGGGTGATAAAGCTGCTTCCAGTGGTTGCATGTTTTTAATTAATTAATTAATTAATTAATTATTTTTGGCTGCACTGGGCCTTTGTTGCTGCACGTGGGCTTTCTCTAGTTGTGGCAAGCGGGGGCCACTCTCTGTTGCGGTGTGTGGGCTTCTCATTGAGGTGGCTTCTCTTGTTGCAGAACACAGGCTCTAGGCACATGGGCTTCAGTTGTTGTGGCACGCAGGCTCTAGAGCGCAGGCTCAGTAGTTGTGGCGTGGGGGCTTAGTTGCTCTGTGGCATGTGGAACCTTCCCGGACCAAGGCTTGAACCCGTGTCTCTTGCACTGGTAGGGGGATTCTTAACCACTGCGCCACGAGGGAAGTCCCCCCAGTGGTTGCATCTTGATTGCTAATTAGCTTGTTGTGGGATCTGCTTTGCTACAGAATGGCTTTGGGGGGTTCAGTGTTCAATTAATCTATTGTGGTGACTAAGCTTGAGAAACATAGGGCCAGAGCCAGAGGGATCTGTTGTATAAACAGAGCTTCTCCTGATTCTAAGAAACAGAAGTTGGAGGAGAGGCAGGATATGGAGGGGATGGGGGAAATCATAGGACATTTACTTCTACCGGGGACATTAAGGAACCATCAAGACCTGTATATATGCTGTCTACAAGGACATGGGTTCAAGCCCTGGTCCAGGAAGATCCCACATGCTGCAAAGCAGCTAACCCTATGTGCCGCAACTACGGAGCCTGCGCTCTAGAGCCCGCGAGCCACAACTACTGAAGCCCATGTGCCTAGAGCCTGTGCTCCACAACAACAGAAACCACTGCAATGAGAAGCCCGTGCACAGCAACAAAGAGTGGCCCCCACTTGCTGCCACTAGAGAAAGCCTGCACGCAGCAACAAAGACCCAATGCAGCCAAAAATAAACAAACAAACAAAAACAAATAAATAAATAGAGGGACTTTCAAGATGGCGGTGGAGTAAGACATGGAGATCACCTTCCTCCCCACAAATGCATCAAAAATACATCTACATGTGGAACAACTACAGAACACCTGAACCCTGGCAGAAGACCTCAGACTTCCCGAAAGGGTCTTGGTTCTCCGGCTGGGTGTCAGTCCTGAGCCCCTCAGGTGGGAGAGCCAAGTTCAGGACATTGGTCCACCAGAGACCTCCTGGCTCCATGTAATATCAAACGGCGACAGCTCTCCCAGAGATCTCCATCTCAATGCTAAGTCCCAGCTCCACTCAACGACCAGCAAGCTACAGTGCTGGACATCTTATGCCAAACAACTAGCAAGACAGGAACACAAGCCCACCCATTAGCAGAGAGGCTGCCTAAAATCATGATAAGTTCACAGACACCCCAAAACATACCATCGGACGTGGTCATGTCCATCACAAAGACAAGATCCAGCCTCATCCACCAGAACACAGGCACCAGTCCCCTCTACCAGGAAGCCTACACAACCCACTGAACCAAACTTACCCACTGGGGGAAGACACCAAAAACAACGGGAACTACGAAACTGCAGCCTGCTAAACGGAGACCCCAAACTCAGTAAGTTAAGCAAAATGAGAAGACAGAGAAACACATAGAAGATGAAGGAGCAAGGTAAAAACCCACCAGATCAAACAAACGAAGAGGAAATAGGTAGTCTGCCTGAAAAAGAATTCAGCGTAATGATAGTAAATATGATCCAAAATCGTGGAAATAGAATGGAGAAAATACAAGAAACGTTTAACAAGGACCTAGAAGAATTAAAGAGCAAACAAACAATGATGAACAACACAATAAATGAAATTAAAAATTCTCTAGAAGGGATCAATGGCAGAATAACTGAGGCAGAAGAACGGATAAGTGACCTGGAAGATAAAATAGTGGAAATAACTACTGCAGAGCAGAAGAAAGAAAAAAGAATGAAAAGAACAGAGGACAGTCTCAGAGACCTCTGGGACAACATTAAAGGCACCAACATTCGAATTATAGGGGTCCCAGAGGAAGAAGAGAAAAAGAAAGGGACTGAGAAAATATTTGAAGAGATTATAGTTGAAAATTTCCCTAATATGGGAAAGGAAATAGTTAATCAAGTCCAGGAAGCACAGAGAGTCCCATACAGGATAAACCCAAGGAGAAAAATGCCCAAACACATATTAATCAAACTATCAAAAATTAAATACAAAGAAAAAATATTAAAAGCAGCAAGGGAAAAACAATAAATAACACATAAGGGAATCCCCATAAGGTTAACAGCTGATCTTTCAGCAGAAACTCTGCAAGCCAGAAGGGAGTGGCAGGACATATTTAAAGTGATGAAGGAGAAAACCCTACAACCAAGATTACTCTACCCAGCAAGGATCTCATTCAGATTTGACAGAGAAATTAAAACCTTTACAGACAAGCAAAAGCTAAGAGGATTCAGCACCACCAAACCAGCTTTACAACAAATGCTAAAAGAACTTCTCTGGGCAGGAAAAACTTCTCTAGGAAGGAAAAGACCTACAATAATAAACCCAAAGCAATTAAGAAAATGGTAATAGGAACACACATATCGATAATTACCTTAAATGTAAATGGATTAAATGCTTCAACCAAAAGACACAAATTGGCTGAATGGATACAAAAAGAAGACCCATATATATGCTGTCTACAAGAGACCCACTTTAGACCTAGGGACACATACAAACTAAAAGTGAGGGGATGGAAAAAGATATTCCATGCAAATGGAAATCAAAAGAAAGCTGGAGTAGCAATTCTCATATCAGACAAAATAGACTTTAAAACAAAGACTATTACAAGAGACAAAGAAGGACACTACATAATGATCAAGGGATCAATCCAAGAAGAAGATATAACAATTGTAAATATTTATGCACCCAACATAGGAGCACCCCAATACATAAGGCAAATACTAACAGCCATAAAAGGGGAAATCAACAGTAACACAATCATAGTAGGGGACTTTAACACCCCACTTTCACCAATGGACAGATATCCAAAATGAAAATAAATAAGGAAATGCAAGCTTTAAATGACACACTATACAAGATGAACTTAATTGATATTTATAGGACATTCCATCCAAAAACAACAGAATACACTTTCTTCTCAAGTGCTCATGGAACATTCTCCAGGGTAGATCATATCTTGGGTCACAAATCAAGCCCTGGTAAATTTAAGAAAATTGAAATCATGTCAAGTATCTTTTCTGACCACTGCGCTCTGAGACTAGGTATCAATTTCAGGAAAAAATCTGTAAAAAACACAAATACACGGAGGCTAAACTACTAAATAACTAAGAGATCACTGAAGAAATCAAAGAGGAAATAAAAAAATACCTAGAAACAAATGGCAATGAAAACACGATGACCGAAAACCTATGGGATGCAGCAAAAGCAGTTATAAGAGGGAATTTTATAGCAATACAGTCCTACCTCAAGAAACAAGGAACATCTTAAATAAACAACCTAACATTACACCTAAAGCAATTAGAGAAAGAAGAACAAAAAAACCCCAAAGTTAACAGAAGAAAAGAAATTACAAAGATCAGATGAGAAATAAATGAAAAAGAAATGAAGGAAACGATAGCAAAGATCAATAAAACTAAAAGCTGGTTCTTTGAGAAGATAAAATTGATAAACCATTAGCTAGACTTATCAAGAAAAAAAGGGAGAAGACTGAAATCAATAGAATTAGAAATGAAAAAGGAGAAGTAACAACGGGCACTGCAGAAATACAAAGGATCATGAGAGATTACTACAAGCAACTATATGTCAATAAAATGGACAACTTGGAAGAAATGGACAAATTCTTAGAAAAGCACAACCTTCCAAGACTGAACCAGGAAGAAATAGAAAACATGAACAGACCAATTACAAGCACTGAAATTGAAACTGTGATTAAAAATTTTCCAACAAACTAAAGCCCAGGACCAGATGGCTTCACAGGTGAATTCTATCAAACATTTAGAGAAGGGCTAACACCTATCCTTCTCAAACTCTTCCAAAATATAGCAGAGGAAGGGACACTCCCTATCTCATTCTACAAGGCCACCATCACCCTGATACCAAAACTAGACAAAGATGTCCCCCCAAAATAAAGCTACAGGCCAATATCACTGATGAACATAGATGCAAAAATCCTCAACAAAGTATTAGCAAACAGAATCCAACAGCACATTAAAAGGATCAAACACCGTGATCCAGTGGCATTGAACCCAGAAATGCAAGGATTCTTCAATATATGCAAATCAATCAACATGATAAACCATATTAACAACTTGAAGGAGAAAAACCACATGATCATCTCAATAGATGGAGAAAATCTTTCGACAAAATTGAACACCATTTCTGATAAAAACTCTCCAGAAAGTAGGCATAGAGTGAACTTACTTCAAAATAATAAAGGCCATATATGACAAACCCACAGCCAACATCGTTCTCAATGGTGAAAAACTGAAACCATTTCCACTAAGATCAGGAAAAAGACAAGGTGGCCCACTTTCACCACTATTATTCAACACCGTCTTGGGAGTTTTAGCCACAGTGATCAGAGAAGAAAAAGCAATAAAAGGAATCCAAACGGGAAAAGAAGTAAAACTGTCACTGTTTGTAGATGACATGACACTATACATAGAGATTCCTAAAGATGCTACCAGAAAACTACTAGCTAATCAATGAATTTGGTAAAGTAGCAGGATACAAAATTAATACACAGAAATCTCTTGCATTCCTATACACTAATGATGAAAAAAATCTGAAAGAGAAATTGCGGAAATACTCCCATTTACTACTGCAACAAAAAGAATAAAATACCTAGAAATAAACCTACCTAAGGAGACAAAATACCTGTATGCAGAAAACTATAAGACACTGATGAAAGAAATTAAAGATGATACAGACAGGTGGAGAGCTATACCATGTTCTTGGATTGGAAGAATCAACATTGTGAAAGTGAGTATACTACCCAAAGCAATCTACAGATTCAATGCAATCCCTGTCAAACTACCAATGGCATTTTTCACAGAACTAAACAAAAATTTTCACAATCTGTATGGAAACACAAAAGACCCCAAATAGCCAAAGCAATCTTGGGGAAGAAAACCGGCCCTGGATGAAGCAGGCTCCTTGACTTCAGACTATACTACAAAGCTACAGTAATCAAGACAGTATGGTACTGGCACAAAAGCAGAAATATAGATCAACGGAACAGGATAGAAAGCCCAGAGATAAACCCATGCACATATGGTCACGTTATCTTTGATAAAGGAGGCAGGAATGTACAGTGGAGAAAGGACAGCCTCTTCAATAAGTGGTGCTGGGAAAACTGGATAGGTACATGTAAAAGTATGAGATTAGGGCTTCCCTGGTGGTACAGTGGTTGAGAGTCTGCCTGCCGATGCAGGGGACACGGGTTTGTGCCCTGGTCCATGAAGATCCCACATGCCGGGGAGCGGCTGGGCCCGTGAGCCATGGCCGCTGAGCCTGCGCGTCCGGAGCCTGTGCTCCACAATGGGAGAGACCACAACAGTGAGAGGCCCGCATACTCCAAAAAAAAAAAAAAAAAGTATGACATCAGAACACTCCATAACACCATACACAAAAATAAGCTCAAAATGAATTAAAGACCTAAATGTAAGGCCAGAAACTATCAAACTCTTAGAGGAAAACATAGGCAGAACACTCTATGACAGCAATATCCTTTTTGACCCACCTCCTAGAGAAATGGAAATAAAAACAAAAATAATCAAATGGGACCTAATGAAACCTCAAAGATTTTGCTTGCAAAGGAAACCATAAACAAGACCAAAAGACAACCCTCAGAATGGGAGAAAATATTTGCAAATGAAGCAACTGACAAAGGATTAATCTCCCAAATATACAAACAGCTCATGCAGCTCAATATCAAGAAAACAAACAACCCAATCCAAAAATGGGCAGAAGACTTAAATAGACATTTCTCCAAAGAATAATATACAGATTGCCAACAAACACATGAAAGGATGCTCAACATCATTAATCATTAGAGAAATGCAAATCAAAACTACAATGAGGTATCGTCTCACACCGGTCAGAATAGCCATCATCAAAAAATCTACAACAGTAAATGCTGGAGAGGGTGTGGAGAACAGGGAACCCTCTTGCACTGTTGGTGGGAATGTAAGTTGATACAGCCACTATGGAGAACAGTATGGAGGTTCCTTAAAAAACTAAAAATAAATCTACCATATTACCCAGCAATCCCACTACTGGGCATATACCCTGAGAAAACCATAATTCAAAAAGAGTCATGTACCACAATGTTCATTGCAGCTCTATTTACAATAACCAGGACATGGAAGCAACCTAAGTGTTCATCGACAGATGAATGGGTAAAGAAGATGTGGCACATATATACAATGGAATGTTACTCAGCCATAAAAAGAAATGAAATTGAGTTATTTGTAGTGAGGTGGATGGACCTAGAGTTTGTCATACAGAGTGAAATAAGTCAGAAAGAGAAAAATAAATACTGTATGCTAACACATATATATGGAATGTAAAAAAAAAATTGGTTATGAAGAACCTAGGGGCAAGATAGGAATAAAGACGCAGACGTAGAGAATGGACTTGAGGACATGGGGAGGGGGATGGGTAAACCTGGATGAAGTGAGAGAGTGGCATGGTCATATATACACTACCAAATGTAAAATAGATAGCTAGTGGGAAGCAGCCATATAGCACAGGGAGGTTAGCTTGGTGCTTTGTGACCACCTAGAGGGGTGGGATAGGGAGGGTGGGAGGGAGTCGCAAGAGGGAGGAGATATGGGTATATGTGTATAGGTTTAGCTGATTCACTTTGTTATACAGCAGAAACTAACACACCATTGTAAAGCAATTATACCCCAGTAAAGATGTTAAAAAAAAAAAAGGTGACAGGGAATATGAGACACGGCATCTGTCTTTTGGGACTCAATGAAGAGGTTAGACATCTGTGCACATGGAAATAAGCAACTTAAATGTCCCATGGGGTGGCACGATGGATAATTATGATGGGCACATGCTGGCTAAGGAAGGGGAGCCCTGACCAGCCCATCTCTCAAAAGATCAGGAGACTAGGATTTAAAAGTTCCATGTTTTTTGTTTTCTTTCTTTCTTTCTTTCTTTTTCCTTTCCTTTCCTTTCCTTTCCTTTCCTTTCCTTTCCTTTCCTTTCCTTTCCTCTCCTTTCCTTTTTCCTCTCCTCTCCTTTTTCCTCTCCTCTCCTCTCCTTTCCTTTTCTTTCTTCTGCATTGCATGGCTTGCAGGATATTAGTTCCCAAGCAGGGGTCGAACCGCCTGCAGTGGAAGCATGGAGTTCTAACCCCTGGACCACCAGGGAAGTCCCAAGCTCTGTTTTATAGATTTAAAAAGTTGAGATACAGCCTTCCCTGTGCATGAGGATATCAATTCGAATTAGCATCAGAAGCCGAATTTGATGTGTACACAAGAGTAGCCTAAAGTTGGGGTTTGGGGCTGGAAAGTAAAAGATGGGAAACTCTCTTGGCTAGCACCCATATGCCCCCTTCTCCCGCCCATTCACCATTTGTCACTGGCAGGGAAGGTTGTGGGGAGGATGCAGGTGGGGGGAAGAGGGCTCTGAAAGCCTCCTTCCTCCTGGTTTACATCTGAGTTGAACTAGAGCTCATGCCCTCCATGAGTCTGAATATTCTGATTTCTGGCGCATAGGCTGCATGCAGAGGGTCAAATGAAAACTTTGGGCTTTATGTAGGCACAGCAGCAAAAAAGTTCAAGTGTCTTGTCCAAGGATACATATCAAGCCAGAAATAGAAGTCGGGTGCCTGGCCTGCCAGCCCGGGGCTGCCTCTAATTGAACAGTCCTCGTGAGTCACAGCTTCACCCAGCGCAGGGAGGCGACCCAGGGGCTCGGCATCCTTTCCTAACCCTCGGTAGCTGGGTTGAGAGAGAGAAGTTTTTGTTCATGAGCTCATCCCAATCCGAATGTGTCCACACGCCCAAATATTTGATTTGAGCCTGGTTGCTAAGAGACCTCCCACTGGGACCCAGCTGCCTGAGGGCAGGAGGGCAGTATTGGCATAGCTTCAGATTTCTGCCAATTTATTTTGAAACCAGAAAACCTGGAACCTTGGCCTCCTCAAGGCAGCCACAGGGAGAGGAGAGATCTGAGTTAGCCAAGCAACAGAGGAAAAACCCCCACTGACCTTCTACCAGGGATCTGTAGGAGGGTTTAGGATAGAATTCTTGCATGGCATTTGTTGACTTGGGGTAAAATTTGCTGATATGGTGATGGGGAAGGAATTGGAGCTTTGTGCTTGGTCATGCCGGAGACATCTCGAAGCAACCCCAGGGATTCCAGAGCGGGGCTGGACTTCTGAGTTCTAACTGGGCGTGGTGAAGGGTGCCTTGCTTCAAACCCAGCATCTCGGGTTTTAATTGCCTGATGACTTAAACCTCCTCCAGGAATGCCATGGGCAAAAGTCAGATCTATACAGGTGTGTTAGGGGTCAGTGCATGTCAGGGAGCTGGGGAAACCCCACTTTCCCAACATAAGGCAGACAGCTGAGCATAAACATCTGTATGGTTATCAGTAAATAACTATCACCGCTTCCCCACCCTGTGCAGCTGAATAGAACCCCCTGGAAAGGACCCCTGGTCACAGCGCCATTCATTTTCAGGACCAGATAGTGATCGCTACAGGCCTAAAAGCTTTTCCCGGGTAGTTCTTTTCTGAATTTGGCTTTAGTGCTTATTTATAAATAAGTGTATGGATGTGAGAAACAGATTTTGTTGCCAGGATTTTTGCATGAGAGTTGTCGTGTGATGAGAAATGTAAAGGTCATGGATGTTGACCCTTGACTTTCACCCAAATCCCTCTTTTCAATTATTTGCTCAGAGGAGGTACAACCTACTGGGTTTTGCTTTCAGATAGAACTGAACTGTGGGCTCCATTCTTTTCCACATAGGTGTGTGCCTTTGGGCAAGTTCTGATGCCTTGGTTTCCTTATCTGTCAAAAAACACTGAAAGGAGCATTTGTCGGGTTTCAGAAGAGGAGGTAGGAAGTAGTCCTACCTTGGGAAAAATCCACTGGAAATAGGAAAGAGCTGGAAATTAAATGGAAACAAGAGAGCAAAGGGACTGGGACCGGGCTCATCACAGTGCTGGGCACACAGTATCTGATTTCTAAATCATTCTGGGTTTGCTCTAAGAGGATCCAATCAAGTTTGCTTGACTGGAAAGGAAGATGAGGAAGGAGATATGTCCAGTTCCATGGACAGAGGACTCTGAAAACCAAGAGCGACTAGTTTGAATGTCACGTGGAAGAGAAGGGGGTGGGGGTCACCTCACAGCTGGGTCTGTGGTTTGAGAAGCATCACGCCAGCAGGTAATAGAATTTCCACCTTGGAGACCAAGGAAAAGATACTCTCCAGCCATGAAGTATACCTGAATCCAGAGAGAAGGCCCTTCAATAAAGTGAGTTTTTGCTGTATGTGTGCTGAAGAAATCTGCAAGATATCTCTACATTTATTACCCCCAAACTTCTGGTTAAATATACCATGTCATCCAGGGTACCAAGGATTTGTTTCCATGAAAGAAGCTATGATATCACAAGGGCTGTATTGTGACATCATCACAGAATCTCTTGGGCGCCAGACCAAGAGAGACGGCCTCTTGTTTGGAATACAGATAGCCTTGCTAATGAGGAAACTTGGCAGGGAGAAGAAGGAGGACACTCCAAATAAGATAAATGCGGCAGATGGAGGGCCAGATCCTGCACAGAGATCTTGAATATTCTACAGGATACTCGGCCCAAACCGAGTTTTCTCTCTTGGTTTTTCAGTAATGATAGATGACAAAGCCTGGGGTAAAAATAAACCCACTTCCAGTGTTGTTTCTGGGTGGTTCAACAGGAAACAGCATCGTTAACCTTGAGGGGACCGCCGAGCCGTCTGAGATTTGGAAGCCTGGGCGTCTCCTGGGAGGAGAGTGATGGGGAAGGAGGGGCGCTCCAGGGCTGTTCAGGCCCCAGTTCCTTACTTGGCCCCCTCCTTAGTTCCTGTCTAAATTCAGTTAGAAGAAAGGCTCTTCTTCTGGCTGGTAATTTAAACATCTTTCCTCAATAGGTCAGTTTTAGTCATTTCGTCCCGGGTGTAGTTAACGCCCCAATAATCCCACAGTCTGGTTTATGTCCATCTGGGGTATATGGCTGCCTCTGTCTGTGAACTCTGGAAAAAGCCGTTGGACCAGGAATGCTGAGAAGCACTTAAATGATTTTTTTTCCCCCATAACTTTCGGGTGAATATTTTCCCCTCACGTTTCCTCTGTTTTTAGAAACACTTTGGAGAAATAAAACGATGAAGGTCTCCAGGGGCACTCTGTCACCTCGAAAGAGCATATCCTTTTTAAAAAATTAAGCGACAAGTCATTTGCTTTTGTAAAAAATATTGATCTCTACTTGTAGGTCTACGGTTTATACAAAACTACTCATATGTTGCTGTTTACAGATTTTTTAAAGTTTTGATTTCGAAGAGTTCATGCCCACAATGCCAAGACACTCTTAGGGAATAAGATATTGGCAGGATCTGGCTAATGAGGTTTCCTGCAGCTAGAAAACCCCTGCTGGAGACAAGAATCCAAGACATTCCAAGACTACTGACATAGAATATAAAATGCAACCATCTAGTGGAAGTCTTGTGGGTGGATGTGTTTTTGGTAGGATTTTTTTTATTCTTAAACCATTCATTTTATAATCTGGGCAAAAACCAAAGAGCCAGATGTGACGGCTATTAAACAGTAAACGTGCATACTGTTAATACCTTATGTTTACCTGCTGGCTTTCTTCTGAGAAGTCCAAAGTGCTTTGCTGATGTTATCTTCTCCATACCCGTATGGTACCCTCATTTGGAGAAAGGACTGGGAAATGCCTGAAGTCAGGGAGTAGGTTAGACATCAGAGGAGACCTGGGTTCTTTCTTTTCACACAACACCTTGCTCTGGTTTGTGCTCTGAATTCAGTGGACCAATATCAGAACACAAGCTAGATGCCTTTCACACCAGTTGTGTTTTAAAAAGAAAACCCCACTCTTGCACCTACTCCATTGTTTCTCTGTAGCCCTAAGGGAAAAGCCTGAACTTGCAAACAGCTCTCACCAGACTGACTGACAAACCTGATTACTTGTTGGCTTGTTTCCTGCATCAGGCTGTTTGCAAAGTCATTTTTGCATGGAGTACCCACCCACTCACCAATAACAGCACTCTAGGGCTCTGTTGGACTGGAGCTAAGATTTTTTTGGACTGGAGTTAAGATTGTATTGGACTAGAGCTAATAGTCTATCGGACTGGAATTAAGATTCAGTGATGCTCCTGACTCAGGACTGCAGAGATGCCCCAAAAGGAGATTGCATTTTAGTGTCCGAGCTAATCAGTCCATCCTTGGCACATATGTAGGACCTCACCCCAGACCTCAAGGTTCCTTAAAGACTAGAAATTGAAATACATTACTAACATCAAAAGTAGGAATGTAGGAAGCAATACTGCAACCTCTGGAGTTGTTGGTTCGAATTCCTTCAAAGGTGTCCAGGGTTCCTTCGTGCTTAAGGCTGTGTTCCACCAGGATCAGAAAAGCAGCCACAAGCCCATATACTATCTGTGGATGACACAGCCGTTCCTGAACTGCAAGGTAGGGTGTGGCTGTTTTCAACCCTGATTGTCACACTTGTTGAAGCACTTAAAATTTTTATTTTGGGGCCCAAAAGAAGGAAGTGAAGGCCTTTCACAAACAGATCCTTTAATTTCTTCCAGCCTATTCTGTGTTCCCGTCTCTGCTCCCTGCATTCTAACCACCACCACCTTCAGCACCATTTCCTGAACACACAGCCTTCTGCAGTGCCTTTGGTGTGGTTATTAGTGCTGTTTGCCAAATCACTGTAGCTCTCCACCTTCTGGGTGGGTGCATAAGATTGCATTTCCAGGCCCCCTTGTGGGGTGAGGCTGTGTCATCTGTTCTGGCCAGAGTGGAAGTGATGTGTGTCACTTCCAGGACAGAGCAATCCACCAAGTGCTGTGCAAACCTGGCTTGATTCCCCTCCGCCACAGGGACCAGCAAAGTTCAAGATGGCGGCTACTCTGCCAGCAGGTCCCGACCAATTGATGAATGTGAGAAACAAACCTTTGTGCCTATGCTGCTAAGATTTTGGGATTGTCACCAGGCTATTCTGATGGATATACCTTTCTTTGATTTTTGTTCCTTTACACGTTTTTCCTTCTGCTTGAAATCTGCATGCACCCTCCCTTCCCTCCTTGGCAAATTCTTACTGATCCTCCAGACCCAGTTCAAAAGTCTTCCTTTCTGCGAAGTCTCCTCTGACGCCTCCAGGAACTTTGGCCCTTTCTGTTCTGTGCTTCCCCACCCCTCTCTGTGCAAACCTCCGTTATAGCCTCAATCACATTTTATTTTTACTACCTGTTTACATGTCTGTCTTTGTCTCTTAGACGTGGAACGTCTTGAGGGCAGTAACTGTGCTTCATTCGTTTTTCAATCCAAAGCGTCTATTTCTTTCTTTCTTTTTTTTTCAAAGTGTCTATTTCAAAGTACAAGCTCAACAAATATCTCACAGAGAAATTAAGCTGCTCAGAATGGTTGATGGACAGAGTTCAGGTCAGTTCACTGGTGTTACAATTCATCTTCCCAGTGCCCCCAGATGCACCAGAACTGGTGATTTACCAAACACTGGAAGACATTTCTTTTAAAAAAATTTTTTTATTGACATATAGTTGATTTACTGTATTGTGTTAATTGCTGCTGTACAGCAAAGTGATTCAGTTATACATGCATATATATTGCTTTCCATATTCTTTTTCATTGTGGTTTATCACAGGATACTGAATATTGTTCCCTGTGCCATACAGTAGGACCTTGTTTATCCATCCTGTATATAATAGTTTGCATCTGCTAATCCCAAACTTCCAATCCTTCCCTCCCCCATCCCCCCCACTTGGCAACCACAAGTCTGTTATCTGTATGTGTGTCTGTTTCTGTTTCATAGATATGTTCATTTGTGTCGTATTTTAGATTCCACATATAAGCGATATCATATGGTATTTGTCTTTATCTTTCTGACTTCCTTCACTTAGTATGATAATCTCGAGTCCATCCATGTTGCTGCAAATGGCATTATTTCATTCTTTGCTATGGCTGAGCAGTATTCCATTGTGTGTGTGTGTGTGTGTGTGTGTGTGTGTGTGTGTGTATACACATACACCATGTCTTTTTTTAAAATAAATTTATTTATTTATTTTTGGTTGCTTTGGGTCTTCATTGCTGCGTGTGGGCTTTCTCTAGTTGCGGTGAGTAGGGGTTAATCTTTGTTGTGGTGTGCGGGCTTCTCTTGTTGCAGATCACGGGCTCTAGGTGCACGAGCTTCAGTAGTTGTGACACATGGGCTCAGCAGTTGTGGCTCGCGGGACTCTAGAGTGCAGGCTCAGAGTTGTGGCACACGGGCTTAGTTGCTCCGCGGCATGTGGGATCTTCCCGGACCAGGGCTTGAACCCGTGTCCCCTGCATTGGCAGGCAGATTCTTTTTTTGTGTTTTCTGAGAAACACATTTACTGAATGGAAAACAAGCCTCTTCGTAGAGCCCGAAAGCCTTGGTAAGCGAATTCTTAACCACTGCGCCACCAGGGAAGTCCTATAAAATGTCTTCTTTATCTATTCATCTGTCGATGGACATTTAGTTTTTTTCCCTATCTTGGCTATTGTAAATAGTGCTGCAGTGAACACTGGGGTGCATGTATCTTTTCGAATTACAGTTTTGTCTGGATATATGCCCAGGAGTGGGATTGCTGGATCATATGGCAACTCTATTTTTAATTTTTTGAAGAACCTCCATACTGTTTTTATAGTGGCTGCACAAATTTACATTCCCACCAACGGTGTAGGAGGGTTCTTTTTTCTCCACACCCTCTCCAGCATTTGTTATTTGTAGACTTTTTTTTTTTTTTTTTTTTTTGCGGTACGCAGGCCTCTCACTGTTGTGGCCTCTCCCATTGCAGAGCACAGGCTCCAGACGCACAGGCTCAGCGGCCATGGCTCACGGGCCCAGCCGCTCCGCAGCATGTGGGATCTTCCCGGACCGGGGCATGAACCCGTGTCCCCTGCATTAGCAGGCGGACTCTCAACCACTGCGCCACCAGGGAAGCCGTATTTGTAGACTTTTTAATGATGACCATTCTGACCTGTGTGAGGTGGTACCTCATTGTATTGATAGTTTTGATTTGCATTTCTCTAACAATTAGCGATGATGAGCATATTTTCCTGGGCCTATTTGGAAGACATTTCTTAAGATTGATTCCTCTTCTTCTTCAACATTATTTGACTGTTACATTTTTAAAATGTTTGTGGTTCAAATTACTGAAAAGGAAGAAAGATCATCTTACAATTAGGCTCCCATCTTTTGATAATTACTCATCTTTACAGGAAAAGATTTTTAAAAAGATTTGGGGTTTTGGAGAAAATCAACTTTATGGGAAATTTTTGGAGGCCATTGTGGTTGGTTGGGTAGGCCTGGCTTTGTTAATATGAAACAGCATATTTATTGACTAAATACCCTCAAATTTTGTAAATGCATTTATGTGTATCATCCAATGTACCTCCTTCAGTTGTTTGGAATATAGCATTAAGTTTAAACATAAATTGATGAGATTCTACTTCAGTGTCTGTTGTAGATCCTGTTCTGGGTAGAAAACCAGGGGAGGTACCATTTTTGTTTAGGCTTGGTTCCCCATAGAAGAGGAAACATATTTACTACTTTTGGTGTCCTCAATTTTATTTATTTTTTTGGCTGTGCCACATGGCTTATGGGATCTTATTCCCCGACCAGGGAATGAACCCAGACCCCTGCAGTGAAAGTGCTGAGTCCTGACCACTGGACCACCAGGGAATTTCTGTTTTTTTTTTTTTCTTGTTTTCAGTGTCCTCAATTTTATAAATGCACCTGTGCATATTGCCAAATGCACTTCGCTAAGTTAGGAATAGACTCTTTTTTTTTTTTGCTATACGCGGGCCTCTCACTGCTGTGGCCTCTCCCGTTGCGGAGCCCAGGCTCCGGACGCGCAGGCTCAGCGGCCATGGCTCACGGGCCTAGCCGCTCCGCGGTATGTGGGATCTTCCCGGACCGGGGCACGAACCCGTGTCCCTTGCATCGGCAGGCGGATTCTCAACCACTGCGCCACCAGGGGAGCCCAGGAATAGACTCTTAAGTCTAACATGAACTGACAAGATTGCGTTGCATGTCAGTTGTAGCAGAAGCAAGATCCAGGTCTGGGAGAATGTTGGGAAAGGTCCCACCCTTGTTTCAGGTCTAAGGTAGGAAGACAAAGGTTATGTCCACCAGGTAAAGATCCAGGAGGCTGTGTTCATTTAAAAGTCCCTTGAGGGGCTTCCCTGGTGGCGCAGTGGTTGAGAGTCCGCCTGCCGATGCAGGGGACACGGGTTCGTGCCCCGATCCTGGAAGATCCCACATGCCGCGGAGCGGCTGGGCCCGCGAGCCATGGCTGCGGAGCCTGTGTGTCCGGAGCCTGTGCTCCGCAACGGGAGAGGCCACAGCAGTGAGAGGCCCGCGTACAGCAAAAAAAATAAATAAATAAATAAAATAAAATAAAATAAAATAAAAGTCCCTTGAGGTTTGAAAAAAAAAGAAACTTAAAAAACAAAACAAGATACATTTCTGGATTTAGCAGTCATTTGATTATCCTATTTTGGTTTTGAACAACTATCATTCTCCTCTCTTTCTTTATGGAAAAGATGTTTACATGGTGGGGGAAATCTC
This sequence comes from Mesoplodon densirostris, assembly GCF_025265405.1. Taxonomy (NCBI): domain Eukaryota; kingdom Metazoa; phylum Chordata; class Mammalia; order Artiodactyla; family Ziphiidae; genus Mesoplodon; species Mesoplodon densirostris. Next base: position 164,955,977 of record NC_082664.1, read on the forward strand.
TCACTTTTGCCTGCTCAACATCCATCCCTCCCCCTTCAGTTACAGCTTCTCAGTGTTTGTCTGATGCCTTTTATTTGAGTAACACTTTGACGGAGGGACTACAGTACCACAGTTAAGGGCAGGGCTCTGGAGCCAGGCTGCTTGGGTTTTATTTATTCATGCTGTGTGCCCTGGGGTGTGTTTCTTAACCTTTCCAAATCTTGGTCTCCTCCACTACAAAATAGGAATAGTGATATTACCTACTTCATAGACTGATGTGAGGATTAATGAATAAATATGGTAAAGCACTTGGAACAGGGTGTAATGCATTATATGAACTCAATAAGTATTATCTATTATTATGAAATTCTTACATAACAATTAATTTCTTCAGGGACTTTATAAACATATCCTCTATCATTGGATGTGGCTATGGAAGTCTATGAAAGGCTGATATTTATATTTCCCATTACATGTAACTTGATTTTTTTTTTTTTGAGAAAACCAAAGGACTATTTCTTTGGAGGTAAGCAGTTTTACTAGGACATGTGTTGATATTGATCATCCATATATTTTCTGATACCTGATGTGCTCCTTCAATCTGTAGATTAAGTTCTTCATTTCTGGAAAGTTTTCTTCTTCTTCTTCTTCTTCTTTTTTTTTTTTTTTTTTTGCCACACTGCGTGGCTTGTGGGATCTTAGTTCCCCAACCAGGGATTGAACCTGGGCCCCCGGCAGTGAAAGTTTGAGTCCTAACCACTGGACCACCAGGGAATTCCCTGGAAAGTTTTCTTGAATAACATCTTTAAATATTTTTTGTGCCATTATTTCAGTCTCTTCAGAAGGAATACCATTTATGAATATATTGAACTTCGTGCTTCATATAATTTTCTAGGTAACCTTTACTCATTTCCATTTTATTTTCCCACTATTCTTGATTTGTTTTCTATATTCCTTAAAAAGTTTTTATAAATTTTCCTTGTGCCTTTTCCAACGTAGTCTTTATACCTATGGTGATTTCATTTTGTTTCCTGATTCTTTCCTGAGCTCTCCAGCTCATGTTTTAAGTCCTGTTGTTGTCTTGCCCTATCTTCCCTGAGCAAGTTCTTGTCTTATACAATTTTTCAAAATAAATTTTGATACTTTGAACACAAATTTTAATCTATTCTATAGCAGATTTTTTTTTTTTTCTGTACGCGGGCCTCTCACTGTTGTGGCCTCTCCCGCTGCGGAGCACAGGCTCCGGACACGCAGGCTCAGCGGCCATGGCTCACGGGCCCAGCCGCTCCGCGGCATGTGGGATCTTCCCGGACCAGGGCATGAACCCATGTCCCCTGCATCGGCAGGTGGACTCTCAACCACTGTGCCACCAGGGAAGCCCCAGATTTTTTTTCTTGTGTTGAATCTTCACTTCTATTGTTCTTCCTACTCCTTCACTCTCTCTTTTTAAATTGGAGACATTTTGTAAAGATTTTGTGCTCGTTCTACCTTGATTTTTCATGTAAACTAGATGAGTTCCCCTACAAAGAGCTATTTGTAAGAGGTTCATGGTAAGGAGTGAGACTTAGACATTTTCCAGGCTAGCTGGAATTTTCTTTGAATCATGCTCAGGTTCTTTATAACCCAGGTTTTTGACTAAAGGCTCTTTTGTCTTTACTTCTTTGAATAGAGATCTGAAACAAAAACACTGAGTCCCTCTTCTCGACCCTGCCTCCCTGCCAGGCTGCTTTTTTTTTGCAATGGTGGCAATTATGTGTGATTCCTCATTCAGCTTTGACTTTTCTAGGTGTCATTGTTGTGTACACAGTCAACAACTTACGCTGATCATCAGCACGTGGGCAGACCTCATTTTATTGTACTTCGCAGATATTGAGTTTTTAACAAATTGAAGGTTTGTGGCAACCCTGTGTCGAGCAAGTCTATTGGCATCATTTTTTTTTTTAATGAAGGTCCATACATTTTTTTTAGACATACGCTATTGCACACTTAATAGGCTACAGAATAGTGTAAACGTAACTTTTACATGCAATGGGAAACCAAAAAACTTGTGAGACTCACTTTATTGCGATGGTCTGGAACCAAACCTGCAGTATCTCTGAGGTGTGCCTTGATAGGAAATACGGCCTAGTAACTCTCTTTAACTATTTCTAGGAACTACATACACAATTTAAGATAACCAAACTTTCACAGGGTTTGTGAGAAGAGGCCTCTAGCATCAGAGTGTTGTCACACAATCCATTTGATGGAAAGGATGATGCCCAACTTTTTATTTTTTGGCTGTGCAGCGTGGCATTCAGGATCTTAGTTCCCCAAGTAGGGATCCAACCCACACCCCATGCAGTGGAAGTGCACAGTCTTAACCACTGGGCCGCCAGGGAAGTCCTGATGCTCATCTTCTAATAATGAAACATTTTTCCCTGCAATATTTCTGACTGAGATTTAGATAAGTTTTTCATGTAGAGCGTATCTACATAAAGTCACCTAATAAAACATTTTTGATTAATACATTTTTAGACCAAAGAGTTCTTAAGTTTTCAAAGAGTAATGATATTCTGGATAAGCTTTTCATCATATGAAAAAAACACACTGATTTACAAATCCTAAAATCATTGAGTTTACATACCACTCTCCCTCCTACAACCTGGATTTTATAGGCTCAGGTAGGTAAAGTGTCTTTAACACAAATTTAGCAACAGACTTGGGACTTGAGCCTAGTTTCCTGGATTTCTAGATTTCTAGTTCTTTCTACCACCCCAGCTTGCCTTCCTGGTTTATCACTTTAGGTACTAAAGGCTGAATAGAGATAATTTAGAAATTTTCAATTATTATAATCTATGCATTTGCTTTAGATAGTATATATTTCCCCCACACCACCTGCCCAGCTCTGAACCTGGGCCACACAAACCTGACCTACTGGCAGGACTGTTGGCTGGAAAAGAGTTTGATGGGCATAAAATTAGTAAGTCTTTAATGATGGGTTATTAAACATCTTGTTCTTTGGGTTCTTTAATAAAAAAAAGTTAAAGGCTTTAAAGAAAATATAAAGACTTGGGACCTAAACTTTAGTAATCTGGAATATCTGGCAGAGCTTTCTGGAGTGGAATTGTTAGGGAACAGACAGCTTTTGACGGATAGGTAATAACTGATTGACAATGGAGTGGGGGTGGGAAGAAGAGCGTGGCAGCTACCACCGCTAGAAAAACACGGCAGCTGGAGGAAATGGTCTGTTACTGGGGAACAGTCCAAGCAAGAGTCCTCAAGCAAACAGAATTAAGCCCTTAACAGGCTACGGTTTAACCATTCTTAGGGAATGATGGTTTTGTTTTCTATTGCAGTTTCCAAGGTCAAGATCTCTTACTTTACATGGTGTCCAGGAAGGGAGGAATGACCATGCTAAAGCCAGACTGAATTGTCTTGACATTTCCACCTCCTTCTTTGGGTCATGGGATCCATTCTTTTGGGCTTGGCCTCTTCAGCTCCCCATTAGTTTGAGTCTTTTCTCTAGGACCTAGTCCAGCTGAGGATAACTTGATAATGCTCTGAATGAACACCATTCTGGAAAATTTGGAAGAGAAAGAAAACTCCCCATTACAGTTCCAACAGTACAAAACTTCTTTAGCATCACCACTTCTTTATTTCCGGGGACAGAAGCTGAGACTGAGAATTGTTATCATGAGCTCCGGTGTTTGATCCATAGGCAAGGAGCAAGGGTGAAATAGAGAGGAAAGAACGGGGTAAGAAGAAGGAGTGGGAGGAAGGGAAAGGGGAAGAAGATGAGCAGGTGCATATTGGCGGGCATGGGAGTGTCCACTGGGATCTTAGTCACACCTGGTTCCTACTCTTCATATTGCCTAACCTTTGACTCCAATAAACGATAGTATAGTTCTTCAAATGTTTTTTTTTTTTTTTAAATTGAAGTATAGTTGATTTACAGTGCTGTGCAAATGTATTTCTTCTTTAAGTGGTGCTGTTTGCTTTTGGTGACGTGCCCCAACTTTTTTTTTTTTTTTTTTTGTGGTACGCGGGCCTCTCACCGTTGTGGCCTCTCCCATTTCGGAGCATAGGCTCCGGACGCGCAGGCTCAGGGGCCATGGCTCACGGGCCCAGCCGCTCCGCGGCATGTGGGATCCTCCCACACCGGGGCACGAACCCGTGTCCCCTGCATCGGCAGGCGGACTCTCAACCACTGCGCCACCAGGGAATACGTGCCCCAACTTTGAGAGAGGTTCCCTAGTCATCCATCTTGGAAGTTGGGTTTGTCAATGTAGTCAGTTTCTAACAGCCAAATCCCCCATTTGCTCTCCTTAGCCTGGAGAGCCTTAAGCTAACAGCCCCTGAAAGGCGGAATCCAGCACGCAGATGTGGAGGAATGGGCAGGCCAGATTATCTTTCCACCTCCTTGGGGTCAGGGAAAAAAGGTGGAGGGCGGCGGGGTGCAGTGTGTGGTGGGTACAGACGGCTTCTGGGAGGGCAGTCGGCCTGCATCCAGCCTGTCAGAACGAGGAAGAAGGTGCTGGGTAAGTTTCCTCTTCAGGGAGTAGAATATTTTTTCCCCCTTTTACAGTGAAATTGGAACAGTCCTGGGAAAATGGGACAGGTGTCACCAATCAAGACACAGGGCTGTTTACCCAACTCGGCCGAGGGGCCCTCAGGGAGAGAGAGTCTTGATACGAAGAAAACTACAATTTTTCGAAACACGAGGTAGTCCCTGCAGGTTGAGAATGGGCGTTTGTACGTGGATCGCCCTCTGACAGGTGGACACAGGAGAGGGATGGGCAGTCAGAATGCGCCTCCGAAATGGGAGGCCGGAGGGAACTCTGGGTGCGTTTCTCCAATCTGTTAGAAAGGCTATTTCCAGGTACCTTCCCTGGCACAGCGTGCTCTACTAAACCCACTGCGGCTGGGCTGAGGAGGGGCGGCCCCCCTGGCGAAGAGAGTGTGGGGCAGAGGTTCACTTTCCTCTAAGTCTCTGGGTTTCGGCCGGCGAGGAGAGGGAGAAACCAGGAGGGGCCGAGCTGGAGCGAAGGCCGCTCCAGCCCTGGGGCCGAAGCAGCCTGGGAGGCGCACAGAGCCCGTCCCTGAATCCACCCGCCGCTCGGCCGACAGATAACCCCGGGAGTTAAGCTCCCAAAGAGAAAACGAAGCAGCGCCTGGCACGTCTTGCGCGTCCCCGGCCGCGAGGCCCCCTCCCCCCGCCATAATTGGTCACGGGCGCCGATTTTGGTGCAATGCGAATTAGCTCCAGTCGACCAGTCGGGAGGGCCAGGCAGGCTCGGGGAGCGCCAGCCGCTGGCGGGTGCCGCGCGGCCCGAGTCAACGCCCACCTCCACCAGCATCCCCGCGGCCGCCGCCTCCCGTCGCCATAACAGCCAGCCCCCGCGTTCGACCCCGCGCTAGCGCCAGGACGCCCCCGCCCTCGGCGCCCGGCATCCGGGTGGCCTCGCGCCCCCGCCCTCGCCCCCGCCCTGCAGCGTCCTAGCGCAGCGCAGAGGCGCCCTCTCCCGCAGCCCGAGAGGAAAGCCCTCGCGCCCCCGAGACTTGACTTTGCGGAATTAATAAAGCAGCCCCGGGCGGCCGGGGTCCTTCAGCACGCGCCTGGGCGCCCGCACCTGCCTGGGTCCCCCGCACCTGCCCTCTCCTGGGCTCCAGGGCGCGCGCGGCGGCGGGGAGCGTGGCCGGGCGGCGACGGCGGTGCCCCGGCGCCCGGGGCACGGCGTTCCCGGGGAGCAGGACATCCCCGAAGGCGGCAGCACGCGGGAGGCGGGGAGGCGGGAGGCAGCCGGGGCGCGCGGGGAGGGAGGGGAGCCCGCGGGAGGAGGAGGAGGGAGGGAGCAGGGCGGGCGGCTGGGAGGGAGGAGAAGGGAGGCAAGAAAGTAGCAGAAAGTGAGGCTGGCAGCCGGCTGCAAAGGAGCCGGGCGAGTGGCGGCGGCGGCAGGAAGTCTGTGCCCGAGACGCGCAGAAATAAGAGCCAGGGAGGGACCGCGGCGGCGGCGAGAGTGAAAGAGGAAACTGCAGAAGAGGAAGCTCTGCCGCAGCACAAAGTCTCCTCCGGCTCCCGCGCCGAGCATCCCCGCGCCGCCAGCCCAGCCCTCCCGGACCGGCTCGCCGCCGCCGGCGCCCCCGCTGCGCCCGCGCCGCCGCCCCCCGCGCCCCCGCGCTCGGGCGCCCCCTCCTCGCGCGCCCACCCCGGCCCCCCGCGCCCCCCGGCCGCTCCGCCTCGCCGCCCTCTGCGCACGCCGGCCTCGTCTGCCATGGCCCGGGAGAACGGCGAGAGCAGCTCCTCCTGGAAAAAGCAAGCTGAAGACATCAAGAAAATCTTCGAGTTTAAGGAGACCCTCGGAACGTAAGTGGGGACCGGGGAGTAGAGGGTGGAGGTGGCAGCGGCCGCGGGTGCAGAGGTGGCTCCCGCTGCCACCGCCGCCGCCACCGCGGTCGGAACCGGCGGGTCGCCGCGTCCTCATTGTCCAGTTCTCGGCTCTGCGTGCCCCCTGCGTGCCGGCCGCGTGGGTCGCCCCGCGGGCCCGGGTGGGAGCCGCTCCTGGGCGGGGGAGGCTCTGGGCTTTCGGGGTCGGTCGCAGGCGGGCGACTTTTCACTTCCCTGACACCGCCGCCCTCTCGACTTCTCCCCACGCGTGACTGTGGGCTGAGCATGGTGGATATTCCTGTTTACTGGCTGCGTGCGTCTACTCACCGTGTGCATGGGTGCACCGTGCCCGCGAGAGACGTGGTCACGAGAAAATCGGGCTCCAGGCATTCCCATTTCTGCCCTTCCCGTTATGTATTCTTATAGAATTGACATCTTCACGTACTAGGTGTAGGCAAGACTTTGGATGGCCGCGCGATTAAGGAAGGGAGGAATTTCGCAGTGTTCAGGGTCACGTGTGGGCAGAGCCTTACCTGAGCGTCTGTCCATTTCATCAGGCTCGGCAGCACACGCTGGGGTGCGGGTCGCCAAAGGGAGGGTCTGCGAGGGTCGCTGTACCGGCGGTTTCTCTCTAGGGCTGTGTGTAGTCCGAGGCTGGTGGCAGAGTCTCCAGAAAGCAGGAATAACCAGAAGTCCATGGCAGGAAGGCTCCGAGCGTGTGCTGCTCCATTCAGCTGCTGTTCCCTTTCTGCCCAGGAGTTGGTTTTTGTTTGTTTTGTTGTGGAGTGCCTCAGAATAGGTAGGGAGGCTGATAGTGAAAGAGAAGAGTCTGAAATTGGAGTTATTTTCTCCCCTCATGTGATCGGTATCTGTCAGCATATGTATTCAAACACATATGTGCTGTATGAACCGAACGTTTTGCAGGGGTTCATGGAGGTGTTAATTAGGCTGGGAAGAGAGAGAGGAGGTGTTTCATAAGAGAAATCAGCGTGCTTTTCTCTCCTGTCTTCCTTAAACCCCCTTTACTTGTTATTGTGGTTGGTTTGCTTTTCCAGGACCACATTTTCAAACCCAGATAGTTTTCTGTCCCATACTCAGGGTCCACTGAGTTGTTTGGTCATTTTCCCTCCCCCAGCCCCGTATCTGCAGTGGTCCCCCAGAGCCCAAGTTGTGAAGGTAGCATCCCTGCCATGCTTCTGATTCTGGGGACGCACACTTGCCGAGGATGAGAATAGGGTCTCCCAGCCGTTGTGCTTGCTTCAGGAACACAGTCTACCTGTGGTTGTAGACTTTCTATCTGTTGGAAAGAAAACAGAAAGGACTTAGCCTTTTCATAGAGAGGGGCTTGGGGCTGCCTCTTAGCATGGCCTGTTAAGGGGTGAGGTTTTGTCCATAACTTTAGAAAATTATCGTTGAGGTTTATTTGGGTTTGGGGTAGTGACTCTGAGTTGCTTAAGTTGCCGAGAAAGAAGAAGCTGTGCTTGCTGGTCATTCTGAGACTGATGATGTGGCCTCAGATGAGGGGATGGGAGAGAGTGGAGTCCCATCGTGAGAGCATGCGTTCCTTTGCCAGGCGCATCTCCACCCGAGCCCCTCGAGCTGGTCCCTCTGCCTGCAGCCTCCAAGCAGACCGATGCAGCTCCCCTGACTGCCTCCTGCTCCCCAGAGAGCCGGGCAGCTGCCCCTCTGCCGTGGCTGGGCTGCTCAGCCCCATGAGCTGTGGCTTCATTGAGTGGCTCAGCCCCATGAGCTGTGGCTTCATTGAGTGGCTCCTGCTGTGGCAGGTGCTGTTTGGGTATGACTGCGGGTGGTTCCACCTCTGGGCAGGATGGGGACTTGCCTCATGGTGACGGAGCGACCGTACAGCTCGTGCAGAACAACCTCTTGGACTCTGGCCACATTCACCGTGAGCCTGGGGATGGGTCTCTGTTAGGGTTCCAAAGCTTTGCCTTCTGTCTTGGAAAGAATTCTTTGGAATGAAGCTTCCCTCTATGGTCCCGTAGTGCTGACAGGGGTTCTAGAAGAGTGAAACACAAACAATAAAACGATCGAAATGTTTTCACTCAATAGCATGATAATAATAATAATAGTAGTAGTAGTAAATGTAGGTGACTTTATTAAATAAATACCAAGAACCAGTTGTTATTCTAAGTGCCTTAGGTATAGTAACTCATTTTACTCCCATATTAACCTGATGAAGTGGGTATTTACTTTTATCCCCACTTGGCAGATGGAAAAACTGAGGCAAAAGAGAAATTATGTGACCTGCCAAACCGGAGCTATTTATTAAGTGGAGCTGATATTCGAATCTAGGCAGAACAACTTGTGATTATGCAAGTGGGGTTGAGCCCCTCTGTGGATTATGTAACAGCAAATGTTAATAATAATTTGACTAACTTTAGTGTTTGGAAAGCTAATTTTAATATTAAGGTAAAGAAAACATAATTATCCAAACATGTAACATGTTAAAGCTTTTGGCTTATCAACACCTTTTTGTCTCTTGGACTTTCTAGAAGTGGTCCAAAGTTCAGGATGCCTGTTTTGCCCTGGGCCAAGTCCAGTGATCTTGACCTGAGTCTAAATAGAGGTCACTTCTGGTTCTGTTAGTGTGGATTTTGGCTTTGGGCTCTACACTTGTTTGCAGTGAAACCTAGCATCAGTCAAGGGTGTCAGCAGTTACAATTGGGATTCATTTCCAAGGTACTCTGCAGGCCCAATCATTTTGTTTGTCACACTTTTACCATATGCCTTTAGGATCCTAAGGCAGGAAAGCCCTGCCAGGAGCCAGATTGTCAGCCCACAGTGTTAAAATGCTTTTAAAATAAAGCACTGTGAAGGCTCAAGGAGCACTCACTTGGCAAAACCTTGTAATCTGATATCTGGCTGCCTGATCCAGGTACCTTTCCATGCAGAGCAGAACCTCTACTGTTGAAGGCCAGAGGGTCAAGCCATTTAGACCGTGTGGTCAGCAGGACCTTGCTGGAGGTGGGAGCCAAATGGGAGTGAAGGCTGGCCCAGAAGGGTGGGAAGAGAGCTGGAGGAAGCAAAGGACAGCATAGGGGAAGGAACCAACTGTGTGGTTTGGACCTGGGTTTTTCTGATGCACCCCTGAGTCAGGCCTCAAGAGAAACCTCTCAACTTATGACCTTCAGTGTGGCTCCCTTTGAAGGGGAATCCCAGGCCCTAACCCTAGCTCTGAACAAGGTGGGAAGGCTTAATTGCTGTTTATTAATCAACGCCATGTTTTCAGATCCCTGCCTGGCATGCCAGATTAATGAGGGATCAAATAAATGTTGTGTAACAGCAATTAGGAATCGTAAACATTTCTGTGGAGTTTTTGCCGAGGCCGTTCAGGCCATCTCTACCGTAGGTGTCTTTCCACGTCTTCTGAACCAAGACAGTGAAAATAGGCCATTTGGAGAAAGATACAGATGGGAAGAAAGGTTTGACCGTGGTGTCCAGGAAGTACCCCAGACTCATGGAAGTGGCTTCTGTAGTTGCCACGCCATGAAAGGCATCTGAACAGAGGAGGCCCTGAGAATTGACACAGAATGATTCTCCCAACATACCTCATTTCTTCCCCCAGAGTATGGAAATGGCGCGTCCTGGAAAATAGATCTTCATCTCTGCAGGGTATGAATACACGCTTTTCTTACAGACCGAATGTTTTGTCTTGAAGTAATTGCTGTTTGTGGGGGGCTGGAGCGGGCACCATGGAGCCCTTGGGCCTGGGTTCAAGGTCTGACGCAGCCACTGCTGGGGTGTGTGGCCTGTGAGCTGCTTGGTCATTTTTCCACATGACCTGGTCTTAGCTTCCCCACCTGTAAAATCAGGGGGAGGACAAGGAAGATGGGATGATTTTCAAGTGCCCTTACAACCCTAAGATTTTTTTGGCTTGTCTGGGTAATGAAGGCACTCACTATAATTTTTCAGGAGCTTTCGTGTGTAGCTAGAGCAGCTTAGCCCTATTTGGAAGGACATTTTTATGCCCAGGCTAGTAGCAAAGTGATACAGCTCAGGACAGGAAGTGTCATCCCACTTGATGTCAGTAGCACAATGCCTCTGCTTTTTCATGAAATGAGTGCCTGCTGGGTGCTGCTCTAGGAAGAGTATAAATAGAAATTTCTGTGGGACCAGCACTGTCTTTTCCCACTAGTATCTCCCGTACATGCCTTGTTCTGAAATTGGTCAACCAGTACACCTGTTGAAGACACAGATTATTGATTTATCTGAAAGCCCGGGTAGAACACAGACTCACCTGTTCTTTTGTGGGAGGCGGGTGTGTGTGCGTGGGTGTGGGGGGGGAGAGGGAGATTGCAGAGCTACCCGAGGTGATTTGTGTGTTTGACCGACTGATTTAAGAGTAATTATTCTGGGACTACTCAAAATTTTAGTCTGTGAAAAGCATTTAAAAGAATATTACCCGGAGGAGCAGAGAGGTGGGCAGCCCCCAGAGTGCCCCCCGAGGGTATCCCAGCTGCAGCATTGGTTAGAAGTTTGCATTTCTCAGCCCTTTGTTTGAGGCGTGATACAAATTCAGCCTCTTGTACATTTAAAAATATCTATCGAACACCTGCTATATTCTAGGCACCGGTGCGTGGCAGGGGGGAGTACAGCAGCGAACAAGCAGACACAAATGCCTGCTTTCCTGGAGCTCACATTCTGGTGAGGAAGCCAGAAAATAAAAAAAAACATGAACCAGGAAAATGTAGAGTATGTTATCTAGTATACACGTTAGGGGAGAAATGAAGCAGGGAAAGGGGATTTTTGGGAGGGGGAGGTGATGGTGGCTTGAAGCAGGGTGGCCAGGGAGGGCCTGGCTGAAGAGCTGCTATTTGAATAAAGATCTGGAGGCTGCATTGGGATAGCTGAAGGTAGAATGTTCCAGTCGGAGGGAACAGCAAGGGCTGTTTTGAGCAGAGGTGTTCCTTGACCTGACTCGGGTGTTTCCACCATGGCTGTGGTTGCTGTGTTGAGAATGAATGGACGGGTTCAAGGGCAGAAACGGGGAGACCAGCTTGGAGGCTATGGAAACCATCCAGGGGAGAGAGAATGGTGGTGGAGGACTGGGGTGCCGCTCTGGGGGTGATGAGAAGTGGTTGGATTCTGGAAACATGTGGAAGGGAGAGCCAATAGGAATTGCTGGTAGATTGGGTGTGGGATGTGAGATTCGCCAGGGATTTGGGGTTGGAAGAAAGATGCTGTTTGTTGCTTTTGGTCAGTTTTGTTCCAAGGATTTTCTGAGCACCTGCTCTGTGGGCACAGCAGGACTGTCCATGTTCTGGGAAGCTCTTGGAAAGAGTTTGGAGGGAAAACTCAACATCTTTTGGGCTCCTGGGTTCTCCTTGTGAGGGACTCCTGGATTTATTTATTTGTTTATTTTTTAAAAATTAAAAAAAATCTTTGGCCACGACACACGGCGTGTGGGATCTTAGTTCCCCCACCAGGGATTGAACCTGCACCCCTTGCATTGGTAGCATGGAGTCTTTTTTTTTTTTTTTTTTAACATCTTTATTGGAGTGTAATTGCTTTACAATGTTGTGTTAGTTTCTGCTGTATAACAAAGTGAATCAGCTATATGTATACATATACCCCATATCTCCTCCCTCTTGCGTCTCCCTCCCACCCTCCCTATCCCACCCCTCTAGGTGGTCACAAAGCACTGAGCTGATCTCCCTGTGCTATGCGGCTGCTTCCCACTAGCTATCTGTTTTACGTTTGGTAGTGTATATATGTCCATGCCACTCTCTCACTTCATCTCAGCTTACCCTTCCCCCTCCCCGTGTCCTCAAGTCCATTCTCTACATCTGCGTCTTTATGTCTGTCCTGCCCCTAGGTTCTTCAGAACTTTTTTTTTTTTTTTTTTTTAGATTCCAAATATATGTGCTAACATACGGTATTTGTTTTTCTCTTTCTGTCTTACTTCACTCTGTATGACAGACTCTAGGTCCATCCACCTTACTACAGATGACTCAATTTCATTCCTTTTTATGGCTGAGTCATATTCCATTGTATATATATGTGCCACATCTTCTTTATCCATTCATCTGTCAGTGTTAGGTTGCTTCCATTTCCTGGCTATTGTAAATAGAGCTGCAGTGAACATTGTGGTACATGACTCTTTTTGAATTATGGTTTTCTCAGGGTATATGCCCAGTAGTGGGATTGCTGGTTCGTATGGTAGTTCTATTTGTAGTTTTTTAAGGAACCTCCATACTGTTCTCCATAGTGTCTGTATCAATTTACATTCCCACCAACAGTGCAAGAGGGTTCCCTATTCTCCACACCCTCTGGAAGCATGGAGTCTCAACAACTGGACTGCCAGGGAAGTCCCAAGGGACCATTGGATTTTAAGGCTAATCTCTTTCTTTCCAAGAGCTTGTGTCTGGGATGGGCTTTTGAAATATCTCCTGTTCTGTCACAGGGGGAAGTCATGATAGGCTGGACATTTGAGCAGCTGGACGAACTGCTTAACTTTCTGTGAAAATGCTGGGTTTTGCCTCTAGAATTATCAACAGGAAGATCACTTTGACAGGTGCACCTGTAACCTACAACTCTTCCACTTGATTTGGGAATTAAAGCCCAGACGTTCTGTGAAAAATAATAAACATGCAAACTCCTGCTACTTCTTTCTTTGATAGTATGTTTTATGTTTGGAGAGAAAAAGCCAAAAGATTTTCTTGGTTGCAAAAAAGATAAACCCTCGTGGCCTTACCGATTAGTATGGTGGGATCTGGGAAATTGCACTTTTTAGAGCTTGTTCCTGGAGGGGCTAATGAAGACTAGGTCTCAAGTAGAAATTTCTGGATCAAACTTGGCAACTGAGTGGACAGTAATTAGACTTGGCAGGTGGACTTTCTTGTCCTCTCAGAGGAGGATTTTAGGGGTTAACTTGTTGAGCTTTTTTTTGGCTGGGTCTCCATAAATCCCTTTAATCTTTCCTTTCCCCAAATAAATCTCCGTAAATCCCCTTCGATCTCTCTCCTTCTCCTCCTCTCCCCTCTGGGAGGGCTTAGCATTGGTCCAGCAGGGCCCTGTCACACTATTGGACAGCTTACACCCACAAGGGTGGACCCCAGGACCTCACATTGCCTCCAGTCCTCATGAGATTTTGCAGGCATCGCCAGGGAGCCCACAGTCCCTGGGGACACATTTCTTTAATTGAAGAACGAACTGCTTATGGGTGCCCAGCACGAAGCCTGGAGCCCTCGTCAGCTGTCACAAGTTTCTCTTCTGACTTGCGCATTGGTCCATCCAATGCACAGGGACACGTGGACTCTGGGAGACATGCCAACATTACCTTCTTTTTCAGTTCACGTTGGGTACCTCCCTTGACTCTCTGTGGTGCAGGAGATCACCTTTTCCTTGGGCTAGTTTTCTGTTAGATCCTTCTTGATTTTTAAAAATGTTTATTACGCAGTATGTGGATTCTTCGGGTTCGAATCAGACCAAATGGATGCCACAGGCCAAGTTCATTCCACGGCATGCCAAGTTCATTCCCTGTCTCCAGTGGTCAGCTGTGGGTCTCGTGCTGTTTTTCCTAGTATTTCAGCAGGATTCAGAGATGGAGGAATGCGTTTCTTGGTTAATACCAGATCTTGAGGATAAGCCTAAAGACAGCATATTGGCTGAGGCCAGGCAGGGGAGGCATCAGGAGGCAATGAACCGTACTAGAAAGGCAGCTCCAGCGCCACCCTTCATAGCCGCATCCCTCTTGATGTCCATCCTTCATCTTTCTGAGTTAAGACGCAGATGGAAGTTGCTGCTTGTGGGATTCCTGTAAGGATTCAGTGACATCTGTGAGGTGCCTGGCACATAACTGGGATTGAGTAGACAGCAACTGCCGTCAAGTTTTAGTTGCCTTCAGCAGCTTTGGTGGAGGATAGCTACCCTCAGATATTCAGGGCCAGTGCTGTGAGGAAGAACAAGTCAGTGTCTGTTGGAAATTGATGTTTGGAAGCTCCTGGGGCAGAGATGCAGAACAGTGCATACTTAACCTCCCCCCCAAAGTTGATTTAAGAAACCATCAACAAGTCCTCAGTCAACCAGGGAAGAACATTCGCTGGATATTCCGCGGGGCGCAGTCCTGAGCTGCTAAGAACGGAGGATCTGAGGCCACCAGGCCATGGGTGCAAATCCTGGGTCCACAGATTCCTAGCTATTAGGTTTTGGGCAAATTATGTCACCGTTCTCGGCCTCGGGCCCTCATCTGCACAACAGGATAACCCTAGCACCCGATCTAAGGGTTGCAATGAAGGTTAGATGAGGGCGCGTGGAAACCCCTTGGTGTGTGGACATGGCCGTGAATCCGTGTGCAGGAAATGCTCCTTCTCTCTCCTTAGCCCCTGCGGGGCTGACACCCTGCTCCTCAGAGGCCACTTGCCCAGATTTGGGGGGTCCATTGTGCCATCCAGCACGTGCTTCCCACAGGAGGCTGGTTGCTTCCCCTGGCGCTGGTGTTAATTAACCAAGAGCCTCAGCCCCAAACGTCCTCCGGGCCAGCTCGCGTGTTGGGTGACCTAGTTTGCTGCATACATAGACTCATCCCCTCCCTGGGTTATGTCATCAGCTTTGTCTCTCTGCACCTCTCCCTGCACCCTGAGCTGTTTTTTTTTTTTTTTCTTCAGTCTATCTCTACATCAGCTTGTGCAAGACGCTCTTCTAACTGCAGTTTCTGTTGTCGCCAACAGCACTTAGATCTTGGTGCAGCTGTGGCCCTTGCAGCTGAAATGTGCTTCTTTCTGGGAATGGCTTCAGTCTTATCTGCTTTGGTTTCTTATTGAAAATAACGTTTGGCTTGGAGAACTGAAGTAACTTGTTGATTACGGTATTCCAAAACGTCACTGACTTTTGTGAGTTTAAATTCTCTAGGTAGTGAGTTTATTTTAATGCTGGAGTTTTCACAGATGGCAACGTGTCTAGGTATAGACCGCATGAATGTGCGTAACAATTTAGTCAAAAATATCCTTATCAGGGATCGTGTGATGGAGGATGGGAGATGATCTCAGAAGTTTAACTTCCCAGGTTGCAGGATGTAGGTGAAACAGTTGGAGAGCTCATGTCTGAATCGGGTGAAATCCCTCATCTTGACCTCTCCATGTTAGACCTTTCCATGGCCTGACCAGGTCTGGGGTCACAGATTATTGGTACCCCTGCAGTGCAGTGAGCATGGGAAGAAGAGGCTTCCCAACTGGACAGAGTCAACGTTTTTACTGGTTGAGAGGCCCCCTCTCTGACATTTATAACCACGGCTCACATCACTGAAATTGCTTTTACGCCAAATTGGATCAGGGGCTGTAAGTGGAATCCTAAAGGTATCATATTCAACAAAACCTCAAACAGTGCCCAGTTTTCAAGTGGCGTTCCTACCTGCCCCCCACAAAATGCCGTCCCCTCCCACCAAGGCCCACAGTGTTGTGGGAAAAAACAAGAAGGAAATGAAGCTGTGCTAAGCGGAGAGGTCTGGTGGGACGATGGCGGGGGAGCAGACACCCCAGGGCCCCTGCCCCCTGCCCCCCAGGGCTCTTCCCATTTCTTTAACCTTCATAAAAATGGCTGCTCGAAATTTGCCTTAAAACATTAGAAGATACAAATGCCTTGAAATAGGTTGAGAGACCAGCCATCTGTGATGTAAGTGATTTTAAAGAAAGTACTTTTTCCTCCCACGTGAAACTGACAAGAACTAGCAGTTTGGCTGGAAGACAGGAGGAAAGTAGGTAATTGTGGTTTTGGAGCTTTGAGGGGGGGAAGTGGGGAGGTGCAAATGAGTTCCAAACTGGGAAGTTGAAGGCCAAGTGAGGCAACTGGGAGAAGGATCCCAGGCCGACCGACTGATTAAATAAACTGGGTTCTGGGGCTTCCCTGGCGGTCCAGTGGTTAGGACTGTGCTTCCACTGCAGGGGGTGCGGGTTCGATCCCTGTTCGGGGAACTAAGATCCCGTGTGCTGCGTGGCCAAAAACAAACAAACAAACCAAAAAAAACCTGGGTCCTAGACTGGCCTGGGCCCTGAAAGGGAGGCTTGCTGTAGTACTGCCTCTGTGACCTCCCCCAGCACAGCCCCGGCTCCCAGGACCTGGCTGGGACATTCACATTGTAATTCAGCCTCACTGGGCATTGGTGTTCAAGGCTTCTCTAGGTGTGAGCGGGCTCCTTACCCCCATGAGACATTTCACTTTCCTTAAAAAATAGGCCTTGGGGCTTCCCTGGTGGCGCAGTGGCTGAGAGTCCGCCTGCCGATGCAGGGGACACGGGTTCGTGCCCCGGTCCGGGAGGATCCCACGTGCTGCGGAGCGGCTGGGCCTGCGCGTCCAGAGCCTGTGCTCCGCAGCGGGAGAGGCCACAGCAGTGAGAGGCCTGTGTACCACAAAAAAAAAAAAAAAAAAAAAAAAAAAAAAATAGGCCTTGAACAACCACCACACCCAAAAGGTGAAAATGAACTTTGGGGGCAGACCTTGTATAAAAGTTGGGGACAGCCTGTATCTGGCCCTCGGGTACAGGAACGATGCTGCTGGGATTTGCTCTGCCTGCATTAGCATGGCCAGTGTCAATGGAGTTTGTGGTCCTAGTCATGATAAAAAAACCCCGATGTTGACTTTATAGGGCCCTCTTGGCTCCTTTGACAGCTGGGAAACAGGAGACATAATATTTGGATGTGTATGTTTTTTAATTGTGGTTAAAAAAATGCATAACCCAAAATTTACCATCTTGACCATTCTTAAGTCTTTAGGGCCCTTTTGGCTCCTTTGACAGTTGGGAGTTAGAAGACCTCGTATTTGAGTGTGTGTTTTTAAGTTGTGGTTAAAAAGATGCATAACCTAAAATTTACCATCTTAACCATTTTTTTAAAAAAATTTATTTATTTATTTATTTTTGGCTGCGTTGGGTCTTCGTTGCTGCGTGCGGGCTTTCTCTAGTTGCGGCGAGTGGGGGCTACTCTTTGTTGCGGTGCGTGGGCTTCTCATTGCAGTGGCTTCTCTTGTTGTGGAGCACGGGCTCTAGGTGCGTGGGCTTCAGTAGTTGTGGCTCGCGGGTTCTAGAGTGCAGGATCAGTAGTTGTGGTGCACAGGCTTAGTTGCTCCACGGCATGTGGGATCTTCCCGGACCAGGGCTCGAACCCGTGTACTCTGCATTGGCAAGCGGATTCTTAATCACTGTGCCACCAGGGAAGCCGCCATCTTAATCGTTTTTAAGCCTATAGTTCAGTGGCACTAAGGACATTCATGTTGTTGTACAACCATCACCACCATCCATCTCCAGAACCTTTTCATCTTCCCAAAGTGAAGCTTTATCTCCATTAAACACTCACTCTCCATATCCCCTCCCTCCGGCCCCTGGCAACCCCCATTCTGCCTTCTGTCTCTGTGAATTCAGCTACTCTAGGTATCTCCTATAGGTGGAATCAGACAATTTTGTCACTTGGTGTCTAGTGTATTTTATTTAGCGTAATGTCCTCAGGGTTTTTGCCTGCCCTTTTAAGGCTGAATAATATTCTGTTGTGTGGCTAGACCACATTTTGTTTATCCATTCTTTTTTTTTTTTTTTTTTTTGCGGTACGCGGGCCTCTCACTGTTGCGGCCCCTCCCGTTGCGGAGCACAGGGTCCGGATGCGCAGGCTCAGCGGCCATGGCTCATGGGCCCAGCCGCTTCGTAGCATGTGGGATCTTCCTGGACAGGGACATGAACCCATGTCCCCTGCATCGGCAGGCGGACTCTCAGCCACTGCACCACCAGGGAAGCCCTATCCATTCTTGATGAACACTTGGGGCCGCTTCTGCCTTTTGGGTTTTGTGAATAATGCTTTATGAGCATGGCTGTCCCTCTTCAAGTCCCTGCTTTCAATTCTTTTGGTTCTTTCATTTCATACCCAGAAGTGGAGTTGCTGGGTCATGAGGTAATTCTGTGCCTCATTTTTTGAGGTACTCGCAGACAGTTTTGCCCAGCTCTGTGGTGTTTTGCAGTTTGCAAAATACTTTTACATCCACGATTCCTGCTGCGCCTTAGCACAGCCCTGCGAGTGGGGAGCAATCATTGTCCTCATTTTACAGAGAAGAACATGGAGGTTCTGAGAGGTGAGATGAGTCAGGAGAAAAGGTTGCCCAGTGGCGCTTGAAGATTGGAGCGTCTTCCGACTCTGAATTCAGTGCTCTTTCTCCCCCGTCGTGCTGCTTACAAGCGGGTTAGTGGGAACAGTGGGAACAGAGAACACTGATGGATGAAAAAGGTACCTCCTCGTTCTGTGGATGTGGTGTGGTTACGCGACCATCGGAGCCTGTTGTGTGCTGTCAACCAGCTCTGGTTTGTAACCTTGCTGATTCCATGGTGTAACTACTCCCACAGGAACCACTTAAAGCTACCCCTGGTTTAACAACCGACTGCAGAATTCTTTTTTTCTTAAATTTATTAATTTATTTTTGGCTCTGTTGGGTCTTTATTGCTGCGCGCAGGCTCTTCTCTAGTTGCGGCGAGCGGGGGCTACTCTTCGTGGTGGTGCGTGGGCTTCTCTTCATGATGGTGCGTGGGCTTCTCATTGCGGTGGCCTCTCTTGTTGTGGAGCACGGGCTCTAGGCTTCAGTAGTTGTGGCTTACAGGCTCAGTAGTTGTGGCTCGTGGGCTCTAGAGTGCAGGCTCAGTAGTTGTGGCCCACGGGCTTAGTTGCTCCACGGCATGTGGGATCTTCCCTGACCAGGGCTTGAACCTGTCTCCCCTGCATTGACAGGCGGTTTCTTAACCACTGTGCCACCAGGGAAGCCTCCAAAATTCTTGACTGAGGTTCTTGTGAGCGCGTGTGAGTTGACTCAGCACACCTTTGGAGGAAGTTGAGGTCAGGAGATCTGAGTTCAGTTCTGGCTCCGTAGCTTCAGAAGTGTGGAACCTTGGTCATACCCTCTCTACGTCTGGATTACCTTGTTTGTTAAATGGGGATAATGACACCTGCTTCCATTACAGACCTGTTGTAAGGCCTGAATGAGATAAGGTATGGGCAGTAAGGCTTTATACAAATAGAAGATATTATTATGTTGCAAAGATTATAGCTTTAGAATAGTTCTTTCTCATAAATGTTGGTGTCACGCATACTCTTTGGAACCTAGCTATCGTCTTTTGGGCACGGTTCCCAAGAAGTTGGGCCATGGTCAGCCTTGACGCTGAAAGCATCAACGCAAAACCCAAAGTTTCATAGTATATTTTATCTAGGCCTGTTCAGGTGTATGTTGTTTTTGTTCTCAGTGTTTAAACGATTGGTACGTTCAGAAAAATTCTTTAAAAATTATAAAAAGGACATGTCATCCTGGTAGGGAATTTAAAAAATATGGAAGAGTATAAGGAAGATGATGAGAATCAACTAGGTGGCTGGATGGGTCTTGGGTCATCAGTCCCTCTAGGGGGCGGGGAGATCTCAGTAGAGACCCCAGCAGTCAGCGTTTGGGGGTGGGTCTCTGGGGGGATGGGGTGGGGCTGTGGTTATTCACTCACTGCTGTGGAGATATTCCAGTATTTTACCAATGGATCTGATTGGACCACTGCACACCGGTTGAGTATCGGCTCTGGAAATAGGGGTGGTGGTCTTTGTTGAATGAGGTGGGTGTCCGATTTTTTTCAGGGTGCCGGTATTTTGTGTTAGTTTGGTGCTGGTGGTGATGCCCTCATTGGGATTATTGTCATGATTACCCTCTCTGCTCTCATCACCACCTCTAAACACCAACAGAGTCAGCAGTGGGACAGAACCAGGTGCCAACAGGAGACCCCGCTCAGCAGGCTTCCAATGGGCTAATCACCCATGTGAGAAGAAGGAGGTAAAAAAATATTCATATCCAAGTGTGCCTGACTCCCCTCGGTTGGGGTAGGACACAGGAACCTAGATTCTCAGTCACTTCATGGCATGAAATAACTACTGTTCACTATAGACTGAATATTTGTGTCACCCCAAATTCATGTGTTGAAATCTAACCCCCAATGTGATGGTATTAGGAGGTGGATATTAGCATAATATCCTCAAGGTTTATCCACATGGTAACATGTGTTAAAATTGCCTTCCTTGGGCTTTGGGAGGTGATTAAGTCATGAAGATGGAGCCCTCTTAAGTGGAATTAGTGCCCTTATAAATGAGACCCCAGAGAGCTCCTTTGCCCCCTCCACCACATGAGGACACAGCGAGAAGGCAGTTGCCTTCTCGAACTAGGAAGTGGGCTCTTACCAGACACCACATCTGCCCATGTCTTCATCTTGGACTTCTGGGCCCTGCCTGGCTGGTTAGGCTCCCAGGCAGGTTCTAATGGGGCATGGACGTGGCAGCCTCTGAGTCTTCAGGATCAGTGTGGCCGCTCTCCCCACCTCTCAAGGCTGTTCCTGGTGGCCTTCCTTTCTTGTAGGAATTCTTGAATGTATAATATGTTCCCTAAGTGTGATCTCATCCTAGGATCGCAGGAATGGTCCAGGTAGATGCAGGGACCTCCAAAAAGCTTGGTTAATCCTGAAGGTACTAAGAGCTGGGTGTCCTTCCAAAGCTTTCCAGGAATTTGGAGTTTGAGATCTCTTCTTCTAGCATGGCCAAGGGGTTAGGCCCTAACCCTGCAGAAAACTTCTGGGTTCATTGAACCCTGAGTAAACTGGGCCCCTCTTTTTTTTTTTTTTTTTGCGGTACGCGGGCGTCTCACTGCTGTGGCCTCTCCCGTTGTGGAGCACAGGCTCCGGACGCGCAGGCTCAGCGGCCATGGCTCATGGGCCCAGCCGCTTCGTAGCATGTGGGATCTTCCTGGACAGGGACATGAACCCACGTCCCCCTGAATCGGCAGGCGGACTCTCAACCACTGCGCCACCAGGGAAGCCCCTGGGCCCCTCTTTACAAGCCAGGTCTGCCCCGTAGGAATGAGGGAAACTTGAAGTAGTCCTGGTGCTAGAAATTCCAATGGGTTTGTCTGGCCAAAGCCATCTGAAAATGTGCCTTCACTTAGTTGCCTCGGTCAGGCTTCAGGTAAGACTTTGGAGAATTGTGAGACTGATTCCACAGTTTTTTCTTTTTTAAAAAAATCATCAGATATTATAGACCGAGATTCTGCTCTGTGCCAGGCACTACGGAAGTGTTGATGAGACAAAATGTGGTTCTTGTCCCTGGGGAACTTTTGGGGGAGACAAACATGTAATTACACTTCAGTGTGATAGTGCTGCATGGTGGGGACACAATATGGAAGCTGCAAAGAGGGGCACCTTGCCAGAATTGGGGCTCAGGGACAGTGAGCTGGGCTGTTGCCTAAGAAGTCAGAAGTGGAAAAGATCTAGCGTTCTTCATTACTTAATGAGCTCCTGCTTTATGCCAAAGAGAAAGCTGGCTTGTGTAAGACAAAGGAAACATATAGTTTTAATAATAATAATAGCAACCATTTATTGAGCACTTACTAGGTGCTAGGCACTATGCCAACTACAGTATTTTACATGAATTTTCACAATAAATCCTCATAGCAGCCCAATATAATAGGTTCCATTGTCATCACCATTTTAGAGATGAGGACACTGAGCCCCAGAGAGGTTAAGTAACTTGGCCAAGGTCACACAGAACTATATGGAAGAATTGGGATTTGAGCTTAGGTTAGGTTATCTGTCTGGGGCCAAAGCCAGTGCCCTTAACTATTATATCATTGTACTAACATTCTACTGACTTCATAGGTTGGCACATTTTATCTCCTGAACTCTTAACAGAGCACATGGTGACGTAAGCATGGGGCAAAGTGTTTTAGGGTTTCCAAGGGAAGGGAAGTAATTTTTATCAGAAATAATAGATGGAGACGAATCATAAGAGCAGGTAACTGAATTGTTTTCCTAGTAGAGCTTCTCCAGTGGCCCATTTCCCAGATGGCAGCCGTGTATTCATTTAACCAGTGGTGGTGAAGCTCTCACTTATGGCTGGTGCTGTACCAACTGGAGATTCAGTGGCAAATGAGAGGAGTGGTCCCTGCTGTGTCCTCCAGATACGCTAGACCTGTTCTGACCTCTGTGTCCTGCTCGTGTAGGTCCTCCTGTTGCCATCACGCCCCATTGATTTTCCAGGGTCTTAAGATGCTAAGATCACTTAAGTTTGCTTCTTCCATCACGTGTCCCCAGACATAAGCAACCCACTTTGGACTTCTCTGCTCCTGTTCTTTCCAGTCTTAGAATCATTCTGTTGAGGGTCAGCCATTGCAGGTTTTTTCCTTTGTGAGAATTTTCTCCAGCTGGTGCAGCTCAGAGCTTCTCGGGACATTCTCACACACGTGGTTGCCCTCCCGGGTGTTTCCCACAATGCCTTGCACCCTGAGTAATAGGTGGAGAGTGTGTTTGGTTCAGTGTTAAAAATCCCAAGTAATAAAATTGTTTCCATGGTCTGTTAGGAAGCTTGCTTTTCTAAATGTTTTCATTACTGATAAGCTCTTCCGAACATTCTGCCCGTATTTTCTCCCTCTGGATTTCATCTTCAGATCGTCACCACTTTTCCACGTGTGGCTTACTCACCCGGTGGATCAGCTGCGGTGAATCTTTAATCTGTGGGGCTTTGCTCGCTTCCTCCCTTTGGCAGTCTCTTTCTCTTGGCCGCCATGGGGCTGCGCTCGGAGAAAGAAAACCGGTTGTCAGGCTCCAAAAAAGAGTCCTCCTCAATAGGAAGGCCCAAAGCTAAATAGAAGTGATATTTGGATGATCACATCCTTCTATTCGTTTTGTGGCCACAGTTGGTTGTGTCCTGTGGTATCCTGTTAAATACCTCTACTTTCTATTATTTTCCATCTTAGGATTTCCCCCCAAACACGGCTTGCTGCAGTCTTGAGGTACTCATGGAAGCAATATGTAGTTGGCTTTTTTCATCTTTTCCTTTGCAATCAGGCCTTTCATAGTTTTATGACTTTTTCTGCCTGCTAGTGTGTCCAAACCCAGGGGCGATCCAAGGGGTAGTTAGCAGCTGTGCTGTTTTTCTTCTGAACGTGTGATGTCTGTCGAACGGATGATGGGATGAGAAATTTCTGGGCACGTACAGTAGTCTTTCCTGAAGTTCTTTCCTTCAAAATTAAAATTCAACAAACTCTTGGTCTCAAAGTCCCAGGTTCATTGACTTGGAGGTAAAAGTTTTCCTTGCTCTCAGCACCTGGGCCAAACCTCCTGAGTGCAAAAATGTGCAGTTTTTCTTTTGCCAACCTATTTTCTGAGGAGGTCACTGGTGTCCCTGGGAAGGTGTGGAGGTGGCTTGAAAAAACCTAATAATGGCTACCAATATTTGAATATCTGTCTGAGGTCTTTCACTGGCCACTTGGCCACTTGAAGGGTCATTTAATCCGTCAATAACCTTGTGAATTAAGTACTGTTTGATAGTTGAGGAGAGCTTACTGGTCCCAGGGCATGTGATTCATAAGTCACAGGACAGCGATTTGGACCTAGATCTGTCTGAAGAAGCTTCTGGAAGGCTGTGTCCAGCTCACAGCTGTGCTGACTGAGGTGAAGCAGGCTTCTCCAGGGTGTGTTCTGGCGTGGTCCTGGGGGCTCTGACAGGGAGACTTGTGTCCTTGTGTGTTATGACCATTGTCACTGAGTCTCCAGAATGTCACCACGGCCACCATTCTCCTCGGGCCCATCAGAGCCTTGCTCTGGAGCTTGGAGCCTGGAAGTAGTATGATGTTCAGTGTGCGGGTGAGGACACTGCCACTTGGAATTTGTGCCCTGGCTCAGGCTCGCCAGAAACCTCTGTGCTGGAGTCCTCCCTGGAGGTCCAGTGCTTAAGACTTCACCTTCCAATGCAGGGGTGTGCAGGTTCGACCCCTGGTCAGGGAGCTAAGATCCCACATGCCTCTGGGCCAAAAAACCAAACATAAAACAGAAGCAATATTGTAACAAATTCAGTAAAGATTTAAAAAATGGTCCACATCAAAAAAAAAACTTAAAAAAACCCCCAGAAACCTCTCTGCTGAGAGAGAAGTGGGCCTCATCACAATGTCACAGGCTGAGGATAGATTTCGTTATCACGTGGCAATTTCCGTACTGGCAAAATGAAGAAAATCATATTGAAAACATCTAGAGAACCCTGAGATTTTAAATCAGACTATTTGCCAAAAAGAAACAAAACCAAGCCAAGACAGAGCGCTCACCTCAGGGTTCTGGCAAACAAAATGTTGCTTTGGAACTTAAAAAAACACACATCAGTTATAGCATAGATATCCATTAGCAAAAGGTCGTGGAAAACACAGGCAGATAGCCAGAAATTCAGACCAAGTCTGGTTGATTTTCTCAAATGGCTAAAACATGTACAGGAGTATGATTCTAGCCCCGGCTCTCCTGTATGAGCTGGCGTTGAGCTCGTTCTTAGTGGCAGTTGAGTGACAAGGGGACAGATATTCTTGACTCCCAGTTCACTGCTTTTTTCCTCACTGAAGGGTTTTTTCTTTTTTTTTTATTGTTGATGTTCTGCTCACACTAAATAATTAGCTTTGTTTTCTTATTGCAATGTATTGTAAGTGCTTTTCAAAAATGTGTTAGAGCAGATTTACTTTTTCTCAGGGCTTGTTAATTAAAAAAACGACTATTAGTTGTGCAATAAAGACCTCATCATATATGATAGACCTCACATGGTTTCTTTATATTTTCATTACTTGGAAAACACCAGGAGAGAGCCAATAGGAATATTAAACATGTTGGACACCTGCTCTGTTAAGAAAGCCGTACCGGCACAGTATGCCACGTTACTCACTGTTTCTTTTCAGGTTATGTTTTAAAATCTGTTTCTCTAATGATTTTTATGCAAGATGACCTTTTCCTGCTGTCACAGGCAACTTCTTAGCATAAGAAGCAGTTAACACTGGATCTTGTATTGAGTTCACATCCAGAGATATTAGGAGCCAAACTGTTTAACATTCCAGTTTGAGATTCTGATTTTGCATGTGGTTAATTTTGGAGAAAGCGTCTGACACGTGTAGCTGAGCTCACAGACCAGTTCATAGTCCTTTTGGCCTCATTGCTCTGGAGTCCAGAGTGACCTCTGGGGCCCTGGACGGCCAACCCTCCTGGGGCCAGCATCCTGGGTGTGCAAGCTTCATAGTCACATGGGGCCCTGCGCTCAGAGGGCCCCAGGCTTCGTTTAATGAGCTTTTCCCGATGTCTTGAAATTCTTAATATTTTTTGAACAAGGATCCCCCCCCCCCACCATTTTCATTTTGTGCTGGGTTCTGCAAATTACATAACTGGTCTGAGCCCTTTTAATAATAAAACTTTCCTCTCCACTCCTTTCAGCCTAATATCAAAGGTCTTTTACTGATTGATTAAAATTTTCTTAGGGCTAGTTGTTAAGGTTTATCAAATACTGAAGTTCATTGGATTCTTGGGAAACTCTTGTGATATTGTGATATCTTGGGTAATGAACACTCCCCGGGTATGGGCATACATTTTTTAGTATTAAAAAAAGCTCTGAGGCACTTCTTTGCAAAAATTTGAGGTGCTCCTAGAATGTTGTGGCCTGCTGGCTTTCTTGGTATTATTAGGGATCTTATAAGTAGGTCGTGGCCTGTGGATGGGGAGACAGCATTCTCTGCCCAGCCCACCTCCTCACCAGCTGTGTGTGTGTATAGTTCTGAGCCTCTATTTGTAATGCATAAAATGGGGATAATAATGGCCCACACTGTATAGGATTGCTTGGAGATTTTGGTGAGATGACTTATGTACATTTTTTTTTTTATTTGCATAGTGTCTGGTATATACCAAATGCCCAGTAAATGGTAGCTGACATCGCTTCATTTGGGGCAAGTTTTTGCCACTCTGATTCATGGCCAAGTATGATACCTCTAACTCTCAGTTAGAGATTGTTAAAAAAAATGGGTCATCAAGTAGATGGATCGGCACGAATCCTTTAGGAGAGCTTGAAAAAAGGGGGTGTCATTTTGAGATGTCGTTCCCTGCATATGAAAGGCAGGGGTTGATAAGTTTCCTGGCAATTGCTAAGTCAAAGGATAGCCAGAAATACTATTCGGAGTATCAAATTGAAACCAGGTAAGACTGCAGCTCCTTGTGTGTGTGTATATGTGTGTGTGTGTGTGTGTGTGTACACACACACACACACACACAACCCTACTATATTACAGGCCCTATGGATACAAAATGAAAAAGTCACATATACACACTATGATCTATAAAATACATAATCAACAAGGATCTTCTGTATAGCACAGGGTACTCTGCTCAATATTATGTAATAACTTACATGGGAAAAGAATCTGAAAAAGAATGGATATATCTATATGTGTAACTGAATCACTTCACTGGACACCTGAAACTAACACAACATTGTAAATCAACTCTACTTCAATATAAAATAAAAAACTAGAAAACAAAAGCAAAAATCCAAAATGAAAAAGTCACCATCACTTCTCTCCTCAAGGAGCAATTAGAAGGGACTCTTTCATGATATTTGCTACATGATTCCTCAGAACTGGAAAAAGGGAGGCATTTTTTCCTGTGGGTTTTCTCTGATGTAAGACCTGCAGGGTCTTAGGGCTTTGGTTGCAAGGCATGTTGGGAGAAGGTGGACGTGTTAATAAGTGTGTTTGGCCTGCATAACTGTAACAGGGAGTGGGACGGGAACGGGGTCAAGAGGAAGGGGGCAGCTCTGATTTCAGGGTTTCAGATGAACCTCTTCTTCCTCGGGTTTGAATACTGCAGAGCACGGACCGTGATACTGCTTCAGCTTCTTTTTTTTTTTTCCTTTTTTTTGCGGTACGCGGGCCTCCCACTGTTGTGGCCTCTCCTGTCGCGGAGCACAGGCTCCAGACGCACAGGCTCAGCGGCCATGGCTCACGGGCCTAGCTGCTCCGCAGTATGTGGGATCTTCCCGGACCGGGGCACGAACCCGTGTCCCCTGCATCGGCAGGCGGACTCTCAACCACTGCGCCACCAGGGAAGCCCCTGCTTCAGCTTCTGATTAAGTGGATACATGATTTCAAATATGAGCTAACGGTTCATGATGCTTCAGGGTTTCAGTCATACTTGTCCCCTCTTTTATGTAATAATGATTCAGTTTGACAACAGAAAGGAGGCCAAAAAATCCTTCCTTTTAGAAGCAGATAAGATAATGGCACGTCTGCTCTTGTGTGATTTCTGCCCTTATAACATGGATTGATTTTTGCATCCGGATCAACATACTTTAAAAGAGCATTTCTCAACTCATTGAAGGCTCACATAGTCAGTAGTAATATAATTGGCTAGTTCGGCATTTATCCATCTCTTTGGGGTTAAAATAAATGGTTAGAGGTTCCGGTGGAAACAATACTAGGTACTACCTGTGTGAAGTCGCTGGTGCATCTTATGAATTTCATCCATTTAGATTTTGTTGAAAGCCTTCCTTTTCCCATTAGACTTAAAGAAATAAAAAGGAGGTGGAAGTGAAAAGAACCCGCTGTGCCTTTAAAGTCATTGTAAAAGAAGGTCAGGTTTGTACATACATGGAGCACTAACAATGGGATCGGTGACTTACAGAGTCACAGAGTTAATGCCATCCCCTTCCTGGTGTGCACACAGCTGGACTTGGCCAAATGTGATGAAAATCTGAACACTTCAAGGAGAGGCCTGGGATAGCATTTCTTCAATGGCAGATCAGAAGAACTAGAACAACATCAGGTTTTATTGTGGATCATGTCACCCCGTCCCTCTGGCAACCAGGCCCAGCCCAGGGCTGTGTCCTGCAGTCCTCACTCATGTGGCCGTGAGCAGATTCGAGGACATCTTAGATTTTCAAGCTTCAGCACGTTGACTCTGGAGAGGGCCTGGCGAACATCTGGTTCTTTGATCAGGCTGAGAAAGCAGAGGCCTGGGTCAGCTGGGGGCCTTCTCCAGGGCCACACCATGCAAGGTGGCTGGGTCAGTGCCAACTCCCAGAGCTTTTGTGCATTGCACATTGGGGCTCTTTGCAAGGTTGCATTGGGATTCCAGATGCTAAACTAATTTAGGGCACAGAAATACATGTACGTTCTCCTGGGAAAGGAATAAAAATGACCTCAGTGTTCCTTCTTCTTGTCCTACAACTGATTTGTTATTCAGGTCTCAGGGAGGCCCAGGAGTGTAGTAGTTGGGGACCCTGTCTCTGGCTGTGGTGAGAATTAAGTGCGCTGACATATAAAGTCTTTAGCCAGCACCTGCTACAGAGTAAGTGCTCATTCAACACCAGTTCTTCCTGTCAAGAGCTGCAGGACACAGGTGAGGAAGGAGTGTACTGGGGACTGGGTGTGGTTTTCTGTGCTTTATGACCACGTGGCCTTCAGCCTGGCTGTGTGCTTTGACGGGACCACTTTTATTTCAGGAGACCGTGTGGAGGAGGAGCCCCTATCTGCCAGATTATTGTTGGATTTATTTCTCTTGTTGCCTGATGATTTTTAGTTGTTGAGGAATGGTTTTCTCTGGCTGACTTTGCTAATTATGAGACGGCCCTGCGTCCGGGCATGCACACGTGTGTGTGTGTGTGTGTGTGTGTGTGTGTGCACGTGTGCGTGCGTGCCTACGTGCTGTTTGCATATGGTAGGCATTTTATGCTGGCTTAATTGTTTTGTGTTGTCTTCGTGGCTCAGCTAAGCCCAGCACCTGGACCATGGGAGGTGTCCTGGCTGTGATTGTGGAATGAGTACAAGCTGGGTACTGGGTTTAGTTCTTCTCTTAATCACTACTGCCCAGTGGACACAGCCCCTCCCCCTTGTTTTTTTCCCCTGCTTGCCAACATGCTAAGCTTTTTGAGACCGGAACTGTTGTCAGGTGCCTACAATTTTCTTTTTTTAAAATTTTATTTATTTATTTATGTATTTATTGGCTGCATTGGGTCTTCGTTGCTGCGCACGGGCTTTCTCTAGTTGCGGGGAGTGAGGGCTACTCTTCTTTGGGGTGCACGGGCTTCTCATTGCTGTGGCTTCTCTTGTTGCGGAGCACTGGCTCTGGGTGCGTGGGTTCAGTAGTTGTGGGTCGCGGGCTCCGTAGTTGTGGCTCGTGGGCTCCAGAGCGCAGGCTCAGTAGTTGTGGCTCATGGGCTTAGTTGCTCTGCGGCATGTGGGATCTTCCCGGACCAGGGCTCGAACCCGTGTCCCCTGCATTGGCAGGCGGATTCTTAACCACCGTGCCACCAGGGAAGCCTGGTATGTACAATTTTCACAGCTAGAAAAATACACTGTCTAGACTCATTCTCCAGCTTTCAAAGAAGACAGAGCAAACCTCTCCAAATTGATTAGAATCTCAGCCTGAGTTTTCCGAAGCTCGTGGTGTGGTGCCCAGGAGCAGCCTGGCTTCCCCTTCACGACGCTGGTACGTCCTCATTAGCTCGCTGACTGGACAGTTTCAGGTGTGCCAATTAGCCGGGGTTGGGAGGATGCTAATGTGGGAGAAGGGAGGGGTTTGGCAGTGCCATCGCTGATTAGTTTCCAGAGTGTAGCTGTGGCCTTTTGGGGGATACAAGGTAAGAGTAAAGCTTTCAGTTCATTGCCTCTTTTCCTCTGCTCCCCTTTTAAGGAGAACAGGCAAACAACAGTGGCCTAAGCTCATATTTGGAATGTATTAATGAAAACCACGTTTTAGGATGTGTGCCAGGTCACTCACTGTATAGCCAGCCCATTGTCCTGCGCCTTCTATCTCTATAAGACAGTGTAATGATCATGCACATCACAGCCTTATGGTGTGTATCTTGTTCATTTATACCAGTTTCTGAACTACTTGTGGATGAGCCTGACACACTTTTTGGTCACTGACATAGTATCAGAAATGAAATGGAAGATGTACCTGTCTGTCTATCATAATACAGAGAGATGAACAATACTAATATTGTTGAGAAGGGTTTTCAGCCACACAAGTTTGAAAACCAGAAATTATAGTGGACCAGACTACTCCATTTCCTGAACAGTTTAGTTAAGAAATACTTCTACTACTACTAGTAATAATAGCACCTACTGTGTTCCAGGCACTTTATGAGTAATACGTAATCTTCACAGCCTCCCTGCAAGGAAGGAGTTTTTATCCTTAAATTTTTTTTTAACAGTTGGCACAGAGGGGATAAGTATCTTGCCCAAGGATGCACAGCTAAGAATGGAAAGATCTGGGATTTGAGGCCAGGTCTTTTGAAGTCCAGATGTTTCCCCTGTACCTCTGTCTATGTGTCCTGGCTAACGAAGATGTTGCTCTCATACAATTTGTTTAGGAGTCAAACTGGATAATCCAGGTTTCAGGGTATAGTTTTTTGTTTTTTTTTTTGCGGTACGCGGGCCTCTCACTGTTGTGGCCTCTCCCGTTGCGGAGCACAGGCTCCGGACGCGCAGGCTCAGCGGCCATGGCTCACGGGCCTAGCCGCTCCGTGGCATGTGGGATCTTCCCGGACCAGGGCACGAACCCGCGTCCCCTGCATCGGCAGGCGGACTCTCAACCACTGCGCCACCAGGGAAGCCCCAGGGTGTAGTTTTTAATCTGAAGTATTTGGTATGACTGAATAATCAAATTAAGTAGCTGTCAAATCCCTCTTTGTTCTAGGATTTACAGATTTAAATACAATTAGAATAGATCTTTCCAAATGTTTTTTTTTAGCCTTTTGTGGTAGAACTAATTTTGGTGAGCGACAGAGTGAGAACTCAGGGAACATTCAAGCAGGGAAATTGACACAGAATTTCAGAACATGCTCAGAATAAAGTCTTCCTTTCTGCAGGGAACTGAGTAGCTGACAGCTCAGGGAAACATCAAATTGACTTTAACTTCATGCCCACTGCTTGGGCTTTATATTAGCAGTTGTTTATTTCACCAGACACAGGCATTGACTTTCATTAAATCTGTCCATTTCAAGTCTTCTTGAACTTGAGAATTACTTGAGATTTTCTTTAATATGTCACTGTACTTTTCCTACCTAGTACAAGTACAAAGAATGTTGAAATTGGTTTAGGGAAAAAATTAGAAGATGTTGCATATTAGGAAATGGTTGTATTTAGAATCTCTTATGAATCGGTGTTATACTGAAATAGGCTTTTTATCTTTGCACGATAAATACAGTTAGAAATTATACTCTCAGAGCTAACATCATACTTGATGGTGAGAGAATGAAAGCTTTCCCCTCAGATCAGGAACAAGGCAAGGATGTTTGTTCTTGTCACTTCCATTTAACGTTGTGCTGGAGGTTCTAGCCAGGACAGGTAGGCAAGAAAAAGAAATAAAAGGCATCCAGATTGTAAAGGAAGAAGTAAAACTGTCTTTATTTGCAGATGACATGATCTTGTAGAGGGAAAATCCTAAGGAATCCACTAAAAATCAATTAGAACCAATGTATGAGTTCACCACGGTTGTAGGATACAAGATCAGTATACAAAAATCAGTTGTATATCCACGTTCTGGCAGTGAACCATCTGAAAATGAAATTAAGAAACCAATTCCATTTAGCATCAAAAAGAATAAAATAGGAATAAATTTACCAAAGAAGTGGAAGACTCATACGCTGCAAATTATAAAATACTGAAAGAAATTAACAAAGAAGACATAAATAAATGGAAAGACATTCTGTATTAATGGCTGGAAGACTTAATAGTGTTAATGTAGCAAAAGTCCCCCAATTAAAAAAATTTTTTATTTATTTGGCTGCATTGGGTCTTGGTTGCGGAATGCGGGATCTTTCGTTGCGGTATGCAGGCTTCTCTCTAGTTGTGGCGCACGGGCTCTAGAGCACTTGGGCTCAGTGGTTGTGGCGCTTGGGCTTAGTTGCCCTGCAGCATGTGGGATCTTAGTTCCTCAACCAGGGATCGAACCTGCGTCCCCTGCATTGGAAGTCGGATTCTTTACCACTGCACCACCAGGGAAGTCCCCAAAGTCCCCAAATTTGTCTACAAATTCAATACAATACCTATCAAAATCCCCGCTGCCCTTTGTGCAGAAATTGACAAGTTGATCCTAAAATTCGTATGGAAATGCAAAGGACCTAAAATAGCCAAAACAATCTTGAAAAAGAATGAAGTTGGAGTATGCACATTTCTTGCTTTCGGAATTTATGACAAAACTACAATAATCAAGACAGTGTGGTGCTGGCGTAAAAACAGACATATTTGGATCAATGAACTAGAATTAAGAGTCCAGAAGTAAACGCTCACATTTACAGTCTATTGACTTTTGACAAGGTTGCTAAGACAATTTAATGGGGGGAAAGAATAGTCTTTTCAACAAATAGTGTTGGGACAACTGGATATCTACATGCAAAAGAATGAATTTGGATTGTTACCTCATACTGTATACAAAATTAGCTTAAAATGGATCCATGACCTAAATATCAGAGCTAAAACTATGTAGAACACTTAGAAAGAAACATAGGCATATATCTTCATGATTTGGAGTAAGCATTGTTTTCTTAGGACCCCCAAAGCACAGGCAACAATAACAAAATAGATAAATTGCATTTCATCAAAACTAAGAACTTTCGGGCCTCCCTGGTGGCGCAGTGGTTGAGAGTCCGCCTGCCGATGCAGGGGATACGGGTTCGTGCCCCGGTCTGGGAGGATCCCATATGCCGCGGAGCGGCTGGGCCCGTGAGCCATGGCCGCTGAGCCTGCGCATCCGGAGCCTGTGCTCCGCAACGGGAGAGGCCACGGCAGTGAGAGGCCCGCATACCGCAAAAAAAAAAAAAAAAAAACAAAAAACTAAGAACTTTCATGCTTCAAAGGACACCATCAAGACAGTGAAAAGACAACCCAACGCATGGGAAATTTTTTTTGCAAATCTGGTAAGGAACTTCTGTCTAAAATATGTTTTAAAATATAACTCAATAATTAAGACAACTCAGTTAAAAATGGGCAAGGGATCTGAATAGACACCTCTCCAGAGAAGATATACAAATGGCCAAAAAGCACATGAAAAGATGCTCAACATCATTAGCTATCAGGGAAATGCAAATCAAACTCACAATGAGATACCGCTTCACGCCCACTAGTATGACTATAATGAAAAGACAACTGACAACAAGTGTTGGTGAAGATGTGGAGAAATTGGGACCCTCCCACACTGCTGGTGGGAATGCAAAGTGGTGCAGCTTCTTTGGAAAACAGGATAGCAGTTCCTTAAAAGGTTAAGATAGAGTTGCTATATGAGCCAACAATTCCACTCCTAGATGTATATCCAAGAGAAATGAAAATACGTGTCCACAGAAAAACTTGTACGTGATGAATGTTCATAGCAGCATTATTCATAGTAGCCCAAAAGAGAAAATAACCTAAATGTTCATCAACTGATGAATGGGTAAACAAAATGTAGTATATCCATACAATGATATAATATTTGGCGATTTAAAAGGAATGGTATTTATATATGCTACAATAAGGTTGAACCTTGAAAACATTAGGCTAAGTGAAAGAAGCCAGTCACAAAAAAACTGCATGTTGTATGATTCCATTTATGTGAAATGTCCAGAATAGCCAAATCTGTAGAGACAGAATGCAAATTAGTGGTTGCCTAGGACTAGGGGTGGGAGGGCTCGAGGGGATATGGAGAATGACTGCTATAGGGCATGGGATTTTTTGGGGGGAATGATGAAAAGGTTCTCAAATTGATTGTGGTGATCATTGTGCAATTCTATAAGTATCTAAAACCATTGGATTGTACACTTTAAGTTGGTGAATTGTGAATTATAGTTCAATAAAGATTTTACAAAAAAGAAATCTGTTTATCTATCTTTATCATCTATCCATCTATGCACTAGTATTTCCTGTAGTAATTGATTTCCTATAGTAAATGAGTTGGAAACAACTCATTTAATAATACAAAATTTACAAAATAAACTATGGCACATCGATAGAATGCAACACACTGCAGACTTAACTCGTGATGCAGGATATCATTTAAGGGTGTGGGTAAAAGATATCCTGTTTAATGTGAAAAAGAAGCTATCAAGTAACACCCCAATTTTGTGGAAAAGCATTTGTGATTATATGCAGAGGGAGAGAGCTGGAAGTAGCTACGTCAGTTATAATGAGAGTACTCATCTTTGGGTGTGGAAATGACAAATAACTTTAATTTTCTTCTTCTTGCCTTGCTGTATTTCCTAGATTTTCTTTTTTTTCTTTTTCGTTTTTGGCCGTGCTGCATGGCATGTGGAATCTTAGTTCCCCGATCAGGGATCGAACCCGTACCGCTTGCATTGGAAGTGTGGAGTCTTAACCACTGGACCGCCAGGGAAGTCCCTCCTAGATTTTCTATGCTAATCATATACTAGTTATCAGAAAAAGGAATTTTATGTACAACTTACACATAATAGACTGGTTTAATACTTTAATGAAATAAGAAGGAACTAAGAAGATAACCTTACCCTCACATGTTTCATTTTACAGTTATTACCATTCTCAGGATAATAATGTTCTTCCATGTTTTGACATATATACACATTTTAGACATAGTATATAATAGCTTCCTTACTGAGAGCTTAGAAAATATATGTATAGATTGTAAGCTCTTTCTAAAAGTTACATGCGTTTATCTTACAATGTCATAATAATTGCTTAGTAAATTCCAGCTATATCTGTTGGAGGGTAAGTTCTAAAATGTTTTATTCATTTAAAAAAATTGGGCCATAAAACCATCTCTCTTTTGGGACTTCCCTGGCGGTTCTGTAGTTAAGACTCCACGCTTCCACTGCAGGGGACGCAGGTTTGATACCTGGTCGGGGAGCTAAGATCCTGCTTGCTGTGCCACGGGGCCAAAAAAAAAAAAAAAAAAAAATCTCTCCTCTTTCACACCTGCCTCCACTCACCCCGCCTCCGTTCCCATAACAAGTTGCTTTCATTGAGTGAGTGAGGCAATGGAGCCTCTTCTGGGAGAGAAGAAACCTCAGATATTTCTTTTTCTGTTTCTCCCTAGAGCATCCCTTCTTTCTGGCACCTGCCACTTAGCATCTCACCTGGGGCCAGTGCTCTGTGTGGCTGGAGCAGTGATTCTCAGGAGATGTTCACTCTCCAGTGATGTCTGTAGACAGTGGCTTCTTCACTGATATTTTGGGGCACTGGGTTGTTTTCCCCTCCTCATTGGCAGGAGACTTCTCAGCCCTCCTGGTGACAGTAGAATCTTACATGTGTCAGCCTTGAAACTTACAAGCTTTCTCACTTTCCACTTTTTCCCCAGACTCCAGCTTCTAGGTCCTTTGTCTGCAAATAAATGGTGTCAAGTAAAACTGGGTAAAAGCAGAGGAGAAGAAAGCCCTGGGATGTTCTGGGGTGCCTTCTTTCCCCAGGAAACATGTTTGGCAGCCTCTGTGCTTGTGCTCTGCTGTGTGCTCTTCAGAGGCCCAAGGAAAGGGGCCAATCGGCTAACTGCAGAGGTTAAAAGCAAAAATTAGAACACATCTCATCTAACGTGCCTCTTGAATTAATACACCGTGAAAAACACACACTTTCAAGGCTTCCGAGGGGCATGTCAGTGGCTCTGGGATTGCCTAGGGCCAGAGGTTCCAACCATTTTTCAGATAAGCTGTGCCAACGCGGAGGTTTGTCTGCTGTGAAAAGGAAAACCTCACGCCTGAGGAAGCCCCAGGCTCTGGCATGAATGGAGTGTGTTTCCATGCTCCCCGGCTTCTCCCGAAAACTCTGTTGTTGGAGGAAAATGCATTATGAGCCCCGAGAAAGGTGAAGCTTGTGATGCAATTGCCAAGATTTCCATTAAGTCTGCATGATTTTCATGCCAGGGAGTCGTGGCTGCATTTCACCGAAGGGGCTTCTTGTCCGTGTGGTGTCCTTCTGCAGGATCTGGCTGAGGAGGCAACATCATCTGGCTAGAGAAGGGGCTCTTTATTTGTTGCATCAGCTCCAGTGTGTGGTTCCGAAGCGAGCTGAGGCTTTGGGTGGAAGGGGTGCCGCCACACGCATGTTTCATGTGTGTTTCATGCCGTTGTCAGCCCTGGGTGTGTGCTTAGACTTCTAGCTACATTCTGCCCGCTGCTCTGGGGACAGGCTCTTTAGGATACCGAGAAATGTCCCCATACTGCTCCCCTGGGGAAGGTGTGGCCAGAAGTGCCTTCCTCAGGCTTCCCTGAGAGATGCTGAGCACGACAGCACGACCCGGCTTTGCCCAGTGCCACCAAGCAGCCGAGTGGCTTTGTCCACGCCCGAGTGGGAACGTGACCTAGTTACTGTGCCTCCCAGTGCATTGGCACAATAACCACACCTCCCTTCCTCTTCTCCCCACATCAGCAATCATTCTGCTGAGCCTCTTGGAGGCTGGAGGGCCAGTTTTAGTAACATGCCCTTTCCTGGTCGGCTCCCGTCCAGTTATTTTGGGTGAGTGTTAGTGGCCGTGAGTTTGAAAGTTTTATTTATAAGGAGACTGTCCTTCTTGACCCTGGTGTCCTTGTCAACTGTTATTCTGTCTCAAGCGCTTTCCTTCTTGGGGAAGAGGCTGAGAGCAAAGTGGTCACACAATCCGTGGCTTTGAATTGTTACCTGTGGTCTTCTGCTTTTTGGGGGGATGCCTTCCGTGTGGAGTTGGGCCAAGGGAAGGAGGTGAATTCAGCATCCGTACTGGTAGTAGATCTCCCAGAGCCCCAGCGAATAGGCCACTTTTCTTGCAGGTGATTTTGATGCTGGTCGTGGGATGCACCCTGCTGCCGTCCACAGTGACTTGAACTTCGGGAGGTGCCCGCTGGTCCTGGATGAGATTTCATTTTGAGTCACAGGTGTAACCAATAGATTGTTCTGGCTTTGCTGGAGGAGCAAATACATAATGTTTATACTATATATGACATTTTATAAAGCACTTGTCCCCTGTGGTCTGTCCATTTTCAAAGCCGATGCAGAATTTTTATAGTCCTCCTTCTGGTGATTTGCACCAAGGGGCTGAAAAACAATAAAGTGGTTCAGAGCCTGTTTTACTCCCCAGTGGAAGGGATTTCTCCAATAAGTAGAATTCTAGAGCTAGAAGGGACTTGACATAGATACAGCTTAATCCCATGTTTTGTAGAGGAAAATAAAAACCCGGCACAGAAAAGCGAAGCCTGTTGCCCAGGATCACACAACTAGTCAGGGATAGAACAGGGCCCAATGTGCTAGAGTGAAATGGGTTAAGAGGGCAAGGCCAGGGCAAGCACAGCCTCCGGAAGTGCTTCTGAAGACTCATGTATTTCCAGTCTCTTGGTCCCCTGACACTCAGGTGAGAGCAAGAGCATCTGGTCCAGTGTGTAAGTGACACATGAGGAAACAGAAGCCCAGAGAGGTTGAAGGACCTGCCCAAGGTCACACAGTTAGTGCGCTGCTGATCCTGGTCTGAAATGCGGGTCCAGCTTTGCCCACCGGGTGTCCTTCCAGCCCATAGATTCAGCATGTACTCCATACGTGACTATGGAATGCTGTCTTTTGTAGTCTTGACCTTATGATTTAAATTGATGGGGTTCAGTTGGGGGT
The DNA here is from genome assembly GCF_025265405.1 of Mesoplodon densirostris. NCBI lineage: Eukaryota > Metazoa > Chordata > Mammalia > Artiodactyla > Ziphiidae > Mesoplodon > Mesoplodon densirostris. The sequence continues at coordinate 164,993,688 of NC_082664.1, forward strand.
CACTAATGGACTCAAAATCTGGCACCAAGTTGGGGGGGGTGGTTCATGGTCAGTATTGGCTGCCTCCACAGTGGGTGTGTTGGGCCATTATTCATTCTCTTCTGCTAAGAGTGCGGAAGCCCTATTCTCAGGTGTGGTGTGTTGGAATCTCAGTCTTTTTGATCATAGTGGGTATAGGGGGAAGATTTAACTTCTGTTCTAAGTCACATTTCTGCCGAGATTCTTGTTATTCTCAATACAAAATCCAATACATGAACTTAAAGCCTTTGGGGCCCTGGGGACAAGTTGTAGGTTTGCTTTGCCCTGAATCAATTGGAATCACTATGTAAATGAACTTTCCAGAGGATTGTCTTTGGGAATTCCTAAAGCAGTCTTAGGGTTGGTAACACATATAAAGAAAATGCATCAAGCAGTTCATCTTAGAAGCTTATTTTCTATTCAGGGTTTCCACAGGAAGGCAGTTTCACCCCAGCTGGGATCACCGGTTGCTTTCATATTTTTAATTCTTTTGCCAGTTTTCCAGATGCCTTTGGAAATTCATGCTGACTGTTTTTTTCTTTTTTTTCATTACATTCTGAGTACTGAATATTTTCCCGTCACTACTTAAACCGGCATGAATAAAATATTTCTTTTCAGGATGATGATTTTCAAATTTTTTTTTAAAGACAAACAAAACACCCCAGTTGGTTACATTGGTGAGGTCTGTTAAAATGTCCTCACATTGCCAGTGAGTGTATTTGGGAACAGGAATTCTGTCCTTCTGTAGGCCACAGAGTGTCAGGCACAGTGCTTTCTGGTAGTAGGGTCCGTGAAGGAACCAGTAAAAAATAAGCAAATGTGAATGAATGGAATTGAGTCATTCAGGACTCAGAATTGAGTGTCTCCCTCAGAACCATCTGGATGTCTATACTAAATTTATGGGATGGTTGCTGTCATTGACAATGATATAGATAAAAATGGGGGAATGGTTAAAAATAATAGAAAGATCTTAAATTTTGTAGACGTTGTTAGGGAGTGTTCTAATTTCATTCTTTTACATGTAGCTGTCCAGTTTTCCCGACACCATTTATTGAAGAGGCTGTCTTTTCTCCATTGTATATTCTTGCCTCCTTTATCAAAGATAAGGTGACCATATGTGCATGGGTTTATCTCTGGGCTTTCTATCCTATTCCATTGATCTATGTTTCTGTTTTTTTTTTTTTTTTTTTGGCTGCGTTGGGTCTTCATTGCTATGCGCGGGCTTTCTCTAGATGCGGCGAGCAGGGGCTGCTCTTCGTTGCAGTGCGTGGGCTTCTCATTGCTGTGGCTTCTCTTGTTGCAGAGCACCAACTCTAGGCGCACAGGCTTCAGTAGTTGGGCTTGCAGGCTCTAGAGCGCAGGCTCAGTAGTTGTGGCGCACGGGCTTAGTTGCTTCGCGGCATGTGGGATCTTCCTGGACCAGGGCGCGAACCCGCTTCCCCTGCATTGGCAGGTGGATTCCTAACCACTGCGCCACCAGGGAAGCCCTATGTTTCTGTTTTTGTGCCAGTACCACACTGTCTTGATTACTGTAGCTTTATAGTATAGTCTGAAGTCAGGGAGCCTGATTCCTCCAGCTCTGTTTTTCTTTCTCAAGATTGCTTTGGCTATTCAGGGTCTTTTGTGTTTCCATACAAATTGTGAAATTTTTTGTTCTAGTTCTGGGAAAAATGCCATTAGTAGTTTGATAGGGATTGCATTGAATCTATAGATTGCTTTGGGTAGTAGAGTCATTTTCACAATGTTGATTCTTCCAATCCAAGAACATGGCATATCTCTCCATCTGTTTGTATCATCTTTAATTTCTTTCATCAGTGTTTTATAGTTTTCTGCATACAGGTCTTTTGTCTCCTTAGGTAGGTTTATTCCTAGGTATTTTATTCTTTTTGTTGCAATGGTAAATGGGAGTGTTTCCTTAATTTCTCTTAAGCAGAACACTCTATGACGTAAATCACAGCAAGATCCTTTTTTGACCCACCTCCTAGAGAAATGGAAATAAAAACAAAAATAAACAAATGGGACCTAATCAAACTTAAAAGCTTTTGCACAGCAAAGGAAACCATAAAAAAGACGAAAAGACAACCCTCAGAATGGGAGAAAATATTTGTAAACGAAGCAACTGACAAAGGATTCATCTCCAAAATAAACAAGCGGCTCATGCAGCTCAGGATTAAAGAAACAAATAATCCAATCCAAAAATGGGCAGAAGACCTAAATAGACATTTCTTCAAAGAAGATATACAGATTGCCAAGAAACACATGAAAGGATGCTCAACATCACTAATCATTAGAGAAATGCAAATCAGAACTACAATGAGGTATCACCTCACACCAGTCAGAATGGCCATCATCAAAAAATCTACAAACAATAAATGCTGGAGAAGGTGTGGAGAAAAGGGAACCCTCTTGCACTGTTGGTGGGGATGTAAATTGATACAGCCACTATGGAGAACAGTATGGATGTTCCTTAAAAAACTAAAAATAGAACTACCATACGACCCAGCAATCCCACTACTGGGCATATACCCTGAGAAAACCATAATTCAAAAAGAGTCATGTACCACAATGTTCACTGCAGCTCTATTTACAATAGGCAGGACATGGAAGCAACCTAAGTGTCCATCAACAGATGAATGGATAAAGAAGATATGGCACATATATACAATGGAATATGACTCAGCCATAAAAAGGAACAAAATTGAGTCATTTGTAGTGAGGTGGATGGACCTAGAGTCTGTCATACAGAGTGAAGTAAGTCAGAAAGAGAAAAACAAATACCGTATGTTAACACATATATATGGAATCTAAAAAAAAAAAAGGTTCTGATGAACCTAGGGGCAGGACAGAAATAAAGACGCCGACGTAGAGAATGGACTTGAGGACATGGGGAGGGGTAAGGGTAAGCTGGGATGAAGTGAGAGAGTGGCATGGACATATATACACTGCCAAACGTAAAATAGATAGCTAGTGGGAAGCAGCCGCATCGCACAGGGAGTTCAGCTTGGTGCTTTGTGAACACCTAGAGGGGTGGGATAGGTGGGTGGGAGGGAGACGCAAGAGGGAGGAGATACGGGGTTATATGTATATGTATAGTTGATTCACTTTGTTATACAGCAGAAACTGACACAACATTGTAAAGCAATTATACTCCAATAAAGATCTTAAAAAAAAGACATAAAAAATAATAGAGCGAGTATAAAATGGTCCACCTTTTCATCCATTCAGTACATTTTTGTTTAGCTCTCACTATGTGTCAGGCCTTGTGCTTGTTCCTTTCAGAAAGACAAAAATACTGCACTCAGGGAACTTACATCGTTAGTAGGAAGAAAACTTATAAGCCTAAATTACTGCAATAAAATTTAGAGAAGTAATAAATTTCACGAGAGAGGGACGGTGAGGAGAATTTCAACCAAGAATTTTTCTATATATTATGCCCACTTCTCCTGCTCACCATGGTGAGATTGGTTCAGGGATTTTAGTTTTCTGACCCAGCGATGTTCAGCTACCAAGTGGCAGAGCTAGGATTCGAACTCCTGACAGGACACTCCTCTGCCTTCCCTGTAGAGACATGAAAGCTGTGTCACTTCAGAAATGGGGACATTAATTCCGTCTGTGGGGGAGAAGAGGGAGGTCGTGTTAAAGCATGAGCCGGTCCTTGAAGACTGGGGCTATGTCCAGCTTTGGAGGTGGGTACCACAGGCAGGTCGAACATGCCAGGCCGGAAGCACCACTGTGGGAGATGGTAGGGTTGGCCTAAAGGGTGGGGCTCAGGTGGGCATGAAGGACGCATGAAGGAACCAGTAGGAAGTAAGATTAGAAAGGTAGGTAAGGGTAGAGTATTCTTGGTCATAGGTTCTTCCCTTTCATCAGTTTAAATATATCATGCCACTCCCTTGTGGCCTGCAGAGTTTCTGCTGAGAAATCCGATGATAGTCTTATGGAGATTCCCTTGTATGTTATTTGTTGCTTTTCCCTTGTTGCTTTTAATATTTTCTTTTTGTCTTTAATTTTTGTCAATTCCATTACTATGTATCTTGGTATGTTCCTCCTTGGGTTCATCTTGTGTGGGACTCTCTGCGCTTCCTGGACTTGGGTGACTGTTTTCTTTCCCATGTTAGGGAAGTTTTCAGCTGTTTTCTCTTCAAATATTTTCTCAGGCTCCTTCCCTCCCTCTTCTTCTCGGACCCCTGTAATGCGAATGTTGGTGCAATTGACATTGTCCCAAAAGTCTCTTAAACTGTCCTCATTTCTTTTCATTCTTTGGTGGGGGAGGGATCAATTAAGAGGTTGGAATTAACATATATACACTACTATATATAAAATAGATAATCAGTAAGGACCTACCTACGGTTTAGCACAAGGCACTATACTCAATATTTTGTAATAACCTATAAGGAAAAAGAATCTGAAAAATATATATGTATACATGTGTAACTGAGTCAGTGTGCTGTACACCTGAAACTAACACGACAGTGTAAATCAACCATAGGGGTAGGTAAGGGATCAGATCATGATGTGTCTTGAGTTCTAGGCTAAAATGTTTATAATTTTAGCTGGTGATACAAGCAATTAGAATATCTAGGATGTGGTGATAGAAGCTACTAGAATACAGCATTCTAATATTAGAATATGAGGAACCGACCTCAGTGTCTGGGGCGTAGGGGGCTGGGAGGCAGGCACAGGGGTCCCAACGAGGCGGGCCTGAGTTAGTGATGAGGTGCACAGCGGGGGACACAGGTGAGAGAGTGGTTTCACCTGGGAACTCGGAGAACAGGGCTGGGGTTTGGCGTTGCCTCAGGGGAGCTCCCCATCCTAGCACAGTGCCCCTCCGATTTGACTCGGGATTTGACTCGGGCGTAGGTTGTAGCTGCTTCCTGATGGTGGCTAGAACAGTTCTGTATTTTCCTTTGAACACCTAGTGCTTGGTGCCACATCTCGTTCTAAGTGCTTTACAAAAACCCGTTTACTCTTCGTGACTACCCTATAAAGGAGACTTTTATTGTTCTTCCCATTTTACAGATGAGAGAATGAAGGCGGCTCTGGGATCTGTATTCTTAACCATTACATGAAGCCTAACCCTCCCTTTGGTGTTCATAGTACCGTGGAGATTCAAATTTTAGTGTATTTCCCTGAATTGTGACTCTTTTCTCATCCTAAAAGAAAACGATGGTAGTGTCCATTGTTACGTAATCTGCACGGTGGAAGCACCTAGAATGAGAGGATATTGGAGTGAGAAAGAGCAGATAGGTTATGTGCTAACTGAATCTGGGTCCAGCCTTTTCAGTGTGTGGGTGGGAGAGGAGATGGGCGGCGGGCAGCGGTTTACAAGAGCCATCAGGGCAGGGCTGGGATTCAGGGCTCTGACATCTAGTGCACCGAGAAATGCTCTATTATGTTTGGGGAAGCTTCCTGAAGAATAATTCTTCCGTAGCCTGCAGACCAGGGCTGCTTGAACAGGCGTCCAGAGTGGGCTTTCCGGGCGGGGAATGCTGGCGGTGACACCGGAGCCCTGGGGGCTGTGCGGCCCGGTGGGGGTCCCTCTCCTCCTTGCTGCCGTCCTCTGTACTTTACTCCGTGTCCTTCCCGTCTTCCTCCATTCCTCTTGGAATGAAAACTTCGGGAACTGTTTCCCAAATTGTTCTTTTTCTGATGAGCGTGGTTAAGGTTTTGTCAATATCAAGGCTTACGTCCAGTGGCAGTGTGTTCAAATTCTGGTTCCTCTAGGGTTTCCAGAAGGGTCTCCCACTTAATCTCCTCTTTACTATCTGTGAAAAAAGCATCCTTCTATCAGAGAACATTCCTTTCCTTACAGGCCCCCCCGCCATGGAGCAGGGGCTGTGCGGACAGAGTTTTCTCTTGCGTTGGTCTCTTATTATCTCTCCTTCTGAGCTAGGCCTCAGCTGAGCAGATCCTTGAAATGGGCTTAAACAAGCACTAAAGATCTTGCTTGAGTTCAGAGCCGGAGTTGTGTTCCTTGCTGCGTTGCTGGTTCCTGTGGGCTGTGCCCAGCCTTCTCCGTCCACAGCTGTTGCTGGCTTGGTTCCATAGTTCAAGGCCACAGAGGCTGCCCGCTGGCCCTGTCCCACAGGGTGGGCTGTGTGCCTGCCTCGCGCCGTCCCTGAGGTTTGCATTTTTAACTCGTGTCACCCCCAGGAATTGAATTATGGGCGCAGGAAGAAGCAGGTTTTGTGCCGCATCTCTGCTTCTGGCCCTCAGCTGTGTTTGTCTGATGGTGAACCAGTTTCTGCCTCATCTCAGATGTGCCCCGTTGGCTGACCGGGCTCATCTGCCGCCGTCGGTAATCTCAGTTTTAATTAATCTTTCAAAGAAACAGATTAAGCTGATTGCTTCACAAGCTGAGTTTTGGTGTACGTACCTTTCAGCTGCCTTCCAGAAGTGATTAAAAGAAGAATTTTTTAGGAGCTTGGACTCCCAGTTAAGATTATTTTTGGATCTTGTCTCAATGGTTTATTTCCATCTTGTGCCTGTTTTTAACTGAAGAACTGGAAATGAGGAGAGGGGCTGGTTTTTGTCTCCTCTGGATGTTCTTAGCTTTCGGACGTCCTGTCATGATCTTAGTTCCTGTCTGCCTGATTGGCCATCTCCCAAGGAGCCTTTCCAAGGTAGCCAATCCGATCCCCAGCACTGAAGTCATACCTGTGTCGGTTTCTTGGGATGCTTCTAGTCCTGCCTTCTCTTCACTCTCAAGCTTCTGCAAATAAAACCATCTACTCCTGACCCACCCAAGCCAAGGTGCTTGACCATTGCACCCAGGGTCTAACGGTAGCACTGGATTTTTTTTTTTGAGGATGAAAGAGTCAGCTATCTCTCTCTCTCTCTCTCTCTCTCTCTCTCTCTCTCTCTCTCTCCCTACCTACCTACCTACCTACCTACCTATCTATTTTGGCCATCCCTCGTGACTTACAGGATCTTAGTCCCCTGACCAGAGATCGAACCCATGCCTCCCCTGCAGTGGAAGCGTGGAGTCCTAACCACTGGACCGCCAGGGAATTCCCCTAGCACTAGGTTTAATAGATGGTATTGCAAAAGGTTGTCTCCTGGTCGATGGCCCCCCTAGGGTGTCTTCCTTGAGGGCAGGTGTTGTTTCTGCCATCTCTGGGTCCCCAGGGCCCGGGATAGCACCTGCCAGCCCGAAATGTTCAGTGGGGGTTTTTTGAATGAGTGGATCTCATTTAAGCATATGGAAACGTTGACAGAGGATGCTAACTATTGCTCAGAGTCAAGGTAGAAAAAATGTTGGCCTGCAGATATGTTTTGTTTGGCCTGCACACTGTTTAAAAAATTTCCAAACCAGTATTTTTTAAAAAGATCAATTGTACATAGAAAATCCAGATTTCCAGCTTCTCTTGCAAAATGTTAAGACCCAGACTACACTGGAACTGAGGGGCGAGCTTCCTTTGGAGGGACCTGTACTCTGCCTTTTGCTCCCCTAATCCCTAAAATAATTTGGTAAAGCCATCTAGACCCTCACACACTTTGAGTTGATAGCAAAGATTTTTCATCATAATTTAAGAGTTTCATTAGTTTAAATTAGGAGTTTGGGATTAACAGATATACACTACTATATATAAAATAGATAAACAACAAGGACCTACTGTGTAGCACAGGGAACTCTACTCAGTAGCTTGTAATAACCTCTAATGGAGAAGAATCTGAAAAAGAGTATATATATGTATAACTGAATCACTTTGCTGTATACCTGAAACTAACACAACATTGTAAATTAACTATACTTTAATTAAAAAAAAGGTTAAAAAAAGAGTTTCAAAGGATGTTATATCCAGCTTATTGTAAATATTGACATCTTGAAATAAAACGGTTACATCATTCTTTTAAATAGAACCAGTGGGATCTAAATAGAGACGATACCTATTATCATCCACGTAGAAAATGCTTAAACAGACTCCTCTTTAACCACTGGAATTTCTACCTCATTCTCTTTTTATTTTTGAATTCATATCCTATTCCCACAGAATGATGCCTTTGGGTATAATATTTGTCCTTGCAAAAAAATACGTCTATATATGTCAAGTTAAATTTCCCGTGGCTATAAGGGCCTATAAGGTTTCTGTGTTTAGTTAGTATGATTGATTACTATTATACATTCGAATGAAATATTAATATATTACAGATTTTGATGAATATATTCAAAGGAAAAGGTAAAGTTTACTTGGAAATATATCTCCTAATGAAATACTTGGAGGTCTTTGTTTTTTGTCTTTTTTGCAGTCCTTTTCTGTATCCAGGGATGAATGTTGCTTATTGCTGGAATAAGAAGGCTCATTATTAGCTCATTCCTGTTTTTGGGTGTTTTAACAGGTGTCAGCACAGAGAAGTCATATGTAACTGAATAAGTAGATGGGATCAGGGGTTATGTTATATATTATAGCAGCCCTGCATCTTGGGGGGGAATCTCTGAGTTACACGTCAGGTTATTATTACTCTGCTGCATTCATAGTTAGTCCTTGTCGTCAGTGTCTTCATTTTCAGCAGGTAGAGGATTGGAACTGGCTGGAGGTGGGGAGGGTGCTGTCCGACTGTCCACGTGCGTCTCTTTGAGGTTCTGGTGTGAGGTCGTGGGAGGTACACTCAGGAGGATGCAAGCTGAGGGTTGGGGCTGTGGCTCCCCGAGGTCAGGAAGCACACGGGCAGGGAGGGGCTCCGTTCTGTCGGGTCCTCCCCCAACATCCAACCTAGTCTCAGTAACGTTTGAACTGTTAACGCAGACGACAGCCAGTCCTTGTCATACCCAGATTCTGTGTCTGCGAATTCATTGACTCGCTCAAATGTATTTGAATCCCCAAGCAACACCTGAGACGTTTCTGTGACCGTTCAAGGCCACGAGCGGGGCAGTGAGAAATTTGCGTCGCCTGCTGTACGTGTTCCCGGGGAAGGTGGGACAAGGCGAGGCTCTGCCGTGGGTCTGGCTCTCAGTGTAACACGGGTCCCTTTCGTGGTCCTTCTAGGGCTGTGTTTTTCATATTCCTGTGCCTTTTGTGGGTGACTTCGCTGTTCAAAATGGTGCCCAGGGGACTTCCCTGGTGGTCTAGCGGTTAAGACTCTGTGCTTCCAATGCAGGGGGCCTGGGTTCGAGCCCTGGTCAGTGAACCATAAGTTTGTTTTCTACATCTGTAACTCTGTTTCTGTTTTGTAAATAAGTTCATTTGTACCTTTTTTTTAGATCCCACATATACGCGATATCATATGATGTTTATCTTTCTCTGTCTGACCTACTTCATGCAAGATAGCCTTTTTTTTTTTTTTTTTTTTTTCTTTTGCGGTACACGGGCCTCTCACCATTGTGGACTCTCCCGTTGTGGAGCACAGGCTCCGGATGCGCAGGCTCAGCGGCCATGCCTCACGGGCCCAGCTGCTCCACGGCATGTGGGATCTTCCCGGACTGGGGCACGAACCCGTGTCCCCTGCATCAGCAGGCGGACTCTCAACCAGGACTCTCCCTGTGCCACCAGGGAATCCCCAAGATAGTCTTTTAAAGTGGTTCCCTGACATGTGTGGCATCTGCTAGCTGGTCTTTAGAGTTCACCCAAAGGAGAAGTGTTCTAATGATGGGGAATGGCTTTGCTGTTTAAACTTAACTCTGAACCTACTTCTCGCTTCGAACTTAAAGTCTGAGAGTCAGACAGAGGCTGAGTGAGGGGAACAGCATCTGAGTTACTCTTTTATTATTTGACTAAAGCTTCTGTCACTGGAGGAATAAAAGACTTGAGAAAAGAAGCCTGGAGTTTGGAAGCTGCACCGACCTCCTGATTTACACTCAGAACCATCATTTAGCCTCTGATGTTACATGGCTTCCACTATTTTTTTTTTTTTAATAGCTGTGAGTCCCACAACCACTAATCCCTACTAAATAGTAACATAAAAAGTAATTGTCATGGTTTTGAGACATTTATATTCTGAGGAGCTGAGTGTATTTTAAGATGTGACTTGATCCTTCTGGAATCCCCATTTGAGAGCTTGGCGTTTGAGTGGAGGGAGACTCACAGCCTTTACCCAGAGTGTGACATGGGCATTCAGGAGTCCTTAGCTAATTCTCTCCTCTTTCTGGGACAAATCTCTGGTCCAAGGGATCCTTTCTGCGCCCCACCGACTCCTCTTTATAGAATGTTTTATTTTACTTTATTTATTTATTTATTATTTTTTTCTTTTCTTTCCTTTTTTTTTTTTGTGGTACACGGGCCTCTCACTGTTGTGGCCTCTCCCATTGCGGAGCACAGGCTCTGGACGCGCAGGCTCAGCGGCCATGGCTCACGGGCCCAGCCACTCCGCGGCATGTGGGATCTTCCCGGACCAGGGCACGAACCCATGTCCCCTGCATTGGCAGGTGGACTCTCAACCACTGTGCCACCAGGGGAGCCCTATTTATTTTTTAAATAAAATTTATTTATTACTTATTTATTTTTGGCTGCATTGGGTCTTCATTGCTGCGCACGGGCTTTCTCTAGTTGTGGTGAGCAGGGGCTACTCTTCGTTGCAGTGCGTGGGCTTCTCACTGCAGTGGCTTCTCTTGTTGCGGACCTTGGGCTCTAGGTGCGTGGGCTTCAGTAGTCGTGGCCTGTGGGCTCAATAGTTGTGGCACACGGGCTTATTTGCTCCACGGCACGTGGCATCTTCTTGGACCAGGGTTTGAACCCGTGTCCTCTGAATTGGCAGGCGGATTGCTAACCACTGCACCACCAGGGAAGCCCTATAGGATGTTTTATAAGCTGAAATCAGATTCCAAGTCTGATCCCCCCAAATACCTTATAAAGCCATGCATGCTGTTTTTATTCATATTTATGGAATCAGCAGATATGGCTGAGCTCCTGCTTTGTGCCTGGGCCTAGGCTGGGTGCTGGGGGTACAAAGACAGCCAGTGCTCAGCCCTGGGGTCTAGGAGCCCACTCTCTGCTGGGGAGAAGCATCCGTATCATAGCCTGGAGAGGCTGGTAGGGGAGGTTCCTGAGCTGAGCTCGCGGGGACCTCAGAGTTTGCCTGGGAGCATCAGGGAAGGCTTCATAGAGGAGGTGGGGCTAGGTTTGAGGCTTGAAGGACAGGTAGGAGTTTACCAACTCAGCAAGGGAGAGAGGGCTTCCAGGCAGATGGCCCTGCTGTGGTCCTAAGACCCAGAGGATGAAAGGGCATGGGGTCTATTTTGGGGGTGCAGGCAAGAATAAGAGGAGTGATGAGAGAGGAGGCTGGAAAGGGACTTAGGGCTTTGGTTTCAAGGACTTCTGATGCCACACTGAGTAGTTTGGACTTTACCCTGAGGGTGGGGGAATTGAAGGGGAAACGTGATCAGTCTTTGTGTGTGTTTGAAAGACCACTTTGGAGAGAAAGTTGGGAAGTTGAAGATGGGCATCAGGGAGACCAGTTAAATTGCCCTTGGACTCATGGGTGGGGGAACTGGGGGAGAGGTAAGTGCCCTAACTGGCAGGGGGCGTGGAGAGATGGGAACAGACAGAAGATGTGCTGAGGTAGTCAAGTCTAATTCTTTGGATTTCAGAGCCTCAGTCAAGGAGAGAAGGGCTAAGAGGTTTCATGCTTGGGCAGTTGGGTAAAAGATGGTGCCCTCTACGGAGGACACACAGGAGAGGTCTGTGGGAGAAAGGTAGTGAGTAGAATTGCACGGACCATGAGACCCCAGAGTGGAGTGATCCATTACACAGGTGAATAGATTCATCATTATGGTGTCAGTTCAGCTCCAGGATTATAGCCCGGCAGCCAGGTTTTGTGTTTTCTTTTTGTGTTGTTGGCATGGTTTTGCCTGCATTATCTACGTAAGGAATTTATGTTGATCTGTTTGTTAGCAGAAAAAGAGCACGGAGCAAAATGTGTGAAGTTACCTGGGAGGAAAGAAAAATCTCTGCTGGTGTGGTCTGAACACCAATGTGGGCACATGAAACCAGTTGCAAGGGAGGCTGTGGGCTGGTTTTGGAAAGTGACTTAGGACAAGCTGTCCCCTCCCGGCCATTCTGTGTTCACCTCTGCCCTGTGGAATGGCACAGTGGCTCAGAACACTGGTTCTGGTTTCAGGTGGACCTATTTCATCCCTCCCTTGGGCAAGTCCCTGCTTTGTGCCTAAACATCTATCCTGCCTAATGATGATAATAGAAGCTGCTTTATTTGTGCAGATTAAACGAGCTAATTGATGGCCTTTCTTAGCCCATTTCTTGGCACAGTGAGTCCTGAAAAACTCATATCTTGAAATAATTACCAGAACAGATCTTATGGAGTGACTGTAAATTCACAAACATAAACCTGGGGATCAGGATTGATTTTCTAAAAGATTTAATCTCCATTTATGCAAGGATGCACCATAGAATTCCTATAGAAAACCTTCTTATTAGGGCATTTAAGAATACCTGATTTGCAAAAATTCCATGTGCTTTAAAATCATAGTCTGTTATTAATCATGCTTAAATTATGATAAACTGTGTTACACAATGCACTGAACTTTTACTTTCTTCCCCCCAACATTGTCTCAACTGCTACTCCGTCACAGGACTCCCTCACAGTGGGGCAACACTGTGGTCCCAACTCTACTGTGACAGTGTGGAGGCCAGGGAGCTCCAAGGACTTCAGTCAGGTGACAGCAGGGGGGCCTTTTCTTTTGAAAAAAAGGATCAAGGAGAAAAAAATGAGCATCTAGTTTTCTGAGCTGTTTGAAGAGGAAGCAATTGGGGAAGACACCGCTAATCGAGCAAATCCAGATGGTTCCTTAACATTTCAGAGGATATACAGTTCCATCTAATTCGGTTTGGAAATATCACACCCCTTATAAATAAATATGCCCTTAATTAGTTGAAAAGATATCGACGGGTGTAGGGAAGCTAAGAGAGAGAGCTGTTTGTTATCGTTAATTATGTAGTGGACGGGGCTGCCCTGAGAATGGATTACTCTTGGTATGAAGAACTTCCTGTGAAAATTAGAACCGTAGGATCGTGGAGCAGAAGGGATCTTAAAGATCAACTTTTTCATCACAAGGACCAAGGATACTGTATTTTTTTTTTTTTTTGCGGTACGTGGGCCTCTCACTGTTGTGGCCTCTCCCGTTGCGGAGCACAGGCTCCAGACACGCAGGCTCAGTGGCCATGGCTCACGGGCCCAGCCGCTCTGCGGCACGTGGGATCTTCCCAGACCGGGACACGAACCCGTGTCCCCTGCATCGGCAGGCGGACTCTCAACCACTGCGCCACCAGGGAAGCCCATGGATACTGTATTTCTGAGGCACTCATTCATTGCCTGTGTGTTTTTGTTAATATAGGACGGACCTAGCTGCCCGCTTCTCCCTGTGCTGTCCCCTTGGCCACTGCATGCTGAGTTGACATAATCCTAGGCCAAAGCAAATATGTTTTAGCCTGTGCCATTCTAGTGTGGGTAATATGTGGTCTCTGCTGGGACTTTTGAAATACTGAATATAACCCTGGTGTCCCCATCACTCCTTTTGGGGACATCCACAGCCATCTCCTGTCCAGCCAGCTCATTTCACAGACTTTATTAGTGTAAGTCACTTGCCTAGGGTCAGAAGCATAGGGACTTTGGAAGGTAATACATTGTATCCAGTGCAGATAGAGTGCCAAGAAAACCGTGGGACGAATCGCTGATGTTCTTTGTAGAAAACACAATGACTGACAGAGTTGTAGTACACACCATTTAAAAAAATCATAATATACACCATCTTTATGTTCCCTTGGAAGGCAGGCAATAAACCAGCGACACAGCTCAACTGTTTGCTTAGAGTGTCTTGCATATGCCCACCGTTCTAAGCAGCTATCTTAAAAAAATAGTCAGTTTGTCAGATCGTACACAGGATAATTAACACCTGTAATTGTCTTGCTCTGTAAGTATGTACTGTGCGCCCTAACCCCCAGTAAGACCTCATTCACGGAGACCCCCGTATGTTTGGAATGCCCAGTGGTAGCCAGCAGGGGCAGGCTGGTATCTACGGAAGAGGAATTTGCTGCGCACACAGACGGCATCAACACAAGTGTGGTCACGGTGTTTAACCACTTAGCTTTAGCATTTACACATGTAATTAAATGTTTATGACAAGTAATTCTTACCAGGACCGACAGGACTCCTGCCTAGCAGTACTTTGCCAGCCCTTTGAAGTTGCTTATGAATTTCAAAGCATTTGAAGTGCATTTCTCTGTGGATGTCTCAAGATCAGCGGGGAAAGTGCAGGTGAAAGTATATGACTTGTGTGCCCCAGCGCTGATGCTTTGCCTGTGGTTGACACAGTGCTGGCCCAGAGGAGCCGCTCAGCACTCATTTGTCAAATGGATAATTGTATGCGAATACATCAGTGACACTGGGATTGTTGGGAAAAATTAACACATAGTGTTTTTCAATGGGGTTCTGTTGGTTCTGTGGCCAAGATGACTCTTCCTAGCTGAGCCCTGTCCGGGGCGTCCCTGGATGTTCAGCATCCCTGTCCTCCATCCCTGGTTAGGGACCACCACTTCTCCCCAAACACCAAAATCAATTCCAGATACTAGAAAGTTAAATGTAAAATAGAAATAAGAACATAAGAAATAATAAGAAAATATAAATTAATATCGGACAGGATTTTAAAAAATTGAGTTCTCTGCAGAATCCTGCTTTCTGACTCTACCTGGGCCTCCTCCATTGCCTAGCAAGTCCTTCTCTCCAATTGTCTGTTTGATTTTCTCATGGGCTCTTCCACCCCTTTCCCATGCTGTTTTTCTCTGTCTCTTCACAGAGGAGATTGAGGCCAGCCAAAGTGACTTGTGGCAACTGCACTTTTCCAAAGCCCAGAATCCCTCCTTTCTTTGTAAGGAAGACTCCTGAGGGGGCCTCACTGCCCTAGCTTGCTGCTGCTTCAACCCTCCCCCCACCTCTAGCATTTTCCATTTTATTTTTTCCTCTGTCTCTTTCCACTTTGCCTCTAAACCTTCTCAGGTGTCCCGAAATTCTAAAATAAATCTTTAACATCCATCTTCCTGTACCACCACCTACTAGCCTACCTTGGTCCTTACGTTCATGGCTAAACCGCTCAATAAATTCTCCTTAGCCTGCTGGAAAGAGCATGGGTCCTGCAGTCCGCAGCCCAGAGCACAATCCAGACTCTTTGACCACGCTGAGCCTGATGAGTAAAATGGGGATAAAGATGCCTTCCCTGTAAGGAAAGACCCCCACGAGAGATGGACCTAAAATGCAGATGGGATCCTCTTGTGGCCCAGCTTGGAATCCCTCAGAAGTTTGCCATTGCCAGTGGGAGAGAACCTCCCTTCCCCTCCCCCCAGCTTCAAATTTTAGTCCCACTGGGCTGTTTATGGAAACCATCCCCATCCCCGCCTCCTCCCCCAACCCTTTCTGCTTTGCTGTTTCCCACATGGGTCTTTTCTGTCTGGCTGTCTGCTTTCCAGATCCCTCCTTCCACCCCATGGATGACTCCAGCTCATGATTTCACAGTAGCCCCTTCTTCTGGAAGGTTCCCAGAGACCCCTCCCCCACTCCACCTCTGCACTTGCACCTTGTCCTACAGGCCTCCCCACTAGACGGTGCACCTCCTGAAGGCAGAGAGGAGGCTGCTTCGGGACCTGTGGGACAGGTTGGCCAAGGGATGGCTGGTTGAATGAATATCCATTCAGGGAGATGGTGGATCCAATCCCATCAGTTCTGGCTGTGCTAGAAGTTGACAGACATCCTCCAGATAGGTGACGTTCTTGAATGTTTTACAGTGGTTCATGGTCTAAGTGCCAAGCATATCTTCTGGGGGAAATAAAACCAGATTCTTTCCCCAGGGACATAGTTTGTTTACTCTCATTTTCTCATGCCCCATTTGAAACACCACAACCACTGATCTAGGTACGCATATGGCGCAGTCAGCTTCCTTTGCTTGAGTAACTGTTTGAACCGAGGAGAGCTGCCTTCTCAGATCTTTCTTTTGAGAACTGTTTCTATCCAGTGCAGACTGGACACTCAGGTTCAGGTGGGTGGGGCAGGTGGTGATGTGGCAAAGTGTTGGTGACTCAGGAGCTCAGAAACGTCAGCAGCTGCCCTTTCTCAGCTTGGACGTCACAGAGTGCACGGTCCAGTGGTGTTCTCAGTCATTGGTGCTTTCTTGTGCTCATCCTTTTTAAGTAAAACAGGTATTTTTCTCTTTCATGAGTTTTGTCTCATTCTTGCTCATTCCATTCCTTCCTTACTTTGTTTACTTATTCTATGAATGTGAGGCATCAAGCTAGGTGCTGGCGAGTCAAACGCATGGTCCCTGCCTCCGTGTATTTGGTCCCTACACTCATGGGTAGGAGGGGAAATGGGATGTAGGCTATGAATGTATACAAAGAAATAAAACAGCTACACCTTGTGATGAATGCTGTAATAGAAAATAAGGGGAAAGAGAGGGAATACTTTTTCAGATAGGGTGGTCAGGAAGCTCTCTTGTGTTACTTGAAATCTTTAAAAAAACCAGCTTCCTTGAGACCATATAGATTGATACAGATTCAGAGAGCATACAACTCACCCGTGTAAACTATACCATTCGGTGGTTTTTGGTAAATTATATCAATAATCCTCTTTATTTTATTTATCTTATCTTTTTAAGATTTATTATTTATTTATTTATTTTATTTTTGGCTGCATCGGGTCTTAGTTGTGGCACGTGGGATCTTTGTTGAGGCATGTCAGATCTTTTGTTGCAGTTCATGGGCTCTTCATTGCGGGGGCTTCTCTCTAGCTGTGCCGTGCGGGTTTTCTCTTCTCTAGTTGTGGTGTGAGGGCTCCAGGGCACGTGGGGTCTGTAGTTTGCAGCATTCAGGCTCTCTAGTTGAGGCGCACGGGCTCAGTAGTTGTGGCACGTGAGCTTAGCTTCCCTGCGGCATGTGGGATCTTAGTTCCCCGACCAGGGATCGAACCTGCGTACCCTGCATTGGAAGGTGGATTCTTTACCACTGGACCACCAGAGAAGTCCCTCAATAATCCTCTTTAAATTGTGGATAATATATGAGTATATGTATGGTTAATATACATCATAAAGTTTGCCATTTTAACCATTTCTTTTTTCATTTAAACCAATTTTAATTGTACATCAGTGGCATTAATTGCATCCACAATGTCAAGCAACCATCACTACTACCTGTTTCGAAAACTCTTTCATTATCCCAAGTGGAAATTCTGTAACCATTAAGCAATAATAGCATTGCTGCACCCTGCAGCCCTTGGAAGCTCTAATCTATTTTCTGTCTCTACAAATTTTCCTATTCTAGGTTCCTCATATAAGCGGGATCATACAATATTTGTCCTTTTGCGCTGGCTTCTTTCATTTAGGATAAGGTTCTCATGTTTCATCCGTATGGTAGCATGTGTCAGAGCTTCTCCTTTTTTATGGCTGAATATTGTTGCATTGTATGGATATACCACATTTCATTTATCCAGGTCACTTGAAATCTTGGTATATGTTGTTTCTTTTCTTTTTTAATAAATTTATTTATTTATTTATTTTTGGCTGTGTTGGGTCTTTGCTGCTGTGCGCGGGCTTTCTCTAGTTGAAGTGAGTGGGGGCTACTCTTTGTTGTGGTGCGCAGGGTTCTCATGGCAGTGGCTTCTCTTGTTGTGGAGCTCGGGCTCTAGGTGCACGGGCTTCAGTAGTTGTGGCACACGGGCTCAGTAGTTATGGCTCATGGGCCCTAGGGCGCAGGCTCAATAGTTGTGGCACACGGGCTTAGTTGCTCCGTGGCACGTGGGATCTTCCTGGACCAGGGCTCGAACCTGTGTCCCCTGCATTGGCAGGCGGATTCTTAAGCACTGCGCCACCAGGGTAGTCCCAATGCTGTTTATTTTCTTAGGGCTTCCCCATAATTCTTGTCAGATTAATTTGCC
This sequence comes from Mesoplodon densirostris, assembly GCF_025265405.1. Taxonomy (NCBI): domain Eukaryota; kingdom Metazoa; phylum Chordata; class Mammalia; order Artiodactyla; family Ziphiidae; genus Mesoplodon; species Mesoplodon densirostris. The sequence continues at coordinate 165,011,571 of NC_082664.1, forward strand.
ATATTATTAGTAAATATTTCTTGATTGACTTTACTAACAATTTCCAACCAGATGATGGTGGTGACAAGTCAGCAATGCCATTTCCTGGTATGTGTGAAACTACGTGCATTTTCTTGATATGTGTATATTTTTCTGTCTCTCATAAGTGAGGTCATCCAGTTGGTAAACGTGTCTGAGGAAGATGCTTGGGGGCAGGGGTGGAGTCGAAAGAATTGGAGCAGTTTTGCCTTGCCCCCTGCCCCAAAAGTGTTTAAAGGAAAAGCCAGTTTCTTTGAAGCTTAATATTGTCCTTATTTACAATCTGCTCAAAATAGACTTATATCTGTCTCCTTGTAATAAATGTGTCTCGAAAGGCTGAAGAAACACATAGAAAAAAAAAAACAAGTACTTCTCTGGAAGGCTGCTCCCCAGAGAAAGTGAACTGATAAATCTTTTTGTTGCTGGTTTCACAAATCAAAGGAGAACACGTGGAGTGTGATAAGGCAGTGGGGCAAACATATAATACATTTGATAACAGATATTAGTTCTCTCTGAGCTGGAATGACACGCATTTTAATAGGTGACCAGAAGCAAGGCAGTTCTAGACCTTAGGGACAGCCTGGGGTCTCGCCTTTGTTGAGCTCCGGTTTCATCTTGAAGGATATTCTTTCCCCTGCCCTCTTTTATTGATTATTTTGAACCCATCTCTGCAGATATATTTAGTGCTTTTGCTCTTCTTGGGTTTGTACCAATTGCCAAAGGTGCCGGAGCATTGTGCTTTGTCGTAGTGGCCGCTGTGTGTCTGTGACCTTTCTAGAATGCCTGTAGATCACATCTCACATTGCAAGACGTGCTCGAAAATCCAGTGCGTTCATGCCTCTACTAAGCTCGGAGCCCACCTCATGGTCCCCTGACACCATCTCACTAAACGTTGACTCATGGAGTATTTATTTGGGCCAGTCTGGGTGCTGAGTAACCATCTCCGGACGAGGTGACCTTGGCCAGGCCTCTGCGTCTTGTTTTCTTATCCCGTGGCACAGCTGAGCCTTGGCCGGGTTTTATTTTTTGGGCGGGTGCGTGTGAGGAGGATGCCAAGAACCTGAGCTCACAAGTTTCTGGCTTTAGTTTAAAAAGAATTTCAACTTGACCTCAGCGCCTTGGGCTGTGCTCACGGGTATGAGTTCATGTTCGGATGCTCATTTTGTGGCGTCTTGCAGAAGTAGAGCTTGTGGCCTTGGTGGCCCTGGATGGGGTGACCGGAGGGAAGCCAGCGACTGTCTGCTTTTCCCCCCAGCCAGCTCCAGCATGCTTGCCCCGCCTCTCGATAGCCATTCAAGAAAGAAAAGTGCAATGGTGTCTATTAAAAATGAAACCAAGTGTAAAGGGGTAGCAGGTACGGGGGTTGAATGTAGCAGAAATGGGTCGGGGTGAAGTGCGGGTGTTTGGCACTGAATTTTCTAGCCTCTTTTCCCCCTTTCTTTCCTTTAGGTGAATCAAATCACATGCTCATCTGTGTTGGGTCCTCCTGGGCCCTTTCTGTCCCTGGCAAGAGGTCATGAACATCCCTGCTGTCCTTTTCTGCTTGACTCACACTGGCCCTCACCCACCCTGCCTTGTGTCACAAGGTTGGTTCTGGGACGTTTGAAGGAGGTGCTCAGCCATCGCTCTGAGAGTAGCTCCTTAGATAGAAGACAGGCCCCTTCCCTTCTCCCAGGGGCCTTGCTGTCTTGAGGTTCTAACAGTGATGCCCGCATCTCTTGGCAGGTGGGGAGGCTTATTCAAGGGTTGGGGAGAAAGGTCCATCCGTGCCTTTGTCTGAGGTGAAGGCCGGCCTGGCTGAGGTGCAGGGGAACCCCGGGAAATCCCAGGTAGCACACACTGGTCCCCAGGGACCCTAAGGGCAGGCCTGCAGGGGACAGGTGCAGGTCACCAGGTCTGAGATTCTGAGTGGAATGTCTATCCCACCTGTGTGGGGAGGGGCTGAAGCTGCCTGGGGAAGCCTTCTAGGGAAGCATCCAGAACCTCTGCAGCATTTTCTGTGTGCCATATATCACCACAGCAGATTGGCAAGCCACTTAGGCAATTATGAATTTGGGGACTGTACCATGGGAAGGAGTCTTGTGCTGAATTGCAAGGGACAGAATGGAGGATCTCTATTGTAAAAACAAAACATGTAAAACCCCTGTTAAGAACAAATAGTGAATGCTCGAGGTAGCTGACGCCCTCACCAAGCCCAACGGGTGATCATATCTATTACTACACCTACTCCACAGGGTTGCTGGGTTGATCAAACTAAAAATGGAATCATGAATTTAAAACTTGCCTTCACATCTTACATGGTGTGAGTGTTGTACAGTGATGGTGGGGAAGGTGGTGACGATGCAGGGTCCCAGAACAGAAGGACGTGGAACTGTGGTTTGAAGGAGAAGTTTCTGGTTTGCTGGTGTTTATGGATCTCGAATCCCTAGATGTGGGATTGTTCTGATTTCAAATGCTCTGTTCCATGGTCATACTGTATATTTCAGACTAAAATCGTGCCATTGTTTATTTGGAAAAAATGGGCTGTTTTCACCAAGGTTGATGACAGGAAACCTGGCTGGCCAGCCTTGAACTGGGGTCCTTGCGCTCCCTTCCCGGTTCTGAAGTCCACATGCTTTTTGCCAGTGGTCTGCAAACTGTAGCCAGCATCAGAATCACCTGGACGGCTTGTTAAAACACCCATTCTAGGCTTTAGCCCCTGAGTTGCTTGGGGTTTGAAAATTTGCCTTTCCGACAAGGTCCCAGGTGATGCTAATGCTGGTGGGGGGCGGCCCACCAGCATTAAGGAGTCATTTAAACTCCTTGAAAACTTTCAAGACAAAGTTTTCCCGGGTTCATAATAATGTACTGGGGTTTCCATAAATCCAGATATGTTAAGTGGACAGGATTATCCTTTTTTTCCTTGAAATTTTGTCTTTCCTATTTTCTCATGGTAAATACCCTTTCTGTCATGAAATGATGGTAACCGTGTTGGTAGTTTGGAGGTACTGACCTTACTGGAAAAATTAAGAGCTGGCAACTGTCCTCAAGTTCCTTGATTTGGGGGAAAATTCTGCAGCTTTCTGAAACTCAACATTCCGCCAACGATAATCTAACACTTGTATGTGTAGTTTAGTTCCTTTATTTAAAAATTTTCTCCTTTTGAACAGGAGGTGGGGAGAATGGAGGTGGTGAAATAAGAAATATGTGTTTGTTACTTTGGCAAAGTCCTTGCTGTTCTATTTTCTGGAGATAATTACACTAAACTTCCTTGTTTGTTTGTTTGTTTTACAAAACCCCTGTCTCTTGCAGCAAGCTCACTGTGCAAAGAAGACAGTGTCCCGGGTACAGTAATATACATTGGCTGTGATGTGTGTTATCTTGGAAATCATCTTTTTCCTCTGTGGTTTCAGAAATAGCTGGGAGAGGGGTCAGCCACGGTGAGGATCCGGCGAGGGTTTTTGATCTGATGTTTTATCTGTTGTGCCTCATTATCTTCCTGTTCGGCCGGAGATGTTACGGTTTGTACAAACATCTTGTGTTTTGGGAACTTTTTACAGCTTTCTCAAGCCTCGCTTTTGAAGAAATCTGACACTAATAAAGCCCGTTTGGAGGCTGCTTTCTGGAAGTGTTCTGATAAGCTTTCCCTATGGTTTTGGAATATTTTAGGCAAAGTGTAGAAGAAACTTGAGCAGCTATTCCTGTGAATTTGAATTTGGATAGTTCCCTTGAAAAACCCTCTTTTTTTTTTTAAATGCATTACTTTAAAAAATATACTTATTTATTCATTTATTTGGTTGCACCAGGTCTTAGCCTCGGAGACAGGCCCCCCTGTGCAAGCATGCATGTGGGATCTAGTCCCCCGACCAGGGATCGAACCCAGGCCGCCTGTGTTGGGAGCATGGAGTCCCATCCACTGCTCCACCAGGGAAGTCTCAAAAAACCCTCTTTCTTGCTCACAGTATCCAGCTTTTTGCCTTGAGTTTTCAGGTGGTTAATTAGCTTATTTCTCCATTTGGCTTTCCTGTGTAGACGTCATCATAGTTGAAGTCTTTCTGATCTTGCTTTATGGCCAAATTCAGTTCAGATTTAGGAAGTCGGTGATCAGGGTCAGTTTCTCTTCTGTGCTCAAAAGTTTCCATTAATGTTCATTTTGAATTTCTACTGAAAAAAGGCGTCGAGTTAACCCTCTTTGATTTTCCCTTGTGAGTCTGTCTTGTTTCCCTGTTTGATTGTGTTACCTTCCCACGTTTATAGATTCCGCCCCAACTCTTGCCATTCTCAGTCCCATTATTATAGTTAGGACACCGTTTCTTAGCTTACTAACTTTTCTTTTCTTGAAAAATGGTGTCACAAGCTTCCCAAGATTTTCTGGTCCATTAAACTTGGAACGTATGTGATTTTCCCTTTCAAAAATAAAGTTACTTCCTTACCTAGACATTTCTTTTAGTATCTTGGAGTACATATTGGTGAGATACATTTATTCTATAAGTATTTATACTTTCTAAAAATTATTTCTTGTAAGCATTCTGTGTCCATGGCTCTTTTTCAGGGTCTTCCTTACTTCTGCATTTTACTTCTTTACTTTACTTCTTTATTCTTAACTCAGCACTAAGAAATCACTTCCCGGTTCAAAGTAGATTGAAATCACGGTTATTTTGTCTTCTTTAAAATAGGCAGTTGACTGTGGGAGCCAGAGTATTTATTAATATGTGATTGTGGCTGTTCTTACTCTAAGACTTGTGTAGTGTAGCAGAATGAAGGACAGTATTTCAATTCTTTTAAAAAATATTATCTCTGGGTTTCTTAGGGTCCACATAGTTTTTTCCTTAGGTAATAGGATAGTCCCTTTTAAAAAATCAGTGTTAAGTATATGAGTGGAGAGGTCTCTGCAAATGCCATTTAAAAAGAAAACGTTTAGTTTGGATTGAACTTTTTATGGAATTGGGCATGTAATGCCATTTGATTTGCTGAGATTTGGTGTTATTAATAGAATAGACAAATCAGCATTTTCTCGGGTGTGTGTAAGACTTTCTTGTTTTTCCTGTCTTGATTGCTGGTTGCACATGAAATTCAGAAAAAGAAAAATTGTGTAGTGCACAGAGGAAGGGTGGAGGAGGGGTGACTCTAGACTCCCAGGGTCCTATGTCTGCTTCTCTTACAGCCCCTTTGGCTAGAGGCCTTCATTTCCAAACTGCCCGGATGGGGCCTGATAAAGCTAATCCAGGACCCTGTGAGTCTGGGGGTCGGGCAGCAACCCCACGGATTGTGTGTTGGTGGTACTGAAGGTGAGAAGGCTCTGTCTGCAGGGCGGGGTGGCCATGAGGCCAGGATGTCACTGGGCACCAGAGGGGAGGTTCTGACTAGTATTCAATACTTGGCAATGGAGAGAGCTAGAAGCCACTTGCCTTACTCCGTGTCACAGTTTTTCCAGGGCGAGTGAAATTCTCTTTGCCTGTAGCTTCTGCTGCCCTCAAAGTCCTATTCCTTCCCATCTCTTCTTTCCTTACTGGTCCAGCCCACCCTTCTCCAGCACTCCCAGCATCCCCAGCTGTTCTGCCAGAAGTGAGCCTCATCACGGGTGTGTCCGAGTCTGTTGGCGGACTCCCTAAACATCTTCCAGGGTCTGAGATGCTGGAGATGCCGTAGGCTGCTGAGGCCTGTGAACTGGTTTGTTAATATAACATTGTTGGGGCTCCTGAGTCAGACTGCTTGGGGCTGAGTCCCAGTTTGGTTGTGTGACTTTGGATGAGTCATTTAAACTCCTAAAGCCTCTGTTTCCTCATCTGTGAAATGGGTACAGTAACAGTACTTGGCTCATAGGGCAGTCCATGGAAAGAACATAGCATCGTGCCGAAATAGAATCAGTTTTCAAAAAATAGTGTCTGTTAGTACTGCCTGAACACAGGGTGATGGATGTGACCTTCTGATTTTTCTTCGCGCGTGTGTGTGTGTGTGTGTGTGTGTGAGAGAGAGAGAGAGAGAGAGAGAGAGAGAGACGGGGGTGGAGGGTGGTATTGCAAATAGCACAACTACTTCATGGACTGTGGGAGATATTTGAACAGAGTTTCAATGTTGTGTCTTTGAAGAGAGAGAGCCAGGAATGTCGGGATGGGGGCGGAGGTGTGCCACCGTGCCAGAGAAAACAGGCTCCTGAGAAAGAAAACAGAGGAGAGATCTCTTGCAGACCAGGAGGTGGGAAAACGTTGCGGCGTTCAGCCAGGGGGATTGCTCAGAAGGTGGTCCCGGGGCCCAGGGGAGGAAGGCTTTGTGGGGCTGTGGGCTGGGAACCAGGGCCTCAGCCTCAGTGACTTGCAGGCCTCCTGGCTTTTGCTCTGGCTCCCGCGAGGGGCGAGCTCGGACTCTCTGGTGTAGTGGCCCCGCTCTAATGTTGACATCAAATAGACACTGGGCGTATTTTCTTTCAAAGACAGTTTCTTCCTGCTGTCTGGGCATTCCATGCTCACTGACACATAGCAAGTTAAGCAGGAATGAATAAGCATCTCCAGGGTGTCAGAGCAGTATAAATTGCTTGGTATCCAAAGAAATGTTTGGACCAGTCCTTGCCTGCAGGGAGCTCTCATTCATAGGTCAGCTGTGGCAGATGACATGTCATCCAAAGAGGCATATGATTATCATATTGTGATGCCATGTGGAGGATAAATCCTTGGCCAGCTGTTGACAGCTTCGAGACGCAGATGGACCTACCTGATCGTTAGAGAAGGACTTGCTTCATCACTGACTCACCATAATTATTGTCCTCATGGGCAAAATTACATTTATCTAAGTTGGTAGCATCCTTACTATATAACTTTACACCTGACTTTTTCTTTCAACACACACACGATCCCTAGAGTAATTTACCATGAATTATATAGCTGTTTGCAAATATGCTTTTTAGTGGCATTTTAATATCTCATTGCAATCTCCTCTCCTGTTGTTCGATATTTGGCTTATTTCCATTTTTTTTTCTTTACTGTTAGAAAGACATATGTGGAGAATATCCTGGTGCATAAATCTCTTTCACAATCCTGATTATTTTCTTTCTTTCCCTCCTGGTTTTGATTTTTGTCAGCTTTATCGAGGTATAATTGACAAAGTTGTGAGATATTTAAAGTGTACACGTGTACATTGTGGTGATTTAATATACATATCCCATCTAGTTAATTAATACACCCATCACTTCACAAATTTATCTTTGTGTGTGTGTGTGTGAGAATGTTTAAGTTTTACTCTCTCAGCACATTTCAGTTATATAATATGGTGTTATCAGCTGTAGTCACCATGTTTTACATTAGAGCCTCAGAATTTACTCATTTTATAGCTGAAAGTTTGTGCCCTTTTACCAGCCTCTCCCTATTCTCCCCAACGCCCAACCCCTGGCAACCACTTTTCTACCCTCTGTTTGTTTCTATGAGTCTGACTTTTTTTTAGATTCTACTTATAAGTGATATCACACAGGATCTATCTGACTTATCTCACCTAGGATAATGCCCTCAGGGTCTATCCATGTTGTCACAAACGGCAGGATTTCCTTCTTTCTCATGGCTGAGTAATAGTCCATTGTCTATATGAACCACATCTTCTTTATCATCCATCTGTTGACTGACACTTGGGTTGTGTCCATATCTTGGGAACTGTGAATCATGCTTCAGTAAACATGGGTCTCGTGATAGATTCTGAGATGGGGAATTAAGTTAAAAGATATTTGTTGTAAGGGCTTACATGATGCCATAATGGCTCTCAGAAGATTTTTTTTTTTACTAATTTACATTCCTACTAGTATTGTTTGAGCATATCCATCTTATCACATTATTGCCAGTGATCATAAAACAAAACATTTTTTGGCCATTTTGAAAGTCCAAAATGAAACTTTTATTTAAAAGATAATCAAGGTATTACAAGAAAACCCTCGATGTTCATTTCGGCGAAGGTCCCAATTACTGTGTTTGGCCAGGAGTTTCCAACCCCGACCTGGGTGGGAGGTGGAGAAGGATGGTCTCCCCATGCTGGGAGATGTCCACAGATATACTGTAGAAGAAGGACCTCAGCTGAGGCTGTGCCGTGGTTAGGGCATCGGGCAGAGGAAACTTTAGAACAGCTGCCTGCTTCTTTTCTGCTTGCCTTTCCTCAGTGAATGGACTTCTCTATTTTTGACCGAAAATTTAAAAAGGTCCCTGGGAGGTCATCCATTTCAAACCTCGTCTCAAATAAATGGAAATCCATCCTGCTTTTTAAAACCCCAGGGACAGGAGATTTCATAAGCGTTAATGATTTTCCTCAAAACTTGGCAGGTATAATCTCATCAATATTTACCTCCCACCTCCCATATTTAAACATTTTTTTTAAATGAGTAGGCAAAATTGAGAGAACTGATCCCAAGGAGGTAGGTTTGCTGCCCTGCAGCACTTACTAGAGATTCCAAGAATGGAAGGGGGTTTCCCTGGCACCCACTGATTTTGGGTGGTGACATTTTCTAAGTTACTGTGAAAAAAAAAAACAGGAAAATCCACGCGAGAGCCAAGTCCTGTTTCCTGACTTTTCCACAGCCTTTATTAACAAAACACAGGGCACACATTAGAAATGAGTCAGACCCATGGTTTTCCTGGGGCCTAAAGCACTGGGAACAAGTAACCAGTCCTCACTGGGCCTCAGCTATTCTAAACGAAGCCAGAGAGTGATTCAGCCTTAGATCCAAAGAGAAAACACACGCACACACGTGACACCCAAAAGCAGAAAGAGTTCCTGTTATTTCTAGGTTGCAGAAAGTATTAGTATTGGAAAAACCATTTTCAGCTTCCTAGGGTTTTATTTTATATATTGGGCTTTTAAAAAATAAGGTTTTCTTTCGTACTTAAGTCATGACCACCATAACTGTTTCATCTTGAGCATGACTCTTGATGGATCCTACTTTCTTACTGACTTTAGTAAACTAACTAAATTAATTGAGTTTTAAAATTTCTTTAGTAAGCAATGAAAAATTGGACACAATACTTTAAAAAAATAACACTTAAAAAATAAATTTATTTATTTTTATTTTATTTTTTTTGGCTGTGTTGGGTCTTCATTGATGCGCACGGGCTTTCTCTAGTTGCAGTGAGCGGGGTTACTCTTTGTTGCGGGCTTCTCACTGTGGTGGCTTGTCTTGTTACGGAGCTCAGGCTCTAGGTGTTCGGGCTTCAGTAGTTGTGGCACGCGGGCTCAGTAGTTGTGGCTCGAGGGCTCTAGAGCGCAGGCTCAGTAGTTGTGGAGCACGGGCTTAGTTGCTCCGTGGCACATGGGATCTTCCTGGACCAGGGCTCGAACCCGTGTCTCCTGCATTGGCAGGCGGATTCTTAACCATTGCGCTACCAGGGAAGTCCCCAAAATAACACTTTTGATAGAGGTAACAGAGGGATGATATAATAGCCCTTTTAATATTTTACACTGATGGGCCACTCCGAGCAAATGGACATTACATCATTCTTTTTATTGTTCGATAAATTATAATATTTGTTTTTAGAACTCCAACAAGACCTTATTGGCAATGTATTTTCTGGATTAGTAAGATTTTGAGGTAATTGAGGCTTCCTCATTTAATTCACCCTTTGGGAATTCTGGGTGGAAATCTTAGTCCAATCTATTCTTTTTTGGGGAGTTATCCAGAAAAATGCAATATCCAGATGGCTTGAAGTTTCTGGGTGTTTCTAACAGTCTCTCTCTTGCAAAGGGTTGTCATGGAATCTAGGAAGACTGAATATTTCAGGAGAAAACCAATTGGATTCTATCAAGGCTGTTACAGACGATGTCAAGTTTCTAACCTGCCACCTATAAAATGAAGTATCAGATGTATTTTCTTGCATTTCCAGGGGGCCGTCATCTTTCCTCTGGGCTCACTTTGGTATCTGGGCCAACAGAGGAGTTCGGTGCTCTGGCCATCAGATGAGGAGGGGTGTCGCAGGGTACAGACAGGCCCCTTATACATCACTGAAGCGTCTTGCTGCATGGGCTTGCTACCCCTCCATGTAAAAAGATTAACACACTGCTTTCCCCCAGGCCTGAAGAAGTCCCTCTTTCTGGTTGGAACTGCCTCCTCAGGGCCCTGCAGGTTTTCTGCATCATCTCCAGCCGTGGACCTCCAGGGGAGGCAGGAGGCCCTGACCAGCATCATGGCCCTGAGCCCCAGCCTGCGCCTCTGGGTAAGGAATTCCAAGACCAGGCAGGTGTGGGCTCCAGGTGGTTGAGCCTCGTCTGCTTCCCACTTTCACATCCAAGCGTAGGAAGAACTTTCTCTCCAGCTTGCATCAGCCTGGGCTTTGCTCTGTGAGCCTAATGAGGAGTGAAATCCTATTGATAAAGCATCTCGCTTATACTACTGATTCTAAGGGCCAGAGGCTTTGTGGGCAGAGCTGTGCCCTCTGTGCTTGCCATCAGGATCCCAGGGAGCTTAAGACCCGGTGTTCCTAGCCCACATTATAACCACGTACAGCCAGTTCCCACGTCCCAGCCATCGCCTTCAGTCTGTTTGATTTATGCCTTAGTTCACTGTCCATTGTTTACGTCAGACCATTTTGCCTGGGCCCTTTTTAAAAAAAAATTAATTAATTAATTTATTTATTTTAGGCTGCGTTGGGTCTTCGTTGCTGCGCACGGGCTTTCTCTAGTTGTGGCGAACAGGGGCTACTCTTCATTGTGGTGTGCAGGCTTCTCGTTGCGGTGTCTTCTCTTGTTGCGGAGCACGGGCTCTAGGCGTGCGGGCTTCAGTAGTTGTGGCGTGTGGGCCCAGGAGTGGTGGCTCGCAGGCTCAGTAGTTGTGACACATGGGCTTAGTTGCTCCGTGGCATGTGGGACCTTCTCGGACCAGGGCTCGAATCCATGTCCCCTGCATTGGCAGGTGGATTCTTAACCACTGTTCCACCAGGGAAGTTGCTGCCTGGGTACTTTTTGAGAGTTCGCAGTCATGTCCCAGCAGCTTTACTTTATTCTATTGAAGCCAGGCATTCAGAACGATTTTTCACTGATATTTGGTAGTTAAACCATATGAAAATTTCTCCTTGGTTTCAAGCCCTAACAGATACTGAGGAGGAGATAAATCTGTTGAGGGTGAACCTTTAGTAAGGATATTTTAGTTGTGTAACAGGAGGGACAAAGAAGGCGATCTTTTCTTTCTCTGGTGGTTCTTGATTTTCAGCCCGTGTTGGTAATGAGATAATTACACAGTGATCAAAAGATCACTCACTAGTTCTGACTGAAGGTGCCCCAAATCCATAGGCATGACCACATAATAACAGGTATTAAAGGGGACGCAATTCCTTGGATGTGAATAACTGCTGTGTTTCAGGTGCCAGCGTGCCATGGGAACACCCAGCCAAAATGGAAGAGAGAATCTTGGAGTTTCAAAAGAAAAAAAGACCTTACAGATAAATGGAAAATAGTAATCTGGCTTATGGAACTGTTTTACCACTGAGCTCTCTTTAGGAAATATGGGGGTACTATAGTGATTTTTGTTTATAAAAATAGACACAATTATAGTTTATTACTTTTGAGGGGATTGCTTACGTCCATGGAGTATGTGTTGATATCTAGAAAGCAAGGATGTTGTTATGAAAACAGAGGAAGGAGGGGGATTTTTATGCCCCTTCCGTTTACTTCTAGGCACGTGAGAGAGATTTCGTCTTCCACTCTCCATGGACCTCATCTAATACTATAAGAGTGACTAGTTAACTGTATCAAAAAGAGAGGCCCCTTGGGCTTCCCTGGTGGCACAGTGGTTGAGAGCCCACCTGCCGATGCAGGGGACACCGGTTCGTGCCCCGGTCTGGGAGGATCCCACATGCCGCGGAGCGGCTGGGCCTGTGAGCCATGGCCGCTGAGCCTGCGCGTCCGGAGCCTGTGCTCCGCAACGGGAGAGGCCACAGCAGTGAGAGGCCTGCGTACCGCAAAAAAAATAAAAAAAAAAGAGAGGCCCCTTAAATCCTGCCCTGTGACAAGTAAATTGTTACCTCCGGCTGCTGAGTGAGATACTGAGGAATACCAGGTACCCAGCACCTCTGTTTGTCTGGAAGCATCAGTGACAGAAATTTCATCTTCTCTCCCATCAGATTGCCAGCTTGAAATGATAACTTGAGTGTCTCAGACTTAAGCGTAGGAAACATTTCCCTCAAGGTTCGTTCAGACAGACATAGATGTTGTATCCTGACTAATTTGGTTATTTTAGGGTTCATTTTTTTGTGGAACCAAAATATAAAAGATCCTGAATGGTGTGTATTTGGACCTAAGGAGGCCTTTTGCCAACACCCAGGTGATGACATTTGCTCTATTCAAGTACGCCCGGTAGCTTCCTGCTCCAAGTCTTGATCCATCTTATTTGATGTCCCCCAGCCCGCGACGCAGTGCACTCTCCAGGACCAAATATTTCGCCCAGTTTGCTTCTTGGTCCCCTCACTCCTCCAGCTCACTGCAGCCTGTGCACCCCAAGCCTCCATGGAGACTTTTCTCCCGAAGGTCACGGCTGCCCATTCCAGGGGCCCTTGGATCATCACATGTGTGCTGACAAGTCCCAAGTCCCCATTTCCAGCCCAGGTCTCCTTCTGGAGCCCTGACCCCTATATCCAGTGGCTCCCTGAATAATCAAGCCCAGCACGTCTCGAGTGAACCCGCCCTTGCCCCCTGCGCCTCCCGACCTGAGTCCCCCGGTTTCCAGTGGCCCCAGTATCCTCCTCTCTTTGCCCCAGCCAGACATCCAGTTAACAGTTGGGCTCCTTCCTCTACCTTGCGTCTCTCCTGCCAATGCCCACTTCTTATCCCTCTCCCACATCATACATTTCAGTGTAAATGTCTTGCATTCCTCTGTGGACACTGACTATCCCGCCCCCGCTGTCCCCAGGCAGTGAGCCCTCACCATCTCCTTCCTGAAATTCTCCAGCAGCACCTTCACCGCTTTCACCATCTTCAGTGTCAGCTTTTCTTGAGCTTGTTGTCCACGAGGGGCCCATAGTGATCTTCCTAAAGCACAGATCTGCTCGTGTGACTTCTCTGCTCAGACCCCATCAGGCACTTGTCCGTGTGAAGTGTGAACTGCCTCACGTGTCGTTTAAGTGGAGTGACCCCGTGTCTGGGACAGTCCCAGCTTAGGTGGGCCTTCCCGGTGCACGTGTGTCCCGCTTAGTGTGTCCCGGTTTGGATGATAAACTGCATGGTTTCCCTCCGGATGAGGCCGTTCACGAGGTGTCACCCACACCCCCAGCCTGCTCACCTCTGTCCTGCTCATATTTTGCTTCAGCCGCTCTGAATGCCTAGAGCTGTGTCATGTTTCCTTTTCCGCTTTACACATGTGGGTCCAACCTGACCGCCCCCATCTTCTCTCTCGGGCTGGCTACTGCCCATCTCTTGGCCCCTGCTTAGATTTCATTTCATCCGGAAGCCTTCCCTGTTCTCTCCTCCACGCTAGATAAGACACGCCCCTCCTCAAGTTTCCCCCGGCTGCCTACTGAGCTCTGAGCTCCCCTCATTGCCTTGCATTTAATTGTGTGTTTCTTTATCTCATTCCTCAAAACCAGATTCTCATCTCCTTGAGGGTGAAGGACTGTGTCTTGCATTCTCTCTGAGGCTGGCCCAGTGCCTGCCAGTATCAACAAATATTGATAAGGACTTGTTAAACAAGTGAATACATGGCAAGGTTAAGGTAGGATTCCTCCCAAATAAGCAGATGTCATGTATCAGTTGTCCCGAATTGTGTAGGATGACAAGAAGACTATAAAATCTGGCATTAAGAATTATATTCTTGAATGTGTTGGTGGAAGAATTGGAAATAATAACTAGAAAATTCTCTTCCTGCTATTAAAGAATCCAGGCTCGCTGTGATTGTACTGGGGCCCAGGCCATGCCAGGTATATGTCAGCTCTTTAACTTTAGCTAACTTTAGCCGACCCTGCTATTACTTTACAATTTCCTCTTTAGCACACTGTGCGTGAGAAGCTGTTATTTTGAGCACTACAGCACCTCCTCTTTAGTGAGACATCTTTGCGCTTTGGAAGAGTTGGACTGGATGGGGAGTCAACCCCTGATACCGGGAAGGCACGTCCCCGTGCTAGATGGGCTGCTGTGTTTCTGGTTTAAAGGGTTTTCCAGGCACCTGGGCATCCCTCATATTTCAGGTGGGATCCCAGCAGGAAGGGGACCCACTCTAGATGCCTCCAGTGAGGAGACTTTAATGGAGCAGCTCGTGACCGAAGTGGGCGGGGGATGGAATCAGCAACAGATTTGGGCGCCCAAGGTCTAGTGCCCTTCCCCCCTCCCCTGGCAAAAGGGCAAAGAGAGGAGGCCACGAGCCCTGGAGGATGGATGCCAGAGGGAACCATGGTTGTGGGGAGAAGGCCATTGCCGGAACCCCGGACCAAAGCATGGAGGGGGCAGGCAAGTGGTACCCTGACTTCTCTCTTTTGCTCTCTGCTCTTCTGACTGTCACCCATGGATGCCGGGGTGATGCTGTTACCGAATGCAAGTTCATGCGCCTGATGCACAGTGAGGCCAAACAATACTGAAATGTCAGAGTTTGGTGTGGAGAAAGGTTTACTGCAGGTCCACACAAGGAGACAGGTGGCTCATGCCCCCCCCAAACCCTGAACTCCCCGAAAGCTTTCAACAAAGCATTTTTAAAGGCAAGGTGAGGGAGGGGCAAGATGAGGGAGGGGCATGGTTCGTTGTTGCAGACTTCTTGATCCAGGAGTCTTCGGTCCAGGTAGGTCAAGTCACGATGTTCCTGTAAACCTCCAACAAAACAAATGTTATTCTCTGTTCTGCCATTTTTTAATTCTATAGGAATGGAAAAGTGTTGCACTCTTAAAGGTCAAAGCCTTGAGAATAGGCTATAGACAGCATTCTTAACTCTAAGCAAAAGCAATAGAATACAAAGGTTAAAGTGAAAGAAACAGATCTAATATGGAGTCAGATTTGTTTTTCCCTATTACAGTGCCACTTGCTGAGTTGTCCTGTGGGGCAGAGGGCAGGACCCTGGAGGGTGGAAGGCAGGACTGGGAGGTGAGGGAGAGCCAGCCTGGGCCGTCCTCGTCCGGCAGCCTTGGAGGCTTTTCCCCTTCCTTCATTCGGTTTCACTTATTTTCCTCTCTGGGAGCTGTCACAGGGCTAGCAGGACGCTCCTAGCTTTACGGAACTCGCGCTTTCTTGGCAGGAAGGTGCTGGGCTCTGTCCAGCCTGCTGAGCACCCTTGCTGGCTCCTGGGAGCTGTATCACCTGGGCTCCTGATTTGGGAATTGGACTGAGGGATGTTAGGCCGTTGCAAGTAAACACTCGCTGAAGACTCAGAGCTCACCGTTCTTTCTCACTGAAGCTTCTTATTCCACGTTCAGAATTCTGCCCCGTGTCATCCCTCAGAGCTGTCTGTTCCTCCCCATCTCTGTTTCCACAACCTGAATCCCAGGCACTGTCCTCTCCTGGGCGGAGGCAGTAACTTCCCAGTGCTCCCCCCACTTTCATTTTGTCTTCTTCTTCTTCTTTTTTTAATTATTCCATTTTAAAAAAAATTATTTATATTTTATTTGGCTGCATTGGGTCTTAGTTGCAGCCTGCGGAATCTTTAGTTGTGGCATGCAGGCTCTTAGTTGCGGCGTCTGGGATCTAGTTCCCTGACCAGGGGTTGAACCCGGGCCCCCTGCATTGGGAGCGCGGAGTCTTAGCCACTGGACCACCAGGGAAGTCCCTTGTTTTGTCCTTCTTCGATGTCACCTCCTCCACGGGAGCATCATCACTGTCCTGGAAGACGGCAGTTGATCAAGGCTCGTCCTGTTCCAAAGCTTCCATCTGCTTCCCACCGCGTGTAGAACACAGCCCAACATCCTTGCCTTGGCCCAGGGGTTCCGATGCGGGGCCTCTGCCCCCTTCCCCAGCCCCCCTCTCATTCTTGCAGTTATGCGTCCCTCACCAGCCCCTGCAGCCCCTGATTTCCAGCACCCGGGCGCTTCCCCAGCTCTGGGCCTTGGACCCGCTCTTCCCTCTTTTCTGTCTGCTCCTCCCCCCACCCCTCTCTTGGCCTCGCTGGCTGTCCTCAGGCAGTTGCAGTGTCACCTCCTCGGAGCACTCTTTCCTGGCCACCCAGTGTCACAGTGGCTGTTCCCAGCCCTCCTGTCTCTCTCCTGACACCTGTAACTCGACACATCCATCCCAGTGTGCCCGGCACTTAGCGCAGGGGCTGGCGAACTGTCGGCACCAAGTTCAGGTCTGAGGAAGGTGACCACACCTGTGCACCTGGAAGGCAAGGGCAGAGGAAGTTGTGTCTGCAGCTGCAAGTCTCCTGAGCTTTCCCTTCTGGCAAGTCCCTGGGCTGTGTGTGCACGACTGTTTGCATTCACTGGATTTAGTTTACTGGTTTGGTGGCCCGTGGGCCCCCTGGACCAAGGGCAAGCAGCTCCCAGAGCAACAGCTCACAGCCCCCAGTGCGGGGGTCCCTTAAGTGGTCGTGGGTCACCTACTTTCGTTTTGTCTCCCGCGTTCTATCTTGCTTGCTTGCTTTCTCCTCTTACCCTTTGCAGCCTCTGACTTCTTGCCTCATTTTAACAGCCAGCCACAGTGATGAAGACACACACATGTCCCTTCTCTCTCTTGCCCTTTTCTCTTGGAAACAAGTCAGCAGCCAGGATAATCGTCAAAACCCCTTATCCCTGTCTTACCCCTAGGTACTTCATGACTTTTTTTTTTTTGAGCATGGACTTGAGGATATGGGGAGGGGGAAGGGTAAGCTGGGACAAAGTGAGAGAGTGGCATGGACATATATACACTACGAAACGTAAAATAGCTAGCTAGTGGGAAGCAGCCGCATAGCACAGGGAGATCACCTCGGTGCTTTGTGACCGCCTGGAGGGGTGGGATAGGGAGGGTGGGAGGGAGGGAGACACGCAAGAGGGAAGAGATATGGGAATGTATGAATATGTATCACTGATTCACTGTTATAAAGCAGAAACTAACACACCATTCTAAAGCAATTATACTCCAATAAAGATGTTAAAAAAATTTAAAACATACAATTACCATATGAAAAAAAAAACGCTTATCACTTCAGATCCGGCTCTTTTCGAATTTGTGAGCATTTGGAGGAGATTAACCTGATGTTGACCTTGGTACTCCCCATAAAGAGAGGGATTGCTCGCAAAGCAAAGTGATAAATGTGGCCCCCAGGGCAGCCATCGGCTCTGTAAGAGAACCAGGCGTCGTGGGGCAGTTAGCCCTGCTGGCAGGAGGGTTGATGTCAGTGTGACGGGGGGGACAGCGCCCCTCAGCCCTGAGGTTTTGCTTCTGATGAACATGAAAGGGATCAGATTGCTTCAGAATATCTAGAGCTTCACTAAATCAAATTAGCCTTCACCCCAAGTCATTTGAATTAATTACACGACTTTCCCCTGGTCCTACTTGCGGGCCAAGCGCGGTAGTCTGGGAATGAGGCAAGATGTTGCCGGCTTTGCAGATGAAGAAACGGTGGTCGAAGAGCTGCTCAGGCTGTAACTACCACGGGCTTCCCCAGGGGCAGAGCTGGAGCCGGAACCCACGTGTCTTGAGTGTTGGATTTCTCTCTTGCTTCCTTCTGGAGCTCTGCAGTCTTGGAGCTTTTGTGTCTGTGTGATTCATATTTTTAAATGCTTTTAGGGGCTTTTGCATAACAAATCAGGAGCTTGGCCTCATTTTCTTATTTGCCGAAATGGATATTCCCTCCACCTTGGTCTCGGTGTCTTATTACTGTAGTAGAGAAAGGAAGAACAAATGAAAACAATAAACCAAAATGGGAAAGGGAGTTTTGTGGGAAAGTTAATCAGACACGCATCACCTCTACAGCATGCCGCTTGGAGCCCCCGAGCTGTTTTTCACTGTGCTGTCATCCCTGGCTTTTTTTTGTTTTGTTTTACATCTTTATTGGAGTATAATTGCTTTACAATGGTGTGTTAGTTTCTGCTTTATAACAAAGTGAATCAGTTATACATATGCATATGTTCCCATATCTCCTCCCTCTTGCGTCTCCCTCCCTCCCACCCTCCCTATCCCACCCCTCTAGGTGGTCACAAAGCACCGAGCTGATCTCCCTGTGCTATGCGGCTGCTTCCCACTAGCTATCTATTTTACGTTTGGTAGCGTATCTATGTCCATGCCACTCTCTCACTTTGTCCCAGCTTACCCTTCCCCCTCTCCGTATCAAGTCCATTCTCTAGTAGGTCTGCGTCTTTATTCCCGTCTTACCCCTAGGTTCTTCATGACATTTTCTTTTCTTAGATGCCATATATATGTGTTAGCATACAGTATGGACACCGGGATCAGCTCTTAGCTGGTTCCTTACCGAATGGGCGGGAGCTGGACTTGCAGTCGGGTCCGAGTGAATCTGAGGCTGGGATCCTTCAGTCACTGGGATGAAAGGAGATAGTGTAGAGACCTGGGACCCAGGTACTGAGTGGGGTGCAGGACCAATCCTTAGACACCCCCAAGGGAACTGGTTAATCCCACGGCACCAAGAGGTGATAAATGGTCCCCATCCCCACAAGGAATAATTTGCTTAAAAGATTCACCAATACTCAAGAAAAGCCGGTGTAACTCTTCAGAGAGCCAGCCTGACTGATGGGGAGCAGCCAGGGGGCCAGTGGGTGGAATGTGTTTCTATGTCCCCCTAGGGCAGGGACGTGGGGAAATGTCCCTGCTTTGCAGGCCTCTCGTCTTGCCTGCATGACCACACCTAACTTTTCGCCTAATTTTCTGCTTCCCCGAAGGGATTGCTTAGGAAAGCTAGGACTGATGGCTATTATCCATCTTTTCTATATTACCTTTTAAGATTTAGTACAGCAGAGACTGGCACAACATTGTAAATCAACTATACTTCAATTAAAAAACAAAAGATTTACGACTCCCTCACCTTCAGTGAGGATTTGGAGATGTTCTCTGCAGCCTCTTGCAGCTCTCCACTGTTTTTTCCTGACATTGTATGACCCCCCCAACTGTGACTTTCTTTTCAGCCACGAGTTGGGGTCTGGAGAGTCAGGTCACACCTGGGAAAAGACGACCGAGAAGGCTCAGCACATCTCCTTGAGCAGAGCTGGCTGTGGGAACCCTTTGGGTCTGGCATTCTGCGCTAGGAAGAAGGATTTGGGGTGAATCTGAAGGAAGAAGGATTTGGGGTGCATCTGAGGAAGGCTGGTTTCCAGATTCTGCAGGCTGTTTGGGGACAGGGGCTACTGCTGCTCCCAGCGACCGGGGGCAGTTCTTCCCCTTTGGTGACAGTGGGCTGTGGGGAGCTGTTGGGCCCACAGAGACCGACTGGAACCTGCCCCTGTTGGTGGGGGGCGACAGCTCTAGAGTTTTCCCGACCGTGTGAGGCTGTGACTCTGAAGCCTTTTCCATCAGCCCACGGTCGTTTGCAGGCGATGCTGTGGGTGGTTCCGGGGTTCATTCTCTGCTGTCTCAGTGTTCTTGGGTCTCTGGCAGGTCCGACTTGGGGGCTGGGGCCAGGTTTGAAGTCTTTTACTTTCCCTCCAAAGTGGGAATGAATGAATGAGTGAACGGATGGATGGACGGATGGACGGATGGATGGTGTCAGGTGCCAGTACTTACCTGTGCTGCTGGAGATGCTGAGATTGCTCGCTCCCTGAAGACTCCCTGTCGTCCAGCCTCATGGCTTCCTTGTCACCTGTGCTCTGCTGTTATTGGGGGACAGGTCACGCTTGGCAGCCACTGAAGCCCAGATTCCAGCCATCTTCTCCCAGGATGGAGATACATTAGTAATTGGGAGAGCCTGCACAGCAAGGGGAGACCCTTGGAGAGAGAGTCTTGTGTGAAGCCCACTCAATTAAAGTAAACGCAGATGCTACGTAGCCACTGAACAATCCCTGAACTCTCACTGGATAACCGAAAAGAACCACTGACTGTGCCCAGATGCATTCTGGGCATTGGGGAGGGGACGGGGAATGGGTGGGGCGCAGACGACATCATATCACCAGGGAGAAACCCACAGACCACACACCAGGTGCTCGGTCAGGTTTCATCTTAACCAGCCTCAGAATTACCCTGTTTGTGCTGTTCTCCTCTTAGAGATGAGAGGGGCATGGAGATCCCCTGGTCTCCCAGCTGAATACCTTTCCTAGCCGCAGCTACTTTGATGCCTCACACTTTTCCTGGAGATTTGCTGCTTATTCTCATCACTACAGAATGCCCTTCTGCAGACCACAGGATTTGATTACCAACGATTGGTATTCTTCTTTCTGCCCTCATTTCCTGTTCCAGGTTGCATGGTATTCTTTTTTTTTTTTTTTTTTTTTTGCCCCTTTCTCAGATTGAAGGGTTTGATATTTTTTATATGTGCCTTTTCAAACAAAATAGTCTAGGTTTTCTTACGGTTCTCTTCCTCAATTTTCCTTGATGATTCAGTCAACAAAAGAAGGATGAAATTGGGCCAAGGGAAACAGAATCTGGTAGTTCCAACTCATGGAATTTTGGAACACTTGTTCAGGGTTCACATGCTTTGAAGGGAAACAGGACCTTATTGTTAGCGTCTCCCCAAAATGCCTTACACATGCTTCTCCAAGAAGCGGGCACTTGTTGTATATTCACGGAATAAAAACCGCAAAAAAGAAGGAAAAACTAAAGCCATGCATTCAGAGCATTTTTTGCAGTAATATGTTTTGGCTGGGCTAAGGGATGCCCAGATAGCTGGTGAAACATTATTTCTGGGTGAGTCCGTGAGGGTGTTTCCGGAGGAGATTAGCATTTCAGTCAGTGGACTGCGTAACCGAGAGCCTTCCCTAATGTGCAGAAGCCTCATCCAATCCTGAGGGCCTGCGTAGAACAAAAAGGCGGAGGAAGGGCAGATTCACTCTCTTCTTGAGCTGGACGCCCATCTGCTCCTGCTCTGGGACACTGGGGCTCCTGGTTCTTGGGCCTTCAGACTCTGGGACTTCACCCATTGGCTTCCCCAGTTCTCGGGCCTTTGAACTCAGACTGAATCGCACCTCTGTCTTTCCTGGTTCTTCAGCTGGCAGACAGCCGACTGTGGGGCTTCTCAGCTTCCATAACTGTGTGACAATTCCTATAATAAATCTCCTCCTGTATCTCTCTGTATCTCCTACTGGTTCTGTTTCTCTGCAGAACCCTGACTAACACGCAGAGTGATGAACCTACAGAACAGATAACACATTTGCGGCCCTGCTCCTGGCCGACTCTCAGCTCCGTTTCATCCGGGTACTACGAGCGGTCAAGCCTCACCTGATGAATGGTTGTGTTTAGAGTCCCAATGTCAATGGGAAGACTACCTGTCTGTTAGGCAAGCATTTCAGGATGCCACACTTCCTGCGGTCCAAGTTTAGGCGGATCTGTGAGTGCCTCTGAGTTTGAAGTATCATCCCTCCTTGGTGCAATGGGATGGGAGACATGCGTTCCTGGTCTACATGGCAAAGGGTTGGATCTTGAGCATCTGTGGTACCACAGCTTAGTTGGTCACTCACAAGGTAGGTATGAAGCCCCCTGGGTTAGGGTCCCCAAGACCACCACGGTTTGATGATTTGCTAGAACTCACAGGACTCAGCGGATAGTCTTACTCATGGCTGTGATTTATTACAGTGAGAGGATACAAAATCAGCAAAAGGAAAAGGCATGTGGGGCAAAGTCCAGGGAGACCAGGCACGAGCTTCCAAGCGTCCTTTCCCTGTGGAGCCACACAGGATGAGCTTAATTCCCCAGCAATAAGTTGTGACCCTGTGTGTGAGATGGTGTCTACTGGAGAAGCTAGGTTAAAACCTAGCAGCCTGGGTTTTTAGTGGGGCTGATCATGTAGGCACCTCTGCCTGGCGGTGCCCAAATTCCAGACTCCCAGAAGGAAAGCAGATGTTCAACATAAACCTTTCACCCACTGTGGAAACGTTCATAGGCGTAGTACAGTTTACCCTCAGCTCGAGTGGAATGAGACACTTACGTGGTCGCCCACCGTAGGGGCAGCTGGTGCCCTGAATTTCAGCGACTTTTCCTTAAGTCTTTGGAGTCTCACCTGGGCTGGATATGTTCTTCTCAGGGTGCTCTCAGTACTTCCAAAGGCCTAGGGTGATACTGAATATTTTTGTATATGCCAACAGGGAAAAGCTCTCTTGCTTTTCTGTAGTTGTCTTACCTTGAATAATCAGCCCTAAAATTTTTTTTCTTCTGAACGAAACCCAGTCTGTTGGAGTGTTTCTCAAATTGTAGTTGGCCACAGAGTGATGATGATATAGAGTGTGTGGGGTTTGGAACCAGACACACCTTGACTTGTGACTTCTGACAAATTGCTCTGCCTTTCCGAATCCCATCTGTAAAATGGGAGAGTCCTTCAGGGTTTGAGGTTTTGTGATAATGTGTGTGAAAGGCCTGGCACTGAGGCCAGATGATGGGTGCCCCATAGCTATCCATTGCTGTAGTGATCAGGGGCTGGAGCAGGGCTGGGTCCAGTCAAAGCTGTGAAGTAGGCTGGGGTCCTGGCTTTTATATTCCAGGCTGTTCTTCCGCTACTTGTGAGCCTTCATTACTAACCCTGAATTAACCGGTGGCTTTAGGGATAATAGCACCTAACAGGTTATTGCTTAATGATTCCAAAAATTTAAGGACGTAAATTAGCAAATCTCCCTCCATAACTGAAAAGTTACAAAATTCCTTGCAATAGCCTCACACCTATTAAATAATATTCCTGTATTATTCAGGGTTCAGCAGAGAAACAGAACCAAAAGGAGATCGATAGATAGATAGATAGATGAATAGACAGTTAGACAGATAGGTAATTCATCATAAGGAATTGGCTCATGTCATTATGGAGGCTGAGAAGTCCCATGAGTTGCAGTCAGCAGCTGGAGGCCCGGGAGAGGTGGTGGTATAATTCCAGTCCGAGTCTGAAGGCCTGAGAAGCAGGGGAGCCAGTGATGTCAGTCCCAGTCTGAGGGCAGGGACATCCAGCACCAATGTCCCAGCTTCGTAGTCAGGTGGAGAGCCAATCCTCCCTTACCTCACCTTTTTGTCCTACTCAGGCCTGAACCACACTGATACATGAACAGGGTCGGACAGGGAGCCAGTCTCTGCAGTTTGCACGGTGGGAACCCTTTGCAAATCCAAGTTCTCAGGTGCCAGTCAAGGGCCAGCCTTGGAAGCAGCCCCTTCCAAGGACAGAAGTCAGGCCTGCTGTGATCACTTCCCACATACCCCGCTCCAAGCCAGGCTTATAGAGTGATTCCGGCAGCTGAAGTCCTTGCCCTGCACCTTGGGCATTGGTCCTCATCCTCTTCACCTTGGATCCCTGATCTCAGATCTGCCTTAGAGAAGAATCCTCATTCTGAGCAGCTCTTGGCCTCTTTTCTCCAACCCTGGTCCTTTGCTTCACATCAGGTAACGGCCTCGTTTCTCCTCTGCCCTGATGGAATTATATATTTGGCTTCTGTCCTCTCTGCGTTGGAAGGATGAAAAGGCTTAACTCCCCAGGACATTAATTCAGTTCCTTTCTTAAACGGCATGTTCAGCTTCTAAGAAAACCCTGTTTCTAAGCCCAGGCTATTCTATCAGTAGGGCTCCCTGGGCACATCTTTGCCTTGTCACCTTCCTGTTTGCTGGGACCTCCTTTCTATTCATTTCACTGGTCTGGGACTTAAATATTGTAATGAAATGTGTCCACTACTGCTGACCTCTTAGCAGGGGTAGTGGGTCTCCATTTTTGGAGTCGTGCTAGGGATTACTAACCTTGAGATTTAAAATTCTCGCCATAACTTCTGAAGTTTGAGGCATCGTGGTAGAGATGTGATGGGTTTGTTCTCCGTAGCGTAGAGGAAGCCTATCTGCCTCTTTCCTTCCTGCCTCGCCCCATTCTGCCATACAGTTAATAGTTTTTTTTTTTTGCGGTATGCGGGCCTCTCACTGTTGCGGCCTCTCCCGCTGCGGAGCACAGGCTCCGGACGCGCAGGCTCAGCGGCCATGGCTCACGGGCCCAGTCGCTCCGCGGCATGTGGGATCTTCCCAGACTGGGGCACGAACCCGTATCCCCTGCATCGGCAGGCGGACTCTCAACCACTGCGCCACCAGGGAAGCCCAAGTTAATAGTTTTGACTTCAGTTAGACAACAAAAAATAAAGAGACTTGCCTTTGGACACCGAGTATAAACCATATCCTCAAACAGCACTATGTTACTTTCATTTTTTTTTTTAGAAAGACATAATACTTGCATCGGATTTTGGTTTTCCATGGAATTTTCCCAAGACCTCAGCCTTCTGGTGCAGGAATCTTTCCCATCTTCCCCTCCCAGCTGTTAAAACGGAGTCATGCAGCCCTCATGGGTGGGAGACCGTTGTCCGGGTAGAACAGATGTCAGGCGCCCTTGTCTACATCTCCCAGGAGCTGTTATCCCAAGCCCAGTGCCTGGCTGTCAGAGGACTATCTACTGTTCTGTATCCCCCAGGCTAAAATTATTTTTCTTTTCTGCAACTCATGTCTGAAGTTATATGACAGGTGCTTTCTGTGGGTAAACAGACTGCGTGCGTCTCAGAGACCAGAACGGTTGTTTGCTGTGGTTTCCCGTGGATTGAAAGTGCTCGTATGTGGGTGCATCTATTCACTGAAGGCCAGACAGCAAGAGCCACATGTTTATACAATTATTTTGTGAAGGCACATCCCTTTATATCTGCTGGAAGCTTTATCACCATTCAGTGCGCTACGGAGATGAAATTGATACGCCTGAAATGTGCATCGTATTGTTTGCCTGCATGTGAGGGTTCAGCTGTGGAATTTTCCTCTTCCCGTTCATCCTCCCTCCTGTTAGCATCGTCGGTGTCAACATCTGTTGCATGAACAAGCTGCAGAGCTGTGTTCTGAGTGGTTTGCACTTGAACCCGACGGTCCCCGAGTCCTGAGAGGGGCCTGCAATTCCTTCTTTCGTCCTGCTGTGTCTTTGGTACCAGGCAGGCTGGGGAGATTTTGTTTGTCTAAACAAAATGGAGAAGAATTTAGTGGCCTGACGTGTCTTACTTTATAGCAGGAGCTTCTCTTTAAATCTGATGAGAGGCAGAGATGGGGCTTCCCTGGCCTGGGGTGGTTTGTTTATTCCTTGTAACTCCTCATAAAAGTCTCTTTTTTAAAATATGTAGTAATTATGAAAGAGTAGAGCTGTTCCCCCTTTTTCCCCGCTAATACTCTTGTTGCATTTTAGTC
This sequence comes from Mesoplodon densirostris, assembly GCF_025265405.1. NCBI lineage: Eukaryota > Metazoa > Chordata > Mammalia > Artiodactyla > Ziphiidae > Mesoplodon > Mesoplodon densirostris. Next base: position 165,036,738 of record NC_082664.1, read on the forward strand.
CTTTTGGATATATAGATATACATTTGTTTGTTTGTTTTGGTTTGTTTAATCTGATGTGACAAATGGCAAACTCCGTTTTTCCCCTCTCTCACCTAAGCTTACTTTATTCTACGCTGTACTCAAAGATGGAAACTAAAACCCTCCACCCGAGAAGCACTTGCTAACAGTCAGATTCAGTAAAATCTCTAGAATGTAGAATAGATTGGAAATTGTATAAATTGAATTTTCTTGCACAGAAAGGTGAAAAAATGTAAATTTGCAATTTGCATTTAAAGTTATAAAAGAGAATCTCTTTGACGGTATAAAAATGCAGCGGAAATAATTCTCCAGGTCTTATTAATGAATTAGAATGGACCAAAAACTCCATAAAATTTAAACCATATGCTCAAGGAGTTATTAGTCTTTCCTAGTAATTTGCTTTTCTTAAAACTTTGATTTCTTGTAAACGTTATACAGAAGCGGAACTTCATTCTCCTAATGTTTTATTTCAGTTGGATCTGCAAAGCCCTTCCTTTCCTGGTCACCGTTTTTAGTTGTCACCCCAAACCTTGAACATTGACCTGCAGGCAGAGTTTTCACGTCCAAAGTCTAATGATGTTGCACTTTGAGGTCGTGAAAGGTGGTGTGTAGAGTGTTCTCTCCTTTTGTTTTGCTTTCTTTTCTAAAAAGGAGAAAAAAATCAAAAAGGAACTTGCAACCACTGTTGAGCGTTTTGGGGACCGTGAAAACCTGCTTCCTCCATTTCATTTGTAAGAAGAGGCACAATAGGGGTGAATACACCCAGGAACGTCCACAGTTCCTCCAGGAAAGGAGGCTGTGACGGTGGATTCCAGGCAGGACTGAAGGAGGCGGGTGTGTCTTTGCCTCCTTCCCACCTTATCTTTTCTTCTCATTTCCTTCACTCTTCCCACCACCCCTTCCTCACTGCTTCTCTCCTCTTTAATCTTTCCCTTTGAGCCATTTTGTTTTATTCCCTTTATATATTAGCTCACGGCAGATGAGAAAACAGTGACACCCTTCAGAGAGATCTACTTTAAAAACTCGGGAAGACAGAGCCAAAGAAATTAACCTTTAATAGTGAAATTTTGGCTTGAGTTGGAAGGGTGTTCTTGAGCAGAAAGTCTTCTCAGAGATTCTGTGTTTATAAAGATTTATTCAGTATTTATGGCACAGAGATGATGGATGTCCAGCCTGAGCCAGGCGCTGCTGTCAAACAAACAGATGGATACATCGTGTCGCTGGCGTTTTGAGGGCCCTGTCATGGAGACAAGCCTAGAAATTAGTGGTTACAATATAATATTGTATTTGCCTTCCTGGAGGCATGAACCATGGGTTGTGCTTATATAGTCAGGCATGAGAAGGACCGTGGAAATCTCCGTTTCCCTGGTCTCTTCGACTTTGAGGAAGAGAATATGCTAGTTGAGTTAATGTGAGAGTTCTGAAATGAAACCACCTTGGAACTGGTTTAAATACTGAACGGCTAGAGTTTAGTTAAAATTAGCTTTGGTTCTGCCTTTTTTTTTTTTTTTTTTTTTTTTTTTTGCAGTACGCGGGCCTCTCACTGTTGTGGCCTCTCCCGTTGCGGAGCACAGGCTCCGGACGCGCAGGCCCAGCGGCCATGGCTCACGGGCCCAGCCGCTCCGCGGCATGTGGGATCCTCCCGGACTGGGGCACGAACCCGTGTCCCCTGCATCGGCAGGCGGACTCTCAACCACTGCGCCACCAGGGAATCCCCTGGTTCTGCCATTTTCGTCGTGGCTTCTTTGGGGTGAAAGACAGGCCTAGGCCTTCTGTCTCTTGTTATTTGTCTGGCTTCCATGTTGGCCTTGCCATTCCCAACTGTGAGATACTTAGCACCAAAATATGGGTGAGAAAAGGGAAGACACGACTGGGCTGCAGAATAGACAGACTTGCCTTTGGGTTTTCAAAGTTTCATTGCTTAGTAATGTCAACACACATTTTTAGATAGGAGACTATCCCAAGGTCTTTTCCTGACTAGCCTTTAGCCATTATAACCATCACATCTGCACTGTCTGAAGTCATAAAAAGAAAAAAAAAAGAAAGAGTTTCTAGTCTTTTTAATGTAAAAACCATAAAGCATGCCCTTGACAACGGCTGAAAATTATATCACTAATTTATTTTTATTGTTAGTATAACTTCAAATTGCCTTCCTTATCTTCTTGCCTGACTCTTGTTTCCTGGGCCGAAGTTAACAATGTTTTGGAAGTCAGCTCAGAGGTGAACAAATGATGTCGTCATAATAGCAGATAGAGGCCTGCTGTTGGCATTTGGTGAATGTCAAATACTAATTTTAACAATGATAAATTTGGGGAAGGAACGAGAAGTTCCCAGCTAGTGAAAGGAAGCTGTTCCTTGTGAGAGGCTCTTGTTATTTGTAGATACCACTGTTCACTTCCATGGCAGATAGGAAATATGGCCTCTTTGCCTTAATTATTACCTTGCTCATTCAGGCTACTAATTTTTGAGGAAACTCAGGTTTTTCAAATAGGGAAAGTAGCCAAGATAAAAATGCTTTTTCTTTTTGTGATCAAGGCCCTTTGCAGAAACGTTCATGCCAATAATTACTGAACCCTTTGGAGTTAGAACTCTTGGTTCTTGGTGATCTGGTTTTTAGTCTACCCGTTCCTCCGTGCTTTCAGATGCTACATGTGCTGTATTTTGAGAATTCTTTGAGAATTCTCGAAGAATTGAAGACCTCCTTTGAGAATTCTGTGACTTCTTCTAAGATTACACCAGACACCCTTAACTTATTCTTGTTGGATTAATGGAGAGAAAGGGTTCTGGAATGGGACCATTCCAACAGGCAGTATCCCCATTTCATCCTAAGACACCTCACCTTTTCTAGGATCAGTTGTTTCAAATTGATTTTTTTAGTCTTGTATCTCATTTTAGCTTTGAAGACATAACATTAATGATGTAATTTAACTGTAAAGGTTCATTCAAAGTCCTTGTCAGTACTGGAAGCATTAGAGAAGGTCTTGGAAGGTTGACTGCATCCTCCTTTCTTTCCTGTGCATGTGTGTGAAGACTTTTCTGCAGAAACTCGCTCAGAGCCCTTGAAGGGAATGACTGGCAGCTGCCCATCGCATCGGGATGAGAGGCTCAGTGGGCAGCCTGGGTCTCTGCTGTCCAGTGGGGAGCCTTCAGATAGTTCTCTAGAGGGGAAATCACAGAGCTGCCTGCCTTTCTAGTCCAGATTTGTTTGGAGAAGAGAGTTAGGCGGGCACCTGAATGGTTTGAATTTTTCATGAGAAAAACAAAGTGAAAGATTTTTCTGACATCGGACATTTTGTTTGGGCCCGTGGGGCGGATTCTGCTTTTTCTCTTTTTAAAAAAATTTATTTATTTATTTTTGCTGTGTTGGGTCTTCGTTCCTGCGTGAGGGCTTTCTCTAGTTGTGGCAAGCGGGGGCCACTCTTCATCGCGGTGCGCGGGCCTCTCACTATCGCGGCCTCTCTTGTTGCGGAGCACAGGCTCCAGATGCACAGGCTCAGTAGTTGTGGCTCACGGGCCCAGTTGCTCCGCGGCATGTGGGATCCTCCCAGACCAGGGCTTGAACCCGTGTCCCCTGCATTAGCAGGCAGATTCTCAACCGCTATGCCACCAGGGAAGCCCCCTGTACTGTTTTTAAGGACAGAAATGAGAAGTATCCCTGGACCATTTCTCCCAGAGAAAAGCATCGGCTGTGACTATGTGGAAATGGAGTGTGGCCCAAGGAGAACGTACGGCGGAGTCATCCTAAAGGGTGGTGCTGTCCCTTAGGGCTGTCCCTTAGGGCTCTGTGGTCGTGGTAACTTTCTCAAACTCTCTGTGCTCTGGTTCCCTTCCTCTGCATGATGGAGATAACAGCCTCTTTGGATGTTGCAGTGATTAACTGAGATTGTTCTTGTCAAACCCTTGGAATAGTCCCTGGTACATAGTAAGCAGTTCCTGGTTATTACTGTATGAATATACCCTAATTCTGTTAGGTCATGTTATTACATGATGAGAGATTCTAGTTTCTTGGTACACTGATATGGTTGTAGAAACTTGGAACAGATGTCTACTCAGACTAGTGTTCAATGACTGTTCTGCCATGCCTTGGTCATTTGGATCTGAGTGGAAGTCCAGTCTAGCAGCTTACTCTTTTCATCAAAGCCCAGTTTGCCACACTAATTTGGACCGTGCAGGGCCCCTCCAAAGCTGAGTGGGCGGAGCCCAAATGGGCCTCTGAACGGCCTTGAGTAGCTGCTCTGGTGTTGAGAGTATAAAACACTGTAAAGGGTCCCTTGTAAACCATTAGAGGAAGGATGCTTGGCTATTACCCAGCTCCTCCACTAACCAAGTGTGTGTCCCTTGGGTCAGACAGCTATTCATTCATTCATTTGCTATTTAACTCGCTCCATTTGTAAAAAATGCTAACATATTTTAAAGTAAATTGAAGATATCTTATTGCAGCATTAATCACAATAACCAAGACATGGAGACAAGCTAAGTGTCCATCACTGTATGAATGGATAAAGAAGATATGGTATTGATAAAATGGAGTATTATTCAGCCATGAGAAAAAAGGAAATCCTGCCATTTGCAAAAACATGGATGGACCTAGAGATAAGTCAGATAGACAAAGACAAATACTGTATGATATCACTTATATGTGAAATCTAAAAGAGCTGAACTTGTAGAAGCAGAGAGTAGAAAGGTGGTTACCAGGGGCTGGGGGTGGGGAAGTTGGGGAGATGTTGATCAAAGGGTACAGACTTGCAGTTAGAAGATGAATAAGTTCTGGGGATCTAATGCACAGCGTGGTGACTATAGCTAACATACTCTACTATGTACTTGAAAGTTGCTAAGAGACTAGATGGTAAATGTTCTCGCCACAAGAAAGAAATGGTAATTATGTGAGGCAGTGGAGGTGTTAGCTAACACTGCAGTGTAATCCTACTGCAGTATGTAAGTGTATCAAAGCAACATAAAGCAACATGTTGTACACCAGTAAATTTACACAATGTTATATGTCAGTTACCTCTCAACTTCAAAAATAAGTATCTTGACATTCCACCCCTAATAATACTTAGTGTGGATTAAGTATTAATCCTGTCCTGCGAAGAAAGAAAGAAGGAAGGGAGGGAGGAAGGAAGGAAGGAAGGAAGTTTCCCCATGTAACTAAAATAACATGATCACAACTAACGCAATTAATATTTTTTTAATATCCTCTAATACCAGTTCCTGTTGGGTTTCCCCATGTGTGGTCAGGTCATATACTGAACTTACTTTATGTCCTTACAGTTGCTTCATACAAGGAACGAGGAAGAAGGACTAACTGATCTCTAAGGCACATTGCTTTATGTTTAATACCTTTAGGGAGCTGCTCTGATTTTGTTCATTTCTCTCTCCTTCTTGGAGCAGGAGGATTCAAAGTTTATAGACATAAACTGTGGCTCTATAGCAGGACGAGATGGAAATTTGGAAATGATTTGGTTTACGGGATCAGTTGAGGCAGTTTGGGGTTGCCTCACACTGGCCTTGACCTGTAGGTCAACCTGTAGGTTGGGCAGACTGAGCGTTGACACTGGTTAGAAAAATTGTACACTTGCCAGAGAGAAAGAGGCAGTCAATTCATTTTAAACCCAGCAGGTTTGGGTTTAAACTTGCATTTTATATGTTCCGTAAATGTTCATAATGCCATTTAGAGCTAGCTGAGGACTTTGAGGGTCTTTCTGATTTCGTGTTTTTTTTTTTAAATTGAAGTATAGTTGATTTACAATGTTGTGTTAGTTTCAGGTGTACAGCAAAGTGATATATTACACACACACACACACACACACACACATATATATATATATATATATACTTTTTCAGATTCTTTTCCATTATAGGTTATCACAAGATATTGAATATAATTCCTTGTGCTATACAGTGGGTCCTTGTTGTTTATGTATTTTATATATAGTAGTGTGTATCTGTTAATCCCAAACTCCTAATTTATTCTTCTCCCCTGATTTCATTTTTAAAAATATTTATTTATTTATTTTTGTGGTACGCAAGCCTCTCACTGTTGTGGCCTCTCCTGTTGCGGAGCACAGGCTCTGGACGCGCAGGCTCAGCGGCCATGGCTCACGGGCCCAGCCGCTCCGCGGCATGTGGGATCTTCCCGGACCGGGGCACGAACCCGTGTCCCCTGCATCGGCAGGCGGACTCTCAACCACTGTGCCACCCTCCCCTGATTTCATTTTGTTACTTGAGACTTTAGTGTTTTATTCAAGGAGACTAAATGCTGGGTCTCTCAGGTTACCTGTCTAGGAAATACCTATTGTTCCAGAACAAAAGAATGAAAAAGTCATGCAGAGACTGCCTATGGGTGGATATCAGGTGCTCCATCCCCAGAGGCCCCTGTGATGGGTGCGTTCTCTGCATCATGCAGGGGCCCCAGTGAAGCCTCTTCCCGGCTTCTTTGCCTTCCCACCACACCTGCCCCAGGCCCCCGGAGGCCGTGTGTGAAGCACGAGGGCCCATTAACAACACAGCCTTTCCCACCTGAGCTCTGAACCAGTTGAGAAGTCGGGCTGAAGGTTCAGACAGACGGAGACCAAGATATAACTTTATTCCTGAGAAAAGCTAATTGAGGGCTGTAGTATGTGGCAGTAAAGGGCTTCCTCATTCTGAACCTCTGACTCAGGCCACGCTGGTGTAGGGGAGGGAAGCAGTAGGTGGGCTTCCAGCAGGTTCCCAGGAGTCGGGAGGGAGAGAGGGCTGGACGTTCACCCCTTCTGCTCCTCTGGGCCAGCCTGGCATCAGCAGGTGGACTCAACCACTACGCCACCAGGGAAGCCCCGTAAATCTTTAAAAGAAATTTATCTTCAACATTTTGCCCAAACTCTGAATTTTTGTTGACTTGAGGATGGTTTTGTGTGTGTGTGTGTGTGTGTTTGTGTTTGGTGGGTGGGGCAGAGAGGAAGTGGGATGAAGAGCTAAGGCTTTCTGGAAGATTTATCACCTAGAGGAGTTCCAGGCTTCTCTGAAGGGGTGCCCGTGCCTGAGCTTCCTGTAGTCAGCTCCTCTGGCTGATGGACCTTCCATCCCTGGGTCCTGGGAACGAGGCAAAGAGGTGGGGACTTGAGGCAGTACTTGTTTTGGGAGCCTCCTCCTTTTCCAAGTGGCCAGTTGTCCCCTCATCAAGGGAGAGGGTTGAGATGAGCCATCCAGGTGCGGAGAAGAGGTTGGTGTGTTAGGACCCAGTGGCTGGTAGAGCGGGGAGGGGAGGGGAATGGATCCGCAGTGTTTGCTGACCCCTAACAAAAAGTATAGAAACCATACCTTTTTTCCAGCATGTTCTGAGATCAGAGTAGGAAGCAGGATAGGGAGTATCTAAATCTTTTTTTACCCCATTCTTAACACTTATCATGCTAATAAGCCACAAATTTCATCAAGAAAAAAAAATCATTGCTGAGGATCTAGTATTACTCAAACGTGGACAGCAGAAGTGCTTCTAGTTGCCACTTGTTGAGTAAGGACTTCTTGGTTAGGATGCTAGCTGACCAGCTCAGGTATAATTTACATAGAGTAAAGTTCACAAATCTCAAAAATTTTAACCCATGTAACGACCACCTAGATCAAGATGTAGAACATTTGCATCACCCTAGAAGGTCCCTGGTCCCCTTTTCCCAGTTGGAACAACGTCCCCCTCCCCAAAGGTAATCATTCTGACCTATGTCACCATAAAGCAGTTTTGCCTGATTTAAATTCCACATGAATGGAATCATACTTACATTTTGTGGGATTCATTCATGTTGTTGCATATATAAATTGTTCATTTTTCCCCGTTGCTGTTCGGTTGTATGAAATTTAGATACACATTCTACACTTGATGCACATTTGTTTGTTTCCAGTTTGGGGCTAGTATGAATACAGCAGCTAAAAATACTCTCGTGCATGTCTTTGGTGGATGGAGTATGAGTTACTGATTAAGGTGAACAAACTGTCCCTAGAATTGATGTTCACAATCCCTAGCACAGGAAAGGATATCGTACTGTCCGTGCCAAATGGTTTTAAAGTGTGTTGAAGTCATGGTACAAAAGTACAGTTGACCCTTGAACAACATGGGTTTTTGTACCACACAGGTCCACTTATACGCAGATTTGTTTTCAACAGTAAATACTCCAGTACTACGTCATCTGCAGTTGTTTGATCTGTGGATGGTTGATCCTTGGGATGCAGAACTGTGGCTATGGAAGAGCCACTCTAAATTATACTTGGATTTTCGACTTCCGGGAGGACTGGTACCCCAGCTGCCATGTTGTTCAGGGTCAACCGTATATCAAACAAAGGAACGAATTTAGTCGAGTATACTTGTATTTAGCAAACCGTGCTGGTACAAAAGCAGATTATTGCTGTTGTGCTCCTTGACTATGATAAATATCCTAAGCTAGAGGGTCAGTTTCCTTAAAGAGATTCTCATGTGGAAGTATGTTGTTTCCTCATGCTGTCTCTAAAAGGAGTGGGAGGGCTTCCCTGGTGCCGCAGTGGTTGAGAGTCCGCCTGCCGATGCAGGGGACACGGGTTCGTGTCCCGGTCTGGGAGGATCCCACATGCCGCGGAGTGGCTGGGCCCGTGAGCCACGGCTGCTGAGCCTGCGCGTCCGGAGCCTGTGCTCCACAATGGGAGAGGCCACAACAGTGAGAGGCCCATGTACCGCAAAAATAAAAAACAACAAAAAACCCCCAAAACCCAAAAAGGAGTGGGAAAAGGACCTTTTCATTAATTCTGCAAATAGGCATCATTTTCTAATTTTAGGTTCTCACTGTGAAAAAGAGTCATGAATTACTAAAAACTCTGAGAATATAAACTAGTTTTGGGGGGAGTCCCCTGAATTGGAATGAATAAAGATTTTAAATATTCATTTATGTTTTTCTTTCCGTGTCATTTTGGATATTGTGATGGAAAAAAAATTTGCTGCTGACTGAGAACCCCTGAATACTCTTATAAAAATTTAATTCCCCCCATATTAACTAGGCTTTTTTAGAAAGCCTGTTTTCCTCTAATAAGTTGCTAGAGGGAAAATCTGTTAGCCTAGAGAATTGATGGATAGAAGTAGAATAGGAAACTTGAACCAACCACCATCAGGGGATGCTGCATTGATTTAAATTTTAAAAGAGCCTGGGTTTAATGAAAGTGAAGAATTAGGTTAGCATTCCCCTTGACAAGAATGGGAAAAATTCTAGTGACCGACGCTACACACATACATTTAAGGCATTGCCACCTCTTTATAGCCACCTAACAATATCTTTTAACAACCTACAGGAGGGGAATCTGGCAGTGTGAATCAGTATTAAAGATGTGCAGTCCTGACCTGGGAATCTTCCCTGTACATACACCTGCTCATGTAATGAAAAGAAATGCTGGATGGATAAACAGGAAACTAATACAAATGTGTACCTGGAGCAGGCAGAGGGGAACGAAGCGGTCAGGAATAGATACAGGAACAACTCCTGCGCGTATCTTTTTATATCGTGTTGACTTTTTGAATGATGCAGAAAACAACCAACCAGCGGAAGTGAATCTGTCTGGGCATTGCCCTTTGACACTGAACCAGACCAAGAGTAGGTGGCGTGAAGCTGGTTGAATGCATCATGAAAAGGTGAGGCCATGGGCTCCGTTTCAGTTCTCAGAAGCTAAGTCAGTGCATTCAGTGCTTGTTGAGCCAATCTGCCAATCCGACGTGCCAGGCGCTATTTTAGGCGCTTTCAGCAGGCGCCTTACGGTCCAGGCTTTCATAAGGCTGGCGTTGTTGAAGGAGCAGGCAGACAGCAAGCAGGTGATGAGCGAGGGAGAGAAGCCTGCTACTGCTGGGGTCCAGGGCAGGAGGTAAAAGGGGTCCGTGCGGAGGTCAGAAGGGAGGGTCATTGCTGATCTACATCCCTACGTCTTTGTGGTACCTTTGTGAACAATATTCTTACAGATGGCGTAATACAGTGGGGTCAATTCTCACTTTTAATCTTTTGCTATAGCAGTCAGGATTTCATTTTACCGTAAGATCAGTATCACTTAAATTTCAAACAGAGACATAAACACATTAGAGCAGTCAGTGTACCCCAGTCTACTGCCGTGTTGGCAGGAGACCCGAAGTTAGTGGAATAAATAAAAAGTTGATTTGACCGGTTCTGGTTTGTTTTCACAGCAGTGGGGCTGTAGTGGTGATAATGTTATCTATATGATTTGGCTTCTCCTCTGGTTTTCAGTCCCTTGGCCTGGAGAAGAGGTTTCACCCATTTAAGAAGGTTCTGTTTGTTTGTTTGTTTTAATTTTTATTGGAGTATAGTTGATTTACAATGTTGTGTTAGTTTCAGGTGTACAGCAAAGTGAATCAGTTACACATATAATACATACATCCACTATTTTTTAGATCTTTTCCCATATAGGTCATTACAGAGTATTGAGTAGAGTTCCCTGTACTATACAGTAGGTTCTTATTAGGTATCTATTCTATATATAGTAGTGTGGATATGTCAATCCCCATCTCCCAGTTTATCCCTCCCCCTCCCTTTCCCCCTTGGTTAACCATAGGTTTGTTTTCTACATCTGTGACTACTGAATTCAATTTTCAAAGAGGAAATAAGAAAGACAAGGATGCAAAGGTGAGATAGGGAAATGGGGAAGTTCAGCAATTCTCTAATGCCTTTTGCTCTTTGGGGCAGCGGTTTAGCTCTTTGGGGCAGCCGTTTAGCGAGAGACGCCTTTAAAGTAAACGTAACCCGAAGCTGTGGAAATCTTTCACAATTAGTTTTAGGCATTCTTCCCCTATGATTGTAGTCGATACATGGTCCTAATAGCAGATGAGCAGCCCTGGGTGGAGACGGTGTTGTTTTGCCCAAACATCTTTGGAGCCAGAAGTTTGTTGCTTGTCACAGAAACTGAAGACTGTTCTCCTGGGAGCATCTCTGTCTCCTAAGTACACAGTAGACGCTATGCTCTGCTATCCACTGGCCCTGAATATTCCCATCCAATACTTCTTGCATCTTCTGCACACGGCAAGGGCCTTAGCTCCTTTGTGAGTCAACGAAAGAAGACGTGTGTGTGTTCACAGTGGTTTTAGGGTTTTGCCAAAACCCCAGTTCTGTTAATTTCATGAAAAATAAATGATTCTTTTATGGGCATGTTTTCCTGAATGTTCAGTTTGTATTTCTGGCCTGTTAAGAGTTTTTTTTTAAACTGCTGATAAGCATTTGACCATATTTGTGAGCGTCTCAAGGCAGCTTGGCACGATGGGTGTAAAATGACAGTAGTAACAAGGACAACAAAAATAGAGTTGACGTTTGTATGTCATTGGCGCTCACTCACTGAGATTTCTTTGTCCTATGTGTTATTAGAAAGGAGAGGGATCCAAGGACAGACGAAACAGGCTCAGTGGGCTGATTTGATTCAGGAAGCTTTTAGTTTTAACCAGTTAAGGTAAGAAGGTCTTCTCATGTTGATGAGAATAATTCAGAGGGCGGCACTTAACAGTAGCATGGACAGGACCATTCTGAGCGGACTGGGAAGAAGAAAGGAGCATTATGCTAGAGCAGGTGCATCTCTGGCAACATTCCGTCGAGCAAACAGTGGCTGGAATTCGTGTTGGGAGCAAACTTATTTCCTGACTATCTGGGTTAGGGAATGAAATTAAACTCTAAGAGTTAAAAAAGTATGTATATATATTTATAAATGTATCATGTATTGGTGCTTATGAGTGTTTGTTAGTAAATTTGATCATTTGTTTATATTCAAAAGTTGACTTTTTTAAGTACAACGAGAATTCATACCCCTCCAGCACATCTGTATCTATGTCAACCCATTTTCTCACGTCTGCGGTTGCCGCTGGTGTGTTTTGACTGCCAAGTTCCTGGTGCTTTTTTCTCACTTAGGGCCTGAGACTCAAAGATATGATATAAATGCTGAGCTGGGTTCTGAAAACCCAGTTAAAATGTATCTCAAAACAGTAATAAAAGTCTGTGGCTGTTCTTCCCTCTTCTTCCCATGATTGTTGAATGACTAAGTAAGAAATTAACCAAGATGACGGTGTGCAGACACCTGGCACAGGCCTTAGCAGATGGGTGTCCCATAAATTGGCATTTTCCTTCACCCTCAGAAGTGCTCTTCAACTTTTCCCCCGAGGACACTCCAGTGTAGAGAGTAGTAAACACAAGAACTCAGGCATCTCTGGATGGTTCACGGACTCTCCTTGAGGACACTGGTGCATCAGGAAGACGTGTCATCGTAATCTTGCGGCTCACCCACCCCCCTGGCACCCATACTATAATTTGAGAAGTTTAGCGTTAATGGCTAATGTCAGACAAGGCAGAAAGGAGTGGTCAGTATATTCACTCCAAGTGCGTTTTGTCATATTTCTTTCTTTTTTTTTTTAAATTTTATTTATTTTTGGCTGCGTTGGGTCTTTGTTGCTGCGCGTGGGCTTTCTCTAGTTGCGGTGCGCGGGTTTCTCATTGTGGTGGCTTCTTTTGTTGAGGAGCACGGGCTCTAGGCATGCGGGCTTCAGTAGTTGTGGCATGTGGGCTCAGTAGTTGTGGCTCGCGGGCTCTAGAGTGCAGGCTTAGCACTTGTGGCGCATGGGCTTAGTTGCTCCGTAGCATGTGGGATCTTCCCAGACCAGGGATCGAACCCGTGTCTCCTGCATTAGCAGGTGGATTCTTAACCACTGCGCCACCAGGGAAGTCCATCATATTTCATATTCTTTGAAATTTGGCCACTTAGAGATAGTTCATAATGCAATTCTCTTCAGCCAGAGGCTAAGCACACACTTGTTTCCCAGTCATTCTGGGCATCAGCAGGGAATAATAAGCATTCCTAAACCCTGCGTTTGTGTATACAGCCATAATGTGGAAATCCGACAAGGACACACCTGTAAAGTACTTAGAATTCTGTGGATTTTAGTTATATGCAGAACTTTAATGGGGGATCTCTGATTGAAGGATAAGATAACAGGGCGGCATTTCTTTACCAACTCAGATAAACGAAAAGAAAAAAGAAATCCTCTTGCTCATCTGGGCATTTCTGAGGCAGCCACTTATTATGGACGATTCTCAATTACCTAGCAATTCATGCAGATAATTAAAATTCTCTGATAGCCCTGAAATTTCATGTTGGTTGTTAGTTTCTTATTTCTGTTGAATGAATCTTACTTCAAAAAACAACTTCTGACACAAAGGGTAACATTTTGAGCAACCACTATCTAGACTATTCAAGTTTTCACATCGAATCTCCCTTCAGCCCTGCAGTGTGGATGTTACCCCCATGTCACGGATGAAGAGACCGAGGTTCAGGGAAGCTAAATACAAGGTCACCCGTGAATTATGGAGCTGAACTGTAACTTCACCTTCCAGACTCAAGACCTATTTTCTCTCTCCTAAACTATTGCCTGCTAGAGATGGGGTAAAATGTCCCAAAAGCTAGGAGAAGGCCAGAAAAAGGCTAAAATTGTGTTGAATCGTCAATTCCTGAGTAAGCAATAATTGATAAATATTTGAGAGAGTTAGTTTCAGTTTCATCAAGTAAAAGTATTGATACGTATCATAAGAAGCAAATGAGATCATGGATTAAAAATACTTTGGGGCTTCCCTGGTGGTACAGTGGTTGAGAGTCCGCCTGCCGATGCAGGGGACACGGGTTCGTGCCCCGGTCTGGGAGGATCCCACACGCCGCGGAGCAGCTGGGCCCATGAGCCTGGGCCCAGCTGAGCCTGCCCGTCCGGAGCCTGTGCTCCACAACGGGAGATGCCACAACAGTGAGAGGCCTACCTACCACAAAAAAACCCCAAAAACCAAAAAAACAACTTTGATACGTTACAAGCAGCAATAAATATGCCAAGGAAGATTGTCGGTCCTTGAAACCTCCGTCCCTTGGGAAGAGTTTGCTCCTGGGACTGTGCCTTTGGTCCTTGTGAGTTATGGGAAGGTCACCATGGTAGCTCCGAAGGGCTGTTTAAACTAGTTGAGAGCTACACATAGTCTGGATAAATAGGAGTTGCCAAACAAAGCAGCATGTTAAACGAGGGTTGTCATGGCCTGTCATGCATGGCCTGTTTGTTGAAGATCTCCAGAACTTTCTGGTTAAAAGGTACACAGGGTTTTTTTTTTTTTTTTTTTTTTTTTTTTTTTTTTTTTTTTTTTTTTGCTGTACGCGGGCCTCTCACTGCTGTGGCCTCTCCCGTTGCGGAGCACAGGCTCCGGACACACAGGCTCCGCGGCCATGGCTCGCGGGCCCAGCCGCTCCGCGGCATGTGGGATCTTCCGGGATCGGGGCACGAACCCATGTCCCCTGCATCGGCAGGCGGACTCTCAACCACTGCGCCACCATGGAAGCCCAGGGTTTTTTTTTTTAAAGGTGAAATTATTTTTATTTTTAAATTGAAGTATAGTTGATGTATAATATTATATGAATTACAGGTGTACAATATAGTGATTCACAATTTTAAAAGGTTATACTCCATTTATAGTTATTATAAAATACTGGCTATATTCTCCATGTTGTACAGTATATCCCTGTAGCATATTTTATACCTAATAGTTGTTGTTTGGTTTTCTTTTTACATGTTTATTGGAGTATAATTGCTTCACAATGTTGTGTTAGTTTCTGCTGTATAACAAAATGAATCAGCTATATATATACATATATCCCCATATCCCCTCCCTCTTGCACCTCCCTCCCACCCTCCCTATCCCACCCCTCTAGGTGGTCACAAAGCACCGAGCTGATCTCCCTGTGCTATGCAGCTGCTTCCCACTAGCTATCTATTTTACATTTGGTAGTGTATATATGTCCATGCCTCTCTCTCACTTTGTCCCAGCTTACCTTCCCCCTCCTGCTGTGTCCTCAAGTCTGTTCTCTACATCTTCGTCTTTATTCCTGTCCTGCCACTAGGTTCATCAGAACCATTTTTTTGTTTTTAGATTCCATATATATGCATTAGCGTACAGTATTTGTTTTTCTCTTTCTGACTTACTTCACTCTGTATGACAGTCTCTAGGTCCATCCACCTCACCACAAATATCTCAATTTTGTTTCTTTTTATGGCTGAATAGTATTCCATTGTATATATGTGCCACATCTTCTTTATCCATTCATCTATTGATGGACACTTAGGTTGCTTCCATGTCCTGGCTGTTGTAAATAGAGCTGCAGTGAACATTGTGGTACATGACTCCTTTTGAATTATGGTTTTCTCAGGGTATATGCCCAGTAGTGGGATTGCTGGGTCATAAGGTAGTTCTATTTTTAGTTTTTTAAGGAACCTCCATAATGTTCTCCATAGTGGCTGTATCAATTTATATTCCCACCAACAGTGCAGGAGTGTTCCCTTTTCTCTACACCCTCTCTAGCATTTATTGTCTGTAGATTTTTTGATGATGGCCATTCTGACTGGTGTGAGGTGATCCCTCATTGTAGTTTTGATTTGCATTTCTCTAATGATTAGTAATGTTGAACATCCTTTCATGTGTTTGTTGGCAATCTGTATATCTTTTTTGGAGAAATGTCTATTTAGGTCTTCTGCCCATTTTTGAATTGGGTTGTTTGTTTTTTTGATATTGAGCTGCATGAGCTTCTTGTATAGTTTGGAGATTAATCATTTGTCAGTTGCTTCGTTTGCAAATAATTTCTCCCATTCTGAGGGTTGTCTTTTGGTCTTGTTTATGGTTTCCTTTGCTGCACAAAAGCTTTGAAGTTTCATTAGGTCCCATATGTTTATTTTTGTTTTTATTTCCATTTCTCTAGGAGGTGGGTCCAGAAGGATCTTGCTGTGATTTATGTCATAGAGTATTCTGCCTACGTTTTCCTCTAAGAGTTTTATAGTGTCTGGACTTACAGTTAGGTCTTTAATCCATTTTGAGTTTATTTTTGGTTACACAGGACTTCGAGAACTCATTTTGAAGCAAACCAAGTACCAGGTTCTCTCTCGCAGCCCCTTGAGAAACTTGCTTCTAAATAGCTGTAGAGCAGAAGGATGAAGGATGCTGCCATGGTTAAGCATGTAGTAAGTAGTCAGAGTTGGTGGTGGGGAATCCACCCTCATGTTTTCTGGACAGCTGGAGCTGTGGGAGCTGATGGATTGTTGCTGGAGCAATGTCTGGTCGTAAATAGTGTGGTTATTTCATGGGTGTCTAAATATTTTCACCCCCGTTAAAAAATTGAAATTGTCAGGCACACAAGGCCTCCCTCAGTGATTTTTCTCTCATCACTATTCATTTTCTGAGAGCATCAGCTGAGGCAGATGTCATAATACCTGGCATGGTAACTAGCATACTGAAGGATGACGTATGTATTTGCTGAATGACAGAAGCCTGGACAGCAGCCAGGCTCAGTTTGTATGACCATCTTGATCCTCATGTAGGATCACCTCTTGGTTGGTCTCTGTTCACATGAAGCTTATAAAATATGTTCGTTGGGTTTTCTTTAATGGACATTTTAATTGAGGTAATTGTCGATTTACATGAGTACAGGAATAATATATATGTAATATATTATAGGAATAATATATAGAGAGCTCGTGTATCCTTTATCCAGTTTCCCCAGTGGCAACATCGTACAACGTAGCCCAATATCACAACCAGGATGCTGACATGGTGACAGTACATCCGTGTCATTCGGACGGTCTGCTGATTTCATTCAAATATGTTTTTTTCAAGTGATTTTAAAGGGGCAGCATATGATTGGGGAGAATAAAAGCCAGGCTGTGGGCTACCGTGGCAGATATGGAACCAGACTTTGTAGACAGCTGTTGGGATGAGGCTGGTTCCCGGATGTGGAGGACAGCTGAGTGTAGGATGACTGGGCTGGGGGAGTCCCCAGTCGAGGAGGACAGGTTTTCCCAGGGCGTGTGTAGGACTTGAGAACAGAAAAGTCTGTCTGGCAGCCCAAAGGCAAGGAGGAGGGAGCATTGTCCTGCATTTTCCAGGGATGGGCTGTCCCCCTGGTGGTCCCACCTGGACCCCCCTTTCCCTCCAGCCTCCAGTCCGCATGGCAGGATCATGTGTGATGGTACGGGAGCTCCAAGTCTGGTCTGCACCCAAATCCCAGACCACACCCTCCCCCTTCGGAACCAGAGTTTCCTGAAGGTTTGAGAAGAGTGAGCCTGTCTTTGTCATCCTTTCCTTTCATGGGGTTGTTTTTCTTATTGGGTTCAGGCAAGCAAATAATTAGGTATCAGAGGGCTGGTAGCGCCTCTTTTTATGCATTGTTTAGCAGTCTATTCCCAAGTCTCATCTGCCCTCAGCAGCCCACACAGCATCCTGCCCCCGTAAGGTGGATCATTAAGGCTAATGGAAATGAAGTCAGCATCTCCACAGAGGGAGACCTGTAGCTCCCCTGACACAGAGGAAGCGGGGAGAGAAGAGGAGGGTAGTGGTGTAGTGTAGGGCAAGGAGTTGGTTCTGTTCCTGGGACCCTGGATGTCATGGGCCCCCTGAGCTTAAGGGGGCTTCTCTGAAGTGGGAAGGTGGTCTTGTTTCTATTTAGGGAGAGAAAAAAAGTCTCAGCATTTTTATGCTCCTGAATTAAATTCAGTGTTCTAGGTTAGAAGATCGAGGTTCCCCCCACCCCCGTCGTTTGCATATGTAGACCTGTAAATGTCTGCATTTCGGACTGTCCAAGTAACTAACTCATGGAATTAACTCTTGCCTCTGAGACAGGCTTTCCCTCTGGGGTGTGCGGACAGCCTGCAGTAATTCCCTGCCTTCGCTTAGCCAAGGGAGACGACATTTGTATAAAATTCCCTTATTTGATTTGCCATCCTCTGCTATAGATTTGGAAAATAAAAGACGCCTTTCACAGGAATTACTAATTGTTAAATAACTGTGTAAACAACAACTTACTATGTGGGAACCCTGAGAACTTTTTTTCCCAGGAAAAGCTAATATAATAATATGCTTTTGAAAATATAATATAATATTATTTAGTACGTTTTAAAGAATCTGGTTTCCAAATTTGCTGCTTCTGGAGAAACTAGAAATTAGAAACTAGAAACTAGAAATTAGTTTCTGAAGAAACTAATGTTATATTTTACTTGGGGAACAATTTCACTGAAATGACCCTTTCAAGGGATTTGGAAAATGCACGTGTTAAATTTTTCTTTTAGGCCTTGACACATAATCAGTTCTCGCTGGACTTTGTTATTCCTGGAAGATTTCTTTCTCTGTCCTCACTTTTTTTGGTTTATTAGGTTCTTCTTCTTAAGCACTGAACATTTTCTTACGGGCATATTCTGATATTTAAGTAAATGGATGAAAATCAGAAAAAGGATGGTGAATTCCTGCTTGATTGCTTTAGATGTTTCTTTGTATTCAAAGATATGTCTCAATGGTTCCAAATGTTCACATATTAGTAAGCAACCAGATCATTAGTTTTTTCAGATTGTGTCAAAATGCCCATTATTACAGAAACACAACTAGCCTTGATGGCTGTGTTTGCCTCCCAGGTTTCATAATGATTTTCTCTGATGCTTTGAAAACCTTGGCTTTCTATATAGTATGTCTAAGCTTGCTTTTGTAAATTAAGGAAAGTGCTCCCCGTATTTTGTATAATATATAAAGACATGAAGAAGAATGTAAAAATCAGCTCTAATCCTGCCACTCAAAAATAACCACTGTTAAAATTCGAAGGTATTTTCCAGGCTTTTTCTATGCATAAATAGTTAACACAATTATTTTCGTATTGTATGTTGTTTCTTCCATTTCTCATTAAATGAAACATCTGGGCAGATTCCTCATATAAATCTCCCCTAAAATACTGTATATGCCTTTTGAATCCCAAGAAACCCACTCTTGGTTTGAAGTGAGCGTCATGGCCCAGTGCACTGCCGCCTCTGTACTAAACAGGGCCCCCATATGTGTGTATGTGTGTGGTGTGTGATGTATGTACGAGTGTGTGGTGTATGTGTGTGTGGTGTGTATACACGTGTGTGTATGTGTGTGTATGTATGTGTATGGGTGTGATGTATGTAGGAGTGTGTGTGTGGTGTGTGTGTGTGTGTGTGTGTGTGTGTAGGGCCTGGGGTTGACCCTCCCTCCTGCAGTCAGAGAACCCTTAGTACCCTCTCATTTTCCTCTCTTGCTCCCTTTCTTCTTTCACCCTGTGTCTGTTTCCTGCACGTTTATTTTTAGTTCTCCTTCCCCGTTGGCCTGTGTAGATCAGAAGCCGGAGGTTGAGTGGCTGCTTATTGATCCTGCTTCCCTGCCTGTGCGCATGCTCCCTGCAGGCGATGGGAGCAGGCTGGCTCCTCTTGGAGAGTGGGCACCAGCCCTGGTCTGCCTCCCTGAGCCTGGGTACAAATGGGGCAACTTTCTTTTGATTCTCTTTCACGTTGACTTTGGGGCCTGAGCTCACTCGTCCTGATGTTGACTTCTAGCTGGAAAAGCATCTCATTCAAGATGGTGAACCCAGTTTTCAGTGTGGGGCTGGCTTTGCCTATCAGGTGACCACGTGAAATGTGTCCTGGGTCCAGCCTGTCTCCTTCTTTCCTCTTCTTTCATTCCCCGTATTAGTCTCGTTCTTTTTATGCTCAGCATTCATTCATTCATATTTACTGGACGTCTTCTATGTGCCAGGCCCTCTGCTTGAGGCCGCATGTGTAGGGATCAGTAGCACAGCCTCTGCCTCGGCCCCTCACCTAGGGAGCC
Source organism: Mesoplodon densirostris (assembly GCF_025265405.1). Taxonomy (NCBI): domain Eukaryota; kingdom Metazoa; phylum Chordata; class Mammalia; order Artiodactyla; family Ziphiidae; genus Mesoplodon; species Mesoplodon densirostris. Next base: position 165,056,402 of record NC_082664.1, read on the forward strand.
AGGTGAGCAGACACGTGTCCAAGGTGGGGGTTGCTTTGATGGTGGGCAAGGGCCATCAGAAACCCAAAGGAAAGTGGGCATAAGTCTGTCCAGGTGCCAGGAAAGCCACCCACGGTGAACTGACACCCCTTCAGGAGTTTGCCAGGTCAACGAGGGGCAGAGGGAGCAGGGCGTGCAGGCAGAAGGAGCAGCACATGTGAAGCTGGAGGCGTAAGCGGTGTGATGTGTTGGTGCAGATCAGGTAGCAGGGTGATCCGTGCAGGAATCAAGGGCAGAAATTGCACTTGGAAAAAGAGGCTGTGGCCACATCATGAAGATTCTTGTATATCAACATGATAACAATAGCTAACACAGGATCCTTATTATGTGTACAACACTGAGCATTTTATAGCTATTAATTCATTTAATCCTCATGGCAATTCTAAGAGGAAGGAACTATTATCGTCTCCAGTTTACAGATAAATAAACTGAGGCTAGGGAGGCTGAGATTTACAGGAAGTCTTTCAGACAGCAGAGGGTGGAACTGGGATTCAAGTCAGGAGTCAACTCTGGGTGACCAGATAGCCCAGAAGTAATTCTCTTTAACAGCTCAGCTTGCTGCCTCTCATACTCCAGAGCTGGACGTTACCGTGCTGGCCCCGAGGGGCCATGGAAAGGTGTCAAGTCATGGGGGAAAGGACCTGAGGTTTGTGTAGATAATTCTTTCTCTTTGGAGACAGATGGAGACTTGATTCTGGAAGGCTGCTTAGAAGTCCCTGCAGTTTTTGTGGGGGAATCTGGTGGAACAGTCTTTTTTTTTTTTTTTTTTTCTCGGTACGCGGGCCTCTCACTGTTGTGGCCTCTCCCGTTGCGGAGCACAGGCTCTGGACGTGCAGGCTCAGCGGCCATGGCTCATGCGCCCAGCCGCTCCGCGGCATGTGGGATCTTCCTGGCCCGGGGCACGAACCCGTGTCCCCTGCATTGGCAGGAGGACTCTCAACCACTGCGCCACCAGGGAAGCCCGGAACAGTCTTTTTAGAATCACTTTCTCAGAATTATATATACTGAAAAGGGAATTCTGGAACCTTTTTTTTTTTTTTTTTTTGCGGTACGCGGGCCTCTCACTGTTGTGGCCTCTCCCGTTGCGGAGCACAGGCTCCGGACGCGCAGGCTCAGCGGCCATGGCTCACGGGCCCAGCCGCTCCGCGGCACGTGAGATCTTCCCGGACCAGGGCACGAACCTGTGTCCCCTGCATCAGCAGGCGGACTCTCAACCACTGCGCCACCAGGGAAGCCCTGGAACCTATTTTTTAAACCAACATTCGTTTATAACAAAACATACCCTATATGCTAATGGAACTTAATGTTTGACTTAAATGAGAAATATGCTGATAGGATTTAAAGTATTTTGCTATGTAATAAAAGGAATTTTTTTTTTTTTATTAGATGCTTTTCTTAAGTCTCTTTGGACCTTCCTTCCAGTTCTGGGTTGGATGGGAAGCTGGCAGTTTTGGTAACAGTACCTTTGGGTACAGCGATTTCTTTGGGGAATTGCTGGAAGACAGGGGAAGCAGCTGCTCTTTGACAGTGACCCTAACTGGTACCTCATCTGTGATGTTTTTTTTTTTTTTATCATTTTTTTGTAGTTATATATATTTATAAAATAAACTTTACATATGTATAAAGTTTTATATATATAAACTTTTAATATATATATAACATAAACTTTACCATTTTAACAACTTTTAAGTATACAGTTCATTGGCCTTAAGTACATTCACATTGTTGTACAACCATCACCACTATCCATCTCCAGAACTCTTTTTATCTTCTGAAACACACTGTACACCCCGTTCAACAACTTCCCATTTCCCCCCAACCCTGCAGCCCCTGGCGACCACTATTCTGCTTTCTGTCTCTGTGAAGTTGACTACTGTAGGTATCTTACATAGGTGGAATCATATAATATTTGTCTTGTTGTGCCTGGTTTATTTCACTTATAATGTCCTCAGGGTTCACCCATGTTGTAGCATGTGATAGAATTTCGTTCCTTTTCAAGGCTGAATAATATTTCACCATATGGATAGACCACATTTTAAAAATTATTTTATTGAAGTGTAGTTGATTTACAATATTGTGTTAATTTCTGCTGTACAGCAAAGTGATTCAGTTATACATATATATATTTACATTTTTTTCATATTCTTTTCCATAATGGTTTATCACAGGATATTGAATACAGTTCCCTGTGCTATACATCAGGACCTTGTTGTTTATCCATTCTATATATAATAGTTTGCATCTGCTAACCTCAAACTCCCAGTACATCCCTTCCCCCACACCCCTCCCCTTTGGCAACCACAAGTCTGTTTTCTATGTCTGTGAGTCTGTTTCTGTTTCATAGATAAGTTCATTTGTGTCATATTTTAGATTCTACACATAAGTGATATCATATGGTATTTGTCTTTCTGTCTGACTTACTTCACTCAGCATGATAATCTCTAGGTGGACAGACCACATTTTGTTTATCCGTTCATCCATCCATGGGTACTTGGGTTGCTTGCATCTTTTGGCTAATGTGAATCATGTTGCTATGAATATATATCAAATATCTGTTCAGTTGTCTGCTTTCAGTTCTTTGGGGTCTTCCATAAAGTTTTAACCCCTCCTAGCTCTGGGTTTGGGAACTATGGTATAGTTGTGTTTATAGGCATGAAAATTGCCTCCTTCTTTTCCTTCCTTTCCTACCATGTTGAATCATACTTAATATTAGCTGCAGATTTCAGGAGGAGCATGTTTTAGAATGGATTCTCCTCCTCACTTTTATGAAATAGGAAGCATAGTGGACATGAGACAGGAAGCACTTACTGACAAGTTCCAAGCAGGAGATGACTGCTCCCCGAGCTGTGGAAGTGCTGGCAGAAATGGGAGGTGGGGGAAGGAGCAAGGAGAGCAGTGCTTATTTGAGCACAGTCTAGGAAGTAGAAATGGGGCATTCACGAGTCTGCACTTCATGGTGGGGCATGAGGAAGAGAGGAGAGTCTAGAGGGAGTCCTATATTTCTAGCTTGGGTGACCGCATGGCCCTATTAACTAGAAGGACTGGCAAATGGGGAGGGTATGGAGAGATGACAGATAGTATATCTACTTCGGACTTCTCCAAATTGGGAGAAGAAACTCCATGGATCTGTGAATGCTCTGCAAGGTGGGGATAATGACTTCACAACTGTCTAATGGAACTAGAAAATGAAATAAAGATACAGTATAATTAATGTGAATTTAGAGTCTTCTTCAAAGAGGATGGTTATATTTCTTTATAGATGTTTCTCTTACTGTGTCAGGATTTTTTATTTTGGTCACATCTGTTGTGAAGCTTAATATCGTCTCGGTTTGTTTCAAAGGTGACAGATGAAACTAGGAGAGTAAATTGATATTCAGTGTCATAAGTTTTTCCACCTGAATTTGTGTACCCAACTCTGAACTTGAATTTGGGGTGAGTCATAATGGATGTTATGAGAAGGGTAATGGGTTCACTTACAGATATCCTGATCTCAAGATGCTGGTGGAGCATCCAGGTGGAGGGAAGTAGTGGTGAGGTATGAAGTTCCAGGGCTTAGGATTAATCTGGGGCTATAGGTAGCCATGAGGTAGGTCATCCAAATGCCCAGGGGGGATGAGATTGCCAGAGAGAAAAAGAAGGCACAAGAAGAGGAGACCAAAGACAGACCAGCCTCTTCTTTGTTCACCTCTGTATCCATATTAGGGGACAGAGTAGATGATAGACCAAGATAAAGAGATGGTGCCTAACCTAGGGATTTTTCATTCCATTATCTTCATGTGCACAACACAAACTCCAGAGCAGGAAGAATGGGATTTCAGTGGGTTGGCTGCAAGAGAAGTGGGAGGTATGGCAGCTGTGTGGGTAGGGGGAGGAGCTCCAGAGGAGGAGGAGGAGGGAGATAAGGGTGAGGGTAGGAGAACTAGGACAGGTGGTGTGTTGGAGGTCAAAGGGAGGAGATTGAGGGGGATGGAAGCCATCAGCTGTTAGATTCCAGAGGGGACAGTGGTTGACCAATGTCCACTGCATTTGGCTGTTAGGAGGCCCTTGTGACCTCTGCCAGAGTTGTTTCAGGTAATGGTGGTGTTTAATCCAAGATGAAATTCTTCCAGCATGTTTTCTCCTTAGCTCTTGGATTCCAGACACTGTCAGTTTGGACATGATTCTTCTCACCGTTCCTTACTAAAAATACCCTTCAGCAATTCAGAACATGTTCTAAGGACTTCCATTATACACTTTATTTTATTTTATTATTTTTTTTTGGTGTAGGTAAATCTATTTTAATTCAAATATGAAAGTTAAAAGAGGAAATTATTTAAAATAGCTATAACTAAAATATGTTTAAAGACAAATATTAGGAATGAATGTAAATTGTGACAATAACTTAAAGTGGGAGAGAAGTTAAAATGTAGTTTTTGTATGTGATTGAACTTAAGTTGTTAACAACTTAAGTTAGACTGTTATAAGATATGTAAGTCCCAAGGTAACCACAAAACAAAAATACCTCTAGAATTTACACAAAAATAAATAGAAAGGAATCAAAGCATGTCAATACAAAAAATCAACAAAACACAAAGGGAGACACCTCAGTTCTTAATATATCATTTTTACAGGTTCTCTTTTATACTTTTTATACAAGGTATACTCTTTTATAGAAGATGGTATATATAATCTTTTATACAAAATCTGCCTGTCCTGCCCCACACATCTACCATGAATTGTTGAAGATCTACAGGGGAGGTATTTTTTTTAAACCATCTTTATTTTATTTTATTTTTTTAACATCTTTATTGGAGTATAATCTCTCCACAAAGGTGTGCTAGCTTCTGCCCTACAACAAAGCTAATCAGCTATACATATACATATATCCCCATATCTCTTCCCTCTTGCATCTCCCTCCCTCCCACCCTCCCTATCCCACCCCTCCAGGTGGTCACAAAGCACCGAGCTGATCTCCCTGTGCTATGCAGCTGCTTCCCACTAGCTATCTATTTTACGTTTGGTAGTGTATATATGTCCATGCCACTCTCTCACTTCGTCCCAGCTTACCCTTCCCCCTCCCCATCTCCTCAAGTCCATTCTCTAGTAGGTCTGCATCTTTATTCCCATCTTGCCCCTAGGTTCTTTGGAACATTTTTTCTTTCTTTCTTTCTTTTTTTTTTTTTTTTTTTAGATTCCATTTATATGTGTTAGCATACGGTATTTGTTTTTCTCTTTCTGACTTACTTCACTCTGTATGACAGTCTCTAGGTCCATCCACCTCACTACAAATAACTCAGTTTCGTTCCGTTTCATGGCTGAGTAATATTCCATTGTATATGTGTGCCACATCTTCTTTATCCATTCGTCTGTTGATGGACACTTAGGTTGCTTCCATGTCCTGGCTATTGTAAATAGAGCTGCAATGAACATTTTGGTACATGAGTCTTTTTGAATTATGGTTTTCTCAGGGTATATGCCCAGTTGTGGGATTGCTGGGTCCTATGGTAGTTCTATTTTTAGTTTTTTAAGGAACCTCCATAATGTTCTCCATAGTGGCTGTATCAATTTACATTCCCACAAACAGTGCAGGAGGGTTCCCTTTTCTCCACACCCTCTCTAGCATTTATTGTTTGTAGATGTTTTGATGATGGCCATTCTGACCAGTGTGAAATAATATCTCATTGTAGTTTTGATTTGCATTTCTCTAATGATTAGTGATGTTGAGCACCCTTTCATGTGTTTGTTGGCAATCTGTATATCTTCTTTGGAGAAATGTCTATTTAGGTCTTATGCTCATTTTTGGATTGAGTTGTTTGTTTTTTTGATATTGAGCTGCATGAGTTGCTTGTATGTTTTGGAGATTAATCCTTTGTCAGTTGCTTCATTTGCAAATATTTTCTCCCATTCTGAGGGTTGTCTTTTGGTCTTGTTTATGGTTTCCTTTGCTGTGCAAAAGCTTTTAAGTTTCATTAGGTACCATTTGTTTATTTTTGTTTTTATTTCCATTTCTCTAGGAGGTGGGTCAGAAAGGATCTTGCTGTGTCAAACAGTGTTCTGTCTATGTTTTCCTCTAATAGTTTTATAGTGTCTGGCCTTACATTTAAATCTTTAATCCTTTATGAGTTTATTTTTGTGTATGGTGTTAGGGAGTGTTCTAATTTCATTCTTTTACATGTAGCTGTCCAGTTTTTCCAGCACCACTTATTGAAGAGGCTGTCTTTTTTCCACTGTATATTCTTGCCTCCTTTATTAAAGATAAGGTGACCATATGTGCGTGGGTTTATCTCTGGACTTTCTATCCTGTTCCATTGATCTATATTTCTGTTTTTGTGCCAGTACCATACTGTCTTGATTACTGTAGCTTTGTAGTATAGTCTGAAGTCAGGGAACCTGATTCCTCCAGCTCTGTTTTTCTTTCTCAGGATTGCTTTGGCTATTTGGGGTCTTTTGTGTTTCCATACAAATTGTGAACTTTTTTGTTCTAGTTCTGTGAAAAATGCCAGTGGTAGTTTGATAGGGATTGCATTGAATTTGTAGATTGCTTTGGGTAGTAGAGTCATTTTCACAATGTTGATTCTTCCAATCCAAGAACATGGTATATCTCTCCATCTATTTGTATCATTTTAATTTCTTTCATCAGTGTCTTATAATTTTCTGCATACAGGTCTTTTGTCTCCTTAGGTAGGTTTATTCCTAGGTATTTTATTCTTTTTGTTGCCATGGTAAATGGGAGAGTTTTCTTAATTTCACTTTCAGATTTTTCACTCTTAGTGTGTAGGAATGCCAGAGATTTCTGTGCATTAATATTGTATCCTGCTACTTTACCAAATTCATTGATTAGCTCTAGTAGTTTTCTGGTAGCATCTTTAGGATTTTCTATGTATAGTATCATGTCATCTGCAAACAGTGACAGCTTTACTTCTTCTTTTCTGATTTGGATTCCATTTATTTCTTTTTCTTCTTTGATTGCTGTGGCTAAAACTTCCAAAACTATGTTGAATAATAGTGGTGAGAGCACTATTGGGCAACGTGGTCTTGTTCCTGATCTTAGTGGAAATGATTTCAGTTTTTTACCATTGAGGATGATGTTGGCTGTGGGTTTGTCATATATGGCCTTTATTATGTTGAGAAAAGATCCCTCTATGCCTACTTTCTGGAAGGTTTTTATCATAAATGGGTGTTGAATTTTGTTGAAAGCTTTCTCTGCATCTAATGAGATGATCATATGATTTTTCTCCTTCAATTTGTTAATATGGTTTATCACGTTGATTGATTTGCAAATATTGAAGAATCCTTGCATTTCTGGGATAAACCTTACTTGATCATAGTGTATGATCCTTTTCATGTGCTGTTGGATTCTGTTCGCTAGTATTCCATTATACATTTTAAATACCAGTATTTGAACTCAGATACCTCTAGTTTTCTCTCCTGTGGCATTGCCTCAAAACTCATATTATCCTTATTTTACCAATAAAATGGGGAATGCTTTTGGTTTCTGGGATTCCCAGCCCTCAAGATGCTTGAGGAGTCAGTTAGTGGGAATCTCCATGGTTCACAGGTAGTGTGTTTGAGTGACCCCGGGATCCTAGGGGCCCTCGGATGACCTTGGGCAAGGTAGGGTGTATCTACCAACTCCCCTTAGCTTCTGTCCTTGGACTGTTGTTTAAATGACTTCCCTGAAAAGCAGGGCTGTCATGGATCCCAATCTTATTTACTCTAGGTGTTTTTGAGCTACTGCTGTTTTGTGAATCTGTTCCACTGACTTTGATAGTAATAATAATAAAATAATAATAATAAAATAATGATAATAATAAGTAGAGTGTATTGAGTATCTACCGTGTTTGGAGCACCATAGCCAGTGCTTGACATCTATCATCTATCTCATTTAATTCTTACATTGTAGTCTATCATCTATCTCATTTAATTCTTACATTGTAGCCTCATGAGGTGAGTGCTATTAACCCCCTTTCTTGAGTGAGGAAACTGTGACCCAGAAAAAATTGTCACTTTCTCGAAGCCAGTGGTTCTCAAACTTGGGTGAACATCAGAATCCCCGGATGGTTTGTTGAAACCCAGGCTGCTGGGCCCCATCTGCAGAGCTTCTGATTCAGCATGTCTGTGATGGAGCATTAGGAGTTGTATCTCTAACGGGTTCCTGGGTGCTGCTGCTGCTGCTGCTGCTGCTGCAGGGACTGCACTTTGGGAACCACTGCTCAGAGCCATTCAGCTAAGCGGCAGGACAGGGATTCACACCTGGGCCTGTCCGACTGCGGGTGTGCCCTCTGCTTGATGGTAAGGGCACCTCGGGTCCCCTGCAGTGGAGGGACAGTGCTCGCTGCCCAGGGTGGATGGACTAAGGGCTTCCTGGTGGGAGATTCAGGTGGGCGGCTCTTTCTCTTTTAGATGAGATTTTGGCATGCACGGGGGTAACGAGGCAAAGGGAAGGGGTGGTCGCAGGAGCTGAGAGAGGGCTTTGCCAATGCAGAACTTCAGACATTAATAACATGGACCAAAAGCCTGCCTGCTTTATGATTGCTATGAGCTGGCAGTTCTAAACAATGTCTGGATAATGCTCCTTTCCCCACTCCCTTTATATGCTACCGCCTGGCAGCTAAAACACCTGAATACCCTTCATTGTTGGGGCTCTGGAGGCTCCCAGTCAGGGACCTCATCTTCTACTTCTGTGTTTTCCACACATGACTAAGTGCTGGGTCCACTTCTAATTGCTAACGCCTTCCGTTTTCATCTTGATTTTGATGCTAAAATAATCGAATTTAAAATAGTCAAGGAGTAAATGAAATACTACGGACCCTTACATTTGGTAGGTAAGTTCCGTAGCGGTCCCTTCTCTCGCCCTCCCTGTGTATCAGACAGAGGTCTGACCCCTGGACACAGGTGAACCGGATGAATCCTCACGATGACCTTGTGAAGTGGCTTCTGTTATCATCCCCGTGTGATGAGTGAGGACCTCCGTGTCCTCACCGCACAGAGATTCAGTGACGTGCCTGAGGTCAGACGACTGGTGTGTGGGCAGAGCCGGGCTTCCTGCCGGGCAGCCCAGCTCCAGAGCCCAGGCACTTAACCACAATGCTATAGTGCCCCTCAGGCAGATAGCGGGGGCCTTAATGAGCGTGCATCGGATGGGCACGTCAAAATGGATAGACATATGAGATGCCAGCAATCCGGGGTGCACCATTCTCCAGTCAAAGCAGGATGCTGTGTGGGTCACCCGCTCTACTTGGTGATTACTCTGGGTGCACTCAGGATACCAGAAGATCCCTCTGAGATGCAGCCCATCTTTCCTGCAGGCTGCTGCAGCATTTACCTCCGCTGTAATGAAACATGTTTTCCCTCGAGGGGGTGGTTACTGGTATTTATAGAGCATCGTATAGCTGAAGAGCTCCAGAAGCAATCATTACGTCTTTCATGCTTTTAGCATCCCTCTGAAGAGCGGGAAGTGAACTGGGGTCGCTGCTTCTGCTCCCTCTCCCCTCTTGTCTCCATCCCTGCCCCCGTGGTCCACAGAACGCACTCAGCAGTGATGTGATAGAGCAGACGGGGCATTTGGAGGGGGAAAGGCATTTCTTGCAGTTCACGTTCAGAGCTGGGTGGATGTGTGGGGACCACTTGTGAGGGCCTTGAGGTCATCTCACCTGCATTCCCACTTCCTTTGTACCACATGGTAACTAAACTGGAGAAATAAACTTCTCGTTGAAGAAATCTTACCAGTCATAATCACTATTCTCCTCAGGCTCAAGGAAAGAAAGTTGGAATAATGGAATTTTTTTTCCTTCTCAAGCAGTGAATTCTTCTGTCTTGGCAGCTACAGTTTTCAAGATGAGCTATTCAGAGGACTAGCAGAGAAAATAAAAAGGGATGAGGTCTGGGAAACTTCAGCGTTAGTGGCTTTTTTCCATATTCGTGTGTATATTACACACACATTGGCATCTGTGCTGGCTTCCAAGACAAGCCCACGGGGCATGCACGATAAACAGCTTGTGATTGTGACTGTCTTTTGTCACACGATGTAATTGGATTCAGCAGCAGCACCTGAAGATAGACTACAAGGAGATAAGACTAATTTCGGTCCTCTGAACTCACCGATGGGGTGCCGTATTGGTGCTGGAGGGTTCTTTGTTTATCCCAATGTTTTCCATTACTGAGGGTGGAATCAAGCCTAGATAAATAAGATTCTGCTGTTGCTAGAGTGCATGAAATTTTCAGACATTAGAATCTCCTGTGTCAGGGTTGTTAATAATCATTTTCCTGGCCGGATCACAGCGCTAGCTAAGTGTTCAAGAGATAATACAGTCCGAGAAGTACCTTTAGCTTTTTTTGTAATCCTTCATTCTGATAATTCCTGGCTGGATCAGCTTCCTCCTTCCTACCATTAAGCATCTCTGTCCGGCCATTTCCTGTGTGTGTGGGTCTGGCAAAGCCCCGAATTCCAGACTTTGGGAGACTCCAGTCTATGTTGGTTGAGAGGCCATCATTCGGTCTCACGCTTTTGTTTTAAAACGTTTTAATTTTTTTTAAGGATCTGATTTCTTAACTGGGGAACAGTGGCTCCAAGTTCAGGTCGGTGAACCTAACCCAGCCAAGGTCCTGGGAGCTGAAAAGGGCCGGGTGGAGTTGGCATTCTGAATGCTTCACTCTGTGCTTATCTACGTGTCTGTCACCCAGGAGCTTTGCAATCGGAAAGACATCAATATGGCACCAGCTGGGTTCTGAGCTCCGGCTCCGCCCAGGCATCCTCCTCCCTCTTCTGGCCCCAGCCCTGGGGTCCTTCTTTTCTCCCTTCCTTGAGTACCTGCTTTGCAGCCAGTGACACCCAGTCACTGTTTGCCTTGGTGTTTCACCTCCGAATAAAGGAAGATGAATTAAATATGTTAGGGGAAAGTAAGATCTGGGACAAAACAAGAAAAAGGAAGCACGCAGGAAGACCTTTGAAAACGGGTCATACAAGACTTCTCCCTCCTTCCCTGCAGGAAGGCAAAGATCAGAGATGGAGAGCTGTCATTATCCCCTATGTATTTGAGGAGAGAGCCAAAGTTCTAGGAAACGCCAGGAAAGTCAGGGAGCCTTCCAAGACAGCTGAGGGAAGCCAGCAGGGTCGTCGCTCAGGGGAGGATGAGCTCATACAAGGGGACCACTGTGCAGTGGAAATGATAACTTCCCCGGGCCTCAGCCATGGCAAACAGCTTCCTGGGGATGGCTTGTGGAGTTCAGCCTGGTCTGTGCCTTTTTTTTAGATGTTCTCCCGGTTTCTAGCATGTGTCCTGTGGCTTCGATGGAGAAGCCATTCTGCAGCTGCTTTTGGGGTGACCGTGACTCTGGGGGCCGGGCGTGTGCCCGTGAGGGAGGAACAGATGTGGGCAGAAGGAACTGTGGACTTCACGGCGTGCACAGCTGTTTCCTTCTTGGCCTCTTCCTTGCTCCTCTGACCCCAGCCTTTTTCTTTTATATCCCCAGTGCCCATCTAGCGTGGGAAGGTTGTATATTCGATGCCCATCCAGTGCAGAAAGGTTTGCTCTTCAGACGTATGTGCTGAGCAGAGCTGAGAGGAGCTTTCCTGAAGGAAATGCTCTGACATTCTGAGCGAACTCACTGCTACCCATACGGGCATTTGTACATAAGAATGCAAACGGGCCTGAAATAGACTGTATTAGTAAGTGTCACAGAGGAGCGAGATGTATTTTTAGCAGATATGGCTAAAGCAGATTATTGCAGTGAGTGAGGGAGAGGGAGGCGAGGGGAGGGCTGGGCGCTGAGGCTGAGGGTCATGGCCGCCTCGCCTGTTCCCCTGGAGCTGAAACACTGATGGGGCCTGAGTCTGCCTGGCCTGGTGGCGGCTCCTGGAGGATGGAGGGCCTCTTGAGGACCCTGTGCTGGTTCTGGAGCCCCTGCGCCCCTGTTTCTGCATAGAGACAGGTAGCGTGACTGTGGTGAAGCCAGTGGATCATGTCCAGAAAGGCCAGTGGCAGTGAACCCCCCAGGCTCGGCGGAGGAGCTCAACCACCCACATGTGGTGGCCACCACCCGCCTCTGACTTGGTGGAGGACGGAGAGGCCCGGGCACGCAGAGCTGTGTAAGCTGGGGGAGGTGAGGGCAGTGGTTGGCAGGGCTGGGAGCACCCCAGGGTCCTGGGAGGGAAGGCAGGGGCTCAGGTTGTGGTGGCCAATTGTGCAGCTTCGGCCACAGCACCCCAAACTCTCTCTAGTTCAGTTTCTTTATTTGCGAACACAGGGTGTTAACATTGTCTCAGAGACTCATGAGTCCCAACAGGGTCACAGACCAGGGAAGCTTGGATCTTTGACAAGAGCATTGTTCAAAATTCCAAGAAGTCATTTTTTTCCCCTGCAGATTAGACAGCAATATGGGTATGTCATTGTCTCTTGTAATGGCACTATTCATGATAGAACAAAGTTCAACCCCAGGCGGGTCCTCCCGGTGTCCTTGTGGGCCTCTGGACAGAGGGCCTTTCGCTAAGACACTTTCCACACCCTGGAGTCCCATGGCTGTGTTCCAACCCTGAAGTCTGGTTTCTTTATGTTGGCCAAGTTCACTCTGGGATCCTCAGCTTTGCATGGACCCCTGACACCTGCCCCTGGATTCCCCCTTGTAGAAAACAGCCATTCCTATTGTGATGGTTAATTTTATGTGTCAACTTGACTGGGATCTGGGGTGCCCAGACATTTGGTCAAACGTTACCCTTGAGTGTGTCTGTGAGAGTGTTTTCGGATGAGATTAATATTTAAATCAGTAGACTGAATAAAGCAGATTGCCCTCCCTAGTGTGGGTGGGCCTCATCCAATCAGCTGAAGGCCTGAATAGAACAAAAAGGCTGACCCTCCTCTAAATCAGAGGGAATTCCCTTTAAAAAAAAATAGAAAAGTACCCTTTTATTGAGAGGTAAGACAAGTGTATTTACAATATTCAGTTGTTAGATCATATAATCTGTGATATATAATTCTGATGGACTTTGAACTAGGACATTGGCTTTATTTGAATTGAAATAGCAGCTCTTCATGGGTCTTGAGTCCGCTGGCGTTCAGACTGGAACTACACCATCAGCTCTTCTGGGTCTCCACTTGCCTACTCACACTGCAGACCTTGCAACTTGTCTGCCTCTGTAATTGTGTGTGCCAGTTCCTTATATTAAGTCTATTTATTGATTCTGTTTCTCTGGTTCTATTGCTTCTGTTTCTCTGTAGAATGCTGACTAATACAGCCATCTGCCAAGTACAATCATACTTTTGTGGCCCACCCCAGATGCCCTCAGCTCTGTTTCAGGATTTCCTAGGAAGGCAGTGAATGAGCAGAGCAGTAGAGGTTGGGGGTCTCATGGTCTAGTCTTCATGTAACAGCTAGTGGGTCAGAGACTTACAGTCACAGGGGCTTTACTTTTAGAAAGTACAGTGCGTAAAAATGTAAACCGGTGCAAAAGGAGAAGTTAGGAGCTAATTTTTCACTTGAAAAATAGGTTTCTCCACAAGGTCCCTTTAATGAACAAGCTCCCTCTTTTCTATTGAAGATTTGGATTTACACATGGATTACCTCCAGTGAGCTCCCAGCCTCTCCTGCTGGACCTTGAGTGACCTTATTGATCAATTCACAAGGTTAATAATATGATGGCTTATTTCACAGACTGTTCTCGAACAGCTGGCATGGACCTGGGAGTTGCCCTGTGGCAGAGAGAGCTTTGGTTGGTTTGTACCCTTTTTGTTTATTTGGGTTTGATTTTATTGGATTGACCCCGAGTCAATATTTGAGTCCTTTTCTCATCATTCAAGGGCTTGCGGCAAGCCTCAGCTCACCACTGCAATGACACGTATCCCAGAGGGAAGGCGCCAGGGAACTGGAATCATTTCTGATGGGTCCTACCAGCGATTCCTCTCGTCAGAAAGTGGCGTCAGGCTCAAAAGAGCTCTCAAGAGTCAATGGGATGGAGATTTTTCTGTCTGTCTTGACAGCAGAATGCTCTGTCCAACACAGACCCTTGGCAGGAGTCAGCAGATGTCAGTATTTTCTGAAATAGAAGTGTAAAAATATCTATTCATAGATGCTTATTCAGTAATAAGCAAAGCTTATGGGCCCCGGCCCCTCCATTCTTGTGTTAATAACCTGGGCATTTCAGGGTCTCTGTTGATCAGCACAAGCCTGGGAAACACCCCCTCCTCGGGTCTCAGGACACCTTTCCCAAGCTCCCCTCCCTTCCCAGATGTCACCCACACTCATTCCCACCACATCATTCACCCTAAGATGAAAGTGACGGATAACAACTTAGTAGGATGCTTCAGAGACTTGCAAGTGCGAGGTCAAGTTAATGATGTTAATCGCTCTTTAAAGGGTGCAGATTTTTTTTCTGAGGATAGAGGCCTCCCAAACTCCCCCAAATCACAGAGTGGGTACCCCAATCCTTTACGTGATGGTGATTCTTCCATATGCCCTGGATGAGTATTCTGTGAGAAAATGACTTTATCTTTAGAGTCTCCTACGAAGCCCCAAATGAAGTGTGGACTCGACTTATCAGACCACAGCAGTCGGCAGTGACTCTGTACGGTGCAGGTGTCAGAGTAGATATTTTAAAAAGTTAATTTATGTATTTATTTATTTATTTTTGGCTGCGTTGGGTCTTCATTGCTGCGCGCAGGATTTCTCTAGTTGCGGCGAGCGGGGGCTACTCTTTGTTGCGGTGCGCGGGCTTCTCATTGCAGTGGTTTCTCTTGTTGCAGAGCATGGGCTCTAGGCACGTGGGCTCAGTAGTTGTGGCTCGCAGGCTCTAGAGCGCAGGTTCAGTAGTTGTGGCACACGGGCTTAGTTGCTCTGCGGCATGTGGGATCTTCCCGGACCAGAGCTTGAACCCCTGTCCCTCATTGGCAGGCGGATTCTTAACCATTGCGCCACCAGGGAAGTCCCCCGAGTAGATTTTTTTAATAGAGGTCGTCCACATGATGTGAATTAACGGAGTGATTTCCCACGCTTCCCTTTTGTGGTAGTTCCTGCAGCGTGTGTACCTGCTCATGTTATTTATACCTTCCCTTTCATCTCTACCACCTCTTGCCCGAGCTTTTATCTCGAGCCCTCACATTCACTGGCCTCAGGTTGACCATCTACATCGCAGGCAGCTCTTTGCAAGCAGAGGCCAGCTCTGCAGAGAGCCATGCGCTGCCAGGAGACACCTCAGGGGTGCATTCCTACCTTCAGTACAAGCGGAGCGCGCTGGTAAACACTGTGTCCCCTGCTCTAGATAGCATGGGACAGCTGTGAACGGGGCAGCCACGCTTGCAGACCCACGCATGAAAGGTGTGGGTGACATCCAGCCAGGGCATAGGAGGGAGCTGGCCAGCGCCTCCCTGGGGGGTCTCCAAGGTTTTCTGAGTGCGATCTCCAGGGGCCCCTGCCTGGGAGCAGTGCTCCCCTGTACCGCAGCCCTCGCCTCTGCTGTGAAGCCTTAATTGGGCCTGGGAAACCACTCAAGGGTTGTCCCATCTCTGCCTAGTAGGTGGAGGCAGAGGACGACGTCGAGACGTTGTTTTGAAATTAATTAGAGTGCGATAAGTGTTATGAAATAGCAATACAGCCCGTGGAAGTGCCATCAAAGCCAGCTGCTGGCAGGGCACTCTGACACCCTGACTTGCTAGATGCTTTTGCCACCCGTGGCTGTTAGGTTCCTGTGGTGTGGAACGGGCGTTTGGGGGCCCACCCCAGCTTAATCGGAAGTCAGGGAAGTGATGGAGGGGGAAGGAGGCGTTAAGACAGAAGGAGGAAATGGGATGGGTGTTGAAGAAGAATATCAGGATGCCATTCCCACTGCCCCTCCGTTGTTACTTTCTTTGTGTAACGGAGTAAGGCCAGGTTCTCCTGCTTCATTCACTTTGTAGTGAAAAGGAAATAATGCTGTGCAGACCCTGGGGATCTGATAATGTTTACTGAGTTGGACACAGTCAGATTTCCATGGCCCATTTCCATGCCTTTTGCAGAATCATCCTGCCCCACTCACATTCGATTGTAACTATGGGTCACTGGAGGCTGTGCATGTGTGCGTGCTATGGACTGAATGTTTGTGTCCCCCCAGAATTCATGTTGAAACCTAACCCCCAATGTGATGGTGTTAGGAGTTGGGGCCTTTGGGAGGTGATTAGATCATGAGGGTGGAGCCCCCTTGATGGGATTAGTGCCCTTATAAAGAGATCCCAGAGAGCTCCTTGTCCCTTCCACCATGTGAAGACACAGCAAGAAGATGGGAAGTGGGCTCTCACCAGACACTGAATCTGCCAGCGCCTTGGACTTCCAGCCTCAAGAACTTGGAGAAACAAATGTCTGTTGTTTAGAAGCCACCCACTCTATAGTGTCCTGTTGTAACAGCCTGAAAGAACTAAGTGTCAGGTGTCTAAGGACGGACTCTCAAGCCTTGATAGAAAATATCTGGGCATGTCTGGGCCATGCTGTTCTGCTTTGTAACTGATGGCAGGTAATTGAGCTCATCAGGCTGGACAGAGTAGTCACCAAACTAAGGGCAGAGGTTAAATCGGGTGATGTTGCTTTTTTCGGGAACACGTTGATTTATTTTATTAACTTGTGTTTTTGTTTTAAAGTCATACAGCCTCATGGGATAAGTTCACTTTAAATTTACTTTCAGAGGTGATGCAAAGTTAAGGAGATGTATATATATATATATATTTTTTTTTTTTCTGCATCTGGAAGGACAATTCCTTTTTCTAAAAGAAAATCTCACTAGAGTGAAAGATCCCCAGACTCCACCATCAGAGGCTGAGTAGTAGAAGAATTCTGACTTCAGAATGAGTGCTGACTCTGTATCCCTTCTCTGCCACCTACCAGCCGTGAGAACCTGGTGAGTTGCCTCCTTTCCTCACCTGTAACATAGTGTGAGCAGATTCGCTGAGATGATGGCACAGAGAGACACTCATTAAAATATCATTCAAAGCCCTGTAGCAGTGATTTGCCACCATCTTCTGTTTAATACATTTCTAGCTGGAGGCTTAATTTTTTAAAAAATATGTGACCTCTTTGAGAAGGATCATTCTGGACAGCAACGACTGTGGATTTCATGGCTGCCGGCCCCGGGCTTGTGTCCCCCTGCTCTGGGGCCCTTCTCCAAGGTGGGAGGTTGGAAGCAGAGAGCCTAGAACACCATCGTGATGGCTTCCCTTCACTAGGAAACGGGAGGAACACAAATACACATCCAGCAGCTGTCATTTGCAATCATATCCATTTGTGCAAGGGCCCTGTGGCCAGTAGGGAGACCTTTCCCGTAAGGGGAGCTGGCTCCCTCTCCCCCACAGTCGTGTGGTCTCCCAGCCTGCCCGCTGGCACATATGAGTGGCCTGGTAGACACAGGGCTTGGAGCTCTCTGAGCTGGAACCAGGACCTGGCTACTCTTGTCCCTGCAGTTGACCCCAGATTGTTCCTCTTCCGGGGCGGATTTTATGGCCCCACTCCTGCCTGTTTTTGCCTGAGTGCATACTCCCAGCATCCATAGTGCTGCCTATGTGGTTCCCTGGTGGCCAGTCTGGCAGGTGCAATGCGGTTTATCATCAATGGATGAAACCCTTGAACACTTGCTTATATATTCTTGTCAGTAACTTAACCCGGCATTGTGACATGTTCCCTGACCCACATAGACAGAGTCTCTATAAACAACCGTTTTGCCGTCTCCAGTCTGCCACTTGGGCTGGCTTGAAAACAGGTCTTTCTGGTGTCTCCTAGAAGCAAGTGGCAGTGGGGCCAGCAGCAGTGATTTCTGTGAAGTCTGAGGAGCCCAGGCTGACATCTGGAGGTGGGCAGGTGCCTTTGGGGTGCAGAGTGGCCCTGCTGGAGAAGTGGCCAGCACACACAGCCTAACCCGCCTTACGAAGTCTTAGGGTCAGAAGGAACCGTTCAAGATCCTCCCGTGCAAGTTCTTCACCTTTTCACATTGCCTAAAATATCTGATGCCAGCTGTGCATGTTCTCACAAGAAAAAGGCACATATGCACACACACACCTGCAATTTTGCAGACAATTTCAGGAGTTTACCGACTGTCTGAAATTTATATATGAACCACAGATAAGAGACAACTGAGCCAGGGTACTCTGGATCGCCCCATTCCCTTATTCACTGGTGAAAAGACTATGGTGCCCTCATTTCTGGCTACCTAGCTAGTTTGTGGCTGTTTATATATGTTGGATATTAACCCCTTATTGGTCATATCATTTGCAAATATCTTCTCCCATTCAGTAGGTTGTATTTTTGTTTTGTCGATGGTTTCCTTTGCTGTGCAAAAGTGTTTAAGTTTAATTAGGACCCGTTTGTTTACTTCTGCTTTTGTTTCCTTTGCTTTAAGAGATGGATCCAAAAAAAAATATATATATATATATATATATTGCTGTGATTTATGTCAGAGAGTGTTCTGCCTGTGTTTTCCTCTAGGAGTTTTATAGTATCTGGTCTTAAATTTAGGTCTTTAATCCATTTTGAGTTTATTTTTGTGTATGGTGTTAGAGAGTGTTTGAATTTCATTCTTTTAAATGTAGCTGTCCACTTTTCCCAGGACCATTTATTGAAGAGATTGTCTTTTCTCCATTGTATATTTTTGCTTCCTTTGTCGTAGATTAATTGACCATAAGTGCCTGAGTTTATTTCTAGGCTCTCTATTCTGGTGCATTGACCTATGTGTCTGTTTTTGTGCCAGTACCATACTGTTTTGATTACTCTAGTTTTATAGTATAGTCTGAAGTCAGGGAGCATCACATCTTTGTTTTTAAGCATCTGCCTGCTCAGACCCAATCCCAGTTGTCCTATGGGCAGTGAGAATGAGCCTGTCATTAGAAATTCATTTTTATAAATGGTGTCAATTACATTTCTTTGGTAGTGGAGAAATCACACTCTTAGAGAATGAATGCAAAAGGAAATTAAAGACACCACCACCAGCATAAATAGATGAGGAATTCATAAGTATTATAATATCTTATGGAGAAAAGATGATGTCTTTTAGCCTAGAATAGTGCCTGTGACATCAACCTGTTTGTATATCTGTTTTAAGTTATTCATTTTATGTGGGGGTGGGATCAAGTGGATTGAAGATTAGTTGCCAGTGAGGATACACTTGTTTTCTGGTGGAAGCCCTCCCCTCACCTGAGCTTTACAAATGGGAAATGTTTTAAAATGCAGGAATTGCAATTTGAGGATGGGGAGGGAAAATACTGTGTGAGAGTCATTGAAGGACTATTACAGGAGGTTTATCTTTGGACTTGAGACATGGCTTAACGTAATGAAGATCTTTTCAGCACAGTGCTTGTGGAAGGGGAAGTACTGCTCCTGCCAGGGGTCTTCAAGGGGAGCTATGAATTTCTCAGCAAAGTGGGGTGTTCCAGGACTGGCAGGTGTCATGTCAGTACTGACAAAAAACCCTCAGCCATGAATAGTACATCTGATGAAGGCAAATACTAGAAGAAGCTTAAATTCAGTTACAGAACCAGATTATCAAGGGTGGATTATCTCTGGGAAAGGTTCAATCCCAGGCTAGCTTCACTCTGAATATTTTTGGCATGCAGCTTATTTTTGAGCTGTTTTTCCTTCTCAGTTGGTGTGTGCTTGGGAAATGCATGCTAATTTTTACACACACACATATTATATGAGAAAGTTATACAGAGGAAGGCAGACCTGCTTCCTTGTCTCCCCTCCCCCACCCATATCAGGCCAGCCAGGTGTATCACCAAGCCTGATAGTTTTGCATTTGCTTTTGTATTAGCTGTGGCCTCGGATTTTTTTGGTCACTTTTCACCTTTATTGTTTTGGTTGATTAAGAGCTGACTATCTCATTGTTTTGAGTTTGAGAGCTAGTAAAAAAAGCTGATTCTAAACATACACTAGAAGTCAGTGGGATAAGGTTGTCTTGGAGATGGAATTTGTTTCAGGAGAAAATCTCATTTAGGATTAAAGACACCACTGTCAAAATCCTGCAATTTAAAAAAACGTTGGGAATTCCCTTGTAGCCCAGTAGTTAGGACTTGGTGCTCTCACTGCTGGGGAAGGGGCCCAGGTTCAATCCCTGGTTGGGGAACTAAGATCCTGCAAGCCACACAGCACGGCCAAAAAAAAAAAAAAAAAAAAGAATAAACTGTGAACTAATGGGCTGAAAACTTAGATTCTGGTTCCTTTCAAAGGAAGCACATTTTTTTTCACTCTTGTGTATTTCTCGCAACAAAATTTGCTGCCACAGTGAAAGCCCATGCTGTTTTTGAGAAAGGAAAGTGCCTTCAACTTTTTTACTGCCTAAAACATTCTCAGATGCAAATAGTTTTTTCTTCTAACTGTCATGTGTACACATGACTTTATGACAATGCAGGATACAATGATGACGTCAATTTTGTGACTGTTTAGAATGAACTGAATGTTATCAAGAATATTTACAGTTAGTTCAAACAATGATATGCCTTTTGCATGTATCCAAGTCTTTAACGGGTCAGTTCTTTCCAGTTTAAAAAAAAAAAGTCTTAATTTTTAAAATCAAGATTTTTTTTCCAGTTAAGGGAGCAAAATATTTAGCTCTCCAAGAAATGCAGGATGCCAGAATGGTTCATTTGGGTGTATTACTCACTTAAGGTTTTATATACTTTGGAAAGTTAAGGAATAAATATTTAGGCAATTTTGAAAGGATGGCGAGATGCCAATATGTTACTCTAGCAGAACACAGAAAGAATGTACAGGACAATTTATTGTTGTCTGTCAAGGATTTAATGATGTGAAAGATGTAAAAAATTGAAGATATATATTCACTTACTGTAGAGAAAGCTTCTTTCTCCTTAAATGTTCTTTTAAACGTCTGTGTTTGCTTAAATGTTCCTTTGTTCACTAAAGGATATAGACAAGTGTCTTAGTAAATTAACTTGGTTGTTAATGTCTTTTTGAAGTTCATATTCAGGTTTAAAATTTCAGACTGTTGAAATTTAATATATCAGTTAAGATTAAGGTTGGCTGAAAGTCATAGAAAACTCCAGATAATTATGAGTGAAACAGGATAGAGGCTGTTTCTTTCTTGTACAAGTTCTGGTGGGTAGTTTGGGGCTGGCATGGGTTCATGGTGTCAGGGACCCAGGCTCCTTCTAGCTTGTTGCTCTGCCTTATGTGGCCTTGAGCTCATGCTCCAAAATGGGGCATCCATATCCCAGGCAGCAAAATGGATGAAGAGACAGAGAAAAAGGGGCCAAGGTGCATGTGAACTGGCCAGAGCTTAGGCGGTTAGTGACGCCTAATGCAAGGGGGATGGGAAACGGAGTCTTCATTCTGAGACATAGGGGCTTGAAATCAGGGGCTTTATCCCCATAAAAGAAAGAGAGGGACTTCTCTGGTATTGCAGTGGTTGGGAATCTGCCTGCCAAGGCAGGGGACACGGGTTCAATCCCTGGTTTGGGTGGATCCCACATGCTGCGGAGCAACTAAGCCCATGCACCACAACTACTGAGCCTGCGCTCTAGAGCCCGTGAGCCACAACTCCTGAGCCCGCGTGCCACAACTACTGAAGCCCGTGTGCCTAGAGCCCGTGCTCTGCAACAAGAGAAGCCACCGCAATGAGAAGCCCACGCACCACAACGAAGAGTAGCCCCTGCGCGCCGCAACTAGAGAAATCCCGCGCACAGCAACGAAGACCCAACGCAGCCATAAATAAATAAAATTTTAAAAAATAAGCAGTAGCAAAGAGAAGCAGTAACGATACTGCCCTGCTTCGGATGTAGAACCTTTTCCTTCCGTGAAATGGCACCCAAGTTAAGGATTTCTCTACATTTTCACTATAGCATTTAGGTAGCAGAAATTCACGCCCAATTTTAGCAGTGGATAAATTAAGGCATTGATGGCAGAAAAACTTGCCTTGGGCCATACTTGAAATCTATGTTCTCAACTTCTACTAATTCCTTTTTTTTTTTTTTTTTTTGCATCCATACCAAACTTGGTACTTTATTATCATTTATATTATTGGTTGATTAATGGGCTAGATGCACCTGGGATGGAAAGGGGATCAAGTTAATAAAAACTGCCCCAGCAGTTCTTTCATAGATTGTCTTTTAAAAATCAATCTCAGTACTTAGAGCTGAAAGGACAGGGTCATTTGGGGCTACTGACAACCTTGGCTAAGATGTGGATGGATGATTCTCGGTCTTGTTTCACGGCCAGGAACCTACCCCTCTTCTCATTCTGATAAGAACCGGACTGCTTTATCTTTGCTGCCCACAATCCATACCCACATGCATATTTCATGATTTCCTTACCTTCCAGTGGCTTCTGAGAAAAGACAAAAGAGAGAAAGACAAGTCAGAGGCGAGAGCAGAAATAAACACTTTCCTGTCACTGGCCCCGAGGCATCAGGACGGATCTTCCCCCACAAATCTGAGTCCCTCCCCAGGAGACTCGTCTAGGGAGTGGCACACATGGGATTTTATGCTAGGATTTGGCTGGAACAACACAAAGAAGGGCTATTTTTCTACTCTTTTTAATAGATGGGCTTGAAAGAGGTGGGGCTTTCCCCTTAGAACAGACCGTGGAGAGCAGGACATAGAATTACAGGCAAGTTCTCTGCCCTTTAGGGGTTAGGCTTTGAGGAAGCTCTTCCATGGGGCACTGATGGGTGTTGGCAGCACCGTTACAGTTCCAGAACCCTTCCCAGGGTGCCGGGACAGACCGACACCGCCCATGGTCTGTTTGAGGAGAAGGAATTACAGGAAAAAGGACCCTCCGTGGGTCACTTAGTAAGACCGTGGCAAAGCCGGGATGCCCAGAGAGGAGGTGGTTTTGGCCACGTGGAGGATGGAGGAGGGGTGGGGGAGGGGGAAGAAAGCTGTGTAACTTCTTCCTTTCTCTCCCAGAGCAGAACCATTCGCTGTGTGCACCTGTCCAGGTGTGCTCACCTGCTTTTAGATCTCACTGAGGAAGGAGGCAGGTGAGGCCCAGCATCACCCATCAGTGTGCATCTGCTCTGGTGGGGCTGGGCAGTCAGCCTGGGAGCCTTTCTCATCTGGGACTGGAGGAGGCCCTGCTGTCACTGCCGCTGCTGTGACCTGACTTCCTAGTGACTGAGAGTATATTTGATACACAGGCAGACCTGGTTTTATCGCACTTTGCTTTATTGCACTTCATTGTGTTTTTTAGAAACGGAAGGATTGTGGCAACCCTGCCTGGAGCAAGTCTGTGAGCCATCTTTCCACTTCATGGCTGTGTGTCACATTTTGGAAATTCTTGCAGTATTTCCGACTTTTTCATGATTAGTGTATTTGTGAGGCTGATCTGTGATCAGTGAGTGATCTTTTTTTTTTTTTTTTTTTTTGCGGTACACGGGCCTCTCACTGCTGTGGCCTCTCCTGCTGCGGAGCACAGGTTCCGGATGCGCAGGCTCAGCGGCCATGGCTCACGGGCCCAGCCGCTCTGCGGCATGTGGGATCTTCCCGGACCGGGGCACGAACCCGCATCCCCAGCAAAGGCAGACAGACTCTCAACCACTGCGCCACCAGGGAAGCCCAGTGAGTGAGCTTTGATATCACTGTTGTAAAAAGATTATGACTCCTTGAAGGCTCAGCTGATGGTTAACATTTTTTAGCAATGAAGTATTTTAAAATTAAGGTATATGTACATTGTTTTTTTAGACATAACGCTCTTGCACACTTAATAGATGGCAGTATAGGGTAAACATAACTTTTATATGCACTGGGAAACCAAAAATTTTAGTGACTCGCTTTATTGCAGTATTCGCTTTATTTCGGGGTCTGGAGCTGAGCCCTAAATATCTCTGAGGTGAGCCTCTATAGCAGAAAAGACCAGGCCTTGAGGCCTGGCACCATCCTTCACCTTGTGACTTTCGACGCATTAAAGGATGGTCTGTCCTCTCTAATGGCTTGGGACATTCTACCATTTTGTCGTGGAGTCAGTCTCTCTTTCAGAAGACACCATGGTGTGGATTCTTGGTGAGGGCTTCTCAGTGAAGTTCCACGCTATGCTCTGTACCTCATGTTTTGCTGATGAGAAATATCGTTGAATTCTGTCTAGTACAAAGAGGAGGAAACTACTGTTATTAAATACCTGCTGTGTAAACACTTTTACATAGATTCCCTCCATGAAGCTTCCCAGTAACCTTCTGTGGTTGGCATTCTATTTCTCCCTTTACAGACGACGAAACTGAGGGTCCTAGAGGCCCCTCGCCAAAGACATCTGAGCTAATAGTTGACATATCCAGCATTCACACCTATGCCCACCTGACACCCCCAGCTCATACCCTTCTCTCTACCCTACACAGTCTCCCAGCTCAAAGCCATTCTGCTTACTCAGCAATGAAGGGAAAATGGAAACCTGGTAGCCCCAGCCCAGTGGGTAGTAGCAATGCCCTTTTTGTTCTAGTTCATAGTTTTTTTTCTACGAACAGTGGCCTGGGTCTGCCCTTACTCATTCTTCAGTTTTTTTTGGTGCCTAGTATATTCAAAACACTATCTGCCGGCTCAGATCGCTAAGGGGTAGAGCGATTCAGAAAATCGGATTCTTGTTTATAACATAGTGAGGAACATGGGGGGTTTTATGTATGCTCAAGCCTAGGTTCACCTGGGGACATAGGTTGCCCTGTGCAAAATGCTATTCTGTGCCACTTTCCTGCTGTGTGCCTAGTCATGTATTCATTCCAGCAAGTACTTCACGGTATTGTTGTGTGCACAGCCTTGTGCTAGGTGCTGGGGAGGAAATAAAAAGAAATAATACGGACCCTGTTCTCTAGGAGCTAATGGTTTAATTCAAGAGATAGTATGTACCAGTGATTCTCACCTGGGGGTGATTTTACCCCCAGGGGACATTCGGGGGTTGTGTGTGCTGCTATTGACATCTAGTGGGTGGAGAACAGGGATGCTGCTAAACACCACACAGGACGGCCCCCAGGACAAAGAATGATCCAACCCAATGTCAGTCTGCCGACACTGAGGAACCCTGGTGTGTCCCCAGGGGCAGCATGTGATAATGCTGAGGACCAGCGTGGGGGGTTGGGGGGTGGGAGCCCCCTGAGCGGAAGTCACAGGGGAGAGATCAGGGCACACTGGACCGGCTGTGAACGTGAACCGTAGTAGAATTTCGGCCCCTGGAGGAGGGAGGGGAAGGGAAGTGTATTGGTGTGTGTATGTGTATATCTGTATATGTGTGTATGTGCAGGTGTGCCTTGTGTATGTGTGCACGCATGTGTATGTGTTTGTACGTATGTGTGAACGCGCATGTGTATGTGTGTACATGTGTATGTGTTGGTATGTGTGTATGTGTTTGCATATGTGTACATGGGTATATGTTTGCATGTGTGTGTGTATGTTTGCAACTGTGTGAGCGTGTATATATGTTTCCGTGTGTGTGTGTTGCTGGGCTTGTGGGAGGAGCCGTCGCTTCTCCCCCTGCTTGTGCTGCCAGGTGCCCACACGTAATGTATTTAAATACGTTCAATGAGATGCGTGAACCAAAAACCACTCCTGGGAGCCAGGTTGCAGCCCGGTGGCAGGTCCCTTGGGGTGGCGTGTGTCACAGCCATCTGGCAGCCTGGGCTACTTTTCACAAGTGAGGAGAGAGCGGCTGGGCAGAGGGGAGAGAAGGAGAGAAGGGACGTTGGCAGAAGCAGGCTGATGGGGAGCAGGGAGGGGGCACTTGGAAACAGAGATCTTATCACGAGACAGCCGTTCACGTCAGGCCCCACTCAGCTGGGCTGGCTCCACCCTTATGAATGAATGCATTTGATGGAGGATTAACTGACAGTGATGACTTAGCCTGATATTTCTGTTTTGTGTTTCCTGACACAACAGTCTTCTTTCCTCTGTTTTTGGGCCAGTCCTTCGGAGCTAGGTCTGCGGCTCCTGCAGGGTGGTCTGGAGGCTGGAAGATCATATTAGAACGTTTCTCTGGGCATCCTGCTTTGTGGTGGTATTCAAGGTGCCAGGTTTAAAAGCCCAAGCTCCTAAGCAGGCAAAACACTGGCCTTAGGACAGTTAGCGTTTCTCAGGAGACTTGAACTTCCTTCTGAGGGCAACGTGGCTGGCTTTGTTACGGACAGAGTACCCCATAGGTGTCCTGCTTTCCTGCCTTTGCTGGAGCATGGTAATCAGATCGGGAGCCTGTTGACCAGACCTGGCAAGGCTGGGTTTGCGAGCCGCTGGGTACGTGTCCTACTGGAGACCCCAATGGGCGCTTTGTCCCCTTCTCTCCCCTCCCAGGAGGTGGCTGCGCTCCCGGGTTGTCCCTGCTCTGCATCCATGTCCCCTCTGAGGGCTGAAGCCTCACCGGTTGGGGAATTTCAGTAGTTGATGGCAACAGAGCAGTGGCATCTCACCTCTTCCCGCTTCCAACAGAGAGAACAGTCATGGACCGACATCACCTTGTTCCTTAGGTGCTTTTTGTTTTTTTCTGGCTTGCTGTTTATTTTTGAGGTGTTTTATGATCATTATTACCCCCATCACCCGGATTGGTGCAAAGGCAGCAAGAGCGTGAGAAGTGTTAGTTGAGCGGGTGCAGGACTGCAGGGGGCTCAGGTGAACCTTGATGGTGGGACCCGTGTGGCCGCCCTCTGGACACGAGGGTGGCGGACTCCCAAGAGTCTTCAAGAACTGAAGTTGTTGTTAAGAGCTTCTGGACTTCTTTTCTCTCAAGGTCCCAGAGAAATGAACATTCTTCTGCAAAAACCCAGCGTGGAATAGGAAGGCACAGATCGTCTAAGACCTGCTGTATAATTTTAAAGGCGATAAAACTGTGATGTAGAAGCTTCTCAAAGGTGGATCCAAAGCTTCCACATGTTATAATATCAGGAAGATTGGTCTTTACTTTCTGGAGGGGACCTTCCATGGCCTGAGTGGTCCATCTGGCGACTTCCCTGGCCGAAGTTGTGCCCTTTACAAACGGGGTCTGTCCTTTATTTGTTTATTCAGCTCAGTTGCGCAACCAAAAATAAATAAGAGTGAAAGCAGATGGGGCAGCATCAGAGTCTCTTTCACAAGAATTGAGTTATGCTTCTCACGGCAAGATTGGGGCTTTTCTGTGCTTTGAGGCTTTACTGCTGTTTGTTCTTTATCCAGGCCAGCCCTGCAAGCTCGGGCATGTACCACATACTAACAAGACAGAACAAGGAGGGCTGCTCTGATGGAACAGGTGATTTCAGACAGCTGCCTTCTTCCTCGTCCTCCTCCTGACCTTTCCTGCCCCCATCACATCATATCACATGTATACGAGAATTTACCATTTCCCCCAAAAGAAGGGGCACCCCATAATTCATCCTTTTGTCTAAGAGTCATAGACTAGAAGCAGGAGGATCTAGGTGGATTGCAGTCTCTACTACATGCTAAATGTGTGAGAGCTGGCAAGTCACTTAACTTCCTAAGCCTTTATTTTCTCATCTGTGCAATGGGTATATTATGCCTGTCTAGCCAGCTTCCTGGGGTTGCTGTGAGGATCAGAGGAAACAGTGTATGAGCCAGTGCTTGGGACATTTAAGATTCTCTACACGCTGTAAAGGAGTAAATGGAAAGACCCAGGCCGTCTCTCTTCTGCTCATCCAGCGCTGGGTGCCACCAGGCATAGGCAGGAGGGTGGGACCCTGCTACTTCCGGTCACATTGTATCCTTAGCTCCTAGCACAGCTCAATAAATGTTTGTGGAATTAATGAAAGGAAGCAAGAAAACGGTCTTTTAATATTCCCCATAGAAAGGCAGAGCTGGGAACATTTTCCAAAGGAACTGCATTGATTAGAGGAAACGATTTATTGGGCTGTTTGTTACAGTGCTGAGCACCTCATTAAAAAATTTTTTTTTTTTTTTGGCCTCTCACTGTTGTGGCCTCTCCCGTTGCAGAGCACAGGCTCCGGACGCACAGGCTCAGCGGCCATGGCTCACAGGCCTAGCCGCTCCGCAGCATGTGGGGTCTTCCCGGACCGGGGCACGAACCCATGTCCCCTGCATCGGCAGGCGGACTCTCAACCACTGCGCCACCAGGGAAGCCCTAAAATTTTTGAGGATAGCAAAAGAATCAGGGTCTCCCAGATCTATCCGCACCCCCAGGTTCATTGTAGTGTTATTCACGACAGCCACGATATGGACTAAAACATCCTAATGTCCATTGACAGATGAATGGATAAAGAAAATGTGGTATACACCTACAATGGAATATTATTCAGCCTTAAAAAAGGAAAGAGATTGTGCCATTTGTGACAACATGGATGAACCCAGAGGACATCACGTGAAGTAAAATAAGCCAGTCACGGAAGGACAAATACTGTGCGATTCCACTTATGTATAGAGGTATCGAGAATAGTCAAACACATGGAAGGAGAGAGGAGAATGGTGGTTGCCAGGGGCTGGAGGGAGAGAGAAACGGGGAGTTGCTTTTCAGTGGTTATGAAGTTTCAGTTATCATGATGAATAAGTTCTAGAGCATTGCATCTGTAGTTAACAACACCGTATGGTGCCCTTTAAAATATAAGAGGCTAGATCTCATGTTGGTTGTGGTAACTGTTCTTGAAAATTTCTTTGAAAATTGTTTCAAAAGAAACACAGTTTTTGAAATTTATTTACTTATTTATTTATTTTTGGCTGCACTGGGTCTTCGTTGCTGCACGTGGGCTTTCTCTAGTTGCAGCGAGCGGGGGCTACTCTTCATTGCAGTGAGTGGGCTTCTCATTGCGGTGGCTTCTCTTGTTGCAGAGCACGGGCTCTAGGTGTGCGGGCTTCAGTAGTTGTGGCATGCGGGCTCAGGAGTTGTGGCTCGCGGGCTCTAGAGCGCAGGCTCAGTAGTTGTGGCGCACGAGCTTAGTTGCTCCGCGGCATGTGGGATCTTCCCGGACCAGGGCTCGAACCCGTGTCCCCTGCACTGGCAGGTGGACTCTTAACCACTGCGCCACCAGGGAAGCCCCGAGGATGAATTTTTGAACACGTTGAAAGACTTACAGCTCCTGTTTGGATATGCTTTACTGTCTGGAGTAAGGCTACAGCCTGGATTTTTCTCGCAGCCCTTTTTCCCTCACGATTCTTTGTTCCAGTGGGTAGTATGCACAGTATCCCTCAAGCTGATCGACACCATGGAGGAAACCAAGCGGCTAAGAAAACCCTGGAAACCCTGGTCCAGTGGAAATAAGGTTTCCTTCGGCAGCTCAGCTGGTATCTTCCTCCTGCAGGTGGTGGCTTTGAGGATTCCATCCTGAGAAATGAGGGATGCCCAGCCACGGCGAGGCATCCCTTCTCTTTTTAAATTCTGTTCATCAGGTTGGAGAGGCTTAAGCTTACTGAAATGAATCATATTGTGTTGAAGAGGGAGTCTCACGTCCTGGTTTCCACTGAGACAGTGATTTGCCACTGACACCAGGAAATCCTATTGTTCCTTTTCCAGGAACAACAAGGGGAGTCATTGATTTAAGCCCCGCAGCCGCTCCCATTTCTGTAGATTGCTGGCCAAGGGGGCACCCAGAGGAAGGGCAGCTTTTGCAAACTGGCACGAAGACGCCGTGTACGGGCTAGTGGCGCCCTGAGATTTCAGTGCCTAGAAATCCACCGATCAGGTCCCCCTCGACTCAGGCTCTTTCCCCCTCAGCTGGGCCCTTATTGCTGTTTCAGATTCTTTTATTTACGGATTCCCTTGCTGCCTCTCCACATCACGCATTTATCTTTCCCGTTTCCAGTTGGGATTATTTTGGTCCTTCCTTCATGTGAACGTAGATGCTTCTCAAGACTGTTTTCTAGAATGAGCTGCTCCTCTTTTCTCTTTTTTTTTTTTTTTTTTTTTCTTTTTTTGCGGTATGCGGGCCTCTCACTGTTGTGGCCTCTCCCGTTGCAGAGCACAGCCTCCGGACGCACAGGCTCAGCGGCCATGGCTCACGGGCCCAGCCGCTCCGCGGCATATGGGATCCTCCCAGACCGGGGCACGAACCCACATCCCCTGCATCGGCAGGCGGACTCTCAACCACTGCGCCACCAGGGAGGCCCCTCTTTTCTCTTTATGCATCTCCCGTGTTCACCTTATCTGTCTGATCTCCTGGGGAGCTTGAAAAATGCAGAGCCCTGGGTCCTGTTCCAGCTTATCTGATTCCCTGGGCCTTGGTGGGGTGGGGTTGAGACCTTTTAACAGGCATCCCAAGACACCCTGTGAAACAGCTCTGGGATGACGATTCTCAAATCCCAATCTCCAGTTGGCTGCCTGCCCTCAGTGAGAAATCCTTCTTTTCAACTCTGTGCCCTTTCCCTCTGTTTATCTCTTTGGTACCTCAGACAAATCCTTCCAGAACTAAAGACGTCATTATTTGCAACAACCAAAAGGTGGAAACAACCCATAAGTCTGTAGACAGATGATTGGATAGACAAGATGTATACAATGGAATATTATTTAGCCTTAAAAAGGAAGGGAATCCTGACACAGGCTACAACATGGATGAACCTAGGGACATTATGCTACATGAAAGAAGCTAGTCACAAAAGGAAACACACTGCTTGATTCCACTTACATGAAATCCCTAGAGTCATCAAATTTGTAGAGACACAAGTACGATGGTGTCTGCCAGGGGCTAGGGGGTGGGGAATGGACTCGGACTGCTTAGTGGGGTCAGAGTTTCAGTCTGGGAAGATGAAACAAGTTCTGGAGATGGATGGTGGTGATAGTTTCACAACGAGGTGAATGTACTTAACACCTCTGAACTGTACGCTTAAAAACGGTTAAGATGGGGCTTCCCTGGTGGCGCAGTGGTTGAGAGTCCGCCTGCCGATGCAGGGGACCACGGGTTCGTGCCCCAGTCCGGGAAGATCCCACATGCCGCGGAGCGGCTGGGCCCGTGAGCCATGGCCGCTGAGCCTGTGCGTCTGGAGCCTGTGCTCCACAACAGGAGAGGCCACAACAGTGAGAGGCCTGCGTACCGCAAAAAAAAACCACCCAAAACAAAACAAAACAAAATGGTTAAGATGGTAAATTTTATGTTACATATATTTTCCTGCAATTAAAAAAAACCAAACACACCTATCTCCCCTCCCACTCCCCACCAACTGAACTCCTTATATCGATCCATATTTAGTTGATATAACCTGGAGAAAGCTGGGAGGAACCCACTTCACTTAGTTTGTGCATTTAAGCCAAAGTAATAAAATCAGCAATATACTTGACCCTTAGACTGTGTAAGTTTATTAAAAGAAAACGAATTCATAAGCAACATTAACACTTCGGGAAAATAGTCTCCCCACCCAAGACTGGGTTGGCAGTTCGGGCGGAGTACGAGGTCACCTTTGAGAGGGGGTATGGGCGCAGAGGCTGTGACCATTCACATCTTATTAAATTTTCTGAGATGCAGGAAGGTATCTCAGAAGGGGAAGCAGCCTGTGCCAAAATGCAGGGGTTGGCGAGAGCCTTCATTGGGTTCATTGCAAGTCTTTCCGTTCAGCAGCTGCTAATGGGAAGGGCCCTGGGCCAAAGGCACCACCTACCTTTGGTGAGCACGCTGATAGCTACCCTGAGCCCGGCACACACAAAGCTATTTCCTGACCTGGAATCCCGCTCTTGGAGGAAAAATGATTAGAGACAAGTGTTGGACTGGACCAGTGTGGTTTTATCATGACACGAGTGAACATGGATTGCCACCTTCCTCTTAGATGTGAATTTGCGTGTCTTGACGTGGGTGGGGTGATGGCATTCTTTTCGTCCAGAACTTTGAGGTTTGAGAATGTGACTTCTAAGTGAACCTTGTCCCCAGACAGGTGCTGGCAGATCCCTGCTGCTGCACTTAATACACTGGGGTTTGTCCTCCGTTCACCGGCTACTTTGTCATTGACCGTGATTCAGAAGTGGCCACAGGGCACAAGGTGAATTACACAAAGGCCTGGGTTACACTGCTTATTCCCTCCAGGCCTCCTGGCTGGATGCATGTTTCCATTTGGGGACTGGGAATCACTGAAAAGAACACTCTCCGTTGTTGTCTGCTTTCATTATTGTGGGGAGGAAATGCCCTTAGACTTTCAAACAAAAATCGTGTTGTGGGTATAGAAAAACCTGAATATAGACCCCAACCCTAGCCTTCAGCATCTGTGTGTCCTGCTGGCCTAAACTCAGAGCCATACTGTTCATTCTAGGATGGTTTGGGAAGCTTTTTGAAACCTTCTCCAAAGCTGTCTTAAGATCTCCTTTAATCATGTCCTGTTATCCACCACAAAAGCGTTCTTTCCTCAAGACGCACAGCTGAGAATTGACTGTATTTTCGCTAAGGTGGCTGCATACGGGTGAAGCAGAATTGGATCATTTGCTGAGAGCAGTGTGGTCCTGGTTTCTAGGCCAGCTCCAGGGCAGCCTCGGGACCACCCGGTAACTCAGCCCTTCTCCAGAGTCAGCGACACATGTGATTTCATTCTGGCCATCGCTTGAGTGAAACAGAGGGCCCTTCTGCAGGATGCAGAGGGGACATGGATGTACAAGCTTGGCATTTTCTGAATTCCTGTGCATCCATTCTGCAGGAAGACAGTAGAAATGAATGCAAATGAATGCAGAAAGGTGGTGCCCACAAGCTCTGAGAAGCCTTATTAATTCAGCAGCAGTGTGTACACACTAGATTTCTTGTTCCTTAAAGGCAGTCCCTGCTCTCTGATAAGAAGCAGAGACTGAGGGAAGGAAAGGATTAGGCCATTAGGTCTTTGCCAAAGACCTGGATTCTGAAGCAGGATGGGTTAACCTTCACTTTTCATTCCCTCAGCAGTTATACTGTGTGCATGGCTTACACGTGCAGTTGATGGCCCACTTTGTTGCAAAGAGGCTCGACTTTTTCATCATTGGTACCTGCCCTGTCTCCCCGTTTCAGTGCACTTTAGGTGGCAGGGAATCTCGGTTTTGGAATTGAACATCTCCCTTCCTCGGCCTTTATGGATTGTCACTTCAATTCTCTAGTTAACTCAGATATTTATAACCTGGTAGGGCCTACCGGCTAGTGGTTTTCATCTGTGGCTGCCAATGAGAATCTCCTGGGGGAACTTAAAAAAAATGCACATACCCAGGCCCTGTTCCAATCCAGTTGGATCAGAATTTCTGGGTGGTGCCCAGACACTGGTATTTACAAAAATCAACTTTTTGGGTGATTCCACTGGGCAACAGTGGAAGGATTGGGGCCACACAGAAGGATCCTCATTCCAGGATGGGCATGGAGATTTGTTTCCACTACATAGAACCTAGGAATGGACCGTCTCTAATTTCTCACCAAGCCCGCAGCATCTCCAAGCAGGAAGAGCAAGTCTGAACTATGCAGGTGGAAAGCCCCGTCTATTAGCAGGCTGCATGAATTCACTCAGAAGTGTGGGTTTTGTTTTTCTGTGTCTTCATCTGTGAAATCGAGATGATCCCTGCCCCGTGTTCCTCACTGGGCTGTTGGAAAGGATGTAATCAAATCATACATGTCTGGGAAGGCACAGTGGTAAAGAGAATGAAACACATGCTAGAGGAAGCTGTCATTATCCCCTGGCATATTTTGGTGTAATAAGATACCCAATGGATTATAACTCAGTCTAAACCCTTAGCATGTGGCTGGAGGGTACAAAGAAGTATCAAAATGTGTTAAGTCACCAAGATATTTATAAAACCCTTTCCAACAGAGGGATTCGGGTGGGCTCCATCAAGGCCCCAGAAGGCACTGCCTTAAGCTCCCCTGGTTTCAGATCACCTTGAAGTTTCCACCACCGGCTTCACGAAAAGCCCCCCCCTTTTTTTTTTTGCACCTGCCCATCCAGAGATTCAAGGCTCATTCCTGGAGCTGTAATTAAATATAGTACGCCTCATTTTAATAGATAAGGCTTCCTTTTGGCCTCCAGGATTTAGACTGCCTGGCTGCCACCCTTGTGTTTTATTCCTTGTTTCCAGTTAATTGCTGCTTTCTCGATGTCTTTGAGCCTGAAAGTGGGCTTGGCAGTATCTGTGCGTTTTGTCAAACCCAGGAGAAAGGTTGTGCTCATAAAAGCTCACTAAAGCTCATAGGGGCGTTTGCTTATGTCCGAGGGAAAAATGTTTCCTGGTCCAGGTGATTTCAGTCTGTTCAAAGAGAGCAGGGGAAAAACAAGCAAACCGCCGTGGGGCTGATGTTGACAGTTCCCGTAATAGCAGGACCAACGTGATCAGGCTTTGTTTAACTTTGTTTCAGTTACCGTGGTCCCGTGGTCCCTGGGTATCCACTGGGAATTGGTTCCAGGACCCCACAACCACCAAATTCACAGATGCTCAAGTCCTATATAAAATAGTGTAGTATTTGCGTATAAGCTACGCAATCCTCCTGTACACTTTAAATCACCTCTAGGGTACTCATAAAACAATGTCAATGCTGTGTAAACAGTTGTCAGTGTGTGGCAAATGCGAGTTTTGCTTTTTGGAACTTTCTGGAATTCTTTTCCCCAATACTTTCCATCCATGGTTGTTTGAACCTGAGGATGTACAGCCCTCCCATATGGACTGTATTTTCTTTTCCTGAACAGAATCAAGAGCACAGACCCCAGAGAATACAGCTGGGGTTGTGTTTTCACCCCATGATGAGTGGCAAAGGCTTGGCTTTCCTGCCCAGTCCAGCTCCAGGAGAGGAAGTTCTGATGGCGGCTCATGTGGGCAGTGTTCCCAATCACGTGTTTCTGGCTGCAGCTGCTTGGACGGGCGTTTTTCTGGCTTTATTGATGGGCATCTCATTTTTCTGCCTGTCCAAGGTCTTTTTCCTGGCCTTCCTTCCTAAATGCTGTCTGCAGGAGAGTTGTTATGTGAAGCTTTTGAGTTCTTGGAATCGGATGTAAATAAATCCTATGAGCCTCTTGCAGGAGGGTGCTGTGTTACCGTAAGTGCTGGGAATTCTGAGCCTGAACCGCTGGTTGGTTCATCAAGTCACAGAAGGAGCCTCAGCCCCACAGAGGAAGGCCTGTTAGGAGTATGTGAGCCTCTTGAGGTCAGGCTCCTTGACTTCTTCTTAAAAAGTGCTTAATGAATGTTTGTTGAACCAATGACGCTTTATCCTCTATTTCAAGTGAAAACTCAAAGTAGTGAAAGCCCAAGTGATGGATGTGTTCTGTGTCCACGTTGGTCTCCTGTGCTCAGATCAAACATTTGTTCACCTCGCAGTCTACTCGGTGGCAGTGGTGGGCTGTGCTTGATCCTGAGGGCATCATGCATGGTGCTTTCTGCACCCAGGCCCTTGTTGCTGTGCTGTCTTGGAGAGATCAGACTTTCCCTGGGTTGTTGTGATGGGGTAATGACATAAGAGGCTCCGAAAGTGCTTTACAGCTGGAGAAGCATTAAAGTGTGCAGTGTGGAAGCATTAAAGTTTCATGAATGCTAATACTCATAACAGTTATCTCATCGGCCTGCTCTCATGAGGCAAGAAGGAGATGTTGCACAGGATGGCTCATTAGCAGAAGGGTCACCCAGCACCCACATCGATTGCTTGTATTTAGCACTCTATCCATTATTATGCAGATTTCATAGCAATTTAGGTCTGTCTTGGACCACACCTGGAGTGTTTGCATCAATAAATAAAAATTTATTATGATAAAAATAATAACGTCCGTTCAGTTCTCGTCTGCCATATGCTAGATACTGCCCTGCGGGATCACGCTGATTTAATTGACACAGTGACGCAGTGAGGTAGGACTTTTATATCCCTTGTACAGATAAGAAAACTGAAGTTACTTGTCTCAAGTCACATAGGAAGCAGGTGGGGCAAGATTTCAACTCATAGGTCTGCCTTGCTTCAAAGTCTATATTATTAATACAGTTGTCCCCCTTTATATCTTGGGAAATTCGTTCCAAGACCCCCCTTTGATGCCTGAAACCTGGGATAGTAATGAAACCTACTTATACTTTGTTTTTTCCTATATATACATACCTATGATAAAGTTTAATTTATAAATTAGGTACAGTGAGAGATGAACAATAATTAATAATAAAACAGAACAATTATAACTCTACTCGCTCTCTCTCAAAATATCTTATTGTACAAAGGCAATGGCTTTGCCATCATAACTAAGCACTCACCACACACTGGCCATAACTTTTGCAGTTTGAGGTGCGACGGCAAAACTAGCGTGTATTTCTTTTTTCTTCACAATTTCACGGATGGAAGAGTCTTTTTTTTCCTTAATTAATTTATTTATTTTGGGCTGTGTTGGGTCTTTGTTGCTGCGTGCAGGCTTTCTTTAGTTGTGGTGAGCGAGGGCTCCTCTTCGTTGTGGTGCGCGGGCTTCTCGTTGCGGTGGCTTCTCTTGTTGCGGAGCACGGTCTCTAGGCACGTGGGCTTCAGTAGTTGTGGCGCACGGGCTTAGTTGCTCCGCGGCATGTGGGATCTTCCCAGACGAGGGCTTGAGCCCGTGTCCCCTGCATTGGCAGGTGGATTCTTAACCACTGTGCCACCAGGGGAGTCCCGGAAAAGTCTTCCTTATCATAGACCGAAGCAACCTCAGCATACGATTTTTTTTTTCCTTTCCTTATTAAGTCGAGAACTTTCACCTTTTAACTTAAAGGAAGCACTTTATGGCCTTCTCTTCAGCATATCTTAATTGCCAGCATCACTACTCTAGCGCTTTTAGAGCCATTATTAAGTAAAATAAGGATGACTTGAATACAAGCATGGTGATACCAAGACAGTTGACCTGATGACCAAGGTGGCTGTTAAGTAATTAACAGATGGGATATGCTGGACCATGGGATAATTCACGTCCCGGGCAGGACAGAGTGGGAAGATGTTATTTCATCATGCTACTCAGAATGGCTTGCAATTTAAAACTTAGGAATTGTTTATTTCTGGAATTTTCCATTTAATACTTTTGGACTGTGGTTGACCATGGGTAACTGAAACCATGGAGAGCAAAATCTTGGAGGTTTTGCTGTAATTACGTTTTTTTGTTTTGTTTTTTCTGCTGTGCCACTCGGCTTGTGGGATCTTACGGCATGGATTCAACAAAGAACGCTAGACTACCATAGGTTTTTGTCAAAGCTGGCTTGCAACTTGAGAGAAGAAACTGTGTATTTCACTTTTCCCACTCAATAAGAAGTGCCTGGTTCATAGCTAGTGCCGTGCATTTATTGGTGTCTGTTTATAACCCTTTTTTAAAAAAAATGCTTTTTAATTTATGGACAGTAAAAATCACTCTTGCAGTGTATAGTTCTATAAGTTTTGACATGTGCCTGAAATCATGTAACCAGCATCACCATCAAGATACAGAACATTTCCATGACCACCAGATTCCCTTGCGCTACCTCTCTGTCATCAGAAACTTCCCCCAGCCCTGATCCTTGGCAACCTTTTCCTATAGTTCTCTTTCTCTATAGTTTTTCTTTGCTGGAATGTAATATAAATGGAATTACACAGTAGATAGCTTTTTGAGTCTGGTTTCTTTCTCTTAGCCTCATACATTTGAGTTTCATCCATGTCGTTGCATGTATCAATAGTTTGCTCCATATTTCTAAGTATTCTTTTATTGCATGATGTCCAGCCATTTGTTTGAATCATTCACTAGTTGAAGGGCTTTGGGGTTGTTTCCAGTTTGGATGATTATGAATATAGCTGTTATAAGCATTTGCATATAGGTTTCTGTGTAAACACATGTTTTCTTATTTTTTATTATTTTTTTTGCGGTACGTGGGCCTCTCACTGTTGTGGCCTCTCCCGTTGCGGAGCACAGGCTCCGGACGTGCAGGCTCAGTGGCCATGGCTCACGGGCCCAGCCGCTCTGCAGCATGTGGGATCCTCCCGGACCGGGGCATGAACCCGTGTCCCCTGCATCGGCAGGCGGACTCTCAACCACTGCGCCACCAGGGAAGTTTTCTTATTTTTCTAGTTTCTTGAGGTGAAATCTTAGATTATTGACTTGGGATTTTTCTTATTTCTAACACAAATATGTAATATTATACATTTCTCTTTAAGCTGTAGT
This sequence comes from Mesoplodon densirostris, assembly GCF_025265405.1. Classification (NCBI taxonomy): domain Eukaryota; kingdom Metazoa; phylum Chordata; class Mammalia; order Artiodactyla; family Ziphiidae; genus Mesoplodon; species Mesoplodon densirostris. The sequence continues at coordinate 165,094,318 of NC_082664.1, forward strand.
CCACAAAATTTCAATAGGTGTATTTTTGTTTCAATCAATTTATTTTCTACTTTTCTTCTCTTTGACTCATGGATTATTTAGAAGTGTGTTGTTTACTTTCCAAATATGTGGAAGTTTTCTAGATAATCTGATACTGATTTCTGATTTAATTTCAGTATGGTCAGATAACATACTTTGTGTGATTTCAATTCTTTAAAAACTTTAAGGTTTGTTTTATGATCCAGAATGTAGTATATCTTGGTCAGTATTCCATGTACACTTTAAAAGACTGTGTTTTCTGTTGTTGGTGGGTTTAGGGTTCTATATATGTCAATCAGGCCAAAATATTTGAAAGTATTAATCAGGACTTCCATATCCTTGTGATCTTCTGCCTACTTGTTCTCTAGATTACTTAGGGAGGGATGTTGATGTCTCCATACAAGTGTAATGTTGAATTTGTCATATTTCCCCTTTCAGTTATTTCAGTTTTTGCTTAACATATTTTGAAGCTGTATTTATGGAGACATACACATTTAATATTGTTATTTCTTTGTGGTAATTTTATTCTTTTATCATTATATAACAATCCTCTTTTTTCCTGGATGTCCTTTTTCTGAAGTTTATTTTGTCTGATATTAATATACGGCTTTCTTCTGGTTAGTGTTTTCATAGTCTTTCTTTTTCCATCCCTTTAATTTGATTCTATTTATATTCTTATATTTATAGCTGTTTCTTATAGATAACATATACTTGGGTCTTTTTTATACAGTTTGACCATCTCTGTCTTTTAATTGTCATTTTTGGACCATATATATTTAATGTAATTATTGATATAGTCAGATTTAGGTCTACCATTTCATTACTTGCTTTCTGTTTGTCTCTTCTTGTTTTTGTTTCTCTCTTTATTATTTCCTACCTTCTTTGAGATTATTTGATATTTTGAATATTCCAGTAAAACTTTTCTATTGGACTGCGTGTGTGTGTGTGTTTTACAGTATACATATCTGTTTTTCATGGCGATTACAGTATACATATCTGCTTTTCATGGTCTACTTTTAGTGCTTTATCACTTGAATAAAATTCAAAAGTCCTACAACCAAATAGATTCCTTTACTCTGTCCTCTTCATATTACAGTTATATGTATTATATCTACACACATTAAAAACTCCATTTAATTTTTGCTTTCGATAGCCATCCTGATTATACAGAACTTAAGCAGAGACAAATAATCTGTTTACCCAGCTATTTACCATTTCTTTAGCCTTCCCTTTATTCTTTTTTTTTTTTTTTTTTTTTTTGCGGTATGCGGGCCTCTCACTGTTGTGGCCTCCCCCGTTGCGGAGCACAGGCTCCGGACGCGCAGGCTCAGCGGCCATGGCTCACGGGCCCAGCCGCTCCGCGGCATATGGGATCCTCCCAGACCGGGGCACGAACCTGTATCCCCTGCATCGGCAGGTGGACTCTCAACCACTTGCGCCACCAGGGAGGCCCTCCCTTTATTCTTGAAGTTCTTTTTTTTCTAATTATAAAAGTAACATATTTATTATAAAAAATAACTTGGAAAACACAGATAATATAGAAAAGAAAAAGTCAAAATTCCTCCTGTATCACTACCACAATTAATATTCTGACAGATTTCCATATTCTTGAAGTTCTAAGTGTCCTTTTAGTATCATTTTCCTTCAGCCTGATGAGGCATTTATTTGACATTTATTTTAGACCACATCTTCTGGTGATGAGTTCTCTCTCTCTCTCTCTTTTTAAAATTTCACTGAAAATGTCTTTAGTTTACCTTTATTCCTAAATGGTATTTTATTGTATACAGATTTCCACTGGATGTAGAATTTTAAAATCTTGGAAGATTTCTTCCACTGCCTTCCAGTTTCCATCATTTCTGATGAGAAATCTGTATTCATTTTAATCACTGTTTCCTTTATGGTGTGTTGATTTTCTTTGGCTGTTTTCAAGATTTTTTTTTATCTTTGTTTTTTTAGCAATTTGAATATTGTCTCTGTGTCTTTTCTTTAAACTTATTTTGTTTGGGGTTTGATGAACTTCTTGAATCTGTAAATTTATGTCTTTTACCATATTCGGTAAGCTTTCAGCATTCTTTCTTCAAACACTTTTCCTGCACCAATCTCTTTCTTCTCTCATTTTTGGACTGTAGTGACATGAATATTAGATCTTTTGATATTGTTCCATAAGTCCTTACGCCTCTGTTAATTTTTTTCAACCTGTTTTCCTCTACCTTAAGATTCAGTATTTTGGTTGCTCTATCTTCCAGTTTATTGACACTTTCGTCTGTCGTCTACATTCTGTTATTTCATGCATCTAGTGAATTTTTTAAAAAAATATAAATTATTATATTTTTCAAGTCTAAAATTTCCATTTGGTTCTTTTCAGTAATTTTTATTTTGCTCTGAGAACTTCTGTCTTTCCATTAATTTCAACAGTATTCAAACTTACTTACGGAATATAGTTAAAATAACTGCTTGAACATTTTTGTCTATAATTCCAACATCTGAATCATCTTGGGGTTAGTGTCTATTGATCTACTGATTGTGTTTCCCTCCTTTCCTCCTTTCCTCCTTCCCTCCTTCCCTCCCTCCCTCCCTCCCTTCCTTCCTTCCTTAACAATTTTAGGTTGTATCCTGGATATTTTGAACATTATGTTGTGAGACACTGGGTCCTAATCAAAGCTGCTGGAGAATGATTTTTTGTTTTTAAAGAAGGAAGTCAACCAGGTAGGGCTCAGATGACAAGTCTGTCTCACCTTTTGGGGGTGGTAGCAACCATGTCAGTTCAGTTTTCAAAGCCTTTGCTGTGTTGTTTGGATCTGCCCCACATTTGTGCTATTTGTGAGTTAGTTTTGGATTAACGTGGTTCTTTATATCAAAATTTACTTCTCAAAGCCATTGCTCCTTTGGGTGTGTTTCACAGTTGTGCATCTCATGGGTAGCCTGGAACTTGTGTTGATTCGTATATAGATTTACAAGATCCCCTTCCCCAACCCTCCCCTCTCTGGGATTTTCCTCACACTCTCACTCTCAGCAGTCCTTCTTCCCAGTTCTCTGGTCAGAAAGGTGGATGTGTCTTAGAGTTTTCCCCTAAGCTATTGTGCACCCCACGTAAGCTATTGTGCAGCTCTGTGTAACTGGGGCTGCCCTCAGGGCAAAGCAGTGAGAGAAAAGAGAGAGTACAAAAGTAACCAGCATCCCTTGCATTCTCCAGAGCACAGGGCCCCCCTTTTTCAGTTCCTTTGGTCAAAGAAACGGGTTATTTCTTTGGCTTGTAGGGTCTCGTGATGTGCAGCAGCAGTGCAGTGCCGTGACAAGGTCCGGCCTTAGATCAGGGCAGGGAGGAAAAGAAAGAAGAAATACCTGGGATATCCCATCACACTCTTTGGTTTTTAGAGGCTCCTTTTCCTAGTCATCTGGCCAGAAAGAGGAGATTTTTCTTTAAGTTTTTGTTTTCTTCTCCCACTGTGTATTTCTTTGATTGGGCCCACTTTTGAATCAAAGCCAAGAGATAATGGAGGAAAATTTAACCCAGGAAACTTGCCAATGTGTGTTTCTTCAATTTTTAACTTTCTTCTCAATCTATCTGATATTGTTTGCTCTTCAGAGGCCTCAAGAAGTTGGTTTTTATGTTCCGTGCAGAGATTTTACTTGTAATCAGTGGGAGAGATAGGCTTTTGTGAGCTTTCTTCATCTTGGCCAGTCCCACAAGTCTTACATCCCCTTTTTAAAAAACAAACAGTAGCATACTATTTGCTTGGCATTTGTTTTTTGTTTTTACTTGATAGTATACATTGGAGATAACAATGATGCTATTAACAGTGACAGTAAAACAACCATTATTGAATACTTTTAAGTGCCAAGCTTTGTTCTAATTATCATACATATATTAACCTATTTAATCCTTGCAGTGACCCTATTAGGTAGGTAGTATTACTAAGTAGGTAGTATTATTCCCATTTTACAGATGATGATACCTCTTTGTGGATATTAAGTAACTTGTTCAAGGTGACATAGCATTCAATGGAGGAGCTACCTAGTCTGTTTGGGTCAAAATTCCTTACACATAACTACAATTATATAATAATAATGACGATGATAAAATCCAACACTTACCTATCACATACTAGCACATGCTAGCTAGAACATTGCTATAGCGATAAATGTACAGATCACCTTCAAAATGAAATGCCTTTGTGAGCACATCACATTTCTCATTCTAAGGAAACAAGTACATTCATTCTGCATGTAGGAAATCTGAGAAGAGTCAAGTGACTTGCCGGAGGGGTGGCAATAGAATTCTGTAGAATAGAGAAGTGGTATTTTCAATGATTGTTGCTGTCCTCTCTGGAAGGTACCGTATATTCCTAGCCAGTAAATCTTGGAGAAATAGAATCATAGGAGGTTAAAGTTGGAAGAGACTCACATGGTCTAAATTTACATCCTGATTTTATTAATCACACATCATGATGTACGAGAAAGCATCTTGTCAAAGGTAAAATGATATATGATGTTAGTTGTTTGCATAAGGAAACAGTTCTAGAGAGCTAAACTGATTAACTCCTTATCTTCATTATCATCATCATAACTGCATTTATAGGACACAAATGTCCCAGGAACTCTGCAGAACACATCTCTGATGTTTAAAATAACCTTGCAGAATAGGTATTATAGTCCCTATTTTTTAAAAATGAAAAAAATGAATGCTCAGAGATGATAGGAAACTTGCCCAACAAAGGTGCCCCACAGTATTCATCCACGTGTCTTTACTGAGTTCTTCCTACTATAAGTATTTGACACGTACTAATCGTATGTGTAATTATCATGTAATACGTTGTCCTGATTGGGATACTTTTCTGAGTGAAAGGGAGACCGAGTAGTCATTATACTGGGACTGTCCTGGGCAGATACAAAACGCTGTAGATGGCCAGTGTTCATGAGTGTGTATTAATAGGTCTGTGGGTCTGTTTCCTAAGGCCATTAGAGGTGAGCCACATGGAGCTGGGTATTCCTTTATGCAGTGGACAGAGGCCACTTACAAATTTTGCTCATCCTTGGGGATTAAGAGAGGCCATTCTTTAAGCCAGTACAGTTTTAAAATGCAAGGGCTGTGAAAAGTCATGAAGAAAGCCCTTAAGCTAATATATATTTAAAATTTTTTTCTCTAGGGCTAGGTACTCATGAGCGTTTCAAGATGAATATTATTGAGTATGGATGGGAGTAGATAAGACTCCTTCCCCCTGTATTATACTGAGAGGAGGGTAGATCCTTCCTGGAGGTAAGGCTTTAGAAATGGAAGCGACTTAAATGTGATTTTTTTTCTCTTATATTCTCATGAAAAAGATATTTATCCAACTGGTCATGATGTATCGAGCTGGGTAATGTGCCTGTAATATACATAAGCATGTAATGCTTATTACCATTCTAAGGAAGGGACTCATATCCCTGTTCTATGTATGGGGAAGCTGAGGCTCCGAGTGGTTAAGTTACTGCCCCAAACTTGCAGAGCTGATGGGTGCTGGTGTAGGGATTTGGGTCAAGGTCTGGCTGACTCCAGAGGCCATGTGCTCCTAAACACTTCTCTGTGATGAACTGCGAGGCTCTTGTCATCAGAACGAGGAACAGGGTGAAGCTGCTCCCTCCCTTCAAGCTGTTAAAGGGGAGCATTGGGCAGTCTAACCTCCCAAGGTGAATATGAATATCTTGCTGGAGGAAAGCACTAGACTGAATTATCACCCCAGTGTTGTCGTGCCTGGGCTTTGGGCCAGTTGCTCAACCTTTCTTGAACTCAGTTTCCTTTTCTAGGAGGTGAGGGGATTGAACTTAATAATTTGTGTGGCTCATCTAACAGTTTGCGATCTGAAATTGACTGGGGTCCCCATTCATCATGGTAGACAATCTGGTGGGAGAATGCAACTTGCTAATTTGCATGCTAATAGTTGGACAAATGGAGAGGCATGCAAGTCCTGTTGCGATTTATACAGGACTTAGAAGAGTTTACAGGAGGGGTGTCCTCATGGCTTTGGGAGTCTAGGGGTGGCAGTGGTTCTCATGTGTTTTCTGCCAAGGGCCGTTTTTGTACATGACTTTTGTGGACCCCATCCATCTTTCTGCACTGTAATTCCAACCTTCCTCCCTTCACTTCCATTGTTAGTCTGGAGACTGAGATGATTAGAAGTCTCAGATTATCCAGGATCAAATTATTAGAGCACAGGCTTAAAGGACCCTAAATGTCAGGCTTCCCCTTGGCAAATAGAACAGGAAGTGGAAGTCGCATGAGGTTTACATTCATGTCAGTAGTCTTGCTTTGGACATTAGTGGCGAGACCATCACAATTTGATGATGAGTTTCTGATACTTGTTTTTCTTCAGGAGGAGGTAGCGTATCTTAGGGACCCAGTCAGGCAAAAAAAGCAAGGCTCCCTCCAGCAACCCACCCCAAGTGCATTCATCCTCCTGTGCCTTGTGCTGAAATAGGTAATGGTTGCTGGGGATGCGTGGAAATGACCAACCTCAGAAGTTTCTTTGTGCCCTGCCCTTTTCTCATCTGTATGCGTCACATTTGCTTAAACAGATTGTCTGCAGGCAAAGTCCAATTCTTTGGAACCAAGTTCCTAATGATAAACACAATGGCTCCAGTGTCTGTCTTTGTGAACTTCCACAGAGCAGGAGAGATGACGGAGAGTCATCAGAACTGCACCAAACCCAACCCATTTTGCACAAAACAGCATGGTAGGGCACTAGTTCAAGATGCATCTTCCATGTTGAAATGATAAACTATCGAATGCAGAGTGATTATAACTGAAGCAAGACTTACAGTTGCTCTCACGTGACATTGCTTTTCCTTTCTTTGTTTCCTAGCGATAGTGTTTTCATAATGTACTGTCTGGGTCAGTCACAAACCGAAAACTGACTTTTGCTGGCTTTCCTCACAGGGTGGTTAATGTCGTAAATAACTGCTAAATGATGAGTCTGGGTCTAGTAACTGAGGCCAGGGAATTGATAATAAAGGCAAAGGAGATTTTCTGTCTCTAATTACAACGATTTATAATCTAGGAATCAGGGAACTCTTTCATAGGTCATTTTTAACAGGTCCCTAATCCAGCTCTTCCCAATAGAGGATGTTCAAATGCTACCCAGTGGAGAGCTTTGGCCAGGTCTGCTGATCATTTCCACTTGATAGTGCTCTCCCTGGGTACACTATTGAGCAATTAAATCATTCCTAGAAGAGAAAAAAAAAATCTTAATTTTCTCCACTCATAATTGGGCTTCTTTTGCTTAATTTAATCTTTAACCTTGTGCTTTTTCTTTTTTAAAAAATTAATTAATTTTTAAATGTTTGGCTGCATTGGGTCTTTGTTGCAGTGCGCGGGCTTTTTCTAGCTGCGGCGAGCGGGAGTTACTCTTCGTTGTGGTGTGCGGGCTTCCCTTTGCAGTGGCTTCTCTTGTTGCGGAGCACGGGCTGTAGGCGCACGGGCTTCCGTAGTTGTGGCATGCAGGCTCAGTAGTTGTGCCTCGCGGGCTCTGGAGCGCAGGCTCAGTAGTTGTGGTGTACGGGCTTAGTTGCTCTGCGACATGTGGGATCTTCCTGGATCAGGGCTTGAACCTGTGTCCCCTGCATTGGCAAGCGGATCCTTAACCACTGCACCACCAGGGAAGTCCACATTGTGCTTTTTCTTCTTTGTTGTGTAGGCTTTTTAAAAGTTTATGTTGTCTCCATTCATTCATTCAACAGGTATTTATTGATCACTTGGCCAAAAGAGTCACGTTTAATTCTTTTTTTTTTTTTTTTTTTTTCGGTATGCGGGCCCCTCACTGTTGTGGCCTCCCCCGCTGCGGAGCACAGGCTCCGGACGCGCAGGCTCCGGACGCGCAGGCTCAGCGGCCATGGCCCACGGGCCCAGCCGCTCCGCGGCATATGGGATCCTCCCAGACCGGGGCACGAACCCGCATCCCCCGCATCGGCAGGCGGACTCTCAACCACCTGCGCCACCAGGGAGGCCCACGTTTAATTCTTTTTGTTTTATTTTCAAGCCTGACCTTGCTGCATACATCACTGTTTATGGGCAGTGGTTGGCGTTTCTCTGCCCTGAGCCGTCTCCTCCTTGCATTGTTTGTCTGGCTATGAGATTATTTGAATAGAAGGCTGTGCCCCACGCATCACCCCGTGTCCCATCTCCTGGTCCATATCCTGTAATGGGACACAGTACTCCTTCATAGACTGACCAGCTGTGAGTTTATCCTTTTAAAGCCCGATTTTTCAGGCCGTAACCTTCCAGTTGTGTTTACTGTAAAGTCACAGTGTCCTTCGTGCTCTGCTTTTTAAAGTTTTCCTCGCTTCTTCTATCTTCAATGCCTTTATATTAATGGCTCTGTATTATTGCCGTGATCCTTCTTTATGCTCGCTACTCTGCATTGTGACGCAGACCTCCACTCTAATTGGGTAGTTCTTATGGCCACTTTATTACTAAAGAAGTAGATTTGGCAGATAGTGACAGAGTTCCTATGAACATGGTATGAACAGATTATGGGTTTATTACTTCATGTAAAAGAATTTTAAAAAATAGGGAATCCAAGACTAGCATGCTGGCTCTATGGAGGCACAGAAACCTGGGTTCTTTCTATCTCTCTATTCTGTCACCACTAGGAAGAACTCAAGTTCACAAGCTGACTGCTGGAGAACCAGCTGTCACGTCCTTAATCTAGAAGCAAAGGAGGGGCAAGAGACAAAAAAATAGGCATCACAGCAAGTCAGCCCCCTTTAAAGAGTCTTCTGTAAGCCTCACATGATCACTTTGGTTTAAATCTCGTTGACCACCTCTAGCTGAAAGGGAGGTCGGGGATTGTAACTTTGCAGCTTGGTGTATTAGAGTTATGTTAGCTGTTGGAACAAACTGGCCTCCAAATTTTAGACCCGGGCTCCTTGCCTCTGTGGCACTACCCTCCTCTAGAACCTGCTGTCCTTTGCATTGAGTGGGCAGGTGGCAAACATGGATGGACAGTCTCGTGTGGGGTGTTTCTGGGTCAGCCTGGAAGGGGCCCAAGGCATCTACTTATGCTCCATTGGCCAGAGCTCTGTCACTTGGTCATGTGTCCCTGTAAGGCTGGGAACTAGAATCCAGCTGTGTGTCTGGGACAGAAGGGAAACAGGCTTGGTGAACAGTTAGCCACTGGGCATGTTGCTGCCCCCGTGATGTCAGGACATTAAGACATGCAGAGATTCATGAAACTATAACAGTCTCAGCCACAGCCCAACACAAACTCCTGTTCCTCTTTCCCATGGGGACTCTTCCCACGGGGTCACCAGAGTCAGGCCTTGTCCCTTACGGGTCTGTCTGATGACACCAGCACTTGATATTTTCTCCATTCTCCAACTTCTTGTCCATCCCACCAAATTTAGCTCTGAATTCCACAGTGACTTGCTTTTATTTGCTCAGTGCTTCCTGGATCTCGATTTTTGTTTCTTCAACCTGTGAAAGCAGGGACTTTAACCTCTTCTCCCACCGCCATTAGTGGGTAGTGATGCCCTGGTAAGTGATGTGTCCTCATGAGAATGAACAAGAAGTCCTCTGTGGAATCAAAGATCGGAGGCCAGGAGTTAAAGTTAAAACTTTCTGGCCAACATCCAGAGGCCATTCTGAGGGCATCCAGGCCTCTTTAGTCATGTTCTAACGCGGTCAGTTTCATCCTCTGAACCTAGAGAAGGCCCTCCCTTCTCTAGGTCCGAGTTTACTGTAGAAAACTCCCACTCCTAAAAGGTTACTCAAATGCCCCTGCTTTGTAAAAGTATGGCGCTTCATTTTGTCCAGACCACGTTTGTTCTCTTTTTCCTCTGAGTTCTGGTCATGTTTTGTGCATGTTTTTGTTTTAGGGCCTATCGCCTCATCAGAATAATTAATATGTATGGATCACACCAGGGAGTGAGGGTATAATTCCCATCTTTTCATTTAATCCTCCCAACAGCCCTGTGAGGTATGGGGTGTCACCATCTCCATTGTACTGAGGGAGAAATGAGAGGTTACATCATGTGGTCCAGTGCTACTGAGAGTGGAAGCCTGTCATTGCTATGCTAGGATGGTAGGTGCATCGGGGTCTGTCCTAAGAAACCGGGGCCCAGGGCTTCCTTCCTTATCTGCCCCCAACTCTGCAGTTCCTTAAGGCACCATTGTCTATTCCGCCTTTGGTTAAATGTTTAAAATATCGTGAAATATTTCAAATTCACCAAAAAGCACAGAAAAATAAATGAACAGATTACCATGTACCCACCACCCAGATTGAGCAAATGTTAATTATCATTTTGCCATATTTACTTTAGATGTCTAAAAGGTTATGGATGCAGGGCACAGTTATGGATATGTGTCTCATTCTTTTGCCCACCCCACAAACGACTTGTATTGGAAGCTGATGTGTGCATTCTTATTGTGTGTCTTTATACCTTTCCTCCATGTGTATGTACTGTACGTCCTACAGTGTAGGACTTCGTATTGTTGGTGTGTATGTGTGTGTGTTTTATGGAGTGACATAAATGGCCTCAATACTGTATCTTTTAGTAACCTGTTTTTCTCACCCATTATTATGTTTTTGAAATTTATCCGTATTAATTCAAGTAGATCTCATCACTTAATTTAATTGCTAGAATAGTCACTGAACATCTGTATTTCTTATTTGAGGCATCTGTATCTCTATAGATAAATTTAATATTACATCACTCTAGATAAATACCTATAACTCTAACTCATTCTTTTTCATGCCTGTGTAACATTCCATGGTATGGATGTACCATTCCAGCATTACTGGAAATTCATTTGTTTTCATTATTTTCCATTTCTTATAGTGCTACAATCAGCACCTTTATACCTGTATCCTTATAGAATGCGTTTATTTCTATAGGATGGATTTCCTAAAATGAAATTGAACAGGGATAGCTAGTTTGTTTCCAAAAATGTTGTAGCAATTTATAGACAGCTGCTTTTCCATATAAACTGACCTTTTTTCAACCTGATAAGAAGTAAACTGTTCTGTTGAGGTTTTATTTAGCCTTTTCTGGACCACTAGGAAGATGGAGCATCAGTTAATATGTTCATTGGCCATTCTGCGAACTTCATATTTGTATCCTGGTTCACATCAATTTGCAGGACTAGAGCATCTCCGCTGGGCATGGTTTCTGCGAGCAGCGCCCCCTGGAGTTGTCTTAGTAGGAAGCCCTTGGTATCAGAGGGATATTAACTCTGTCTTATGGGTTGCAATGATATCCCTTTAGATAAATTGGGTTATTATATCCGTCTAGATAAATACATATAACTCTCATTCTTTTCAATAGCCATATAGAATTCCATGGTATGGATATACCATTCCAGCTTTCCTGAAAATTTGTGTTTCCACCCCACCCTGTCATTTTTTTTTTTTTTTACTTTGCTTACAGTATCTTCTACTATTCCCCCCTTTTAAAAAATTTTTTTTTATTATTTATTTATTTTTTTGGCTGCGTTGGGTCTTCGTTGGTGCACGTAGGCTTTCTCTAGTTGTGGTGAGCGGGGGCTACCCTTCGTTGCGGTGCTCAGGTTTCTCATTGCAGTGGCTTCTCTTGTTGCGGAGCATGGGCTCTAGGCTCACGGGCTCAGTAGTTGTGACTTGCAGGCTCTAGAGCACAGGCTCAGTAGTTGTGGCACATGGGCTTAGTTGCTCCGCGGCATGTGGGAATCTTCCCGGACCGGGGCTCGAACCCATGTCCTCTGTATTGGCAGGAGGATTCTTAACCACTGCGCCACCAGGGAAGCCCTATTCCCCCATTTTTAATTCATAAGATTTGAATATTTTCTCTTCTCCAGTATTGCTTTTTGGGGTTTTGTGCCCTCCTGTAAAACTGTTAACTTATGCATACCTTCCAATTCTTTTGCCCTAGAACATATCCAACATTGTTATTATATTTTTTAACTGGGAAATTTAAGCAACATCTTTAAACAACTCAGATTTTCTTGATATGGCAGTACAGCTTGGCTAAGGCCTGGGAACTCATTTACTAAATAGCATTTGCTTGGATGCTGTATCAGATGCTCTTTTGAAGAACAATGCCATGACTTGTGTTCTCATCTTTTCCTTTTTCACGTTGACACTTTGATCTTTCCTGTTCAAATGCGGTGAAGCTCAGGGAGAAGGAGGAAGGCACAGCCAGCCAATAGCTGCGCACACTTAGGAGGAAGGTCTGGATGGGTATTTGTGTTTAAAAAATCAAGTAAAGAAACAAGGCCGGGGGCCTCCCTGGTGGCGCAAGTGGTTAAGAGTCCGCCTGCCGATGCAGGGGATACGGGTTCGTGCCCCGGTCTGGGAGGATCCCATATGCCGCGGAGCGGCTGGGCCCGTGAGCCATGGCCGCTGGGCCTGCGCATCCGGAGCCTGTGCTCCGCAACGGGAGAGGCCACAACAGTGAGAGGCCCACATACCGCAAAAAAAAAGAAAAAAAAAAAAAAAGAAAGAAGGCCGGGCTTCCCTGGTGGTGCAGTGGTTGAGAATCCGCCTGCCGATGCAGGGGACACAGGTTCGTGCCCCGGTCCGGGAAGATCCCACATGCCGCGGAGCAGCTAGACCCGTGAGCCATGGCCGCTGAGCCTGTACGTCCAGAGTCTGTGCTCCGCAATGGGAGAGACCACAACGGTGGGAGGCCCGCATACCGCAAAAAAAAAAAAAAAAAAAAAAGAAACAAGGCCATCAGGGGACTTTCCTGGTGGCACAGTAGTTAAGAATCTGCCTGCCAATGCAGGGGACACGGGTTCGAGCCCTGGTCTGGGAAGATCCCACATGCCACGGAGCAACTAAGCCCATGCGCCACAACTACTGAAGCCCGTGTGCCTAGGGCCCGTGCTCCACAACAAGAGAAGCCACTGCAATAAGAAGCCCGCGCACTGCAGTGAAGAGTAGTCCCCACTTGCTGCAACTAGAGAAAGCCCACGTGCAGCAACACAGACCCAACGCAGCCAAAACAAAAAAATTAATAATAATAATAAAATTTAGAGGAAAAAAATAAAAACCAAGGCCAAATTGTCCCTGATATTTACCCTTGGGAAAACACTGGCCCTCAAGCCTCCTGGAGATTGACAGTCCATCTCTTTCGTTCTGCCATCCTGTTTTTTTTTTTTGTGGTACGTGGGCCTCTTACTGTTGTGGCCTCTCACGTTGCGGAGCACAGGCTCCGGACGCGCAGGCTCAGCGGCCATGGATCATGGGCCTAGCTGCTCTGTGGCATGTGGGATCTTCCCGGATCAGGGCACGAACCCGTGTCCCCTGCATGAGCAGGCGGACTCTCAACCACTGCGCCACCAAGGAAGCCCATCCTGTCATTTTTGAAGGTTGAGACATAGTGATTTGTTCCTGGAAAAGAAAGGAAGGCAGCCAGGAGAGAGGAAAGGAATTCATCTTGCTGCTGCTCGCGAGATGGATCTGATTTAATGGTGAAAACAATTTGTGGATCCAGTTTCTATTTTTAAGCCGACTTTTCAGAAGCATTCAGGTCTGTGGCAAATGGAAAAATAAAGTTAAATCATTTTAGCGTGACGGGTGTGTGTGTGTGTGTGTGTGTGTGTGTGTGTGTTTTCCATACATTTCCATAACCTTCTTTTGTTGATCTGTGACATGACTCGAGCCATTATGAGGATGAAGTGCCAGTTCCAGGAAGGGCCTGGGGGTGGTGCAGACCAGTTGCTAGGTGTCTGGCAGATTAACCATGAGATGCAGAGTGGCATTTTTTTTCTCCGTGCAGCCAGCGTTGGGCGGGAGATGGGCAAGCAGACAGAGTGTGGGACGTGGAGCTTTGAGTGCTGGGGTTTGTGCCTCTGCTCACAGTGGGGTCTGAGGGTAGGCCTGGTGTGCATTGCCTTTACGACTCTTATTTGGTGCACAAGGTAGAGTGTCATCCCCATTGTGTGGATGGCAAAACTGAGGCCCAAAGAGGGCACATCTAAGCAGCTTCCTGAAATAACTCAGGCAAGTACAAAGGGCCTGCTCACAGTTTTGTGAGGAACTTGGACTAAATGGGTATGAATTCTACTTTTTAGGGAGCGTGAGAATGCCTAGTTAACGTAGCTCAAATAATGGCGTTTTTGAAGCCAGTACTGGGCTGGGCACAATTCTTTGTGCTTTTTTTTTTAAGTTCTCCCTCAGAAGAAAAATGTGTCTTCTAACTGGTGGGTTTGCATATCTGTCAGAGAAAAACCCTCAGCCTGCCAAACCCTGGCCATGGCCCATGGCCCCTAATGCTCTGTCTGGATTTCCTGGCCCTCCCCACCGTTTCCTCCTTCCCACACAGCTCCGGGCACCCGGGCCGCCTGCTCTTTACCATGCCAGGGCCCTCGCCAGCCCAGGGCCTTCGTTAATGGTTTCCTCCTTCTGGAAGAGTCTTCTAGATATGCTTAGGGCCCGCTTCTTTGCTCCATTCAGTTCTCAGCAAAGAGGCCTGCCCTGGCCACCCCATATAGAAATGTTCATGCGATTCTTTTTGACCCACACTTTATCTTTGTTTCCAGCGCTTATCAACACCTGACATATGTATTTGTTTATGGTCTGCCTCTCTTCTCACTGGCCTGGGAGCTTCCTGGGGCAGAAAGCTGGCTCCGTCCGCCTCCCTCCCTGGAGGGAGGCAGATGCTCACTGCGTGCCTGCTGACCAGCCAGAGAGGGGACTCACAGGTGTAGGACCTGCTCCCCAGGCAGCAGCAGGGCCTGGGGACACTTGCCCCTGTCCCTCACCACCTCTAGGAAGCAGTGCCATGTACAGTGGTCAGGGACAGCTTGTAGCTCCGGTTTCTCTGAGAGTGAAGTTCATTGTCACAGGCCAGAGCTGACTAATGTTTAAATTGAAGATTGTCCCCAAGGTCATTAAGGACTTCCTGCTGAGCAGGTGCGAACGTGGCACGCGCCCAGGCCATGTTACCTCTGCTTCAGAGGGGATGGCAGGAGGTATGTCCCTTTACCAAAGAAGTGGCTCAGGCACCTTAATGGGCAAATGTGGGGAGATATTTTGGGGCAGACAAGCCTTTTGGAACCCCTCCCCAGCTCTGGGGGAGTCTCACTGTTTGAGGGGTTGAACCTGTTTTACCTTTCATAAATCTCAGAGCAGCCCGACCTGAATATTGCAGTGTCAGGGGAAGGGGACTGTAGAGTTTCTAAAGGATGCATCCACCTTGCACTGCGAGAGACACATGTGTGCTGCTCGGCCCTATTGAGAGAAGCCAAGCAGAAAGGACCGGTGGCCTCTCTGGGCATCAGAGCATCCAGGTCACCGTTCCTATCATTGAGACTTGGGGAGGGCTGGCAGGGGCACAGTAGTCCCTACATTCCTTTCCGTGGTCTCTGTGATGGGTCATAACCTCCATAGCCAAGTAGTTGAGAAAAGCCCAATGAACCATATCCCCTTGCTTCCAGCCTTCATTTTCCACGCAGAGGTATCTCACAGGATGCTCTTTTGTTTTGTGGGTAGCCACCAGGCAGGCGTACTCATTTCCGGCCAGAGATAATGTCGTCATCAGAGCCTCAAAACAAATCGATTAGTAGTTCGTGTGTGTATGGTTGAACAGCAAATAAAGCTTTCCAGCAAGACGCTAGTGCCTGCAGACGGACATGTGAACTTTTCTTTGAGATGGGGCAATGTTAATGTGGTAATGCTTCAGGAAATGGAGAACTGTCCATTGCGTTTGAAGATTAAGTCGGTTCCATTCATCAGGAGATGAAGAACGGGTGTGTGGGAAGTTTAGAAAAAGAAGGATCAGTAGGTGGGACCATGCAAAGGTCAATCTTGAGTCTACCGAGTTTTTATACTTTTGAAAGGAATGAACATTAGTACGTAGAATTTTAAGATATAAAGGCAATAAGGAGGGGACCTAATTTGAAAACACGGAGGAGTAGCTTAGGAACACGAACAGAAAGTCCAAATTAAAAAGTCACCCGCCCTCCTTTCATGGGGAGTGTGGGTTCCTGCAAGTGGGAAGGAAGAGAACAGTTCTGCCTCAGCTCTTGGGATGGAAATGGACAAACACTGTCAGAAACGTACATGGAAACCAGAGTTCCTGGGGTTCTATTCGCAGGTTTGCAGGTTAAGAAAGTTTCAATGAATTTACCCATCAGAACCCAGATGGTCATCGACACAGTATGGGTGAGAATGTGGACAATTTCGCGGGGGGAAATACAGTAAGAAGGACCTCTGCAACCCACCCACTCTTCTTACTCTTTCTGAATTATGAAATTAACTCCACCCAAGGAGGTGGCATAGTTTTGAAAATGAGAAAGCATGACAGTGGCATCAAACCAGAGTTCGCGTGTCTGTTGATTAACTGATTAGCAAAATTTGAACCTCTTGGAACTTCCATTTTGTGAGTTGTCAGGTGGGCATGATGTTGTCATGCAGGGTTATTGGTAGGATTAGAAAACTGTTGTCAAATAGTTTTTAAAGTAAGCTTTTAATAAGGCTTTAATAAGCAGTGTAGGTGATGATGGTGGTGGTGATTATCTAGGTTAGGGAAGCTTCATTCTTTTCACAGTAACCCATCTTTCTGGGGAAGGGAATTGTTCCCTAGGCTGAAACCTTGCACCTACAATGAAGCACAGAATAACTTGCATCTTGACCAGGTTCTGTCTCCAGCCTTGAGTATTTATCTGTCCAACGTGTGCAGCTCAAAGATGGGAAGATGTGTAGACCATTTCATCTGCTTAAGGTAGGGAGATGCAGCCAGTTAGGAACAATCACTAAAGCTAAAAGAAAGAGAAGGGAATTTTCTTGGTGGAAATGTAGAAATTGTTTTTATATCATTCACAGCTATAAATAGAGAAATGTTTGCCGTAAATGGATTTCCTGCAGAGCAAAGTTTTATCATATCACTGTGACCGGGAGGACACCTATCTGTTTCTGTTCAAAATGATGTAAAAAGACACAGAGAATTACCTGTGACACATTGGATTCGATTGAGAATATTAATCAGCTATGTTCATTTCCCCTGTTTGTTCATGCCTTCTGACCACCCACTGCATGAAGTGACAGTCTTCCATCGCCTTTTACGATGTCCACGGCGTGATTTTAAGTTACCTGTCCAGTGGCTGCATTCCATTCACCCCTTACATCTGGGTTTGAATCCTGGCTCCTTCAGTCCCTGGCTTTGAGAGTTGGGCAGGTTGTTGAACCTTGTTGAGTTCAGTTTCCTCATCTGTAAACTGGGGACAAATACTAATAATGTAGATTTATATTACTTTCCCATTGCTGCTGTAACAGAGTACCAGAAACTTAGTGGCTTGAAGCAAAACAAATTTATTATCTTATAGTTCTGGTCAAAAGCTCTGAAGTGGGTCTTACAGGGCTAAAATCAAGATGCTGCACGGCTGTGTTCCTTCTGGAGCGTCTCAGGGAAAACCTGTTCTTTCCCTTTGCAAGCTTCTAGAGGCTGCCTCATGACCCTTTTTGCCTCACTGACCGCTGCTTCTGGAGTCCCATGTCCTTCTCTGATTCTGACCCTCCTGCCTCCCTCTTATAAAGACCCTTGTGATTACACTGGCTCACCCGGGTAATCCACGGTACTCTCCCTGTTTTAAGTCCCTTCACCTCATCACAGATGTAAAATCCCTTTTGCTAGGAAGCTAATATTCACAGGTTCCAGAGACTAGGACGTGGACATCTTTAGGGGACACTGTTCTGTCCATTGAAGGATGCTGCAGTGTTGTGAATAGGAATGATGTGTTTTGTAGCTTTATACGCACCCTCACACACATACAATATGTTCTTCCCATTGTGCTGTGCCCCATAAATTACCCTCTTCCCGCACTCCCCTCATGTGTATCATCTGCTGCATTGTTCTGCTTTTGTCTGCTCGCCTTTCTTGACCTCCCTCCATTTCCCTGACGTTTGTGTCTGTTGAAACACACTCATAGTTCAATTCCCCCTTCCCCCAGAATGAGTTCCCTAGTGTTATGTATGAATGATCTCTATGAAGAAGAGGTTTTCTTCAAAAAGCTATTGAACTTCTGCATTGGTGAAGGTGTCCAGGCTAATGGTGAGCCAGGTTGAGAGGCTGAGTCACCAGTTCACACCAGCCCTATTTGGATGGACGGTTATCCATCCAGCACAGGCGTGAACTTGGCTCTGTAATGGGATTGTAGCTGACGTTTTGTCAATAGGGTATATAGCTAGTACAAGCCTTTAATTAGCTGGATAGTCATTTTGCATAGATGATTATTGATTATTCTCGGTCCTTTTCCAAAATTTTCTCTACCTCATTAAATAACTTTTAATGGAAAAACAGTGCATGTACATGCACTGGGTATATAATAAAATGGGTAAAAAGGAAGAAGTCTCCCAACCAGCCTCATTCTTGGGCCTCTCCCTGGAGGCAGTAATTTTATTTGCTTCTTGTCTGTCTTCTCAGAGATTGCGTGTGCATGCATGCGCGCATATGTGTTATGCAAACAGGAACACAGTAGACACTTTGCACCTTTATTTTTTCACTTAACAATGTATCTTGGGGATACTTCCATATTAGCACACAGAAGTCTAGTTAATTATTTTAAATGACTGCATAGTATTCCATTCTATTTTTAGGTTGTAATTTACTTAATCAGTTCCCTGTTGGTGGACACAAGCAGAATTCATTCTGTTTCCCTTCACTTTATTGTGCTTCACTGCATTTTCTACTAAGTGGAAGGTTTGTTGCAACCCTGGGTTGAGCAAGTCTGTTGCCGCCATTTTTCTAACAGCATTTTCTTACTTTGTGTCTCTGTGTCACATTTTGGCAATTCTCACAATATTTCAGACGTTTTTCACTATTAATGTGCTTGTGATGGTGATCAGTGATCTCTGATGTCACTGTTGCCAAAAGATGACAGCTCACTGAAGGCTCAGATGATGGTTAGCATTTTTTAGCCATGAATATTTTAAAATTAAGGTATGTGCATTGTTTTTTAGACATAATGCTATTGCACACTTAATAGACTACAGTACAGCGTAAACATAACTTTTACGTGCGCTGGGAAACCAAAGAATTCGTATGACTTGCTTTATTGCTATATTTGCTTTATTTTGGTGGTCTCAAACCAAACCCGCAATATCTCTGAGGTGTGACGATATTTAGGATATTTCCAGTGTTTCGCTACTTCAAACTTTTATTGATTTTTTTTAAACCAGATTATAATAAGCCTCCTATTTTCTTTCTGTAGATAACAGCCAAATATCCCTTTAACGTAGTAATTATTATACCAATAAGGACTCTATTTTTTAATGGGGGAGCTTGAAAGAATGAGTACCTTGATGTGTGAGTTTGGTTGGCATGGAGCTCAAAGGCATTTCCCTTCAAGTGCAACGTCTACCCTGAACAAGAATTAAAAGAAGTTTAAAAGAGGGTTTAAAAATATGAGCCCAGGGCTTCCCTGGTGGCGCAGTGGTTGAGAGTCCGCCTGCCGATGCAGGGGACACGGGTTCGTGCCCCGGTCCGAGAAGATCCCACATGCCGCGGAGCGGCTGGGCCCGTGAGCCATGGCCGCTGAGCCTGCGTGTCCGGAGCCTGTGGTCCGCAACGGGAGAGGCCACAACAGTGAGAGGCCCGTGTACAGCAAAAAAATAAATTAAAAAAAATGAGCCCACCAGGGGGTCCCAGTGAGTAGAAATGGCCATGTGAGGGATGGCCAACTGGGATTAACCATAAATGTCCATCCCGGCTTTGGGATTATGGTTTTGCCCACCACTTGATGATGACGTCCCCCAGCCTCTCCAAAGCCTGTGTACGTGGCATCAGGGGGATGCTGGCTCTTCGTAGCAGTCACAGCATCAGGGGACACAAGTCCGCTAGTTCTGGTTTCCCTGCCATGATGGGTGGGAGTGAGAAAGGGCAGGGTCATTCTGAAGAGCCACCCCCGTAGGGAGAATCTTGGTCAAACAGGAGATCTGTGAAGGCTGCAGGTCTAGGAGGTCTGCATGGTTGACAAAGGAATCTGGAAAATATACTGGGAGTTCCAGTTTCATCCAAGTCATCACGCCTATCATCCAAGTAAAGTGGATTCTTGCAACAGCTGCATACATGCCCCACAAGGACACCTTATGTGCCTTCTAGTGTTGCTAGCCTTTTAGCTGAGGCTACAAGGACACTCTATAATTCCAGAAGTAATGCCACCACCTTCAAAAACCAGGCTTCCATGAATACTCCTTGTGGATGATGTGCTGAGAAAAAGTGCCCGACTCACTAGGGTTCCAGATCAAACTTTCACAAGTGACTGGAGAAGAGCAGAGAGAAAATACGGGACCGCAGCAAAGAAGAGAAGTGGAAAAGTTGTGCTATTAAATGAAGCGTGTTCTTTAAAATACGACAGGAGGCATTCATTTGGAATTTATTTCTCTTCCTCATTTGGATCAGTGATGCAATTAGCGGGAAAGATTTACCGCCACAGAAAAACCGTTAAGAAACCCAACATGTCACCCGCAAGACAGTGCTGGTGTTTTGCAGCTTTCCCTGGGACAAGCATTGTCATCACTTGCTCCAGTGGTTTTAGAGGCAGGGATGTAATACTTGGAACGAGAATTGATCCGGGCAATAATCAGGCTAATCGGGTGAATGCTAAAGAACATTTCGTCATGGTTCTTGAAGCTGTTACAGGATCTGGTGGCTAATCATTGCGGAATTTGCCAGTTGAAGAGGGGATTTCTGGGTGAAAAAGAATAGTTACTTTTAGTAGGAATCCCCCTATTCCTATGCATGGTTTACTAAAGTTAAGAAGATGTCTCTGATTTGAACTGGTTGGTGAGACATGGGTCACAATTAATAAGGGCTTGGGTTATACATCATTTTTTTAAAGAAAGTTTGCATTATTTCTAGCTCAAGCATCTACGTGAACTAACATGACTTACTATGTAGTTGTCAAGTGGAGGGTTTGAGAAGACACACTTGATGTAATAGACGTTATATCTAAATGGGATGCCAATTTTCATGCAAACATATTTGTTCTTGAAGTGAGACTTTTTGCTTTGCTTGCTAGTCAGAGCTTTATTCATATGGGGCATGGCTTTCTTTAGGTCAGTGGGCTGAATTAGTACAAAATGTCATGAGTGGTGTATGAATTAATGAAGATATTTAAGTGAAGGTTCTACCAGAAAGAGTTAATGCCACTTCTAAAATTGCTGA
The DNA here is from genome assembly GCF_025265405.1 of Mesoplodon densirostris. NCBI lineage: Eukaryota > Metazoa > Chordata > Mammalia > Artiodactyla > Ziphiidae > Mesoplodon > Mesoplodon densirostris. The sequence goes on from NC_082664.1 coordinate 165,115,453, forward strand.
ATTTCTGGCTGGAGAGTTTAGACGTTGAGACCATCTGACTCCACTACTGTTATTATCCATTTGTATTCTCTGGGGTCAGTACGACTACTCTTGGGGTGAGCAGACAGGTTTTCCTATTTTAAGAATTGATTCTGCTCTGGAACAATAGGTCTCAGAGGCACCTGTCAGTTTCTTTATTGTTTGAAGCCAAATATTACCAACTTCATTTTCTGCTGTTTAGGTTTATTTTCATTTTTTTCCCCATCAGCCCTTAATATTGTCCTGGCCTGACACTGGGGAAAGTAGTAGGCTTAGTGGAAAAGAACATTTTAATTTATGGTCCAAAGCCTGGCATAACGTCTGTCTGTCCAGTTGCACGTCACAGTAGTGGCAGTGGGCTAGAGGCGATGCTATTAACAAAGATAATAACATAGTCAATCTGATTTGTATGTAGAATGATTCAAAAGCATGGAAAGGCAATGAAACAATAATAGCTGACTCTAAGCTAATAGGGCAGATCATTTCAGCACCATCTGATTACGTCTTGGTCTAATTTGGGATGGATATAATTTTATCAAGCGACCGCTTTAGTGTACTGTCGTGAGTCAGAAAGACAGCTCTGGAATTCCTGATTCTGCCTGAAAATCAGAGACGTCTTTTGGAGGTTTTACCAGTTCAATTGGACGGACATTTGGGGAGCACCAAAAATGTGCAAGTCACAGCAGGTGGTCAGATACTCAATGTTTGTAAATTTTGTGATTAAATTGCTCTTGTTTGACAGAAGAGTTTATTTTAAAATTATGTGCACTTAAGGGAGCCAGCGCATCAGCTACTCTTCTTAGATACTAACTGATATTTGTTCTTAGCAACTTCAGGTTGTAGATCATAGAAATAGGGAAAGCAGAATCCAGAGATCCTTTTTTTTTTTTTTTAAATTGAAGTATAGTTGATTTACAATATTGTGTTAGTTTCAGGTGTACAGCAAAGTGATTTAGTTGTACATATATACGTATTACTTCATTAGAGATTTTCCATTATAGATTATTACAAGATATTGACTACAGTTCCCTGTGCTACACAGTAAATCCTTGTTTATCTACTTCATATATAGTGGTGTATGTCTGTTATCCTTTACTCTTAATTTATCCCTCCACCCTGTAGATTCTTGTTTTTACTTTTTATGATCATAACTGGTAGTGAGTAGTTGTGTTATCTAGCGTTTATCTGTGGGAGTGGCTTAGCTCTGAGTTCTGGCCACAATGTATAGCAGCAGATCTGGAGGTAAGGTGCTCTAGGAATTTTCTTTAACAACTGGAAGGTAAATTTCTAGTTGTGGTTCACAAAACCCTTAAATGTCTGTCTTAAGCCAAGGCATCCTCAGCACACATGGATTTTGTGCTGCTTTTCCAGGGAGCTCAGAAATATAAGGAATTTCCAGAGCCCTACCCACTTCTTTGCTTGCCCTTCCGCTGGTTAAGTTGAGAGTAAGGATCATTTCATTCATGGAGGGTTGGGTGCCAGTCCTCAGCTGGGCTTCATAGCACGGATAGTCTACAGTGTGGATAGTTCATTACTACGCCAGGGTTCCATTCTTACAACTGACTAGATAAAGCAAAAAACGAAGCAGCCTTTTTCAGAGCCATCATTTATGAAGTGAGAAGCAAAAGTAGTTGTTTAGAATCCTTTAGTGAATTTAGAAAATGTGACATTTTCCTCGAGTCTTGGAAATTCAGCTCTCAAAAGATTGTTTATTTTCTCCTGGGTGCCTGGCTTACAATCAGAGTAAGGTGCCTCCAGATGATGATGTGATTTGCTCTGAAATGTGGAAGAAAAGGGGGGAGGATTCAGCTTTTGTAATTTGTATGGCTTATCTTCAGGCGATGAAAATATTTAGCATTTCAAGAATTTTTCTCTGACCTTTTTAGGAATTCATCAGAGGTTTAATTTAGATGGAAACTTGGTGTGTTTTTAAAAAATAGAATAGTTTTCTTTAAAAATCAAAGAAATATCTTGTCACAACGTGAAAAAATACAATTTTCGAGTCACTGGAATTTTTACTTCTCCCACGATTATGCATTTCCTAGAGTCCTTTATCTAAAAATCTGCTTTCTCATTTTTCCTACCAAATTTTACTTCTATAACCAGGATAAGGGGGAGAAGTATCATACCATAAATTCACAAATAATGACCTCAGGATTATCGAACTGTAAAATATGACTTAAGCATTAAGGTACATAGTGTACAGTTTAAAATATATCTGGAAAGACTCTTAAGAATTTTTACGCTTCAGGAGAAACCTTTGAGGATCTTTCTGCATAGGCTTGCATAGAAATTTAGAGGAATACATTATAAAGGAGGAAAGGGACAGTATTTTTTCTTCTACACTGCGTGGAAGGTCATTGGCGTACATCATTTCCTTTGTGGATCTAGAGTGCAGGGAGGAATCCCAGGAGAGCCCCAGGTAATGGTGATCATCGAAACTGCCTTGGGCGTCTGTTGGTGCCAATATTGTTAGGAATAGAGACACAGAAGAGAATGACTTAGGACTTCTGCTCGCATCAGGCAAGCACATGGTGTAAGTAGGGCAATGAAGGTGTAAGCCAAGTGTGTGACTCTCATTCTGTCTGGTGGAAAACAATTGAGAAAGCCTTCAAAGGTTAGGAAATATGATATATCAGCTAGGCCCTTTAAAATTTATAATGGAATATACTTCCATTTATAATGGAATTGTGCCAAGCAGAAAGAAAAAGGAACGGCATTCAAGGAAAGGGGGAGGTGGGGGGGGAATTGAACCCAGGCCAGTGGTGTGAAAGGGCATGGGTGTATTTGGGACATGCCAGCTGACCTTTGTGGTTGGGTGGAGGTGATGTGTGTGTGCATGGTGGGGCGAGTTTGTGTTGGGATGGATGGCTTGGTGGTAGATGAGCCTTCAGGTTGGGGTCAGGTTGGGGAGAGCTTTGAACGCCGTGGAAACTTGCAAAGGAGTTTAAACTTTATTCTGTGTAGACATAAAACCTCAGTGTTTTAAGTAGGGTAGCCACATAGTCAGATCTTTGCTTTGGAAAAGTAATTCCAGGAACAGGTTGGAGATAGCGGTGGGAGGTAGGCTTGCTGGGGGCAGAGGGGCCAGGAGAGAGTGCTGGGAGCAGTCCTGAGTGGATAAAGGAATGTGAACCAGAGCAGTGGTGTAGGGGTGGACCAACAGACAGGCATCTGAGAATCATTTTAGCGGAAAGCGGGATATACTTGGTGATGGAAATGAGAGAGGGATGACATAGAGTTCTACACTGGGTTCCTGAATCTATAGAGAAGAGACTGTATAGGAGAGAGAGGTTTGGGGATGAATATACTGTTTTTTGCTTTGGTTATGGTGCTCTTGAGAGGCTGCTCGGAGGTGTCAGCTGGAGAACCCAAGTAGGCAGCTGGAAAGATGAGATTTGCACAGGAGATGAGATGAGAGATGTTCAAATTTAGACCAAGGTTAGGGGGCCATGAGGAGATAGGTGGTGTGGAAACAGCAAACACCAGATTTCCCGGGGGTGGGTGTAGAATAGGATGAAGGCAGGGCTGAGGATGCAACCTCGGAGCTCGCTGATGTTTGACTGGAAGAAGAGGAGGAGGCGGCGATGGAGAGGAGCTGGATGTAAAGGTGGAAGGAGAGAGCTGTTGTAGAACCAAGAAGAGGGAGTTTTAGGAAGGAGGCCGAGCCCATCAGAGGTCACACAAGAGACCAACAGGATGAGCAGCAAGAAGAAGGCGCTGCGTTTAGCATTTGGGAGACCCCCCTCCCCTTCCCAGGGGCCCAGCCCTCCTGGTTCCAGTCAAGGGATGACAAGGGGAGAAGTCAGACTGTGGAGGGGGGACGGGGGTGGGGGATGCCAGGCAGGAGCGGCCACTGCACAGACTGCATTTCAAGATGCAAGTGCGGCTCAGTCTGGCTGGAAGGCTCTACCGCTCAGGTTTAAATGCCCAAAGCTTGTATTTTACAGCTCAGGGAGTGCCACGTGCTTTGTCCTCCTTGTATTTTTATAACTTGGTAACTCTCTGTCCTTGCTTGCGTTCTTAGGGATTTATTTCCTTGGGTTGTCTGGAGGCTTTCTGGCCCCCAGATGATTTTTCTTGCTGTCTTCCCTCCTGCGACCAGCCCCCTCTCTCTCCCTCCCCGCTACCCCATTCCCACCTCACACACGCAGACACACACATCACTTTGTTGTGTAATTACATTGAAAGTGCCTTAGCTCTTCATGCTTGAGTTTCTGCTTCTGATGTTTTTATTTAGCTTTCTTAGAACAGGGAAAGTATCTTCCAGTGATTTCTGTTTATTGCAGTGATTTCTGTTTATTTCAATTTATGCTAATCTTATATCCCCCTAAGAAGACTAGAGACCTCTGTCTTTGGAAAGCTTAAAGCCGGGGTAAATGCACACACTGTTTGGCTCGAAGAGGAAGCGAGGTGGATTTGCACACTCGGGGCAGAGCGGGAGGACAGCTCACCCAAAGGCAGCATCTGACCCTCCGTTGCTGTCACCTGCCACGCTTGTGGGGAAGACTGCCTGCTAGCAGCCCAGCAGAGTGTCTTGAAAAGGACCTGGGAAGGGTTAGGAAGCATACGTCTTCTTTTCTGACCCTTACTACCTGAGCCTCAGTATCTCCATCTGTAAAACAGAGGGGACAGTAACTTCTTGGGTTGCTGTACGAATTGGATGTGTTGATAGGGGCCAAAGCACTTTGTAAATGTCAAGTGGTACACAGCATCCAGCACCTCCAGTTATTCATATAACTTCTTTCTCCTTTAGGGAGGTAATGAGTGAAAAAGCTTATCAGATGTTTCCAATGTAACCATTTTTAAGCGTACAATTCAGGGGCATTAAGTACATTCACACTGTTGTGTAACCATGGCCACTGTTCATCTTCGGAAGAACTTTTTCATCTTCCCAAATGGAAACTCTGTCCCACAACTCCCTATTCCCCCCTCTCCCATCCCCTGACACCCACCATACTACTCTCTGTCTCAATGAATTTGACTATTTTAGGTACTTCGTATAAGTGGAATCGTACAGGATTTGTCCTCTTGACTCTGGCCTGTTTCCCTGAGCATAATGTCTTCAGGGTTCATCCATGTCGTAGCCTGTGTCAGAATTCCATTCCTTTATATGGCTGAATAATATTTCATTGTATGTTTATGCCACAGTTTGTTTATTCTTTTATCCATCAATGGATATTTGGGCTGTTTCTACCTTTTTGCTATTGTGAATAACACTGCTATGAACATGGGTGTCCAAATACTGTTTGAGCCCCAGCTTTTGATTCTTTGGGGTGTATACACAAAAGTGGAATTGTAGGCTGAGTTTCATTCTGGTAGGACGGGAATATATCCTTGACTTTGTGACTCCACTTAGTAACCGTGGAGTCACAAGGGGCCTTGTTCGTTGTCAAGTCCCAGCTGCTTAGCTCACGAGGCCCTTTGCGTGTCTGTGTCCCCTTGTCCTGCCCTCGCTGTGGGGTCACAGACAGTTCATCCCTCCCTCCCAACATCAGGGACAAAGGCAGAGAAGCCTTCGATCCAAGGACACCATGTGTCACCTTGGCTTCAGCTGCCTGCAGCCACCCACCAGCACTGGCCCTGATGGAGACCTCGAGCCCCCTCCCCATTGTCATGGACCAAGGGGTTGATTCACGAGAAACCGCACTTCTCCCTCTGTTTCTGGGAGGGATTGGTCCGCAGAGCAGGGAAGCACTTCTCTCATGTGTGCCCAACAGCTCAGCAGAATACCTCCTCTGCATTGGCCAAAGTCTGTTACTATCTTTACAGACTCTGAAGAGGAAGGAGCTCAGGGGGACACAGAGGGGGCACGGGGACAGGCAAGGGGGAGAGGTCTGCCTGCAGTTCTTAGCTCAAGTTCTGGCTGCCACCAGAACTTCTCCACCTTTTGGAAAATGGATGCAGTAAATCTGACAGACTCAGGAGAGAAACTGCTGGAGTGTCATCAGCATCAGGGACCCAAGAGACAAATGGGGCAACTGGAAATGAATGCATGGAATCCATGGCATAAAATCACCTTTGGTGCTACCCTAATGTTCATAGCAGCACTATTTACAATAGCCAAGATATGGAAGCAACCTAAAGGTCCATGGACAGATGAATGGATAAAGAAGATATGGTACATATATACAATGGAATATTACTCAGCCATAAAAAAGAATGAAACACTGCCATTTGCAGCAACACAGATGGACCTAGAGATTATCATACTAAGTGAAGTAAGCCAGCCAGAGAAAAACAAATACCATATGATATCACTTATATGTGGAATCTAAAATACTATACAAATGAACTTATCTACGAAACAGAAACAGACTCATAGAGAACAGACTTGTGGTTGCCAAGGGGGAGGAGGGAACAGGGATAAATTAGGAGTTTGGGATTAACAGATATACACTACTATGTATAAAATAGATAAACAACGAGGACCTACTGTATAGCACAGGAAACTATACTCAATACCTTGTAATAACCTATAATGGAAAAGAATTTGAAGAAGAATATATATACGTATAATTGAATCACTTTGCTGTACACCTGAAACTAACACAACCTTGTACATTGACTATACTTCAGTAAAAAAAAAAAAAAAAAAATCACCCGTGGTGCTAGAATCCTGGTTTTTCCTCGCTGGTTTTTCTTGTTTCTAATGTGGATCTTGTTCCACTTCCTGGAGGACAGCGAAAGGGAGCAGGTCCACAGCCATCCATGTTCCTTCTATCTCAGAACCCTCACTGGGAGAAGAATCCGCCTCAGTCCATCCCCGAGACAGATGTGAGGGAGAGGGGAAGCTCCTGGGCTGGGGATTCCCTCAAGTTGTTATGAATTGGCTTCTTTGGGTGAAAGCCATTGGCAGTGACCAAATGCCGCTGGGAATGTCTGATGCCGTATATCACTCTGTGATAAATCTGTCCTGGGTTTTATGTATTTCTAGTTCATAATTGCTGTTCTGGCTGAGTCAAATGTGAGGCATGTGGTGGGAGACTCCAACTTGGCCAGTGCTTGTGAGCAGAGGATCTTTGTTCTGACATGTTCCGCTTGGTTCTTTCATTGAATGCCTACCTTCAGCCCCTCCGGTTTCTATAATTAGATATAGACCTTGAAGATAGACAGACTCGTCTCTCCAGAGTTAGGGTTCAGGACGAACACTTGCCCCGAAGACTCACAGTTAGTTGCACTAAGTGGAGTGAATTCCTCTCACTGGAAAGGATTTAAAATATATATATTCGTCTTCCTTTGGTCCAGGACAGATGCCTATCCCTGTCACATAGCACAAGAGGGGGAGAGAAAAGTCCGTTCTTGCATAGGTATCTCTCTTTTTTTTGAAAATTAATTTTTATTGGAGTCTAGTTGATTTACAATGTTGTGTTTCTGCTGTACAGCAAAGTGAATTAGTTATACATATATCCACTCTTTTTTATTTTATTTATTTACTTTTTTGAATTTTATTTTCTTTTATACAGCAGGTTCTTATTAGTCATCCATTGTATACGCATCAGTGTATACATGTCAATCCCAATCTTCCAATTCATCACACCACCACCACCACCCCCCTGCCACTTCCCCCCCTTGGTGTCAATATGTTTGTTTTCTACATCTGTGTCTCAGTTTCTGTCCTGCAAACTGGTTCACCTGTACCATTTTTCTAGGTTCCACATGTATGCATTAATATCCGATATTTCTTTTTCTCTTTCTGACTTACTTTACTCTGTATGACAGTCTCTAGATTCATCCATGTCTCTACAAATGACCCAATTTCATTCCTTTTTATGGCTGAGTAATATTCCATTGTATATATGTACCACATCTTCTTTATCCACGCTCTGTCGATGGACATTTAGGTTGCTTCCATGACCTGGCTATTGTAAATAGTGCTGCAGTGAACATTGGGGTACATGTGTCTTTTTGAATTACGGTTTTCTCAGGGTATATGCCCAGTAGTGGGATGGCTGGGTCATATGGTAATTCTATTTTTAGTTTTTTAAGGAACCTCCATACTGTTCACCATAGTAGCTGTATCAATTTACATTACCCCAACAGTGCAAGAGGGTTCCCTTTTCTCCACACCCTCTCCAGCATTTGTTGTTTGTAGATTTTCTGATGATGCCCATTCTAACTGGTGTGAGGTGATACCGCATTGTAGTTTTGATTTGCATTTATCTAATAATTAGTGATCTTGAGCAACTTTTCACGTGCTTCTTGGCCATCTGTAAGTCCTTGGAAAAATGTCTGTTTAGGTCTTCTGCCCATTTTCGGATTGGGTTGTTTGTTTTTCTAACATTGAGCTGCATGAGCTGTTTATATATTTTGTAGATTAATCCTTGGTCCGTTGATTCGTTTGCAAATATTATCTCCCATCCTGAGGGTTGTCTTTTCGTCTTGTTTGTAGCTTCCTTTGCTGTGCAAAAGCTTTTAAGTTTCATTAGGTCCCATTTGTTTATTTTTGTTTTTATTTTCATTACTCTAGGAGGTGGATCAGAAAAGATCTTGCTGTGATTTATGTCAAAGATTGTTCTTCTTATGTTTTCCTCTAAGAGTTTTATAGTGTCCGGTCTTACATTTCGGTCTCGAATCCATTTTGAGTTTATTTTTGTGTATGATGTTAGGGAGTGTTCTAATTTAATTCTTTTACATGCAGCTGTCCAGTTTTCCCAGTACTGCTTATTGAAGAGACTGTCTTTTCTCCATTGTATATCCTTGCCTCCTCTGTCATACATTTGTTGACCATAGGTGCGTAGGCTTATCTCTGGGCTTTCTATCCTGTTCCATTGATCTATATTTCTGTTTTTGTGCCAGTACCATATTGTCTTGATTACTGTAGCTTTGTAGTATAGTCTGAAGTCAGGGAGTCTGATTCCTCCAGCTCCATTTTTTTCCCTCAAGACTGCTTTGGCTATTTGGGGTCTTTTGTGTCTCCATACAAATTTTAAGATTTTTTGTTCTAGTTCTGTAAAAAATGCCATTGGTAATTTGATAGGGATTGCATTGAATCTGTAGATTGCTTTGGGTAGTATAGTCATTTTCACAATATTGATTCTTCCAATCCAAGAACTTGGTATATCTCTCCATCTGCTGGTATCATCTTTTTTTTTTTTTTTTTTTTGCGATACGCGGGCCTCTCACTGTTGTGGCCTCTCCCATTGCGGAGCACAGGCTCTGGACGCGCAGGCTCAGCGGCCATGGCTCATGGGCCTAGCCGCTCCGTGGCATGTGGGATCTTCCCGGACCGGGGCACGAACACGTGTCCCCTGCATCGGCAGGCGGACTCTCAACCACTGCGCCACCAGGGAAGCCCCGCTGGTATCATCTTTAATTTCTTTCATCAGTGTCTTAGAGTTTTCTGCATACAGGTCTTTTGTCTCCTTAGGTAGGTTTATTCCTAGGTATTTTATTCTTTTTGTTGCAGTGGTAAATGGGAGGGCTTCCTTAATTTCTCTTTCAGATTTTTCATCATTGGTGTATAGGAATGCAAGAGATTTCTGTGCATTAATTTTGTATCCTGCAACTTTACCAAATTCATTGATTAGCTCTAGTAGTTTTCTGGTGGCATCTTTAGGATTCTCTATCATGTCATCTGCAAACAGTGACAGTTTTACTTCTTCTTTTCCAAGTTGTATTCCTTTTATTTCTTTTTCTTCTCTGATTGCCATGGCTAAGACTTCCAAAACTATGTTGAATAATAGTGGTGAGAGTGTACATCCTTATCTTGTTCCTGATCTTAAAGGAAATGCTTTCAGTTTTTCACCATTGAGAATGATGTTTGCTGTGGGTTTGTCGTATACGGACTTTATTATGTTGAGGTAGGTTCCCTCTATGCCCACTTTCTGAAGAGTTTTTATCATAAATGGGTGTTGAATTTTGTCAAAAGCTTTTTCTGTATATATTGAGATGATCATATGGTTTTTATTCTTCAGTTTGTTAATATGGTGTATCACATTGATTGATTTGCATATATTGAAGAATCCTTGCATCCCTGGGATGAATCCCACTTGATCATGGTGTATGATTCTTTTAATGCGTTGTTGGATTCAGTTTGCTAGTGTTTTGTTGAGGATTTTTGCGTCTATATTTATCAGTGATATTGGTCTGTAACTTTCTTTTTTTGTAGTATCTTTGTCTGGTTTTGGTATCGGTGATGGTGGCCTTATAGAATCAGTTTGGGAGTGTTCCTTCCTCTGCAGTTTTTTGGAAGAGTTTGAGAAGGATGGGTGTTAGCTCTTCTCTAAATGTCTGATAGAATTCACCTGTGAAGCCATCTGGTCCTGGACTTTTGTTTGTTGGAAGATTTTTTAATCAGAGTTTCAATTTCATTACTTGTGATTGGTCTGTTCATATTTTCTGTTTCTTCCTGGTTCAGTCTTGGAAGGTTATACCTTTCTAAGAATTTGTCCATTTCTTCCAGGTTGTCCATGTTATTGGCATAGTTGCTTGTAGTAGAGTCTTAGGATGCTTTGTATTTCTTCAATGTCTTTTGTAACTTCTCCTTTTTCATTTCTAATTTTATTGATTTGAGTCCTCTCCCTCTTTTTCTTGATGAGTCTGGCTAATGGTTTATCAGTTTTGTTTATCTTCTCAAAGAACCAGCTTTTAGTTTTATTGATCTTTGCTATTGTTTCCTTTGTTTCTATTTCATTTATTTCTGCTCTGATCTTTATGATTTCTTTCCTTCTGCTAACTTTGGGTTTTGTTTGTTCTTCTTTCTCTAGTTCCTTCAGGTGTAAGGTTAGATTGTTTATTTGAGACGTTTCTTGTTTCTTGGGGTACGCTCGTATAGCTTTAAACTTCCCTCTTAGAACTGCTTTTGCTGCATCCCATAGGTTTTGGATTGTCGTGTTTTCATTATCATCTGTCTCTAGGTATTTTTTGATTTCTTCAGTGATCTCTTGGTTATTTAGTAACGTATTGTTTAGCCTCCATGTGTTTGTGTTTTTTACGGTTTTTTTTTTCACTGTAATTCATTTCTAATCTCATAGCATTGTGGTCAGAAAAGACACTTGATATGATTTCAATTTTCTTACATTTACTGAGGCTTGAATTGTGACCCAAGATGTGATGTATCCTGCAGAATGTTCCATGTGCACTTGAGAAGAAACTGTAATCTGCCGTTTTTGGATGGAATGTCCTATAAATATCAATTAAATCTATCTGGTCTACTGTGTTATTTAAAGCTTGTGTTTCCTTATTAATCTTCTGTTTGGATGATCTGTCCATTGGTGTAAGTGAGGTGTTAAAGTCCCCCACTATTAGTGTGTTACTGTCGATTTCCTCTTTTATAGCTGTTAGCAGTTGCCTTATGTATTGAGGTGCTCCTATGTTGGGTGCAAATATATTTATAATTGGTTTATCTTCTTCTTGGATTGATCCCTTGATCATTATATAGTGTCCTTTCTTGTCTCTTGTAACGTTCTTTATTTTAAAGTCGATTTTATCTTATATGAGTATTGCTACTCCAGCTTTCTTTTGATTTCCATTTGCATGGACTGTCTTTTTCCATCCCCTCACTTTCAGTCTGAATGTGTCCCTAGGTCTGAAGTGGGTCTCTTGTAGACAGCATATATATGGGTCTTGTTTTTGTATCCATTCAGCAAGCCTGTGTCTTTTGGTTGGAGCATTTAATCCATTCACGTTTAAGGTAATTATAGATATGTATTGTTCCTAGGACCATTTTCCTAATTGTTTTCAGTTTGTTTTTGTAGGTCCTTTTCTTCTCTTGTGTTTCCCACTTAGAGAAGTTCCTTAGCATTTGTTGTAGAGCTGGTTTGGTGGTGCTGAATTCTCTTTGCTTTTGCTTGTCTGTAAAGCTTTTGATTTCTCCATTGAATCTGAATGAGATCCTTGCTGGGTAGAGTAATCTTTGATTTCTCCATTGAATCTGAATGAGATCCTTGCTGGTGGTAGGTTCTTCCTTTTCATCACTTTAAGTATATCATGCCACTCCCTTCTGGTTTGTAGAGTTTCTGCTGAGAAATCAGCTGTTAACCTTATGGGAGTTCCTTTGTATGTCATTTGTCATTTTTCCCTTGCTGCTTTCAATAATTTTTCTTTCTTTAATTTTTGCCAGTTTGATTACTATGTGTCTCTGTGTGTTTCTCCTTGGATTTATCATGTATGGGACTCGCTGCACTTCCTGGACTTGGGTGGGTATTTCCTTTCCCACGTTAGGGAAGTTTTTGACTATAATCTCTTCAAATATTTTCTCTGGTCCTTTCTCTCTCTCTTCTCCTTCTGGAACCCCTATAATGCAGATGTTGTTGCATTTAATGTTGTCCCAGAGGTTTCTTAGACTGTCTTCATTTCTTTTCATTCTTTATTCTGTTCCACAGCAGTGAATTCCACCATTCTGTCTTCCAGGTCACTTATCCGTTCTTCTGCCTCAGTTATTCTGCTATTGATTCCTGTTGGTGTATTTTTCATTTCAGTTATTGTGTTGTTCATTTCTGTTTGTTTGTTCTTTAATTCTTCTAGGTCTTTGTTAAACATTTCTTGCATCTTCTCGATCATTGCCTCCGTTGTTTTTCCCAGGTCCTGGATCATGTTCACTATCATTATTCTGAATTCTTTTTCTGGAAGGTTGCCTATCTCTACTTCATTTAGTTGTTTTTCTGGGGTTTTATCTTGTTACTTCATCTGGTACATATTCCTCTGCCTTTTCATCTTGTTTGTCTTTCCGTGAATGTGGTTTTTGTTCCACAGGCTGCAGGATTGTACTTCTTGCTTCTCCTGTCTGCCCTCTGGTGGATGAGAGGCTATCTAAGAGTCTTTTGCAAGTTTTCTGATGGGAGGGACTGGTGGTGGGTAGAGCTGGGTGTTGCTCTGGTGCGCAGAGTTCAGTAAAACTTGAATTCACTTGTTTGCTGATGTGTGTGGCTGGGTTCCCTCCCTGTTAGCTGTTTGGCCTGAGACGACCCAACACTGGAGCCTCCCTGGGCTCTTTGGTGGGGCTAATAGTGGACTCTGGGAGGGCTCATACCAAGGAGTACTTCCCAGTACTTCTGCTGCCAGTGTCCTTGTCCTCATGATGAGCCACAGCCACCCCCCACCTCTGCAGGAGACCCTCTAACACTAGCAGGTAGGTCTGGTTCAGTCTCCTATGCCGTCAGTGCTTCTTCCCCTGGGTCCTGATGTGCGCACACTACTTTGTGTGTGCCCTCCAGGAGTGGAGTCTCTGTTTCCCCCAGTCCTGCCGAAGTCCTACGATCAGATCCCGCTAACTTTCAAAGTCTGATTCTCTAGGAATTCCTCCTCCTGTTGCTGGACCCCCAGGTTGGGAAGCCTGATGTCGGGCTTGTAACCTTCACCCCAGTGGGTGGACTTCCGTGGTATAAGTGTTCTCCAGTTTGTGCATCAACCACCCAGCAGTTATGGGATTTGATTTTATTGTGATTGTGCCCCTCCTACCGTCTAGTTGTGGCTTCTCCTTTGTCTTTGGATGTGGAGTATCTTTTTTGGTGAGTTCCAGTGTCTTCCTGTCGATGATTGTTCAGCAGTTAGTTGTGATTCTGGTGTTCTTGCAAGAGGGAGTGAGAGCACATCCTTCAACTCTGCCATCTTGAACCAATCTCCCCACTTGTTTTTAGATTCTGTTCCCATATAGGTCATTACAGAGTATTGAGTAGAGTTCCCTGTGCCAACTGTAGTTTTTTTTTTTTTAATTAATTAATTTATTTTTGGCTGTGTCGGGTCTTCATTTCTGTGTGAGGGCTTTCTCTAGTTGTGGCAAACAGGGGCCACTGTTCGTCGTGGTGCGTGGGCCTCTCACTATCGCAGCCTCTCTTGTTGTGGAGCACAGGGTCCACACGCGCAGGCTCAGTAGTTGTGGCTCACGGGCCTAGCTGCTCCGCGGCATGTAGGATCTTCCCAGACCAGGGCTCGAACCTGTGTCCCCTGCATTAGCAGGCAGACTCTCAACCACTGCGCCACCAGGGAACCCCCAACTGTAGTTCTTATTATCTATTTTATATAGAGTACTGTGTGTATGTCAATCCCAAGCTCCCAATTTATCCCACCCCCCCTTTTCCCCCTTGGTAACCATAAGTTTGTTTTCTACATCTGTGACTCTCTGTTTTGTAAATACATTCATTTGTACCATTCTTTTAAGATTCCACATATAAGCGATATCATATGATATTTGTCTTTCTCTGTCTGACTTACTTCACTCAGTATGGTAGGTCTACCCATATTTCTGCAATTGACAATATTTTGTTCTTCTTTATGGCTGAGTAATATTCCATTATATATATGTACCACATCTTCTTTATCCATTCCTCCATTGCTTAGGCACCTCTTTTTTTTTTTTTTTTTTTTTGCGGTACATGGGCCTCTCACTGTTGTGGCCTCTCCCATTGCAGAGCACAGGCTCTGGACACGCAGGCTCAGCGGCCACGGCTCACGGGCCCAGCAGCCCTGCGGCATGTGGGATCTTCCCGGACTGGGGCACGAACCTGTGTCCCCTGCATCGGCAGGCGGACTCTCAACCACTGCGCCACCAGGGAAGCCCTTAGGCATCTCTTTGATGTTGGCTGAAGAACAAAGGCCCTGAGGGACCAATATTGGGATGACATTGGTCCTTCTAGTGGTTTCTTTTGATGTAGGAGAGTTTGTCTCTAGTCATAACTGTTTAGAAGCCATGTTTGGTGCGTCTCAGAGGAAATGAGTTGCTCCTGAAAGTGTAGGGATAGAGAATGACTCAGTGGTTTTCCGTGGCCTGTGTGCACATAGCCCAGGTTACAGAGGTCTGCAGCGGGCAATGGAGGTGTCTGTTTTTGTTTGAGTTGTTAGGGAAGTTGTGCCCCAGTACAAGAGCAGCATCCAGGCATTGTCTGCTGGAAATAGACAAGGTGTCAGGTGGGGGGACAATGCAGCGTCTGGGGCTCGCAGACCACCTCTCTGAAGAAATGTAATCTCTGGCCCCGAATGTTCTGGTTACATTTTCAGTTTGGTGATGTGGCCTCACAGAGTTAGATTTCTATTTTCAGGCAGGAAGTTCTACCCACTCAGGGCATCATGTTTGTTTTTATTTGTTTGGTTGAAAAAAGAAACAACCTGCTCACTGCAGCCCTGCACGGACCTACAAATTAATTAACCTGTGTCAGTACCGTGCGTCGCACACATTAATTACACCCTTACCTATCTGTAAGAATTAATTACGGCTTTGCCACATGCTCTGAAATTTTCTTGGGAATGAAAGGGCCTAGGAGGAATCTAGACATTTCAGTGTTATCCTCTCGTCTGCTTGGGGGTGTGGGTGCTGACAGCTTCAGATGGACCTGATCTTTCCCGCAGGAACCTTTCTGGAGCTTTTCTGTTGCTCCCAAGTGACTGCTGCCTGGTTGTTGTGCAGGATGGCAGGTGCCCACACCCACGTGGGCATTCCTGTGTCCCTTTGCAAGAGGTCACACTTGCCTTTGTCTACCCTCTGCACAAAGAAATTTGGTTGGGAGTGTGGCTGGTTAAAAAGTCACAGTAATGCCGGGAATTGTTCTTCTTGTTATGACGCAAATTTTGGTAGTGGGATCAGAGGAGCTGTCGGGAATTCCCAGATCTCCTGAATCTAAGCCGCTTCTTTTTCTCCCTCTTTGTTCACAGCGGGGCATTTTCCGAAGTGGTCTTAGCTGAAGAGAAGGCAACTGGAAAACTCTTTGCGGTGAAGTGTATCCCCAAGAAGGCACTGAAGGGCAAAGAAAGCAGCATAGAGAATGAGATTGCGGTCCTGAGAAAGTAAGTGCCAGGAGGGACGGCCTCCTTCCCTCACCGCCCAGTGGATGATGCTCCGGGATGATTGGGCCTCTGACCCACGGGAGAGCGGAGGCTGCTGGGAGCTGGCTGCCCAGTGGTCGGAGAGGGTGACCAGGATGCTGGCCCGCAGTGAAGGGTGGGCTTGTTAACCCTGACTGCCTTTCATGTAGGGCGTCCAGAGCACTTTCCAGATTATATAGCATTTCCTAATGTCTGTGCCAGTCATTTGAGGTTGTTATTCTTTCCAAAGAACATGGCAGTCGGATGGACTCGGTTTTGAACCGAGACCCCACCACTCCCTGCAGCTGGGTGACCTTGGGCTGGTTCCTGAGCTCTGAGCCTCCTCCATAAACTGGAGTTAACAGTATCCTCCCAGGTGTCCTCAGGATTACGTGAGATGGTGCTTAGCAAGTGTTTGTTCAGCACCTGCTGCATAGTAAGTGCTCAATGAAAGGGTAGCTGCCACTGCCACTGCCCCCAGTTACTATTATTGTTTTCTTGTTGTTGTTGCTTTATTTTATAAGAAGGAGGTGAAGCTCAAAATGGAAGTCACTTTTCCATTGCCTTGCAGCTCAGATGTGGCACAGCCAGGGAGGTAACCCCCCCGCAGTGTGATTTCCAGTCTTTGGTGGGTCTCCTGCTCTCTGCCACACACCTGGCACCTGGCACCCAGCAAGTGCCAGAGCTCACTGGTTACCTGCTTCACCTCTTCACTGAGTTTGCTTTTGCTCCCGATGTCATAGAACCTGGATAGGGTTCCTGGACCCCATTCCAAGGTGTGTGGCTCAGGGTTTTCCCACACCAACAAACAATTCTTTGTTGCCAGCAGGGTGTCCGAGAGTTTAACTCATTCCTGACACTGTCTACCCGGAGACAGAATCAGATCCCACAGGTGAAGGGCTCAGTCCCATGAGACCGCCCCCCACTTTAGGCTCCAGTCTCAAGCTTGGGTTGTTACCTGTACTTCTGACCAACTGGTTATAAGTCAGAGGTTCCCAGGACCTTCTCCTGCGGTTCGATCAATGTGCTAGAATGGCTCACAGAACTCAGGAAAACCCGTTTACTCACTAGATTACCGAATTATTCTGAAAGGATTTTAAAGGATGTGAACCAATAGCTAGATGGAAGAGATACACAGGGCAGGGCCCCGAGCAAGGGAGCTTCTGTCCTCTTGGAGCGAGCGTGGGGCAGCACGGTGGCATGCAGAAGCGTTCTGGTTCTCCAGTGTGGACGCTCTCCAAAAAGGGACAAAAACTTGTCCTTTGGGGTTTTTATGGAGGCTTCATTATATAGTCATGATTGATAAAAATCATTGGCCATTGGTGATTGGTTCAACCTCCAGCCCCTCTCCCCTCCCCGGAAATCAGGGGGATGGAACTGAAAGTCCCAACCCTCTAGTCACGTGGTTGGTTCTCCTGGCAACCAGCCCCCATCCTTAGGTGCTTCTAAAAGTCACCTCATTCATATAACAAAGAAACTTCTGTCTCTCTCAACACTTAGGAAACTCCAAAGGTTTTGGGAGCCATGAGTCAGGAACTGTGGACAAGACCAAATATATATATGAGAAATATTTTTTGGTCATCTTAGTAACCAAATATATATTTCTTATAAATCGCAGTATCGCAGAATCAAATCAAAATCATGGCTCCAGCCCAGTGGTGCCACAGAGAACCATTCTGATGTGGCTGGATCCACCCAAAAGATGGCCTCCCATTAGCGTGGTGTCCAGGCTGCTCCCGATGTCCTCATGATCAAGCCATTCCCCCGTGTCTCACAAGGTTTGGGGGAAGAAACCGTTATATGGGACCTGCTTTTGTGTGATTGGAGTGTATCTGAGCATTGTGCTGTGAAGTTTTTAAGCTATCCTATTAGTAAAAGATGTTAGAAGTATCCTTGAAATTTTGGGGGTTTGGAATCAGCACAAAGTAAGAATCAGATAAGCAAAGAAAAATGGGAACAAGCCTTACAAGGTCTCAAAACAAGATGTCACACTCTCTGCATTCTTCCTGAGTAAGCCACGTCTCCCACTTCTGTGTCTTGGGGACCAACAGTGCCCTCTGAACCAGTGCTTTGTTGCCGTCAATACAAACCCAGCACCACTGAGGTGGTCCGGATCTTCCTGTTCTGCAGCATATGTGATGTGTGTTCTAGAACAAATGGGTCTCGATGGCTTTTTAGTACAAGGGTTTTCTGTTATTTGTTTGTTTGGTTTCTAGGTTGTCTCTTAGGGACCTGAAGAGTTTCAGGTTGTCCTGTGAGGACTGCATGAAATGATTCTGTGGCAGAGAATTTGGGAAAACAAATTACTCTGAGTACATTAGCATCAAGCAGGAAAACAGTATGTTAATGAAACATTTATTTAAATTGTTCATTTTCCAATATGAAATCAGCACTCAGAGAAGAGGATATTGGCTGTGTATTAAGTTGTAGCCACATTGCAGATATTTGGCATTTGAGATGGAATTCTGGGTGGGCTCAGAGCTTTCCAGAGGGCCTACCTTGGGGCACAGGGGCTGCTGGATGCTGAGTCAAGGATGGTGCCTTTATTTTCATGTGTCTCCCTTATGGGCTTAGAAACCACAAAGCCGGGGAAGTCAGCTTTATACTCAGTGTTATCTTGCATCTACATGGGCAGGGGCAGCAGTGTAGACTTCATAAGCCAGTCTTCGTTCATGCCTTGGTCCCTCTGCTTTCTCCACCCTGTGCCTCACTCAAATAATACACACTTCCAGCAAGAGGGCATTTAAAAGCAAGGGAGGGGACTTCCCTGGTGGTCCAGTGGTTAAGACTCCACGCTCCCAATGCACAAGACATGGGTTCAGTCCCTGGTGGGGGAACTAAGATCCCGCATGCTGTGCAGTGTGGCCAATTAAAAACAATTAAAAATAAATATATCAACTATACTTCAATAAAAAATAAAAATAAATATTAAGAAAAAATAAAAGCAAGGGAGGACCAGGGATTGGGAATCACTTATTTTGATAGTTCTCACTCTCTGCTGTTGGGGTGCCTTGAAGTGTGACCCCTTTTTCAGGAATGGAAAACAAAGAAATGATTTCTCAGGGGATAAAAGGTGCTGTATCTCCTGTACTGATTTATTGTCTTAGTCCCCTGCAAGCGATGTATAAGTGGAGTAAGAAGCCGTTCCAAGTCATAAGCAGCCGAAAGCAAAGTATATGAGTTGTAAAGAAGATAGTTTTGAAACTGCTGTTAGAAGCCACCATTGAAGCATTCCTTCATTTCACTGATGTTTAGTAAATTCCTATGCATCAGTTGGAACCGAGGTTGAAAAGACAAGATACAATCCTTGCCCTCCAGGAGCTAAATAAGTGCAATAACGTCGTAGATACTGAGAGGTCTGACCAGGGGCTCAAGAGTAGGGCTGCCCAGTTTTCCCTTTGGGGTGGGGTGTGAGGGTAGGCTTCTTAGAGGAGGTGGGTCCGGACAATGAATATATTTTGCTGAGGGCAGAAAGGCAGAGGGATATTCCAACCAGGAAGGAGCAGTGCAAACAGAGGAAAGGAGACGGGGAGGCAGGCTGGTGTGCTGGGAACGCCACATAGCTCACTGGACCACGTAGAGGGTTCAGGGCAAGGTGTGGGAGACCCGAGGTTGGGGAGGCTGGATCGTGGGGGGCTGTATACCCCGGTTTATCCTCTAGACAGAGGGGAGCCTTGAAGGACTGTTTCATAGAGATTATTGTTGCTGAACTTGGAAGGATAGATTGGGGGGCGGGCAAGACTCACTCTAGGGGGAGCAGTTAGGCAGCCATTGGAGGCCTCTGGGAAGCAATGCATTGAAACAGGAGGTGTGTGTTGGGATGCAAGAGGCAAAATGGAATCTCCAGGACTTAGGGATTCAGAAAGAATGGGGGGAGGATTGAGGGGAGAGTGGATTCTAGGATAACTATCAGGTTTCTGATTGGATACCTGGGTAGATAACGACCCCATTAGCTGAGATCAGAAATCCAGGAGCCAGAGGGCAGGTGATGAGTTCTGATTCAGACATGCTGGTCTTGGGAATGGCTGGGTGGAGATGACCAGTTGACGATGGAGGTCTGGAGCTCAGCAGCTCAGCTGTGATCTGGCCTTGCTGGATATTAACGTTTTCTGAAAACACATATTAAAAAATCCTTTGGTACCTTCCGTAACTAAATCATTGTAGATAGGGTCCCAGAGAGGCCTGCATTATTCCAAATTCTGTCATATACCCTGGTCGTTTGTATATTTCCAGGCTGTTTTTCATCCAGGGAGGCCCATCTGGGAGACTGCTTGCCCTCCTACGTGTTGGCGTTTATTGCAGGGTGAGAGATTTATGTATTTCATTGGATTTAAGTAATGTAGCTAATATATCCTTAAGGATGTCTTTATTCTTGCTCTGAAAATAGTTCCAAAATGAATCTCCTCCTTGAAAGTGAATATTAAACCAAGCTCGGAGGGAATAAAAAGAGGCTGGCTTCATGGTAGACAGTTACTGTGTAGCAGAGAGAGATGCTGTCTGACTGGCCAGGGGCAGGGTCTATGCGGCTCAGCACCAGCTTTCCCTGGTGGAATGGTTAGCTCAGGTCCCATGAAGGGAGTGTTCTCTGCATTATGGAATATCACATCATCAGTGTTGCATACCCTGCACTGGATTATAGAGTTTATCGTTTCTGTAGTATTATTTACTTAGAGGGCAGGCACTACCCAAATCCAATTTCAAGGCAACACATAAAGTATTTTTGGAGAAGTAGAAAGGCAAATATATAAACAGTCTGTATTGAAATGGGGGGATGAAGGGGATGCATAAAGCTGGAAAATAGGAGATGGAAGAAACAAGACAGATGTATTTAGAGTAGCCCTTTTCCTAATAGTTGGGGTAACCAAGGCTCAGACTGGTTAAAGAGTTACTTTGCTTATGAAACATGACACCAGGATTCTACATGCTGTTCTAATGGTTACTTTGTCGGCTACAGAGATGATCTTCCCTGGGGGAGGAGCCTGGGTAGCGATTGCTTTTAAATTGCACGTTCTCCATCTTGAATACACTGAGCAGTCTCAGCTGACGGTCTCTGCCTTTTTCTCTCTAAATCAGTGGTTTTCAACCCTGGTGGCACAATGAAATCACCTGGGAAGCTTTTCCGAACATCCTGACACCCAGGCTCCGTCCTAGACCAATTGAGTTAGAATTGGAGGTTATGGTGGCCATTGGGAAATTTTGAAAAGCACCCCCTCGCCATCCTGGGATTCTTACATGCATTCAAGTCAGTGTTGAGAACAGCTGCTCTAGGGCCCTGGCCTCATGGTCTCACCTCCCAGGGGGGTAAATATGCACTTCACATGTCCAGGAGTAAGGAAAGATGTGTACATACGTGCGCACGCACGTGCGCACACACACACGCGCGCACACACACACGCACACACACACACACACACACACACACACCCGATGACGTTTCCTTTAGGTGAGAGGGTTCATTTAGAGGCGCGAACTAAATGTGGTCCCTTTTTTTTTTTTTTTTTTTTTTTTCTTTTTGCGGTATGCGGGCCTCTCACTGTTGTGGCCTCTCCCGTTGCGGAGCACAGGCTCCGGACGCGCAGGCCCAGCGGCCATGGCTCACGGGCCCAGCCGCTCCGCGGCACGTGGGATCCTCCCAGACCGGGGCACGAACCCGTATCCCCTGCATCGGCAGGCGGACTCTTAACCACTGCGCCACCAGGGAGGCCCAATGTGGTCCCTTTTGAAGAGCTGGGTTTTATACTAAGAGAGGGGAATTGACTTGACCCCATCCTCCCATCACTGGGGAGTGGGCACCAGCCACTGGCTGGGTTCAAGAGCGAGAACCTGGCTCTCTGAGGGTGGCAGGGGAAGTAGGGGCAGTGATGGCCATTCCCGGCCTGGAGAGGCTGGCGTAGGGGGTGGTCAAGTCAGCAGGACTCAGTGACAAGGCCACTATCCGAAGGGGGTCAGGGCTGCTGAAGGCAGCAGACGCCAAAGCCCAGGATCCGCTAAGGCCAAGGTCAGGATGGATCTCGGGCAGGGTGGTGGGGCTGGGTCTTGTGGGAGGAGCGTGAGTCAGCACCTCAACCAGGGGAGAGCCGGGCTCCAGAGGCCTGGGCACTTCTTACAGTAGCTTGATTCCCTGGTTATCTTGGACCAGACATGTTTCTCTCGTACAGATTAACTAGAGAGAAGGCAGGCAGCTTGAGCCCCCAAAGGAGAGGACAGCTGGTTTTGAATTAAGTATTAGCCTTCAGAGAAAGGCTTTTCTGTAAATTAACGCATTTAAATCTGGCTGGCTTCTGCTCCTGCAGCTTTGTTCTGATGGCAGCCTGGCCCGTTTGCTTCTTTAAATCACTGCCAAGTGACAGTTTATTGTGTGTGTTAGAGGAACAGACGCATCAGTAGAAATTCATCGATTCAGGGCGAACAAAACCACTTTTCCAATGACTGAAAATGGCCAAGCTGGTAAAGCTGATACTTGAGTTTCTCAGGCACCAATACAGCTTTTTAAGGATCTGATCTGCCCTAGAAGGTGGTGTTCCAACATGGAGACCCCCTCTCCTCTGGAAAGGTAGTGTCGGGATTAAGAACACAGGCAGGAAGTAAGAAAAGGAATGGCTGGAGGCCATGTGATAACAAATAGGGAGGCAGGTCTATCTGTTATGATCCTAGAACCCTTTGCTACCCTGGAAAACCCTTGCTGAAAGTTCCCTTAATTTTGGAAAATATGTGCAGTTCGAGCAAAACAGGTTGAGGGATGCGGTTAAGTTACTTGGTGGTGGTTATTGATTAAAGTCACAGTCTTGTCAGGCTTGGAGCATGCACGGGTGGGTGTATCTGCCAAAGGACCCTAGTCCTGTTGGAAAATCGACACAGCCTATCCTGGACCTGTTCACGCCAGGCTCAGTGAAAGCATCAGACACACGCATGAGCGGACGCTCGTCTCTCTGGCCCTACCAGAGATTTGACCTTGGAATCTTGCTGAATTTGGTGGACTTCCTCCTCTTTTGCTCTATACCTCGGCCTTTCCATTTCTTTGAGCCCCGTGGATCTGACTGTAAACTCCGCTTTGTTCAGACCACTATTTGCTGGTCATTGTTTACTTCATCCTAACAGTGGGCATGTGTATAAGAAATAAAATTGGTCTCATGCCAATGTGACTTTACTGCCAAAACAGGATACATTTGATGCTTCCAAGTGGCTTTCCCATGGTGCTTTGTTCATAGCAGATAATCCAGCAACATTTTTAAAATTTGATTTGAGATCCAGAATCAATGCATTTTTTATGAGTTTTTATCAATTTCTTGGGCATTGCTTACAGAATGCTATGAATGGGAGGAAAAGAGAATTGATGGTATCCCTTAGTACAAAACAGACATATTCAAACTAGTTTGACCAGGCATGTTGGCTTATCTTTCCGGTGACCATGAACCTCTGGGGCCACTCCCTGCCTGCGGTTTCTGCTTCCCCAGTATCATGTGAAGTGTGGCTCTCATGATCAGACAGACTCCCTTTCTTCCTGCCTTGTTCCAGTAACACTATGCAACTGAGATTTTAAATGCATGTCTGATGTTGGCCCTCCCCACCTTAATTGTGGGAAGTTACCTGCTTGATGGAATCCAAGCTCCTTTGTAAACAGCCCCTCCCCTCCTCTTTGCCATCTTGCTGTGTAGCGTTCACCTCCCCACCCCCCAAGTTCAATTTCATTCTTCCAAAAGGAACAGATGATTCCGGCCTCTGCCTCTCCTTCCTGCTACAGTAGGCTAAGCCTCAGTTTTTTTTGTTTTTTTTTTGTTTTTTTTTTGCGGTACACGGGCCTCTCACTGTTGTGGTCTCTCCCGTTGCGGAGCACAGGCTCCGGACGCGCAGGCTCAGCAGCCATGGTTCACGGGCCCAGCCGCTCCGCAGCATGTGGGA
Organism: Mesoplodon densirostris; assembly: GCF_025265405.1. Classification (NCBI taxonomy): domain Eukaryota; kingdom Metazoa; phylum Chordata; class Mammalia; order Artiodactyla; family Ziphiidae; genus Mesoplodon; species Mesoplodon densirostris. The sequence continues at coordinate 165,139,108 of NC_082664.1, forward strand.
TCTTCCCGGACCGGGGCACGAACCCATGTCCCCTGCATCGGCAGGCGGACTCCCAACCACTGTGCCACCAGGGAAGCCCTAAGCCTCAGTTTGAGACACCCCCTCCTTCAGGATTCCCCCCTCCATTGTCCCTGCTGGGGGGGGGCCCTTCCCTCTGAGACCCCACGGCACCAAGCTTACCTCTATCCCTCCTGACTCTGCCTGTGAGGTCCGCTTCCTGTGGATTTCCTGAGTCCAGCCCTGAGCTAAAGGCATGATGGGGACCATGGAGGGGAGGAGTGGTGGAGGGGATTCAGGTGATAATACGGAGTTAGAAACACTGGGCTCGGGTGCTGACTCGGTAGAGATGAGGGCGAGGAAGAAATCTCTGCTGACTTCTAGTGGGCTTTCGTGACCCAGTGCACACGGGGCCATCAGCCAATGGGGGCAGGGAGCGTCCTGGAAGCCAAGGCACAGGCGGAGATGATTCTCCTATAACAACAAAGCCAGCTTCATCCAGTCTGGCTGTTCCTGCCACCTTTTATACTATATATATTACTCTGTAGATATTTAGAGTAGTTGAAGAAACATTGTGTTTTATCACACTTTTAGAAACAGTGTTAGTTATTTGCACGCTTATTTCCGTTTGCTAGCTCCCTGTCAGCTAGTCTGGTTCTGTGTTTGGGCAGTTCAGCCCTTGTGTGGATTAGTTGGTGGTTTAAATTCCTCTAATAATATATCTTAGCAAATGTTTTCTCCCTTCTTAAGTAAACTTACTTAGCTAATGATTTATATAAATTTTATTTAAATGATTCCAACAGATGTGTGAGTTGATATCTGTATCTGTATATATCTCTATGTGTATGTGAATATATATGTGTATATGTATGTGTGTGTGTGTGTATGTATATATACATATATTTCTTGTCTGACATTTCAAAAAAATCAGAATAGCTTATATTGGAGGGTCTTTCACAGCATGAAAGATTAAGTCCAAGGAGTCCTAGGATAGACCAGGATGGCAAATACAGAAAAAGAAATAAATATACCCCAAATGTTCACTGTTTCTTTTCTGTTAAACTTTAGGTTGTGTCAGTTCTATTTTCTACATGGTTTTGGCATTGTTTATATGGGTAGATAAATGATTTCAGTGAAGTTTTATTTATGACTCATTATCTAGTTTAAACTCTATAAAATTTGGTGAATAGATTTTATTTTACATATTTGAAGTCCAGGGTTATCCTTGGGTGGTTTAAAAACTTACCATTTTAAAGCCATATCACTGACTTTTGTCCTCAAGTTCAGCTTAAAAATTGAGGTCAGGGCTTCCCTGGTGGCGCAGTGGTTGAGTCCGCCTGCCGATGCAGGGGACACGGGTTCGTGTCCCGGTCCGGGAGGATCCCACATGCCGCAGAACGGCTGGGCCCGTGAGCCATGGCCGCTGAACCTGCATGTCCGGAGCCTGTGCTCCACAACGGGAGAGGCCACAACAGTGAGAGGCCCGCGTACCGCAAAAAAAAAAAAAAAAATTGAGGTCAGTGTCTTAGGTGATTGGTCTGAAGTTTTTAGGAAATATACAGTGAAAGAAATCATTTCTAAAATAGTGATATATATGGAATTTGGTAAATGGGATTTCATATTCATTTTTTTAGCCATTTACATTTTTCTTTTATAAATATTTAAAAAATAGGGTTGACTATATGATTCAGGTATGAGGTATAGGTATCATTGGGGAATCCAAACACAGGCAAGGATATTTGTAAACAAATACAGTGGTGTGATGGATGCGGTGTTTTCGTTCTTGTTGAAGGCTACAGAACTGATGTGCTAAATGCATACATTTATATATGTGTATATGTGCATAAATGTGAACACATGCACATATATGTAGACATATATGTACATACATATATGTATATACACATTTTAAAATACATTTCAGTTTTTTTATATCTTTCCACTGAAGAGCAAAAAATTCTTTTCGCTTAATTTAGTCAGTATACCCTCAAGGCTGTCAAAAATCTGCTATCTGGGTGCCTAAATAAGATCATAAGGCATATGAAAAGCCTTTTTAAATTACGTTGAAATGTTCCAGTGTTAGGGATTATGTAAATGTTAGGCATTACCACTCTCATCATGCTATTGTAAGAGCTCAGAATATGTTGGCGGAAGAGGTAAGAGCAGAAATTGTATCCATTTTGTGGAAGGAGAAACTGAGGTGCAGAGAGTATACTTTTGGTGAGTGATGGAGCTGGGGAGACATCAGAGAGAGTCTCACTTATGGAGCTGTTCCCCATCTTCTAGGGTCCACAGCCTGCCCTTCTGTTAGGAGACCGTTATGGGAACTTTGTTCAATCTAGAAATAGCCGATAGAAATCAGAAGTCTTATGACTCCCAGAAATTCCCTGGCGGTCCAGTGGTTAGGACTCTACGCTTTCAGTGCCCAGGGCCCGGGTTCGATCCCTGGTCGGAGAACTAAGAGCCAACAAGCCACGTGGCCAAAAAAAAAAAAAAAAAAAAGTCTCATGACTCCCAACAAATAGTAAGAAATAGATGGCAATAGATTTCAATAGATAATAGATGTCAATAGATGCTAAATCGATTAATTGAAATAGATGTCAATTAATTAAATTAATAGATTGATAACTCTAAAACCAGAATCTGAAAATTAGAGCCCTTTTTTTTTTTGTGGTACGCGGGCTTCTCACTGTCGTGGCCTCTCCCATTGCGGAGCACAGGCTCCGGACGCGCAGGCTCAGCGGCCATGGCTCACGGGCCCAGCTGCTCCGTGGCATGTGGGATCCTCCCGGACCGGGGCAGGAACCCGTGTCCCCTGCATCGGCAGGCGGACTCTCAACCACTGCGCCACCAGGGAAGCCCTAGAGCCATTTTTATCTACCCTTTGAGATTTTAAATATACATATTCTCACTTCGTCATAATTTAGAAACTAGCTGGGACTTCTAGGAGCCTTGTTTTCTGTAATCCTCACAGGAAACCTCTGAAGTGTCTATTATTATTCACATTTTACAGTTGAGGAGCTGGGACTTAAATAAGAAATTCCTGGAGAGCACGTACGTAGATAGAGCAGGAAGTCAGACCCGGGTCTGTCTGTCTTTTCCATCATGATTTGATCCGTCCAGTGTTTCCATGTTGTTTAAGACAGGGCCACATACTCTTGAGGTAGACAACAGCCCACTGCATGGGGGTGCTCATTAATAGTGAAGGGAAATAATCTCTGTCTCTCTTATCCTGCCATCAGAGGGGCATGTGTAAAATATTGGTGAAGACCTGAGAACCCGCCTGCCTAAGTTTTCATCTGACTATACCACTGAGGAGCTGTGTGACCTTGGGCAAATGATTTCAACTCTTTGCCTCCATCATCAGGAAAATGGGAGGAATTTCCTGGCCGTCCATTGGTTAGGACTCGGCACTTTCATTGCTGGGGAGGGGCGGGGGGGTCCAGGTTCGATCCCTGGTTGGAGAACTAAGATCCCACAAGCCGTGCTGTGCGGCCGGAAAAAGTATCAGGGAAATGGGGATATTATTGGTACTTACCTCACATATTTCTTGTAGGGATTAAAGAGCCGATGCATGCAAAGCACTTAGAACAGTGCCTGGCATGTTATGTGAGCTCTCCAAATGTTTGCTGTTTATTTATTACTGTGTGTACGGGGGACATCTTGCTAGACAGCGGGAATGGGGAGGAGGTGCCTTCCTGGAAATCACATCACACAGGTATGGCCTCCCCGTGGGAGCAGCCGAGGGGAGGTGGCTGCCCTCATCCAGCGGAGAAGGTGCCACAGTGATAATGCCCGGCGTGGTTGCAGAGTTGTTAGGAATGCAATAGCTTGACTGTTTCTCTTGCTGAAAAAAACTCTGAAAGCTGCTGCTCTCTTTGTCTCTCTTACTGTCTGCTTCCCTAACATGAGAGTCACCAGGCATTAGAACTGGAAGATCTTAGAGCACTTAGAGATCTTGTCCAGTTCTCTTGACCTCCAGATGGAGAAACAGGTCCAGAGAAATGAAGTGAGTGGCCCAAGGTCACAGAGCTGACTTACGCGGATGTGCTGCCAAAGCGATGGTTTCTGGCCTCCTCATTCAGAGCGCTTTCCACATAACCACGCTGGCTCTCTTGTAGAGCATCCCTTGGTAGAGTGCAAGCAAGTGACTCTTCCTCATCTTTAAGAGCCCCGTGGTGGGCTTCCTTGGTGGCGCAGTGGTTAAGAATCCGCCTGCCAATGCAGGGGACACGGGTTCGAGCCCTGGTCTGGGAGGATCCCACATGCCGCGGAGCAGCTAAGCCCGTGCGCCACAACTACTAAGCCTGCGCTCTAGAGCCCCTGAGCCACAACTGCTGAGCCTGCGTGCCATGACTACTGAAGCCTGCGCACCTAGAGCCTGTGCTCCACAATAAGAGAAGCCACTGCAATGAGAAGCCCGTGCACCGCAACCAAGAGTAGCCCCCGCTTGCCACAACTAGAGAAAGCCTGCACACAGCAACGAAGACACAATGCAGCCAAAAATCAAAATAAATAAATTTATTTAAAAAAAAAAAAAAGAGCCCCGTGGTATGTTTGGCAAGGACTAAAGACCCTGCCCCGGTAGCTTAGCCAGATTCCAGTGTGGGACATTGGATCTGGTTCCAGAATCGCCTGCTGATTTCAGTTAGATGTGCTGTTCTTTCTGCCTCCCCTCCTCGGTGGTGATGCACTGATGCTGCAGGCTGCCGTGATTGCTCTCGTGTTCTGCCTCCAGCTGTCTCTGGTTCTCTGGAATTTGCTAGAAAGGAGCTCAGAGCCCGTGTTAAAGATGAACCACTAGGAAGACTTCCTTCCCATTTCAGGTGTGTTTGAGGACCTTGGTCCTTTGTGCCAGCTTCTTGGCAATAGAATGACGATACCACTACTCAGAAGTGCAGTAGGAAGAAGCCAGCTCCAGACGGGAGCTATGCAAAGTGCTGCTGTGGCAGGGGGCACGTAATCTGGGAAACCTTTTTCACCCTCCCTGTCTGGCCACAGGCCAGGGAGGCGTGCTGAGCACCCAGGCCCCGCTCCTGTTCCCGCTTTGCTCTGTTTGACCTTTCGTCCTCGCTGTACCTTTCTGGAATGTTCTAGAAACAAAGGGAGGGGTGGCTTCTCGCATACTGTGACTGGACATCAGAGTGGGTTTGAGGGACATGGGTCATCCTGTGGGTGGCCCAGGGTAAGTGCCACAGGGAAGGGGAGGCCACTGAAGAGCTGACCACAGAGGAAAGGTACCGTTGGCAGGATAAGCCCACCAGTTCTGGAAGCCACAGAATTTTCCTCAGTGGCAAGTTTTTATGCATCAGTAGGTAACTTTTTCTAGGTATAAAAAGTAAACTTACAGAAAGAAGTGTTTACTCAGCATTAGGTATTCTTTCTAGTGAGTCTCCTTGCTGGAGAGTAAGGGATAATGTCGCTACTTCTTTAAAACCAGTGCTTCCCTGGGTTGAGTTGAGGTGGTTGGTGTGAATTGTATTTCCACACATCCAACCCCGATTCCCTCACTGTGGATGCCTGGTGTGTGTTGCTGCTCTTTGCTTGTTTAATCCTGGCAGGGGCCCTCCAGGGCAGAGCCGCTTGATTCAGCCCCTGGGAGGTGACCCAGAGGGATGGCAGAGTAAAAATTCAGGTAGTGCCCAGTCTTGGGTTGAATGTTAGCAATATCTTGTAGAACGTTAAAACTTGGGAGGCAAATCCATTTGTGAGCACATCTTTCTGTTTAACTCCGTAAAGGTCCCCTTTTCTGTTGGATTCAGAACACAGCACATTGTCAGTGGGCCCTAGAAACTCCCACACCTGCTTTTACTCAGGTATTCTTTAAAGATGTAAGTAGAATGGTTGAAACTTTGATTAACTTGTTCTTTTGCCCAGAGCGAGTTCCTCCCTCCCTCCTGCCATCCTCCCTTCCTCCCTTCCTTCCTTCCCTTTGTGTTTCCCTTTTTTTTTTTTTGGTTTGGAGTGCCTTTTTTTTTTTCTTAAAACCTTATAGGATTGTAGGAATCGGTCAGTAAGCTGAATTTATTAACTCATGAACACTATCCATGCAGAAGTTGCTTCTGGTCACTTACATCTCAGTAAAGCTGAAATAGGGCTTCCCTGGTGGCACAGTGGTTGAGAGTCCGCCTGCCGATGCAGGGGACACGGGTTCGTGCCCCGGTCCGGGAAGATCCCACATGCCGCGGAGCGGCTGGGCCCGTGAGCCATGGCCGCTGAGCCTGCGCATCCAGAGCCTGTGCTCCGCAACGGGAGAGGCCTGCGTACCGCAAAAAAAAATAAAAAAAATAAAAATAAATGCTGAAATAAAAAGTTGTTTATTGGTATAATTACCTGGAGGAATATGGCAAGTAGTTTCACTTTCCAAAACATCATCATTTAATTAAGTGACACAGAATTACATTATGCAGACTTGGATGCTTTAGCTCATGTAGGTGGTGAGGGGACAATCATTAAGTTATTATTATTATTCAGTCTAGTATTATTATTCTTCAGTCGATGTAATTTTCCCAAAAAGATATTCCTCTTCAAAAAATAATTTAGAATGAGAGGGTTTTTTTCTTTATAAGACCATAGTGTCAAGCAGTATAGTACAAACTTCTGAATGGTAATCTTGTTCTGCAAGAACTACTTACACAAGAAATATGCCTGAATATTTTCACAATATTGGTGCTGAGTTGGATGAACAGATGGCAGTGACACTTTTCAGAGTTGAGATTTCAGACTTCTGTATTCTCTGTTCTCAAGGGTTCAATTAGTGTGTACATTTAATCTTCTTTTGCAGGAGCAAGCTGCATTCACTTACTAGCAGAAACCATAATTTTTAACAAAATAACCCATAATATCAATATATCATTCAGAATTTTTTCATTGCATCTTTTTTTAAAATGACAATCATCTATTACATTTATTATATGAAATCTTGCTATTCTGAAATTGACTTACTCAGGATACAGACCCAGTTGAAATGCATCCTTTCTACGACTCTCAAAAATTGTGTGGTGAGCAAAACTCTTATGAAGGTATTATAAAAGCTTCCTAGGAAAATGAATATTTTTAAGTTCTTGACCCCAGTGTGCTAAATGTTGGTAATTACCTTTTCACCTAAGTAGATGGGGCAGTGATCCTGTGTAGCTGTGAGTTCAAGATTCTATAGGAACTTGAAATAACTCAAGTCCATTTAAAAATATTTTACAGCTCAGGCTTTTCAATAATTTAAATTTGTCTTTTTATAATTACTCTGAGTTGGAGAGTTCTTAAATCTATTTAAGAAGGCCATATCACACTTCCAAGATTGTTGGTATTTTCCTAGTCTTAAATTTGCTTTTTCCCCATTCAGTTACCTCTTTGAGATGTTCGTGTTGTGGCCTCCCCTCTGGCTGTGTTCGCATCATTTCCTCTGCCTGGTCTCGCCTCCGCTGGCGTCTGGTCTGCACCCTTGCTGCTCCAAGTGTGGTCCACAAACCAGCAGCATCTCCAGGGAGCTTGTTGGAAGTGCAGACTCTCAGGGCCCTGCCCTGGACCCACTGAATCAGAGTGTGCAGTGTAACGGAACCCTCAGTTGATTCGTTTGCACATTTACCTTTGAGAAACACTGATCTAGGAAACTTTACTTTGGAAAAGAAGATGATATAGCTGCCCCTTCTGTGTGCTTCAGTCACATGGAGTATTTTCCTCCGTTGTACCACTTATCACAATATGGAGTAATTGCCCATTTCCTGGTCTTTCTTTCTCACTACATTTAAAGCACCTTGAGGATAGGGATGAGAGCTGAGACCCTCATGTATTTCTAGTGTCTGGCAAAGTCCCTGCTTTCTGTACTACTCTGTTTTATTGAATTGAATTATACCAATGTCACAGGAGGGAAGATTGAAGAAGACAATGTGTATTCCCTTCCCTCTTAAAAAGAAATCAAAATGCTTTATTTCCTTCAGTGAAGAGATTCTTCAAATATTTTGAAAACAGGGGCCTCCCTGGTGGCGCAAGTGGTTGAGAGTCCGCCTGCCGATGCAGGGGATACGGGTTCGTGCCCCGGTCTGGGAGGATCCCATATGCCGCGGAGCGGCTGGGCCCGCGAGCCATGGCCGCGGAGCCTGTGTGTCCGGAGCCTGTGCTCCGCAACGGGAGAGGCCACAGCAGTGAGAGGCCCGCGTACAGCAAAAAAAAAAAAAAAAAAAAAAAAAAAAAAGAAAAAAATATTTTGAAAACATAAGCACATTATCGTAACAAAAATGTTTTGAGAGTGGCAAATTTGCGTTCATTTCAAAGATGGAAATCACTAAAAAACTAAGAACTTAAAAAAAAAAAGGTTTGATAGAGTACATTAAATCCCTAGCAGACTTGGCACAGAATTTCCAGTTTTGCGGTCAGTTCTTTTCAGATAGAACACACGATCCTCTCTTTTAAAATGGAGACTGCAGAGGGAAACGTTTGAATGGCATACCAAAGACATACCCCTATAGTTTTAAATAATTCTGGTTGAGATTTTCCTTTCCTGTTTATAGCTTTTCCAAACTTTAAAATATAGAAAGATACTATCAATGGCTCTAAAGTTTCAATGACTAAACTACCTTCCATAAAGAAACTAGCACAGTTTTGCACTGAATTAATAGATTTCATTTATTGAACCTTGTTGATCGCTATATACACACTTTCAAAAATGAACAAAATCCAGTCCACGCCTCAAGGAACTGAGAGTTGAGACAAGGAGGTTTCCCAGAGCACCCAACAAGTGTGCGTAAGAGTGGCCTGAGCGTACTGTAGGAGAAGCACAGATGCTTGGCAGAGGGGTTTGGAAGGGGGACCAATTATAGCCATTGGGCGAGTCAGAAGAAGGTGGTGTTGGAGTGACCTTGAAGGATGGGGAGGCTTTTCATGGGTGGGGAAGCAGGGGGGAGGGAAGACATCTCAGTGGATGGAACAACTGGAACAGGTGTGGACAGAAAGAGATGACGTTGGGGCTGAGTTTGGAAGTGTGGCTGGGAGCGTTTGAGAAGATGCAGGTGAGAAGGAGCCGGGGGCATGGCTCAGAGCACAGAGGCGCTTACCTAGGAGGATAAAGGGTTTGTACTTCATCTGCTGGGCGGCAGAGTAACTGCTGAAGACTTCTGCATGGAGGAGGATAGGGAGGGAATGTTGGGAAGATGAAGGATACTCCTGTGATGCTGCAGGGGATGCAGGTGGATTAGAGCAATGTCAGAGAGAGACTGAGGACCATCTGGGGTGTGGTTGTGAAAGTCCCCGCCAGAGGGGAGGAGCCCTAAACAAAAAGAAAATGGTGCTTGTTTCAGTGAGTGATGCCTACGGCTAAGGCAGGGTTGGAGAGAGAGGGCATCCTTGGACCGTTTTTTACCCTGATGAGGGGCTGATTTACATAGATGAAGAGACTGGATATCATGATGGTGTATGATGGTTAGTACTGTCGAGATGCATAAACTCATTAGGACAAAAATTCTGGCCCCTGAGGTAGGTCATAATTATAGTCTGGGTTTTTAAGATGGACCAAAGGAAGCCAACACTTGATATTATTGACAGAATATAATGGGATCATTTCTCCTCTGAAGTTCTGACTTTTAGAACAGTGGGTTCACCCTGTAGCTTCCGACGGTTTCAGAATGCCCCTCGTTTTCTCCTTCCTTCTTCTGTTTTCTCTTCTTTCCTTCCTCTTGTCTTCTTCCCCTACTAGACTTCTTTAAATTGTGTTTCTACATGGACTGCTGCACTTCCTCCCTCATCAACTCACTTACTAGCTCTTTACAACACTGGCTTCCGCCCAACCGTGATGCTGACGCTGTTTCCTCAAAGAGCCCCAATTAATGTTGAGTTGCCAAACACCATAGCCTTTTCAAAGTATAGATGCCCTTTAATTTTTCTGAAACACTAGACCCCGTTGACCAATGCTATCTTCTTAAAACTCTGAGAGAGCTTACTTATGACATGACAGTTGCCTTCTGTCTTAGTCTGTTCAGCTGCTGTAACAAAAATAATACAGGTGGGTGGCTTATAAATGACAGAAAATTTATTTCTCACAGTTCTGGATGCTGGGAAGTCCAAGATCAAGGCACTGCTTCCTGGTTCACAGTGGCGTCTTTTTGCTGTGTCTTCACATGGTGGAGTCATTTAAAAAGGTGTCCGCTCTAAGCTTTTGATCCTGTGTTTCCCTTGGGCATTTTTTCCATAAGCAGAGCATCCAGTGATCCCATCTTTTCTGTGGAGGCTGAGATTGCCCTGTGAAACCACAGAGGGTCTTCGGGCAGAGGCAGAATTCCCCAGTAAGGGGATCCTGAAGGTTTAGTCCTCCAAACCTGGCTGCGTGAGCCAGACCTCTCCTGTCTCTAGATATTTCTTTTTTTTTTGCGGTATGCGGGCCTCTCACTGCTGTGGCCTCTCCCGTTGCGGAGCACAGGCTCCGGACGCGCAGGCCCAGCAGCCATGGCTCACAGGCCCAGCCGCTCCACGGCATGTGGGATCCTCCCGGACCGGGGCACGAACCCGTGTCCCCTGCATCGGCAGGCGGACTCTCAACCACTGCGCCACCAGGGAAGCCCTCTAGATATTTCTTAAGGCTGCTGTTTGTTCTTCAATGTGATCTGTAAGTAATTTAATTAACATGTTTATGAGTTGGAAATCTAGGATGTATCAATGTAGTCAGACTAAAATATATATTTTATATATATAGAGATACATATATATATATATATATGGCGTCAATGAAAGACTGGAGCCTGCTGAGCCAGCCGCTTGCCTCCCAGGTCACAGTATTTGGGGTGCAAAGCTAGTGACTCTGCAAGTGTTGAATTAGTTGCATAGTAAGCCCTCTGAGAACTCTGATTCAGATGACGGGTGGGAAATGCACTTTGTATGCAGAAGCCTTACTGTTCAAACAGGGCTTGTTAGCCAGCTGAAATTTCACTTTGTACTTGGAAAGTAGAATGTAAATCATAACAAAATGACTGTATCATTTAAGCCCCACTGGAGAGGAAAACAAGAGTCATGGGATACTGTGTCTCCTTATCTGGGTACCAGCCTAGGAAGGATATGAGAGTGCTTGGGAAGGTTCCACCAGGAGCCACTGGATTGGTCAGAGGTTGGAAATTAGGTTCTGGGAGGAGAGCCAGGAGCAACTGGTATTATTTTACCTGGACAAATTTGACAACTGGCATCCGTTCACATATATTTATTATTGTATGAGAGTGGCTAGCATTCTGTGAGGGCATGTGCTTTTTAAGTTCGTAAAGATTTAGAATTATAACATGTAGCCCTAATATTCCATATCATTTATTTTACAGTGAAGATAATGAGTCCCAGAGAAATTAAACTACTGCAGTTCCCCACTTGCCGTTGGCTGGGCACAGATCAGGACGTGGGACTTGAGGACACAGGAGTGTACCAGAGGCAGACTTTTACTTTACTCTCTTAGGGTTCTTTGGGGCTGGACCTGAGAATTAAACTGACCTAAGACAGGTCAGTAGGAGAAAAGCATACAGATTGATTTAATGCAAGTTTTACATGACATGGGAACCTTCCTAAGGAATGAAGACCCAAAGCAATGGTGAAAAGCATTGATTTGCTTTTATATGAGGCTGAACAAAAAAAGACAGTTGTTGAAAAGTGATCAGACTATGTGGGGAAACTAAAGGAAGGTAATAATTATTTCAACAAGGTCTGTTTGTTTAGAATTCTCTCTGTTTCAACTTCTATTTCTTAATGATAAGCATGTTACTTTCCTTCTGCTACAGGGAGGAGATGTCTTTCAAATGGGAATATCATCTCCTGTTCTAAAAGAAGGAGGGTCAGAGTGTTTTTCTTGTATTTGTTGTTTTTAACTCAAAATATTCAATATGCCCACATGACACATTTTGGAGTAGCATGTTCTGAACTCCTTCAGAAGTCATAGATGAAATTTTTTTTCATAGATGAAATTTAAATTTTTTCGTAGATGAAATAAAAACAATTTTTTGCTAGGAGAAGATTATCTAATATTGGAATGTGGGACTACAGTATCTTATCTGGTGACTTTAGAAAATAGTTTACACCGGGGCAGTTATAGCTCTGCCTAGAGGGGGAATAGATGAGCTGATGTCTCAATGTCTTTAACTTGATGGCTCCAATTATATGAGTTGGTTTTTCTTTAGCACCTAATATAAGAGAAATTGTTCTGGCAAACATACAGTTTGATATTTGCCATTGTGAAAATGGCTTATCCCATTTCCAGGTATGTTTTAAGATAAACAGCAAAGATGATGCTATTTCCCAATAAGACCCTTAGATTTTTATCTGACATTGTCAATGGTTGTGAATCATTTTGCGTATCTCCATATTTCTATTATACTCCATGCTTTGGTCTTTCATTCAGGTAGCATTTCCACTTTGAGTTTTTATTTTTTAATTTTTAAAAATTAATTAATTTATTTATTTATATTTGGCTGTGTTGGGTCTTCATCTCTGTGCGAGGGCTTTCTCTAGTTGCAGCAAGCGGGGGCCACTCTTCATCACGGTGCGCGGACCTCTCAGTGTCGCGACCTCTCTTGTTGCGGAGCACAGGCTCCAGATGCGCAGGCTCAGTAGTTGTGGCTCACGGGCCTAGTTGCTCCGCAGCATGTGGGATCTTCCCAGACCAGGGCTTGAACCCGTATCCCCTGCACTGGCAGGCAGGTTCTCGACCACTGCGCCACCAGGGAAGCCCGAGTTTTTATTTTTTCAAGGACTGCATGAGTGTGATTGTACTAACTAGATTTAGAGTAATCAGAACATTATGATGGCAAAGTAGCTGTCAGCACTCAGGCACAGTGACCACGTGATTTCAGTGGAAACAGTGTCTGCACTCCCGGGAGCACCTATTTTCCTTTTTGTCTTTGCGTGTGTGGAGAGTGGAAAGCTGGGCTCAGATAGCTCAGGTTCTGGTTAATACCTTGTGAGTGTAGATTCTTAAAATGATGCTGAACCCTAAGATTTATGTAAGTAAATAAAAAGCTAATGGGGGAAGAGGCTTCTACTAGGTATATTGCTCTTATTTGGAAAAGTGGCAATAAATTTTAAGGGAGTATTAAGGATGAGTAACATGTCGATTCTACCGGAAGAAAAAAATTAAACTTTCTTCACCAAAGCCATAGAGGCTGTTGTTCAAGAAGTAAGCCATACCTGCGAAAGGACTTGGAGATGATAATGATGGTAGTGGTGGTGATGAGGAAGAGGAGGAGGAGGAGTGTGGTGAGGAGGAGGAGGAGGAGGATGGTGAGGAGGAGGATGACGATGATGGTTGTGATGAGGAGGATAGTGATGATGAAGGTGAGGAGGAGGATGGTGATGATGAGGATGGTGGTGATAATGAGGAGGAAGATGGCGATGGTGGTGGTGATGATGGTGATGAGGATGGTGATGATGGTGGTGGTGATAATGAGGAGGAAGATGGTGATGATGAGGATGGTGATGGTGGTGGTGATGGTGGTGGTGATAATGAGGAGGAAGATGGTGATGATGAGGATGGTGATGGTGGTGGTGATGGTGGTGGTGATAATGAGAAGGAAGATGGTGGTGATGGTGGTGGTGATGATGATGATGGTGATGAGGAAGAAGATGGTGATGATGATGGTGGTGGTGATAATGAGGAGGAAGATGGTGATGATGGTGGTGGTGGTGATGATGAGGATGGTGATGAGGAGGAGGATGGTGATGATGATGATGGTGGTGGTGACGGTGGTGGTGATAATGAGGAGGAAGATGGTGATGGTGGTGGTGATGATGAGGATGATGATGGTGAGGAGGAGGAGGAGGATGGTGGTGATAATGAGGAGGAGGATGGTGATGATTGTGATGGTGGTGGTGATGGTGATGAGCATGTCCATTGTTGAGCACACATATTCCTGCTGCTGTGCATATTTATCTCCAGACTTTATAACAACACCATAAGGCAGGTATTGAATCTCCATTTGATGAGGAAACTGAGACTCAGAAAGTTTCAGTAGCGGCCAAAGCTGAGATTAAAATCTAGGTTTCTCTAGAATCTAAGCCTTTTTTGTGTGTGTATCACGTGGCCTCCTAATACAAACACGTAGTACAGATGCTGGATTAAAAAAGACTAACCAACAAGGAAAAGCACAGATAACCTGAAAATACTACTAGTAGATTTTGGAGCCTCTTGGGTAGCTGGATTTGGTCATTAGGCTGGGAGCTGATATTCAGACCAAATATGCCGCTTTCCCTACGTAGATGTAAAGTGAGGATAAGCCCTTGCTGAGAAATTCTTCACAACTCGGCCAGTCTTTCTGGGAACTCATTGGAGATTTTAGCTGGTGGTTCCCCAAATTTGAGAGGCATCAGAATCACCTGGGGCGGGGGGCTTGGGAAAACACAGACTGCGGGGCCCAGCCCAGATCCTGGGCCCCAGATTTACGTTTCTGTTACCCCATGATGCTGGTCCTGCTGGCCCAGGGACCACACTTTGAAAAGCACTGACTCAGCCAGCTCAGTCCAGGGCCTCCGTTCTGACCCTGCCATTGCTTCTCAAACATGGTGACCAAGTACAGAGCCTTTGGGGGCCCTGACGTCAGCCTGGGCTGCTAAGGCTGGTCTCTGGTGACTTGCCATCTGGGCCTGCGGGAGGCTTTGGGACAGCAGCATCTATCCTGCTCAAGAGGGCATTTCTCCCGCACTGAGTGGGATGCCCTGAAGCATGACTGTGCAAGTTTTCACTGAGGACCAGCTGTGGTGGGTAAACCACCATCAGCTTCTTTTAGCTTTTTGAAACCAGAGGGGTCTTGCCAGGGTCCCTGCTCTGACGAGTGATCTCATGGATCTAACATTTCAGAACAGTCTTCATAGCCTCCAGTGCTCATGGACGGCCCACAGGGATGAAGAACTCAGTGGGTTTCTCCCACCAAACCTATATGAAGTCTCGCACAACATTGTGAGAAATATTCAAATATCTTTGAAGTGTTTCTCCTCTGTTTTTCAGTAATAGCAGCCTGGCATATCCCTATAAAGCTCTGCATGAGCTAAAGAAAACCAACTCCAGTTGTTTATCATGAGAATACTGGTTTATCTGAGCTAATCCAAGGGAAAAAATGAATAACCAAGATTCTCCTGGAGAGGCAATCAGGTCTGTTCCTGAAACGTCATCTTAAGAATTCATGATCTTTTTGCTAGGGTGTAACCATTGGTGTAATTCAACCTCAAGTCTCATCCCTTGTCTGTTGGACAAGTCTCATCCATGTCTGTTTGTCTGTGTCTTTCTGTCTGTCTGTCTCCCTCCCTCTCTCCCTCTCTTCCTCTCTCTCTCCCTTCTCTTTTCCAACTGTCCGATTCCAGGGATAGCATAGACCTGTCTTGGGTCAAGAGTTATCTTTGGCTCAAACAGATATGGTCAGGCTCACACGGCATGAACGTGACCCTTGGGGCCCCATCTTGGTGCTTTCATAGCTGTGCCCAGAAGAGGGGGCATCCTTGTGAACCCAACACCCCACCTTAACTTGTTTGTCATATGGGTTTCTCGAAGGTGTGTCCACACTGAAATGGAAGTCAGGGGATTAAAAATGCATGGTTTTGTATGCTAACACATATATATGGAATCTAAAAAAAAAGGTGGTTCTGAAGAACCTAGGGGCAGGACAGGAATAAAGACGCAGCTGTAGAGAATGGAGTTGAGGACACGGGGAGGGGGGAGGGTAAGCTGGGACAAAGTGAGAGAGTGGCATGGACTTATATACACTACCAAATGTAAAATAGATAGCTAGTGGGAAGCAGCCGCATAGCACAGGGAGATCAGCTCGGTGCTTTGTGACCACCTATAGGGGTGGGGTAGGGAGGGAGGGAGGGAGGGAGGGAAGCTCAAGAGGGAGGAGATATGGGGATATATGTATATGTATAGCTGATTCACTTTGTTATACAGCAGAAACTAACACACCATTGTAAAGCAGTTATACTCCAATAAAGAATAAATAAATAAATAAAACATCAAGTTACCAAACAGAAAAAGAAAAAATAAAAATGCATGGTTTTATCCCTCAGAAGAGGAGTGTTTCTCTTACCACTGAAGAGGCGTCCAGAACTTGTCCTGTTTGTACTTTAAATCCTCAACTCAGTGTTAGCTTACCGGGTGCCTTGTAAGGAGGAACTGAGCCCCCAGAGAGATGCAGGGCATCCTGGTGGCTGACTTTTAGCAAGGAAGATTTGTTTTCTTATAGTTTATAACTTTTTCATCCTTTGTGAAATGCCTGGATAGTTTTGTATCCAACAGAGTTAAATACACACGTAAACAGCTGACATTCATGTGGCCTGAATATACTGGCCTTGACGTGTCTTTCTGGAGTGTGGTTCTCCCAGAGTTGTCCAGGGCTCTGCTTTGCAGGAGCTGCAGCAAGGCCCCAGGCTCCAGATGGCCCCCTTTCTGCCCTCTTTTCATAGAGTGCTCACCCTCCCCTGGCTTCTAACTCCCTTAGAGCTCTTCTGAGAGCCAGAGACCTCAAGGCTAGAGGCTGGTCTCCATTGGAGAAAGCCATCGTCCAGGTCCTAGGTACCGGGGGAAGGAAATGGGAGGACGGGGCCAGGGGAGGCTGGGAAAGCCCCTGATGGGCGCCATCTTCTGAGACTCCAAGTGGAAAAGGAAAGAGCCCAAGAGAATTCAAGTAGGACCAAGTGTATATTTGAAAAGTCAGGATGTTAATGTAAGACAGCAAATGAAATCTACCAGTGAAAGAATTCAGTAAAGATACATTTCACATGGTTAGGAAATCTCACTTCCTTGGTTAAAGACAACACCTGCTCTCCAAAACTAGTTCCAAGGGAAGACAGACCCCGTAAAGAGAGGGAGCCTGACCCCCCAGCCTCCCCTCAGCCCCAAGAGTCACCTGCTCTGTGTTTCATTCTGAGGAACGTGACCGCCTGTTTCTGTCCCTTTACACCCAGGCTCAGACATAGGCAAACAAGCTTTCTTTGGTGTCTCTTCCTTTGCTTACCTCTGGCACTTCTGGGACTACCAATGCTAGGGCATTACAAAGGAAAAATCAAACGTGGAGACTTCCATAAATCAAGACGCTTCTGTCCTTCAAGGGACACACAGTATTTTGCTCTCCAGAGCCCAGGGGTTCTGTCCAGTCGGTGTGGGTCCGTTTGGGGATCTGCCTTCCTAGTTCTCAGGTTGCTTCCACCATCTCTCACTCACCAGGTAGAAGGAAAATGCTGGGTGTTGGCATCTAGACCAAAAGAGAAAGATCCAGATTTCCCTTCTGCCTTCCCTGATCACTCCCACCATCCCACTCCCTGTCTCTGGAGGGTGCCATCCATGCCCCAGGGGATGGGCACCAAAAAACAGCCACACTTTTCAGGCAGGATTTGGCTTTTACCTCTGCCCATTTTCTCACGGTCTTCGACAGTTGTGTCTGTACCAGAACATAAAAGGGGAGCAATAGCGTTGATACAACAGAGATTTGCGTATCTGGTGGCAAAAGTGTTTTTTCCCCTCCCTCACCTTAACGACTGCCTAAGGTTGAATCATTGATCCGATATAACCATTGAAATCTATTGTGGATCAAACAAAGATACCTCTCTTCTTTGAAGTACTAATCTAACTCTGATTGCCAAAGGGCATTATCTGCCCATTTGCTGCTTAAAAAAAATGTACTCAGAGCCTCACACAGTAGGGAGTTACTTGTGTGTACACGAGCTTTCAGTTCAGTTGTTCCTGAATCGTTAATTGAGCAGCTACTCTGTATACACACATCCGAGCCAACTAAATCCTTTGTAAAAATCATTTTGCAAAAGAAAGTTAATAGTCTAAACACACAGGAAAGGTACCATCTCAGAAGAAACAATAGTCTTTTAAATAAAAAAAACCCCAAAACTCGGGCTTCCCTGGTGGCGCAGTGGTTGAGAATCCACCTGCCAATGCAGGGGACATGGGTTCGAGCCCTGGTCTGGGAAGATCCCACATGCTACGGAGCAACTAAGCCCATGCACCACAACTACTGAGCCTGCACTCTAGAACCCGCGAGCCACAGCTACTGAAGCCCACGTGCCACAACTACTGAAGCCCGTGCACCACAACTACTGAGCCTGCACTCTAGAACCCGTGAGCTGCAACTGCTGAAGCCCTCATGCCTAGAGCCCGTGCTCTGCAACAAGAGAAGCCACTGCAATGAGAAGCCCGGGCACCACAACGAAGAGTAGCCCTCGCTCACCACAACTAGAGAGAAAGCCTGCGCTCAGCAGCGAAGACCCAATGCAGCCAAAAATAAATAAGATAAATGAATAAAAAACAAAACAAAACTCCCCAAACACTCCCTTTCCTATACCTATTTTTCTGATTCCATCACTGACAGTTGAGAACGAGCCTGACTCTGGTACTGAGAGCAGCTTTTGAGAAGAGCTGTTCTCAGGGGCTTCTCTTACTTATAAGGAACACGAGTCCTTAGCACAGGGGCACAGGAGTCCCCAGCAGCAGAGACTGGTCTTCACCCCGTCTCCTACCAGAAAATTAGACTGTGGTCTTGTTTTCTTGGTTCCCTCTGACTTGCGGCATCTTTCTGTTAGTGGTTTTCATTTTATTCGCTCTTGACTTCACTCTCCTCCTCTGTTAATTGTCTAGTTGGAAATGATCTCTGAGTACCATGCTCTGATATTATGGTTTCATTTTCTTTTAAAGGGAAACAGAGTTCTCCGCAATGTTGGGAGAGGTTTGACGGTACATAACGTAGAACTAATAAGCAACAATTGGGGAGTAGCTAGCCCACAACCGCTTTCCTAAAATACACTCTGACTTCCAAAATAAGCTAACACAAACAACAGTTTGGAAGTCCCTCTAATAATATCCTGTACACAGAATTCCGGGAGATCTGGAACTAGCAGCATACTGACTTTCTCATCTACATCTATTCAGGCTTAGGTGATGGATCGCAGTGACTTACCGCCTTTGATTACAGCCTGTGGTCCTGGACTCTGGCTGTGTATTAAAACCACTGGAGCCTATTCCACATCAGTTAAATCAGAATCTTTGGGGTCCATACTGGGGTCTGGACATGAGTATTTAAAAACAAGTCTCCCATCTGAAAGGGAATAGATTGTATATATATGTCTAACCAAATCACTTTGCTGTACACCTGAAACTAACACAACCTTGTCAGTTAACTCTACTTCAATTTTTAAAAATGGTAAAAACAAAACAAAACAACCAAATCTCCCTTAATGTGGAGCCAGGGTTGAGAATCCTTAGACCAGAATAACAAATACAGCAGGAAGGACAAAGCAGCGAGGACTCCATAGGAAAGTGCAGGTGACATGGTTTCTATAATAAAACGATTCACCTTTACATATCATTTTAGAGAAGTATGTTCACCCTCCTTTCCTTATTCGATGCTCAAGAATGAATATTTGGGGTTGCCTTAGCATCTCCGTAGATTTTTTTCTAGATATGTGGCTCTGTCACCAGTAAACCCAAGAGATAAATGAAGGAATGTCTGTGCTGTAGAAAGGATGAGTTATTGAAGATTTTGCCTTCAAGCTCTTTTAAATAGTGACTTTGTTGTTGTTGTTTTTAAAGGGTATATTTACATGCAGCTTTGCAGGAGAACGTGAATATTAAGTAAGGGAGTTCACATTTATGTCGTGTTGAAATGAGTTAGTTTATAGCAAATCTGAAGTGACTATTCCCAAGGGGGTGGGAAAAAACTTGGGTGGTTCAGTGTACTTATTGCAGCTGGCAGGGCAGCTGGGGACCGCAGCTGCTCTTTGTCCCTTTGTATCTCGTATGTCTGTGACAGCTTGCAAGGCACAGGGCTCTGCCAGATGTGTGCCATAGTGACTGGGTGGGGAGCATCCCATAGCTGGTTTGGCCACCTGAAGAGGGGGAACTTGTTAAGAATAATGATTAGACACGCTGACTGCATCCTTAGCAGCATCCTCAGGGCTTTTAGTCACAGAATTTAAATAGGAGGCACACCCAGGAGAATTTGCAGGAAAACAAAGAGAAACCCTGCTTTCAAAAAGTGCCTGCTAATTGTTTGGGGATGTGCAGTAAATACAGTCAACATCAGATGGGACCTCCAGATCCCTCATCAGATTTAGTAAATATTGAGTCAGTGTTTGGGGGCTTGCTTTTGGTAATTGACAAACCAGGAGCCAATGGTCTCCAAGAACTTCCTGTTTCCTGCCCTCAGATCTCTCTCCACGCTGCAGTGCACCTGCTCAGGGCTGTCTCTCACCCTGGAGAGGAAGTTATAGAACAAGAAAGCCTTTCCATTGCACTGGACATCCAACAAAACAAAACAAAACAGATAACCAATTTGCAATTCTCAACTGCTATTCAAGAAAATAATGGATGCTCTGCACTGAACTTGAGAGAGGTGTGTCCATCTGAAGTGCCTCTTTTTGTATCGGGGTTTTTTTCTTTGTTTGTTTGTCTGTTTTTTCCATAGGGAACAGACTGTAAAATGTAACCAAGAATTGTTTGGTGTGTCAGAGAGGCTGACTTGTTTATTGTGGCAGACTACAGAGGCAGTTTGAAAAGCGTGCCTGCAGGCAGTGGCTGTACTTCCTGGGCAGAGAGCACTTTTTATTTTGTGATTTGCATGTTTCTCTTAATTTGGAGAAAATGGAAGTGTCTTTGGATGGCAGCAACAGAGCTGCAAACATTAAAGATCAGCCTTCCCAGCCAGAAAGGGCAAGTGAAAAATCTTCCCTAGCCCCTCTCTTGCCAGTGAAAATGTAAGGCATTCTAACGTTACGAAACTCCATCTTTAAAAAACCCGTATCCCCTCCCCCCAACTTCGAGTACTTTCAGGCAGGGGTGGAGGGGAACAGGAAATGGTAATTTTCAATATTTACCACTTCCTAGGAACGGGACTTTGAAGAAAACCGGCCTCATGGGAACATTTCATTGCCCCTTCATTGCAGTTATTTAGTAATTTCTGAGACCGGGTTTTCTCTGGCCAGAACATCTTGTCACATGTAGAGTTGCCATTATTCTGGCATAAACCCTCCTTTTAAATGCCCTTTGCAGTAGAGACCAGCTAGTACAACTCTGATGTGCCAAACCCCAAAGTCGAGGGGAAAAGGAATGAGAGCAAATGAAACTTAAAGCAAACAAAAATTATTTGCAAGTTACAATATGCAAATTACAGTGTGCATGAAAAGATAACAGCCACTAGCTAATCATTCTCTTTGCAACCTTTAGGGAAGCCATTCAGAGTGTACCTGAGTATTTGTCATTTTCTAGAGCACTTTTGGTATCATTTTACGGCACTGAGTACTTTGTTTGTTTAGAGTTAATTCTGTGCATATTTTCACTTCTCAACTAGAGTCCCTTAGTGCTGGGTCTCTGTTTCTTCTCTGTTTCCCCCATGGCTCCTAGGGGAGTGCTTTATTCATAGTTACTGTTCAGTAATTATTGCTGAATGTGAATGTACTTTTACAAAACATGGATGTGACTTGTTTTGTTTTTCCAATTCAGCTCCTGATGAATTAATATATCTAGCTGGGCAGACATAACTCTGCCGCATGTAGAATAAAAACTCTCCAAGTGACTGGAATCATAGAACCATAAAATTTTACAGCCGTGAAGGACCTGAGTGATTTTATTTCAATCTATTTGTTTTACAGATGATGAGCAATTACGGCTGATAGAGATCAAGTGACTTGCTTGCTCAAAGTTGCAGAGCTGTGGATGAATCAGCCATTCATCTTACTCAGGAATTGATAAGCCACATATAAACTGACATTGCTGACAATTATTTTAGCCACCTATTATAGTACACTTAAGCGTCATCATTCTGTATGCCCCTGAGTTTCCTTGGGGTAGATATTTAATTGATTTTTAATTTGATCTCCTCTGAATTTGGGGCTAATCAATTGCTTTGTTTTCCCTGTCTACTTTCTAAAATTTCTTCATGCCACTTTCAAGGAAACTGACCCGAACGGTTTGCCTGTTCTCCCCATGTTGGACGCAGAGCAGAGGTGGGTGGGAGACATGATGTAAACAGAAAGTGGCCAGACCATATAGAATATGAAACCTTTGCCCTCTGATCTGAAACACCCAGCCCAGGGAGGCAAACGGTAACCCCTGGGGCAGCTGGCCCTAAATGACCAGGACTTAACTAGTCACTGACACTCCCCTAATTTTTGTCTTAGGACCAGCCTGAGAAAGCCCCATGTGTTCTCCAAACCAGCCACAGAGGATGCCCCACTTCTAGTTAGTTTGCCTATAGCTTCTCCATGCCGACAGCCTCCAATCAGGGCATCCCTGAAACCTTCCCTTTTTTCACTACAGACTTTCCCACTCTGCCTGCTTTGAGTCTCTACCAAATGCCAGTGATGGTGGGTGACTCCCTTGCTCTAGCTGGCTCTGATTAAATAGTGTTTACCGGTTGTCATTTACGTGGGCTTTACCCTCATGGAGGAAGACCCACAAAGAAGACCAGTCCTGCCTACTTCAGTGTTCTCTCGGGTTCTCATTGTGAAGCCAGCTATACATCTGCATCATGGGGTTTTTAAAAGCCTGTTTGTCTCTCCTTTATCAAAAGAATATATGGGAAAGGCTTGGTCATTTGCTTGGCTGAAATCAGCGTACACTCTGTGGCGTTTTTCTGACCTGTCAGCCCTGTAACCCTGCCCAGACAGGGCGGGAGTTTAGCGTGGCTCAGCGTCCTCACCTCAGTGTTTTCTGAATGTTTATAAAATTTCCATTTCATAATCTCCCTAGAATTTCACTAGGAGGAGGATGTCAGGCATCATCTATCCTTTTTCTGGAATCCATCCTTTTCTCTCATTTTGAAACTCAGGATTTTTCTTATTCTCCAGGATTTCTCAGTAAAGATTTAAAGGTCTGAAACCACCAGTAAGGTTGGTAATTTACCAGCCAGGGATATCCTTCTTTAGAATGTTAATAATTCACTGTAATTCAAAGGATGAAATTATCGTGCATGTCACTTCCCTCTGCACAGTGACACTGCCACGGCAGCACTTGGAGTGTCTATTAGCCCACACCTACCTCCCGATTCTCTGATGTGAGCAATTGGCATTTTCCCAACATTAAGGGACGTGTTACGCACATACAGTTGCAAGCCCCTCATTTCTAATTATATTGGCTCCATTAAGCTCCTTCAGGGAGTAAAAAGTTAATGTGTGTAAAGTGCTTACTATACAGCCTGGCCCGTCATACTCACTCAGTGTCTGCTGGATGCTGCTGTTTCTCCTGCTTCGATCAGAGACAATCCATGGAGCTGCTACCATCTCTCTGTCCTGCTTGCGTCACCCCTTATAGTCCTTGAACCTGCCAAGCTCTCTTCCACCTCTGCCTTCACCCACACAGCCCCCTCTGCTTAAGACCCCTTTCTCTTCCTTCTGCCTGCCTCTTTCGTCCTCATCTTTCAGGTGCCTCTTAGACGTCACTTCCTCCAGGAAGCCTTCCTAAACTTCAGTCTAAATGAAGGTTTGCATTTTATTTTCTTAGGCCAGGGCTCAGTAAATATTTTCTTAAAGGATCCAGTAGTAAATGTTTTACACTTTGCAGCCATGCAGGTGACTACTCAAGTCTGCTGTGGTCATGCCAAGGCAGCCAAATGCAGTATGTAAATGAGTGGGTGGGCCGTGTTTCAGTAAAACTTTATTTACAAAAACAAGTGGTGGGCCTGTGGCTGTAGTTTACCAACCGCTGTTTTAGATTACTCTGTAGTTTTTCCGCACAGTGTGATCTTGTGATTTTCTCTTACCTCTCTTCCTCTGAACTGAAGCTTGTTAAATACAAGGATTAATTGGTGTCTATTTCTGTATATTGGACAAGACTAGGACCGGGCATATAGCAGGCACTTAAGTTTTACTTAATGTTTACTGAATGAATGAATGAATGAATGAATGAGGTGGAAATGCAATAGGCATTGAGGTCTGCCTTCTGCCTTCTCCCACTGTCCTCAGTTTGTTTGCCAACATTTTTCTTTATCTTCCAGCTCTGAATATTTCTTTAAAATAAAATCCTCAGTGGTCTTTGGCCTTTATCCCCTCCTCCCCTCCCAAATCTAGATCCTTCTGGACTTACCTGTCTTCCCAAGCTTGGGCCACTCAATTGGTAACTATCTTTGGCCGGGCAGTTGTCGTGCCAGATGGGAATTTGCGATCCCTTCTTTTCTCATTAAAACATGGGAGTGAAGTTATGTGTGTGTCATTAGGAGTGGTGAGCTCATTTTAGAGCCTGATGACATTCGTTTTACAGGGAGGAATGCTTGGCCATGTCAAATTGTCATTAACGTGATTTGGGGCAAGGAAAAAAAACCCCAGCCACCACCTAGCAACCCTTCCCCAAGCATTTCAAGATGTAGTAATTTCTTTTATACCAAACGAGTTTGTTTTGCTTAACCACAGTTAAGTCTATAGGTGTGAGGCTTGTTTTTATAGGCGTCTCCTTTCAAAGTGACATTTTGGGACGTGCTGATCCTGGTTGTATTTTTCTTGCCTCGTAAATGGCCTGTAGTTAGGGCTGTCAACACTTCTCAGAGTCCACAGAGCCATAAGTCAGGAGGAATGTGGAATCACCCACCAGCGGAGCCAATGCTGGTGGACTCTGCATTTTCTGCCTTTCTCATTTCATGCAGTGGATTTTCAGGGAGTCAGTGAACTCAGGCATTTCTCAGTGTCTCAGATGTAGAAATGTTTCTCATGACTGGGAAGTTCAAGGCTAGTTTAGGTTACTAGCAGTGTTTCTATGGGGAAATGCATATATATATATATATTTTTTTTAGACACATGTTTTCCTGGTAAAAACCTATTTCCAGAAGGTTGAACCTGTGGTTCTCGCCTGCTCCACCCTGCTGGTGTTGAAGAGGTCCCAGGACGTGGTTCACTGAGGCTCAGAAGCCACGGTGTAGCCTTGCCTAGGGGCCCAGGACCAGGGCTGGGTAGGAGAACAGAGTTTACTGTCAGGGTTCAGTTGCAGAAAGCAGAAACTCCTGTTTTAAGCACAAAGTCAGTAGTCCAGGGCGTCTTTGTCAGCAGGGGCTGCCGTAACAAAATACTACAGACTTTGTGGCTTGAACAACAGATATTTATTTCTCATAGTTCTGGAGGCTGAAACTCCAAGATCAAGGTGCCAGCAGATTCCGAGGCTGCTGAGGGTTCTTCTTCCTGTCCTGCAGATGGCTGTCTTCTCACTGTGTCCTCACATGGTGGAGAGAGCTCTTGTCTCCCTTCCTCTTCTTACAAGGGTACGAGTCCCATCATGAGGGCCCCCATCTCACGTCCTCATCCAAACCTAATCACCCCCAAAGGCTCCACCTCTAAACACCATCACATAGGGAGTTAAGGCTTCAACAGATGAATTTGCAGGGAGACAAACAGCCCATAACAGAGGGATTTGGGTGCTGACACAGTTATTGGAAGGGCTGCCAGGAATGATTCTCAAAACGATTCCAAGAAGATTCCCCTTTTGCCATGGTCAGGAGGTAGAGGCGGATCAGAACTTGGAGAATGATCAGAACCTGGGGGATCACTGAGATGCTGCTGGCGGTGCAATCAAGCCCTTCCTCCTGACTCTAAACACATGAGCCAGGGTCTGCTCCCTGGGACCTCTGCCATCTTGCTGGGTGATAAATCCAGGCCATGTTAAAATTCTTAATCATTTTATTTTTGCATTTGTGTTTTGCAGGTTCCGTACAATGAACATGTTCTGGGAACTTGGTACCTTGGCTCATATGAGTTTTTGTTTTTTGTTCTTTGTTTTTTTTATACTGCAGGTTCTTATTAGTCATCAGTTTTATACACATCAGTGAATACATGTCAATCCCAATCGCCCAACTCATCACACCACCATCCCCACCCCCACGCAGCCTTCCCCCCTTGGTGTCCATACGTTTGTTCTCTACATCTGTGTCTCAACTTCTGCCCTGCAAACCAGTTCATCTGTACCATTTTTTTAGTTTCCACATATATGTGTGAATATACGATATTTGTTTTTCACTTTCTGAGTTACTTCACTCTGTATGACAGTCTCTAGATCCATCCATGTCTCAACAAATGACCCAGTTTCGTTCCTTTTTATGGCTGAGTAATATTCCATTGTATATATGTACCACAACTTCTTTATCTATTCGTCTGTTGGTGGACACTTAGGTTGCTTCCATGACCTGGCTATTGTAAATAGTGCTGCAATGAACATTGGGGTACATGTGTCTTTTTGAATTATGGTTTTCTCTGGGTATATGCCCAGTAGTGGGATTGCTGGATCATATGGTAATTCTATTTTTAGTTTTTTAAGGAACCTCCATCCTGTTCTCCATAGTAGCTATATCAATTTACATTCCAACCAACAGTGCAAGAGGGTTCCCTTTTCTCCACACCCTCTCCAGCATTTGTTGTTTGTAGATTTTCTGATGATGCCCATTCTAACTGGTGTGAGGTGATACCTCAATGTAGTTTTGATTTGCATTTCTCTAATAATTAATGACGTTGAGCAGCTTTTCATGTGCTTCTTGGCCATCTGTATGTCTTCTTTGGAGAAATGTCTATTTAGGTCTTCTGCCCATTTTTGGATTGGGTTGTTTGTTTCTTTAATATTGAGCTGCATGAGCTGTTTATATATTTTGGAGATTAATCATTTGTCCACTGATTTGTTTGCGAATATTTTCTCCCATTCTGAGGGTTGTCTTTTCATCTTGTTTATGGTTTCCTTTGCTGTGCAAAAGCTTTGAAGTTTCATTAGGTCTCATTTGTTTATTTTTGGTTTTATTTCCATTACTCTAGGAGGTGGATTAAAAAGGATCTTGCTGTGATTTACGTCAGAGTGTTCTTCCTATGTTTTCCTCTAAGAGTTCTATAGAGTCCAGTCTTACAGTTAGGTCTTGAATCCATTTTGAGTTTATTTTTGTGTATGGTGTTAGGGAGTGTTCTAATTTCATTCTTTTACATGTAGCTGTCCAGTTTTCCCAGCACCACTTATTGAAGAGGCTGTCTTTTCTCCATTGTATATTTTTGCCTCCTTTGTCAGATTAGTTGACCATAGGTGTGTGGGTTTACCTATAGGCTTTCTATCTTGTTCCATTGATCTATGTTTCTGTTTTTGTGCCAGTGCCATATTGTCTTGATTACTGTAGCTTTGTAGTATAGTCTAAAGTCAGGGAGTCTAATTCCTCCATCTCAGTTTTTTTCCCTCAAGACCGCTTTGGCTCTTCAGGGTCTTTTGTGTCTCCATACAAATTTTAAGATGATTTGTTCTAGTACTGAAAAAAATGCCATTGGTAATTTGATAGGGATTGCATTGACTCTGTAGATTGCTTTGGGTAGTATAGTCATTTTCACAATATTGATTCTTCCAATCCAAGAACTTGGTATATCTCTCCATCTCTTGGTATCATCTTTAATTTCTTTCATCGGTGTCTTATGTGTCTGCATACAGGTCTTTTGTTTCCCTAGGTGGGTTTATTCTTAGGTATTTTATTCTTTTTGTTGCAGTGGTAAATGGGAGTGTTTCCATAATTTCTCTTTCAGATTTTTCATTATTAGTGTATAGGAATGCAAGAGAATTCTGTGAATTATTTTGTATCCTGCAACTTTACCAAATTCATTGATAAGCTCTAGTAGTTTTCTGGTGGCATTTTTAGGACTCTCTATGTATAGTATCATGTCATCTGCAAACAGTGACAGCTTTACTTCTTTTCCAATTTGTATTCCTTTTATTTCTTTTTCTTCTCTGATTGCCATGACTAGGACTTCCCAAACTATGTTGATAATAGTGGTGAGAGTGGATATCCTTGTCTTGTTCCTGGCCTTAGAGGAAATGCTTTCAGTTTTTCACCATTGAGAATGATGTTTGCTGTGGGTTTGTTGTATATTGCCTTTATTATGTTGAGGTAGGTTCCCTGTATGCCCACCTTCTGGAGAGTTTTTGTCATAAACGGGTGTTGACTTTTGTCAGAAGCTTTTTCGGCATATATTGAGATGATCATATGGTTTTTATTCTTCAGTTTGTTAATATGGTGTATCACATTGATTGATTTGCATATATTGAATAATCCTTGCATCCCTGGGATAAATCCCACTTGATCATGGTGTATGATCCTTTCAGCGGGTTGTTGGATTCTGTTTGCTAGTATTTTGTTGAGGATTTTTGCATCTATATTCATCAGTGATATTGGTCTGTAATTTTCTGTTTTTGTGGTATCTTTTGTCTGGTTTTGGTATCAGGGTGATGGTGGCCTCGTAGAATGAGTTTGGGAGTGTTCCTTCCTCTGCAATTTTTTGGAAGAGTTTGAGAAGGATGGGTGTTGGCTCTTCTCTAAATGTTTGATAGAATTCACCTGTGAAGCCATCTGGTCCTAGACTTTTGTTTGTTGGAAGAATTCTAATCACAGTTTCAATTTCATTACTTGTGATTGGTCTGTTCATATTTTCTGTTTCTTCCTGGTTCAGTCTTGGAAGGTTATACCTTTCTAAGAATTTGCCCATTTCTTTCAGGTTGTCCATGTTATTGGCATAGAGTTGCTTGTAGTAGTCTCTTAGGATGTGTTGTATTTCTTTGATGTGTGTTGTAACTTCTCCTTTTTCATTTCTAATTTTATTGATTTGAGTCCTCTCCCTCTTTTTCTTGATGAGTCTGGCTAATGGTTTATCAGTTTTGTTTATCTTCTCAAAGAACCAGCTTTTAGTTTTATTCATCTTTGCTATTGTTTTCTTTGTTTCTATTTCATTTATTTCTGCTCTGATCTTTATGATTTCTTTCCTTCTGCTAACTTTGGGTTTTGTTTGTTTTTCTTCCTCTAGTTCCTTTTGGTGTAAGGTTAGATTGTTTACTTGAGATTTTTTTTTGTTTCTTGAGGTAGGCTTGTATAGCTATAAACTTCCCTCTTAGAACTGCTTTTGCTGCATCCCATAGGTTTTGGATCATCGTGTTTTCATTGTCATTTGTCTCTAGGTATTTTTTGATTTCCTCTTTGATTTCTTCAGTGATCTCTTGGTTATTTAGTAACGTATTGTTTAGCCTCCATGTGTTTGTGTTTTTTACGTTTTTTTCCCTGTAATTCATTTCTAATCTCATAGCATTGTGGTCAGAAAAGATGCTTGATAAGATTTCAATTTTCTTAAATTTACTGAGGCTTGATTTGTGATCCAAGATGTGATCTATCCTGGAGAATGTTCCATGCGCACTTGAGAAGAAAGTGTAATCTGCTGTTTTTGGATGTAATGTCCTATAAATATCAATTAAATCTATCCGATCTGTTGTGTCATTTAAAGCTTCTGTTTCCTTATTAATTTTCTGTTTGGATGATCTGTCCATTGGTGTAAGTGAGGTGTTAAAGTCCCCCACTATTAGTGTGTTACTGTCAATTTCCTCTTTTATAGCTGTTAGCAGTTGCCTTATGTATTGAGGTGGTCCTATGTTGGGTGCATATATACTTATAATTGTTATATCTTCTTCTTGGATTAATCCCTTGATCATTATGTAGTGTCCTTTCTTGTCTCTTGTAACGTTCTTTATTTTAAAGTCGATTTTATCTTATATGAGTATTGCTACTCCAGCTTTCTGTTGATTTCCATTTGCATGGTGTGTCTTTTTCCATCCCCTCACTTTCAGTCTGAATGCGTCCCTAGGTCTGAAGTGGGTCTCTTGTAGACAGCATATATATGGGTCTTGTTTTTGTATCTGTTCAGCAAGCCTGTGTCTTTTGGTTGGAGCATTTAATCCATTCACGTTTAAGGTAATTATTGATATGTATGTTCCTATTACCATTTTCTTAATTGTTTTGGGTTTGTTTTTGTAGGTCCTTTTCTTCTCTTGTGTTTCCTGCTTAGAGAAGTTTCTTTAGCATTTGTTGTAGAGCTGGTTTGGTGGTGCTGAATTCTCTTACCTGTGCTTGTCTGTAAAGCTTTTGATTTCTCCATCGAATCTGAATGAGATCCTTGCTGGGTAGAGTAATCTTGGTTGTAGGTTCTTCCCTTTCATCACTTTTAAGTATAACATGCCACTCCTTTCTGGAGTTTCTGCTGAGAAATCAGCTGTTAACCTTATGGGAGTTCCCTTGTATGTTATTTGTTGTTTTCCCCTTGCTGCTTTCAGTAATTTTTCTCTGTCTTTAATTTTTGCCAATTTGATTACTGTGTGTCTTGGCATGTTTCTCCTTGGGTTTGTCCTGTATGGGACTCGCTGCACTTCCTGGACTTGGGTGGGTATTTCCTTTCCCATGTTAGGGAAGTTTTCGATTATAATCTCTTCAAATATTTTCTCGGGTCCTTTCTCTCTCTCTTCTCCTTCTGGGACCCCTATAATGCGAGTGGTGTTGTGTTTAATATTGTCCCAGAGGTCTCTTAGGCTGTCTTCATTTCTTTTCATTCTTTTTTCTTTTTTCTGTTCCACAGCAGTGAATTCCACCATTCTGTCTTCCACGTCACTTATCCGTTCTTCTGCCTCAGTTATTCTGCTATTGATTCCTTCTGGTGTATTTTTCATTTCAGTTATTGTATTGTTCATCTCTGTTTGTTTGTTCTTTAATTCTTCTAGGTCTTTGTTAAATATTTCTTGCATCTTCTTGATCTTTGCCTCCATTGTTTTTCTGAGGTCCTGGATCATCTTCACTATGATTATTTTGAATTCTTTTTCTGGAAGGTTGCCTATCTCCTCTTCCTTTAGTTGTTTTTCTGGGGTTTTATCTTGTTACTTCATCTGGTACATAGCCCTCTGCCTTTTCATCTTGTCTATCTTTCTGTGAATGTGGTTTTTGTTCCACAGGCTGCAGGATTGTAGTTCTTCTTGCTTCTGCTGTCTGCCCTCTGGTGGATGAGGCTATCTAAGAGATTTGATGGGAGGGACTGGTCATATGAGTTTCTGTCCCCACTGCCTGACCACCTTTCCAGGGTGGGTTCTTAGCCACATGCCCCTCCCCTCTTCCAGCAACCAGTGCCACCCTCAGCGTGGTGCTGGCCCAGGCATGGATGCTTGGAGGGTGTCGACTGCTGCCGATGGGGTCGAACAGTGTGCTGACCTTGCATCTCTGTGCCCGAACAAAGTGTGACATTAAATAGCAAATAAAAAATGCTGTGACAGATTGAGAAAGAGACTGTGGAAGCCAGGGGAAAACCTCCCCCCCTGCTTTTCTGAGCAAGGAGCCCTGCATTTTTATTTTAAAAATTCTAAAAAATTTTTTTATTTTATAATGAGGTATAGTTGATTAACCATGTTGTGTTAGTTTCAGGTGTACAGCAAAGTGTTTCAGTTATACGTATACATGTATCTATTCTTTTTCGAATTCTTTTCCCATTTAGGTTATTACAGAATATTGAGCAGAGTTCCCTGTGCTGTACAGTAGGTCCTTCTTGGTTATCTATTTTATTTTTTAAAATATTTATTCATTTATTTGGCCACGCCAGGTCTTAGTTGCGACATGTGGGATCTAGTTCCCTGACCAGGATCGAACCCTGGCCCCCTGCACTGAGAGTGTGGAGTCTTCACCACTGGACCACCAGGGAAGTCCCTTTATTTTAAATATAGCAGTGTGTACACTGCAGTTTTATTTTGCAGTGGACTCTGCAAATTGTGTAGCTGGCCGTGGCTAAATCTGATACCTTCAGGACAGTGTGTAGCAGCCTCTGTCTCACTTCTGTCACCCCTGCAGCTGCTGGAGGAGAACCAGCCATGGGGGAGTCTGGGAAACATAGTCTGGAGGGCTCCACCCTTGGGTGGGCATAAGGCACCCTGTGAAGGGGTGGAGATGAGGGATCCAGCTGTCCTAAAAAGGGAGATGACCCAGTAAGACCCAGGGATAGGGGAACAGGGGGTGAGGTGAGTGTAGGGAGATTTGGGGGAGGGGTTGAATTTACCCCCAAAGCTCCTGACTTGAGCTACTCCTAGGTACCTACCTGTTCCTTGGTGTAGCTTCCCGCTGTAACATGTAGATCAGTGTTGTTCAAACTTAGGAAGCAGTAGGTGAGCATGTTTAAAAATCAAGATGTACGGACCCTTACCCTCAAAGATGGTGATGCTGAAGTCCTGTGAGATCCAGAATTTAAAGGCGGGGGGTGGTTCTCTGGAGACCTTATTTAAGATGTGTTTCAGATCCACCGCTAGTCTCCCATCCTCTGTGCCTTCCAGGCCACCTGTCCCACCCACATTCTTTTCAGATCTGGCATGTTCGTTTTCTGCATTTTTTGGTGGGGGGCTGTTTTATCTGTCTTTATGAACTCTCTCATTGGTAAAGGGACTGAAAACAGAGTTCTTTCTTTCCTGTGAGTACTCTAGTGAACCTAGGATGTTGAAGATAAATGCTTAAAAGAAAGAAGATAAATGCTAAGTTAAGATGAGGCTATTGAGTTATCTGTGGGGTTTGGGGTCGACTTCATTCAACATGTATTGAGCCCCTACCATGCGCCCATTAGCGGGGATACTGAGTTATAAATACACAGCCCCTGCCCCATAGGAGTTCACAGCTTTGCGGGGAAGCTTTAGCACTTCTCCTCACTAGGGTTCAAGCAGTCGGGGGCACAGGGTCTGTTTGGAAGAAAACAACAAAACAACCATTTTGCAGATCACACTGGGTTCTGTGGTGACTGCTGTTTGATTTCTTGAACACAAGGCGTTGAGCTGACCCTGTAATGCCCTGATGGTCGGTGGGACATCTGCGGCTCCCCTTTGAGAACTGAATCCAGCGGTGATGTTCCAGCTATGGAAACTTCAAGTTGAACTTCCAGGAATGGAGGCCAGGGCATGTTTGAGGGGGTGTCCTGGAGTTCACAGCTCTTCTAACTCAAAGTCGTTGGCCTTCAGGGGTTAAAAATCTCCTCCCTCAGATGCATTTACCATCTGGAAGGAACAGCATTTCCCTTTCTGGGAGGCACTTCAGTAAGTGACGGGGAGGCTGTGAAGTTATTGCCCTGGAAGGAGGTGGTTATGAGCTAAACCATAAGCAGAGACGGGTACCTTTCTTCTGACAGGGAGGCACATCTATGGCCCAGGTGTTACCTAATTGGTGGTATGTGGAGAGAGCCACATCCTTCCTGGAAATTGTAGCCATTCCGGCTCTAGATGATTGCTTCATTCATGTCCTTGTCCAGTTCTTTGGCACCAATTTGCCTGTTCTCCTGGGCTGCCCAGAGGAGTGTCTGTATTCACCACCTACCTTCAGCTGTTCCTTCTCTCTCCAAAGACAAAGAAAGCTTGATATTTGTGGATGTGAGCTGGGTAGCTTTATTTGTACTCCAACCAGATCTCTGGGAGGTGTGTTCTGTGATCAGAACACCTGGGACCGTTACTTGGATGTAATGCCGGTGTTGGCATCATTATCAAACCACAGCAACAACTATTTGCCAGAACTACCTGCGGATGTTACTGTACTAGATGCTGCAGAAGAGAAACACCGCGCAGTCCAGGAGCTGAAGAAGAGCTCCCGTTAAGGTAGACGATGCTGTGAAACACATGCGTTTGTAAGTTACAGAACGTCTTCCTATGCAGACACTCTAATCACATTTCTTTGGTGAAAGATAATTGCTTATTAGCTTCAGAAAGACCTTGTTCATGCTTTGATTCTCAGTATCGCCACATGGAAGCAATAGCTGAACCTGGGTGCCTGCTGTGAAAATGAAAATACTGAAGGATATTTGATTGCTTTTCCATTATTCATGTGCACCCGTGGTCGACCGTCATGGCAGCTCATCTGCTTGGACCGTGTGATTCTGTGTGGCTCCCACTTCAGCCGTGTGATTCTGTGTGGCTCCCACTACAGCTGCTCTCCAGCAGGATCACATTTGAATGATGCAGATATTTTGCCCATGAAGACCTCCCAAGATGCATCAATGTGTGCTTTATCCAAAGAGGGGACCAAAGGCAACAGAAGTGTCCTGAGATCCAAAGTAGTTTGAACTAAGGTTTATTGAGTACCAATTCTGTGCCCGGCACCCTCTTCATATCTCAGGAAGCAAACTCGTTTTCAGAAGAAAATGGAATGTGTTTGGGGATAGTCTAGTTCCTGCAGATTTTAGAACAACCCACTGAGAAGTTAAATCCCTGGGTGCTCTTCTGCCATAGTCTACGAAATGCTTGTTGTCATAGAGCAATGCTGAATGCAAACGATCTTTGTAATATGGTCTGGGCTATAGGGCCGAAGACAAGATGGAAGGATTCGTTACCTATGGGTTCCTGAAACTTTCTTTGCGTGTAGGTTGTCGATTGGACCTCTGTAGACCAGAGACGGCCCCTGGGTGGGAGCAAAGTAAACCGAGGCTGGTAAATCTTTTAATGAGTGTCTTGTGAATGACATGCTGTCTGCTCTATGTGCGATGCCTGGATATAGCAAATCTATTTTCATTAGGTCTACAGAGTCCAAAATATTTCAATACGTGTGATATGTTGTAATCTCTGCATTTGAGGGGGGGGGCAGTTGCGTAGGGAGAGGATTGAGAAAACAATTACTTTGGAATTAGCAAAAATGTGTACTCTGTTTAGTAATTCAAAAGAATGCGTGGAGAGGGCTTCCCTGGTGGCACAGTGGTTAAGAATCCGCCTGCCAATGCAGGGGACACGGGTTCGAGGCCCAGTCCGGGGAGATCCCACATGCTGCGGAGCAACTAAGCCCGTGCACCACAACTACTGAGCCTGCGTGTCACAACTATTGAAGCCCATGCACCTAGAGCCCGTGCTCCGCAGCAAGAGAAGGCACCGCAATGAGAAGCCCGCGCACTTCAACGAAGAGTAGCCCCCGCTCGCCGCAACTAGAGAAAGCCCGCGCGCAGCAGCAGCAGCAAAGACCCAACGCAGCCAAAAATAAATAAATAAAATAAATTGGAAAAAAAATGCGTGGGTAGTCATAGAATTGAGAAAGGGGAGACAATCTCCCCATAAATTAGGGAAGGCCAGAGATGTGTCTGGGGGTTGTCTGGGTTCACATGGTAATAAGTGTTTATCATCATTATTAATTGAGCAGTGATAGTGATTTAATATCTTTTTGGTATTACTTGGACCAGTCGTTCTGTTTTCTTGCGTTGTAAAATTATGGGTCAAGTTTTGGGTTAGAGTGTTGGACATAGGAGCGTCTCCCTGTCCCTGCCGCATTTCGAGAGTTGATGGGGGGAGATTCAGTCAGTTCAGGGAGGCAAAGTGCTGAGGCCTCTAGGTCCTTATTTAACCACTGTGGACTCCTGGAGCCTGGAGGGGGTGAGGTGGAGTGTAGAGAAGAGAGAACGTCTGGCTTACTGGATCCTGGGTGATTCCATGACTTCATCGTTCTCAGCTGACATCACGGGAGTAGGTGGTGCAGTGCCTCAAAGGAGCGATCATCCTGACCGAGCATGAGAAGAAAAGACGGAACATTTTTGCTTTGCAACGCTTCTCTGTTCCCTCCCACTGAGTCCCTTTCATGACAAGCCCATTACTTGGTAGAGACAGGAACATGATCAGATTTGGGAGAATCCTGACACTTTGGCCTCATCTTTCCAGCCGAGAGATGCTGGTGTTTTATGAGGACTTGTGAGCTCTTGGCACTAACATATGATGCCCCCACCCATAGGTATTAACACAGTTTCTTGACGGGCTCTAGTGGGAGGGCTTGGGGCTTCCCCAGCGTTAGCCTCTGGAGATGAGACGAATTCCAGAATTGTATAAATCTCTTACTACCAACCAGAGGATGCTTGGATGCATACATTAGGCAAAAAGCCTGTTCTGAACAAGTGACCTTATTTTGCAAACAAACAGAACAATAGAAATTTGTAAAAATACCCAACTGGAAAAAAAAAGAGGAGGACTATTCACTAAAGTAGATTTGACTCCAGTTCCCTGCTGCTCAAGTGGGAGGCTGGGTGGGTGTCCCCAGTTCTGATTAAATACTCCCTTTGAGACTTCCTCCACTCGAGGGCAACTTCAGAAACAAACAACCAAAACAGTGGCCCCTGCATTTTAACTCAAATGCTTTTTTAACTCCAGGCAAAACCTCAAAAGAGTCTCTACTCTGCAGTCCACTCATATTTTTGTTTTTTGTTTTTTAAACAAAATATGGAGCGGTCAGTGAACATGTGTTTTGTTTCCTAGGAAATTTCAGGCTCCTTTGTTTAGCAAATGTTGATCTGGTGAAGTGTGGTCGTGTCTCTCTTTCAGCAACTGAAATGTACGATAATGAAAGAATTTTCCCTCTCACTTACTTGACCAGACAGACTGTTTGCTCAGAGATCTCTAAGTCCTTTATCAGTCTTTTGTGGCCTGAACTTCTGCCCACAAGCATTCTGTGTCCTGTAAACAGTGGGAGCAAGTTTTTCTTTTATGACAAGTTTTGTCCCATTCTGTTCTGTTTGGTCCTTATCTTAAAACACATGGCAATGACACATGACACTCTAAATCTCTAAATCTCATGGTGTCCCTGACCTGGCAGGTGTGTGGAGGGAGGTAACTTCTTTAAAAAAAAAAAAAAATTTATTGATGTATAGTTGATTTACATTGTTGTGTTCATTTCAGGGGTACAGCAAAGTGGTTCAGTTATACGTATATATATTCTTTTTCAGATTCTTTTATATTATAGGTTATTGCAAGATACTGAATCTAGTTCCCTGTGCTGTATACAGTAGGTCCTTGTTGATTATCTATTTTATATATAGTAGTATGTATCTGTTAATCCCAAACTCCTAATTTATCCCTCCCCCTGCTTTCCCCTTTGGTAACCATAATACTGTTTTCTATGTTTGTGAGTCTGTTTCTGTTTTGGAAAGAAGTTCATTTGTATCATTTTTTTAGATTCCACATACAAATGATATCATATGGTATTTGTCTTTCTCTGTCTGACTTCACTTAGTATGATAATCTCTAGGTCCATCCATGTTGCTGCAAATGACATTATTTCGTTCTATTTTATGGCTGAGTGATATTCCATTGTGTATATATACCACATCCTCTTTATCTATTCATCTGTCGATGGACATTTAGGTTGCTTCCATGTCTTGACAATTGTAAGTAGTGCTGCTGTGAACATTGGGGTGCATGTATCTTTTCAAATTAGAGTTTTCATCTTTTCCGGTTATATGCCCAGGAGTGGGATTGCTGGGTCATATGGTAACTCTCATTTTTAGTTCTTTAAGGAACCTCCACACTATTCTCCATAGTGGTTGCATCAGTGTACATTTCCAGTGAGGTGACTTCTTACTTGGGAGTCTCAATTCAGTCCTCAAAGATACAGGGTATAAACACTACTTTCAAGCATTAGAAGGGCTTTCTTCTCACCCTCAGAATCACTGACCTCGTTAA
Source organism: Mesoplodon densirostris (assembly GCF_025265405.1). Taxonomy (NCBI): domain Eukaryota; kingdom Metazoa; phylum Chordata; class Mammalia; order Artiodactyla; family Ziphiidae; genus Mesoplodon; species Mesoplodon densirostris. The sequence goes on from NC_082664.1 coordinate 165,176,285, forward strand.
GTCATGTCAGTTCACCTTGCGTGCCTCAGGTGCCTGCCAGCCATCACGTTCCATCCATCATGAGTACTAGTTACCTACCTGTCTCCTCAGGTGGAGGGTGCACCTTCTGATGCCTGGATCCTTTTTCACATATCTTTGAATTCTTTGCACCCAGTCAAGCCAGGGTCTGGTACTGAATCGTTTCTCAGGGTAAACGAATGTAGCAACACAGATGCTATGAGATGGGTGTTGCGCAGACAACTTGGGTAAAAACCCCGAGGCTGGTGGAAATTGGGTGCAGGGAATAGTACAAGTGCCAGCATCTTTGAGGACGGTGGACAGTAATCAGTAATCAGATAAAATATGTACCATACAGTGACTATTTGACTAGTTAGCCGAGTGCTTGGCACACGGGAAACTGAATTTCTGCCTCACCTGTGACATCGTCCATGTGGTTAGCTTCTCAGGAGAACTTTCTAGAAGCTCTTATTTGATGCTGTTCAGAGGGTATCAGGAATTTGAGCGTCAGTCTTAATTATCTCCAGGTGACTCATTCCTGAGAATAGTAATAATTTGCCACCTATAACTGGTGAGCATTTCTAGGGATTCAGATTCTAATTAACTGTCCAAATGTATATTCATGTATCACGTGTCAGGGGTACAGGGAAGTGAAGGGTGTGACTCTCCAGGAAAAGGAGGGGGTGCCCCAGTACTGGAGTGCGAGGGGCTTGCAAACGTAGTCAATCTCAGAATCCTTTTTCCTGGACACTAGTGTACATGGAGCTCCACTCTGGAGAATACCGATCTGGTGCAATGTTTTTATTTTACAGAGAAAAAAAACCCCTGAGCTCTGGACAGATGAAGGCCGTGGGACCAGGACATGGTAGACCTGGGGCCAGAACCCAGGTGTCTGGGTTCCTAGGTCAGGGCCCCTCCCTGTGAACCACGTGGCTTCTAATGCAGGGTGAGAGGGTGGGAAGAAGCTGTGTGTGAGTGTGCGTGTGTGCGTGTCTGTGTGTAAGAGAGAGGCAGACAGACACACGTGCCTTGGTCAGGACTGGCCCTGGGCAAAAGGTAGTGTTTGCCTTGGTGTCGGCTCACCCTGCCCACCCGTCAGCATCATTTTGCCCCCGGCCACCCTTCCTTTTCCAGCACCTGGTGGTTCTAGGCCACTCACGGCCTCCCCCCTGACGCCCAGCAGCTCTTCTCCATCCCCGATGCTGTGTCCCAAGCAGAACTTCTCAAATGTGATTCCTGTCCGCTGCCTTCAGAGGAACGATGCAGACGAGGGAGTGCTCAGGGGGAAGCTGATGAAGGGCGGCGGGGAGGGCGGGGAGGCCCCCGGGCAGAGGTGCAGAGCACGTGGCCTGTGGCCCGCAGTCCTGCCTCCGCCCTGGGCTGCCCTTGGCCGTGGCTCTCTGTGGCCGCCTCCCTCCCTCTCCCTTGGGCAGGGAGCTCTTGGAAACAGCAGTTATTGGGAAACCAAAAGAAAACAGCCTGGCCTCTCCCTGGGGCGCAGGACCGGAGGGGCTGCTGCCAGCAGCTGTGCTCGGCCAGCCTGCGGGGCTCTGAGCAGAGGCAGGGGGCTGGGAGCCACAGGGCAGACGCGGGCATCGCAGGGGTAGCCGGAGTCCTGACTGCTAGGGGCAGATGGAAGTGTGGAGAAAGGGCAAACGGAAACGCTTTCTCTGTTTCTCAGCCGTGCACCTTGGAGTGGAAAGTAACCAGAATAGCTCTTTACTCCCAGTGAAAGCAGGTGCTTTATCCTCATTTCACAGCTGAGCAGAGAGGTGGTGACTAAACCAGGGTCATGCAGGGAAGGGACCCCTAGACCTCAGATCCCGGGTCCTCTGACTCACGCATTGCTTTCTCTCTACCCCGTGGACGCCTCACGAATAGAACAGCATCCAGAGGTGCAAGATCTGGGTCTCAGAGAGACTAGGGTGTGGGATAATTCACAAACAAACCAGCTCTTCTCGACGCTGTCCTACTCTGCCCGTTTCCCTTAACATGCTTGGCTGAGCTCGCCCTGAGGTTCTTAAGACAGCACAGCAGTCGCTGAGGGCTTCGGCTCCAAGATCTGCCAGATACTTGTGAAAACCGTGGTCGGTCCTCCCAGGGCGAGGCTTCTCCTGCAAGGCAGGGGTTTTAACTCGTGGCTTCCTGATGATTTTTGAGTGTGGGAAACGTCCTCCCCATCCAGCCCCTGATCTACTCCTAGACCCGAGCCAGCCCAGAGGATACACACATTCTGTGTCACCCGTGCGGTTTGTATGATAACGGCTCCCATTTACCGACGCCCTGCAGCATGTCAAGTACTGAGCACTAAGCGCGTTGTATAAATGAGCTCTTTTCATCACCGGAAGGATGCTGGGAGTTAGATAATATCTCACTCATTTTGAAGATGAGGAACTTGAGGCTCCTTTTGCAAATATTCAAGCCAGTTCTGTCCCCGTAACTCAGACTCCTGCCTGCCACCCCAGAGACCGAATGCCCGTTTACTCTTAGGATGGGCCGGTTCTTTGTTTTTTTCAGCTTTATTGAGATATAACTGGCATATAGCATTGTGTAAGTTGATGGTGTACAGAGTGGTGATTCGACACACGTGTATATTGTGCAGTGATTACCACAATAAGGTAATTAGTTATCACCTCAATCACCTCATGTAGTTACCAGGTTTTATGCTGTTGTAGTGGGGACATTTAAGATCTATTCCCTTAGCACTTTCAAGTATATAATAGAGTATTATTAAATAGAGCCTTTTACTTATACTCCAGTGCCGTGCATTGGGTCTCCAAATGTATTCATCTTATAACTGAGAGTTTTTACCCTTTGACCAACATTTCCCCATGTCCCCCACCTGCCCCCAGCCCCTGGCAACCACCATTGTAGTCTCTGCTTGTATGAGTTCAGCTTTTCTTAGATTCCACAGATAAGTGAGATCATATAGCATTTGTCTTTCTCTGTCTGACTTATTTCACTTAGCATAATGGGCTCAAGTTTCATCCATCTTGTTGCACATGACAGGATTTCCTTATTTGTTTAGTGGCTGAATGATATTCCATTGTACACATCTACCACATTTTCTTTATCCATTCTTCCTGTGATGGACATTAGATTGTTTCCATGTCTTGGCTGTTGTGAATAGTGGTGCAATTGACATGGGGGTGCAGATAGCTCTTTGAGATCCTGATTTCACTTCTTTTGGGTACGTGCCCAGGAGTGGGGTTGCTGGATCATATGATGGTTCTAGTTTCAGTTTTTTAAGAAAACTTCACACTGATTTTCACAGCGGCTGTCCAATTTACATTCCTACCAACAGTGTATGAGGGTTCCCTTTTCTCCACATCCTCGCCAGAACTTGTCATCTCTTGTCTTTTTGATAATAGCCATCCTAACAGGTGTGAGATAGTATCTCATTGTGATTCTGATTTGCACTTCCCTGGTGATTAGTGATGTTGGGCACCTTTTCGTGTACCTGATGGCCAGGCCAGGGCTTGGTAATCCAGCTGACCACTGACAAAGGGGAGAAGAAATATCTGAAACTTAGCAGTAATGTAGAGCCTTGCGCTTCACTCCTCAACTAAGGGCAGTGAATTTCCATCTCACTTGCCCTCCTTTCCTTGAAGACGAGTGGGAAGAAGAGTTAAGGGAAGAGGCTGTCTTCCCCTCTGAAGGCCGGTGGGTGTCCGTGCTTGGTGGTCGGATGGTGTGACCTGGTAGTCGAGGGGAGGCCCTGAGGCCTGCCTGGCGCACATTCAGGTTCACCTACTCATAGACCGAGCGATCAGATTACTTCACGTCTCTGTGCCTCAGTTTCTCCATCTGTACAAATGGGCTAATGGTAGCACTTCTCCTGAAGGTTAGTGTGAGATTAGGTGAATTAATACCCATAAAGCAGCAGCAACAGTGCTTGACCTGTGGTATATGCTCAATAAATAATTACCTTTCTGTATTAGTTCCATTTTCTGTGCATTCTTTTTCTAAAAATTAATTTTCATTGGAGTATAGTTGGTTTACAATGTTGTGTTAGTTTCAGATGTACAGCAAAGTGAATCAGTTATACGTATACATATATCCACTATTTTTTAGATTCTTTTCCCATATAGGTCATTACAGAGTACTGAGTAGAGTTCCCTGTGCTATCCAGTAGCTTATTAGTTATCTATTTTATATACAGTAGTGTGTATGTGTCAATCCCAATCTCCCAATTTATCCCTCCTCACCTTTCCCCCCGGTAACCATAAGTTTGTTTTCTACACCTGTGACTCTATTTGTGTTTTGTAAATAGGTTCATTTCTACCATTTTTTTAGATTCCACGTGTAAGTGATATCGTATGGTACTTGTCTTTCTCTGTCTGACTTAATTCACTCAGTATGACAGTCTCTAGGCCCATCTTCTGTGTCTTCTTCATCTTTCTTCCCCCTGCTTCCATGTTTCTACCTTCAAAAACTTCTCCAATAGTCCTAGAAAATCACTAGCTCTTCTGCTGACATCCTATGCCAACGGGGAGAGTAGTGTAAAATCTCGTGAACTGATCATTTTTAGGGAGGTCTGGGGGACTTTAAAATGAGGAATCCGAAAACTCTGAGGTGTGTTTAGATGTGTGGGAGCCCTTTCACAATTTTGTGGCCCAGACAAGTCTCTAACTCCTGACCTCCGAGGGAGAGAATATACATAGAGGTCATACACAGCTATGTGGAATGGTTTCTAATGACAGCAGAATCATTTTGCAAATGAAATCTTTAATGATCAGTCAAGGCTCATTTTTCTCCTTGGGTGATAGAAGGTTAGAGAAACGAAACTATTAAATGAAAAGATCTACATGATTGATCAGAAAATAGCATTGCATTTATTTAGCCTTTTCTCTTCCTTCTACTATGGATATGCAGTGTTTGGCCAGACTATCTGATCACTGGGGCCTCAGTTTCAGTGCTGGGGTAGGGCTGGCAGCGTAGGCTCCGACGTCTGGCAGGGTTGGTGCTGATCCTGCTTCCCTTCTTGCCTGGGTGACCTTGGACCCTTGTCCCCACCTTTGTAAGCCTCGCTGTCAGTAGTAAAGGGAGATCTGAAAGTCCTATCGGGTAGAGCGTTTCTGAGGTTGACACGGGAAAATGCCTTTGAAATAGAATCCACATCCCTGGGCCTCAGACTCCCCGGGGTTTGCTCACCTGAGGTTCTGCCCTGCCTTTCTCCACGCCCTTCCCCTGGGAGGAGAAGCCGAGGGGGTGATGGAGAGCCCAGAGGGAGGGGGGCCTGAGCGCTGGGCGTGGCCCCATCTGGGCCTCATGCGTCCTCAGGGGACGTGCATTCTGATCCTGCCTCAGCAGAGCCTGCCGCTGGGCTTTGGGGCCAGTGCTCAGAGGGCTGGGGTGCAGAATTCAGGGGCCAGTATTAGCCACCTTCAAGGTCCAGTTCGCTTCTCAGGAACAGAGCTCACGTTTTCATCTCCCTCCTCTGTGTGTGTCTCCTCTGACTCACTTTCTCTTGTTTCTCAACTTAGCAAGAGAAGGAAGAGATGTTAGGTATTGGTTCCCTAGAACCCGGGAGTGCTTAGAGAGCACCTGGCACCTACTAGCTCTCGTTCGGGTGGCGATGGTGCCAGAGGAGTGAACTTCTCAGAGTTGCCGTCCGTACGAGAGCACATCCTCGGTCGCGTCGCACACATGACGTGTGACTCAATATGCTTCACCTGTGTGACACAGGGAGTCGAGCCACCCTGTGAGCTGGGTCTTCCCAGTGAGACGGAAAAATAGACAAACCCCGGCTCTCAGTGGGCGTGCAGTGGTGCTCAGTGAGAAGAGATGCGGGTAGTCATTCTCTTCTTAAGGGATGGAAGTCAAGGCCCTGGTGAATTACACTTGAGGGATCATCTCAGGGACCCCGTTCCTGGGCCCCAACACAAGGCTGGCGTGGGAAGGTCTTCAGCCTGGACAGAGTAGACGTTCCCAGTGACGTGACTTTTAGTCTCTCTCCATTCCCTTTTTCTTTTTTCTCCTTTTCTTTTCTTCCTTCCTCTTTCTCTCTCTCTCTCTCCTTTCTTCCTTCCTCCTTTTCCACTTCCCTCCCTCCCTCCCCTCCCTTCCTTCCTTCTCTGTCTCTCTTCCCTCTTTCCCTTTCCCCCTTTCCTCTTGGGCTTTAAAGCCAAGTAAAAACCCATCACCCACATGTCCCGTTCCCTCCATTGGTGAGGAGACCCCAGGGCTGATGGCACACATTCTAATAAACTATCCCACAGCATTGCCGTAGAGGGAAGATGGCTCTTGAGAGGCATTGTGGGCTTTGTAATGAGAAGAACTGGGGAAACCTCCCGGGCCATTTAGCGTTGTGTTCATTTCCCAGGCGCGTCTCCCTGCGCCGTTTGTGCTCTCAGCATCCCTGAGCACGTGCTGCCTCAGCCGCAGACACGAAGCACAAGGCTTCTGGCAAGTGCCTGGCAGCCTGTAGTCACCCCCAGGATCCGAAGCAAGACCCAGTTTTGCAGATTGCTCTGGTGTATCACAGCTCTTTCCTACCCAAACCCAAAGATGCTTTTGCTCTTAAAACTAACAGGAGTTCAGACCCACAGGGCACTGTTTATTTTATTTTGGGGGGCATAACCTGAGATTCAATAACAAAACAAAACAGACTCACTAGAGAAAATACATGGAGACAGTGGACCAATGGAATTCGTAGCCCATTTTCATAGTGTACAGTGTTTTGCTGTTTGTGTCGAAAGAGTTACGATCATGTTGTAAGTAACGTTCTTCCTTCTTCCATGCTGCACTAATACTTTCACTAAGCCGGTGATAAGAAGGCACCATAGGTTGTGTTTTACTGTATAAAAATCCAGCCCCGGGCTTCCCTGGTGGCGCAGTGGTTGAGAGTCCGCCTGCCGATGCAGGGGACACGGGTTCGTGCCCCGGTCCGGGAAGATCCCACATGCCGCGGAGCAGCTGGGCCCGTGAGCCACGGCCGCTGAGTCTGCGCGTCCGGAGCCTGTGCTCCGCAACGGGAGAGGCCACAACAGTGAGAGGCCCACATACCGCAAAAAAAAAAAAAAAATCCAGCCCCATTGGCCTGAAAAATGGCAGTTGTAAAGAACCAAGTAAATTGGAGTTAGGGGCTATTTCATTTATTCAACAGTGTTATAAACACGAACTTGTATTGAAATAACAGGACATTTACTTTTAGCAGATCCCCTGCCTCTCCGTTCCTCTCTTTGTTCCTCATACATACGTGGAATCAAATTCTTGGGCTGCACCAACTGGAAGAGCCACCGTGGGGCAATGGTTAAGAACATCTGCTTCCATGCCTGCCCGTCAAGGTTCGCATCGGTCTGTGTAATCTTGGGCAAGTTATTCCAACTCTGCACGCGTCAGGTGTCTCCTGGGAGAAATCATAGGGTTGGCATAAAAGAGTCAATGGAATAATCTATGCAAAGCCCTTGGGCTAGTGCCAGGTAGAGCATGAGCGCCAGGAACAGCCGTTTGTCATTATTGGTTTTGTTGTTCTTGCTGTGGTTCCAAGTCCTTGTCCTCCAGGTTCTTACCCTCCAGCAGGAGGGGTTACACAAGTAGATGGACATTCACCTGTGATGGCGGAAAGGACAGGAATGTTCTAGAAATGGGCATCACCCAGACCAGGCCGGTCAGGGAGGTCTTCCTGGAGGAAGCAATGGCCCAGCTGTGTCTTAAAGGACACAGCGCAATGACCAGCGAGAGAACTGTGGGAACGCCAACATGACAGGGCCTGGTGGGGGAAGGGAATCTTGTAGAGCCTGAGAACATGGGCTTAGAAACAAAAGAAAAGTCAGCAGAGAGTCTCAGAATCTATGAGGAAAGGAGGTTTGGGAGGGAGGAAGTGATTGATTGACAGTCAACACGCTGGAGAGTTCAAGACAAATAAAGATGAGATGGTATCCTTTGGATCTTGTGACAGTGAAGTCGCTTGGCTTCCATAAGGGCTATTTCAGCAAGTGGTGGTGAAGCAGCCCAGTGGTGTGCTGGTCAGTATTTAACAACCAGCTCTCTTGCAGCCTTTATCCACTTCTTTGGGGGTAGATACTCCCAACACGGCTGATGTAAAGCCACCAACTTGAGGTCCCTGAATCCCGATTGGGAAGAGAAGCTCACCAGCCTGACCTCAGGGGTCATGGCAGGGTGGCCAGGTGACAAAGCGGAGGTGGGCAGATGGCTTCCGGTTTCAAGGTCACAAACTTTCTGTAGCGTTGCTGTAAGCAGTGTGGCACTGTGTGTGCTGTTCTCAGTGCAGCTGCGCTTGGACAATCTTGGTGCTCTCCCCTTCTCCGTGGGCACCCCCCTGGTCCTTGGGTGCTTTCTCTTCCCCATGCTGAGGGGTCCCCTTTTCTGTCATCTGCCTCTCAGAAAGACCCGCTATCTTACTGTGGATAAGCTGAACCCCCAACTTTCCCAATCCTTAACATGTAACGGAATATCAAAAAGGAGGAGTTTGAGCATAAAGAGTCAGTCGTCTTGGCAAGGACATCTCAGGTCTGGAAAGATGACTCAGTCTTTCTTTTCTGCTTGACCACTCAGTTGGATGATTTGACTTTGGGCTCAGAAAGCAACCTTTTAATCTTAATCTGGTTTCTTAAGTAGACTTTTCTTACTTGAATGAAAATATACAATCCAGTTGATCTGACTTTTCCCATCTCCTCGGTTGTAAGTCTCAGTCCAAAATTATGCATTGACTTTCTGGCTTATACATCAGTTTCCTGTGAGTTTGGTTAATAGGAGTCAAGACCTGAGAACCCCTGAGGGAAATGATAATAAGAGCAAACATTTACGTGGCACTTAATATATACAGGACACTCTCACAAGTACTTTGTATGTAAATCCAAACAACAAACCTACGAGGTCTCCATTTTACTGATGAGGAAACTGAGGCACAGAGATATTTAGTAATTTGTCCAGGGTCACTCAAAAAGTATCAGAACCAGACGTTGAATGTAGGCATCGGTTCCCAGTGTCCTAACCGCTACCATTTGCTGGCTGCTGAGTGGTGCATTCCAGAACTGAGAATGAGGCCCTGGACCCTTGGACCCCATCCAAGTGCAGAGAACCTGGGAGATACCATCTAAACCACTAGCCACAGGCTCCTGCCCATCCCTGGAAGGAATGCAACAGAGGCTTCCTGGGGCCTTGAAGAGCTTCCTTCCCACTTTGAAGCTCTACCATTCCCACTCCTGCAGCTGCCCTGCCCTCACCTGTTTCTTTGGTTTCTGGAAACCTATCCGTGATTACTCTGGCCACACATGTCTGCTTCCTGGTGAGGAAGCTCAGCCCCGCCCCTGAGAACACATCTCTGCTACCTGCCCAACTAATGAACCCCATCCTCCCTGTACCCCCAGTTCCCTGGATGCTTCAAGAGAATGTCATTTGAGTTTCTTTTTGCCCCAGGCTATCCTGATAATGCCTTGTTTCCCCACTTTACTGGGCACTTCGTGTCTGAGGCTGGACCGTTAAGAGGCTCATAAAAAGGGAACTCGGATACAGTGGTGAAAATGATGTTCTTCACCTTAAGACTCTCCTTGGCTCTTCGATGCTTTGTGACAAGATGGTGGCCTTTTGCCTTCCATGTGCCCTCCTCCTTGGACCTCACACGGATGCCTCTGTGAGCTCTTCTCAGTGAGCTTCCACTTCAAAACTCTGAGCTGGAAAAGAGATGACAAAGCACCTTCAAGGGTTATGGAGAAGCCTCAGTGAGGAACAGAAGTAACTTCTGGGCAGAGGGAAGGATTGGCCTCCCCTGGTGTGTTCATACGCCTGCTGTTTGAAGTTGAGTTTTGGGGTTTTTTTTGCGGTACGCGGGCCTCTCACCGTTGTGGCCTCTCCCGTTGCAGAGCACAGGCTCCGGACACGCAGGCTCAGCGGCCATGGCTCACGGGCCCAGCCGCTCTGCGGCATGTGGGACCCTCCCAGACCGGGGCACGAACCCGCGTCCCCTGCATCGGCAGACGGACTCTCAACCACTGCGCCACCAGGGAAGCCCTGAAGTTGAGTTTTAATCTGTGAGTTTAATCGTGCCCTGGCTGTATCAGGAACTTCACTGGATCAGGGGCAAGACACAGCTGGCTTTCCTCCCATCGTGCTAGTAGAAGAAGAAGATGACCTTGGCGGAGAGAGGAAGGTGGTTCTTCTGTCCAGGACATGGTGGGAGCACCTTGGGCACCTCCATTTACTTTGAACGCTCGTTCATCACCTGTGCAGTGGAAGGCCGGAGCTGTTTGATTTCCAAAACACCTATAGACCTAAAACTTCCATGATTCTGTCGACAGAAGAAAACTTTTATAGAGGTTCTTTGTTGTTAGGGTCATTGCATTAAAAAAAAAAGTCTAATTAGTCTAGTCTTGGCCACATGAGTCCTGTAAGGCAAGTCTATGACAATAGTTCATCTTTGGAGATGGTGTCTCTAGGGGGTGTGGTCACTACATAGAATGAGTGTCCCTCTTTCTGTCTCGAGGCCTGACTGGGACAGTGTGTGGCACTGGGGCCTCCGTCCTTGATGGTTGGCAGGAATCAAGGTAGCTGGGCACCCGCTTTTCCCTACAGGTTAGATCCTAGTCTCTTTGTAAGTTTTAACCTAGCCTACACAGAGACCGTGATAAAGCAGTGGTACCTTGCATCCCACCTCCCCCTTATGTGGTCCTCACACCCTCGTGGCCCGTTCCCCATGCAGAAACCAACGTGGGCGTGCTCTGGGGCTACTGCTCTGATAATACAGGAAGACACATGTGTCTCATGTCTTCGAGTGCCAGCCATAGCGTTATTGTGTTGGAAACTAGTGACCAGGGAGAATCAGCCAAAAGAAAGACATGTGCCCAAATCATTAAAACACAGCGCACTGAGGTCAACGCCTTCCCGATGAATCATCAGTGCAGCGGGGCCCAGACCCGGGTGTTCTCAGGCAAGGGTACAGGGGGAGACAGCGGTTGAGGTGGGTTTTAAGTGTTCGTAGAAGCAGCTGAGAGGGGACTGAGAGGGTGTTCTGAGCAGGACTGGCTTGTAGGACGCCTGAGAGCGAAGAGAGCGTGTCCCTGGAGGGTGGGAGGGCAGAGGCAGAAGAGGATGGGGCAGGATGCCCTCAGGCGACCAGAGCCATCAACGGTTTTAGCAGAAGGAAGTCAACTCACTGTTTTTTTTTTTTTTTTTTTTTTTTTTTTTTTTTGGCAGGGTAGGAGTTTATTTATTTTTGCTGTGTTGGGTCTTCGTTTCTGTGCGAGGGCTTTCTCTAGTTGTGGCAAGTGGGGGCCACTCTTCATCACGGTGCGCCGGCCTCTCACTATTGCCGCCTCTGTTGTTGCGGAGCGCAGGCTCCAGATGCGCAGGCTCAGTAGTTGTGGCTCACGGGCCTAGTTGCTCCGCAGCATGTGGGATCCTCCCAGACCAGGGCTCGAACCTGTGCCCCCTGCATTAGCAGGCAGATTCTCAACCACTGCGCCACCAGGGAAGCCCTAACTCACTGTTTTTGACACTTGATTGAGGTTCTTCACTTTTTGTATTCCATCTCAATCTAAGTACAAAAATATATTTGAGTAATTGATTCTGTCAAGTACGGTTTCCAGAAGGAAATGGTTCAAGTTCTTTGCCCCTCTTTGGAAAGGGGATTCTCTGAGGAAAAGTGTGTGTGTGTGTGTGTGTGTGTGTGTGTGTGTGTGTGTGTGTGTGTGTGTGTGTGTTCAAATATAGTTAAAAGTTGGTAAGGAGATACGAAGAAGTGAAATTAGTTTTCATATTAGGAAAGTCGGGATTATGAGCAAACTGAAAGATTGTATTTCTTACATAATGTTTCAAAATTGAGTGAATAACAACACTTCAGTTATCCTGGACAGTAATGACAGTAATCATTTAATGATGCTTTCAGTTCTGCAGACACTGGGAATGTCTAAACTTTTTATACATATGAGCTCATTTAATCCTCTAAGTAATACATAGAATGGGTGTTTGGGGGTTGGGGCAGGGGAGGTGGGAGCAGGACATTTAGTTTGGGGATTGCTTTCTCACAATGGTCTCTGTCTGGTCACAGGAGTTCAAGGTGTGTAATAGTCACCTAAGCATTTCACCATGAGCCTCTCATTAGCATGGTGACTGGAAGATATTTTCCCTCAATGGCAACATGGAGCCAGTAGGATTTGGAATAAAGTTATTAGTTGAAAATACATTTGTATTTTGCAGCAAAGTTACTTTTGCACCAAAGGAAACATAATTTTTAAGTCCTTGGACTAACTGGTGCTATTGTTTTGTTTTGAAATGTTTTATTTCTTTTTGTAATGACCAAAGCAATCTGTGCTCATAGAAAGCAAATTAGGAAAAGTATATAAGCAAAAGGAGGAAAAACACTCATCATCCCACCTGTCCAGAAATCCCCACTGTTGACATTGGCACCATTTATGTTAAATATTACCATTCATCTTTTGTTTTTCCCAGAATATATTAATTAGCATCAGTGGAGTAGGAGAATGAGCTTCTAGCGTGATAGGCAGACTTGGTGCTGTGATGGCCAGAAAATGAGGAACTCCACAGCATGGCAATTTGTGTTTCTTGCTTCTGGGAGATCTGTTCATTAACTTTGAGGAAAGAAGTAATTTTTGAAATCTTATTAAATATTTTATTGAAGTATAGTTGATTTACAATGCTGTGTTAATTTCTGCTACACAGCAAAGTGATTCAGTTTTATATATATATATATTCTTTTCATATATTCATGTCATATTCTTTTCCATACTGGTTTATCACAGGATATTGAATATAGTTCCCTGTGCTATACAGTAGGACCTTGTTGCTTATCCATTCTATATATACTGGTTTGCATCTGCTAATCCCAAACCCCCATGGATTGGCTGAGTTTTGAAAGTTCTTTATATAGTCCCAATAGTAGTCCTTTGTTGGATATGTGGTTTGCAGATGTTTTTGCCCACTCTGTAGCTTGTCTTTTCATTATCTTAACAGGGTCTTGCACAGAGCAAAACCTTTTAATTTTGTTGAAGTCTAAATTATATATATGTGTGTGTGTATATATATATATATATATATATATATATATATATATATATATATATTTTTTATGGATTATGCTCTTGGTGTAACGTCTAAGAACTCTTTGCCTAGCTTTAGGTCCTGAAGTTTATTCTCCTGTTGTTGTTGTTTGTTTGTTTTTTCCTAAAAGTTTTCTATTTTAACTTTCACATTTAACTCCATGATCCATTTTGAGTTAATTTTTGTAGAAGGTTGAGACTCAGCTCAAGGTTCACCTTGTTGTTGTTGCCTTTTGCTTTGATTTTTGTTTTGCTTTTCGCTTCCGTTGCACCAGCATCATGTGTTTAGATGACTGTCTTTCTCCACTGAATTGCTCTGGACCTTTGTTTAAAACAATCAGTTGTGAGGGTTTATCCCTGCGTTCGCTGTCCTCCGTGGATCTGCATGCCTACAGCGCTGCCTGTATCACACCGTTCTGATTCTGCAGCTAGACAGTAAGCCTTCAAATCAAGTGTTATTCCTTCCACTTTCTTCTTCTTTTTCAAAATTGTTTTTAGCTGTATCCTAGTCCCTTTGCTCCCTTTCATATACATTTTAAAATAACCTTGTTTCCATCTACAAAAAATCTTGCTGTGATTTTGACAGTGTGTTAACCAGCATATCAATTTGGGGAGAATTGACATCTTTACCATGTGGACTTTTCAACCCATGAACATGGTATGTCTCTCCATGTATTTAGATCTTTTTTGAGTTTTTTAATCAGCATTGTGTAGTTTTCATGATACAAGCCCTGTGCATGTTTTGTTAGATTTATACTTAAGTATTTCATTTTGTGTGTGACTGTGAATGGTATTGTAGTTTAATTATCGGTGCCCGTGGATTCACTGGTAGTATATAGGACTATGTACAATTGATTTTTGCAAGTATTTCTTTTATCCTGCGACCTGGCTGAACTTCCCTAGAGTTCTAGAAGTTTGTTTTGTTGTGGTTGTTGGTTAGATTACTGGACATTTTCATATTATGAGACTTTGCATCTTATTTAAACCTTCTGTTTTAGATAGCTTTGCTGACACTGCTCTGGCAGGAGAAGGGGGTGGGTGCTGCCTGACTACTGGCAGTTGTAGGGAGAAGTCCAGGTTGGACTGGGCCTCCATTGTCACCTGGGAGGCGGCTGCCCTTACTGCCAGGTGGGGGGAAATGTGTAGCCTCCTGCGTGGTCTCCACTGAGCTGCCCGAGGTGGAGGCTGGCGGGGACAAGCCTTGTTACTGGCCAGCAGGGACAAAAGTTTCAACTCCCCACCTGGCCTTTCGTGAAACCACCTGGTGCAGGTATTGGGGCATCTTGGGACAGTCTTGCAAGGGTGGACGTTCAGCCTCCTCACTCAGTTTTTGCTGGGGTGGGCGCTGGTGGGCCACCATTTTTCCTGTGCTTTTTTGCTGGAGTTGCGTGGCTGTTGTCTGCACGTCTTGTCTTGCCAAGGACCCTTTCCTGGTCCTTTGGCAAGAGAGAGAGCAGGCTTTCCTCGGGCCTTTTTAGTTTGTACCTGTTGGCGTTTCCAGTTGCCACCTTTTCCAGCTCTATATCTGGGATAGATGAGGCATAAAGAAAACTCAGGGAGTGCATCACCATCATGTTCCTTTGGATCCCAAGGTCCCTCTCCAGCCTGCATCCCCCCTCCGCTGCAGCATCTTCTGATGTTCGTTTTCTATCAGATGTCTAGGGGTTTTGATTACACTCAGCAGGAGGGGTAGGGAAAAGTATGTCTGCTCCGTCTTCCTGCAGGTGGACGTGGAGAGCTGGATTTCATTCCTGGGCCCTTGTACTTAACCCCCAAAAGGACAGAGGAAGGGAGAACCGTGTGGCCAGAGTGGTCAGGGAGGCATTTGTAAAGTCAGTTAAACCTGAGTTGGCCAGAAAACTTAGGTTTTGGAAAGCTAAGGAGGAAGGAGCTTTTTCTTCCTGCATTAGCCTCACGAGAGGTGAGGACACAGGAGAGGGATGTGTTGGAAAGATCAGGAAAGAGCCTGGCCCACAGCAGTGAGGGCTGTGGCAGGGGACAGGTACCATCAGGGCGCCCGTCAGGCTGGCATGTTCCTTGCTTCAGAGATGATGAACCCAAGATGGGAGTAGCCAAAATGTGCCTGCTTTCTTCCCTTCCTTTTGTGCAGGGGAGTTTATCTCGCTTAGAAAACCGACTCTCTTGATCCAGGGGAGGCCAATGCTGCTGGCAGTGAATTCTCTTGGAGGAGAGAGTGCCAGAGACGGGGGCCTCCTGCTTATCTCGAACTCCTTTGAGCCTTAATTTCTTCATCACACTCTTTATGGTTGTGAAAATTAACTAGCATAGCAGGTAGGGTATCCAAGACCGTGCCTACATGGGCACATGACTTATGCCTAGTTTTCCTGGCTTCCAGAACCTTCCTTCCCTTCATTCACGGCTCACTGTGTGCTGGTGTCTGCTCTGTAGCAGCCCTCTGGTTCTCAGCTCATGGAAATCTGGGAGGTGCTTGCTTTTTACATGCTTGTATACAGTCAGTCAAATTGGATTAGACTCCATAGATGTCTTCACTTGAGGTTTTAAAAGATTTGTCAAGAGTGCATGTGGCCGCATCTGGGATACATGTCACATTACAGTAATCAGGGACATCTGGACTTCTAGTAGAAGTTGGGCAGGAGTCATGCACTCTTACAATATTAGACCTGTAGGATCCGTAGATGTTACCCTGTTTAATCCCTTGTATTCAGTGTTTGCTGTTTTTGTTGATTTTTTTAATCGAAAAATTAATATACATTCATTATTACACATCAAGTGACATAGAAATGTACAATATGGAAAAAGTTAATATCTATGACATCACCTTGATAATCTTTCATTTCTCCCTCTGGTGTAGCTAATGTTAAAATTTTGTTGTTTACCAGTCTTCACTTTTCTTTCCACTCATAAATTCATGTACGTATATGCTTAGTTTTTGTTTTTATGTTGTTTTAAATGAAAGCTACAACGTATTCACATTACACCGAAACTAGCTTCCTGTACTTAGTAGTACATCATGAACATTTTTGTGGGTCTTTATTTTTATTTATTTACTTTTAAATAAATTTATTTGTTTATTTATTTATTTTTGGCTGCGTTGGGTCTTCGTTGCTGTGTGCGGGCTTTCTCTAGTTGCGGCGAGCAGGGGCTACTGTTTGGTGCAGTGTGCAGGCTTCTTATTGCAGTGGCTTCTCTTGTTGCGGAGCACAGGCTCTAGGCGTGCGGGCTTCAGTAGTTGTGGCACATGGGCTCACTAGTTGTGGCTCGCCGGCTCTAGAGCGCAGACCCAGTAGTTGTGGCACACGGGCTTAGTTGCTCCACAGCATGTGGTATCTTACCAGGCAAGGGCTCGAACCCATGTCCCCTGAGTTGGCAGGCAGATTCTTAACCACTGCACCACCGGGGAAGCCCTTTATTTTTAAATTTAACTTTACTTTTATCAAAGCAGGATACTTATATGTCGTTTCAAAGATCAAATAGTAAGACTAGGTTTAAAATGAATAATAGTTCTCATTTGTCCCTTTCCCCCACTACTCTGATTTTCTCTTCCAAAGAGGATACATTTTAAACTCCTTGAACTGTTTCTTCTGGTATTTACTTCCAAGTTTCTAAACAAAATATCTCTATTACTATTTCTTGATTCATTTGTCTTAGAACATCATTTATTGACACTGTACTAACTAGAGGATTCAGCTGTTTCATCTAATCCCACAAACATACACACACCCTCCCTCCCTCTCTCTCTCTCTCTCTCTCTCTCTCTCTCTCTCTCACACACACACACACACACACACACATCTTAAATGATTAAATCAGAGATGAGTGCTTACATTATTGCTTATTGCTACTCTGTGAATAACATTCACAGCAGTCATAAAGTATATTAGGATTACATTTTCTGTCTTGTACCTTTTTGGTTTTCCCTAGATTTAATAAGTACCTTGTTTCTCTTTTAAATTTTAATGTCCTTTATCGGAGTTCAATTTGTATACAGTAAATGCATCCATTTAAACTGTATGGTTCTATGAGTTTTTGAGTAGTGTACACATCCAGATAATCACCAGCCCAATAAAGGTACAAAATGTTTCCATAGCTCAGAAAACTTCCAATGTCCTTTCCCAGTTAATCCCTTCCACTCTGTCCCAGGCAATCACTGATCTGATTTTTTTTCATTATAATTATTTTTGCCTGTACTAGAACTTCACATAATGAAATCATCCAATATGTCTGGTATCTTTGTTTGCTATCTTTCACTCAGCATGATGTTACTGAGCTCCATTTATGCTGCTATGTTAGTCCTTCTTCAAGCCTGCAAAGTATTGCATTGTATAAACATATACAAAGTGTTTATCCATTCACCTATTGATGAACAATTGAGTTCTTTCCAGTTTGCAGCTGTTATGTTAAAGCTGTTATAAACATTTGTATTCAGGTCTTTGTGTAGATGTGTGTTTTCATTTCTCTTGTGTAAATACTGAGGGGAGGCATTGCTGGGTAATTTCATAGGTAGTGTGTTTAACTGTTTCCCAAAGTGATTGTACCATTTTTATTACCTCCAGTAATGTAAGAGAATTCTAGCTGCTTGTCAATGTTAGGTGCTGTCAGTATTTAAAAAATTTTAGCCATTTTAGTGCTTGTGTAAGCATGATTCATTGCAGGTTTTTAAAAAATTAACCGACTTTATTCATTTAGTTATTTAGCTATTTATTTATTTAAGCAGTTTTAGGTTTCAGAAAAATTGAGTGCAGGGTACAGAGAATTCCTATATACCCTCACCCTCGGTTTCCCCTATTATTAACATCTTGCCTCAGTGTGATACATTTGTTACAATTGATAAACCAATAGTGACACATTATTATTAGCTAAAGTCTATAGTTTATATTGGGTTTACTCTTTGTGTTGTACATTCTATGGATTTTATCGATAACAAATGTGTAATGACATGTATCCAACATTACAGTATCATATACAATAGTTTCACCGCCTTAAAAATGCCCTGATCTCCACCTATTCAGCTCTCCCTCCCCTCTTCCTCCCTCCACCCACACCCCAGCAACCACTGATCTTTTCACTGTCTCCCTAGTTTTGCCTTTCCCAGGATGTCATAGAGTTGGAATCACGCAGTCCATGATAGGAAGGCTTGGAAATCAAGCCTTTCCAGATTGGCTTCTTCCACTTGGCAATATGCAGTTAGAGTTCCCCCATGACTTTTTGTGACTCGATAGCTCATTTCTTGTTCATGCTGAATAACATTACGTTGCCTGGATGTCCCACAGTTTGCTTGTCCATTTATCTATTGAGGGACATCTTAGTTGCCTCCTGGTTGCGGCAATTACGAATAAAGCTGCTGTAAACCTCTGTGTGTCTTTTGCTGGGTGGAGATAGAGCTTGGCTGTCAGTGTTCTGGAGCTGAGCTAGGCAGGGCCTTTGTTCAGTCACCTGTCTTCTCTGAAGTGCTTCTTTGACCCCTCAGCCACGTCTGAGACTGCCTGATTCTATCTGTCTGCAGAGCGAATCTCAGGCTTTCCCCCTGGGTTTGCTCTAAGGGCAGGAGAGAGAATCGCGGGTCTGATCCATCCAACCTGAGGTATCCGGCATCCTGAATTCCTGAGCCTTCTGGGGCTCAGATGCAAACCAGCCCTGGTTTTGTTTGCTTTTTACTCACCCCCCCCCCATATCCCACCCTCAGGCTTACATTTTGGGTCTTCTGATCTGTCAGGCCAGTTAGAGTTTGACCTGTCCTAAGTCATTTTTCCTCCTAATCTCTTTTTCTTTCTGCTGTGCCTGATGAAACTCATTCTTTTTTTATAATATCTGCATCGTATACTATAATATGAATATATCATGACTTTTCCCCCATTCATTCATTTATTCACTCATATATTAATTCAGTAAATACTTACAATATATGATGGAGGTATATTAAAATTTGAGACAGTCCTTTTTTTTTTGACCACACCATCTCAGATGCCCTCTTTATCATGACTTGCTGAACCATTTCCCTGTTGATGGACTTTTGGGTTGTTTCTGTGTCTTTATTTTGCTTTTGCTTCCACACATAATACTTGGATAAACATCCTCCTCTATGTAGCCTATCATACTGGGTTCTTTTATTTTGATAGAAAGATTCCCCCAAGTGGGATTGCAGGATCAAAGTTGCCTATGTTTTCCATTTTAATAGACATTGTCAGATTAATTTTCCAAAACTTAGTTGCAGTTTACACTCCCACAAGCTCTGGTGTCCCTTTCACTTTCCAAGTGAGGAAATTAGGATCCCAGGAGGGCTGAGCATTATTTTAAGCAGAGTATTTGCAATTAGATGATTATTCTTTACTTTTTCAGTAGTAAGTTTTGGTAATAATGCTGGACTTGGGAGTTCCCTGGTGGCCTAATGGTTAGGATTCCGGGCTTTCACTGCCATGGCCTGGGTTCAGTCCATGGTCAGGGAGCTGAGATCCCACAAGCCACGTGCCACGGCCAAAAATAAATAAATAAAAGAAAATGGTTAATGGTTAATTTTTTTTAAATGCTGGATTTTTTTTTTAAGTAAGGGGGAGAATAGGACTGTAACCAAAGGTCCTCAGGTTGGCACAGGAACATTTCCTAATTTTCCATGCAGCACCAACAGCTTTGACTGGAACTTGTGTGCACAGTCCCCGAACTCCTCATGAAGCAGAGGTCATCCTGTCCTCAGTGAAGGGCTGTGAACACCTCTGGTGCCCCAGGGGAGCTCCGACAGGGTCACTGCTGGTTCCCCCTGGAGAGGAGGACTTAAGGCGTTGTTTACCTGACTGATCTGAGATGTGTTTTTCTTTCAGGAGCAAAGTGTTCTATTCCTGAGGCTGTTAGAGGCTCCGTGCATTTCTTCTCTGGACCATAGTGAACAGGACCCAAACTGGTCTTATTAAGCACTGTGACCCCTCTGATTGCCGATTTTTACTGTTCTCATTTTAACTTAGCTACTTCTAACACGTTCACATCTCTGGGCGGCGAAAGACCTACCTTTGTGAGCAGCGGTTGCCACCTGGTTCCAGGCCTCCAGCACGGAGGGTTCACGGGGACTGATCCTGGGGAGAATACGGTGCCCCAGAGTTGGAGGCATGAGGCGATAGTTGGAGTGGGGCAGGTGGCCTCAGCCTGCTGGGGTGGAGGGACTGGGATTGTTACCAAACCAAACTTGGATCCTCTGGCCCAAGGGGAAGCAAAGCCAATCTACTGGGTTGTGGTGAAGGAGAGTACAGCGTTTATTGCAAGGCGCTCCGCATGGGGCCAAGCAAGGTGAAAGGGCAGCTCAGGCTCAAAAGACCTGAACTGTCTGATTGCTTTCAGGGAAGGGGTTTTAAAGGGAAGGTTAAGGGTTCCTTAACCCTGTGGGTTGCAGGGTGACTGATCAGCTCGTGCACAGGTCTCTGATTGGTCGATGGTGAGGTAACAGGGTGATGTTTCTGGAATCTCAGTTATCAACTTTCTGGCTCCAGCCAGTCTGGGGTCTGTGTGTTGGTGGTCAGCACACAGTTAACTTCTTCCACCTGGTGAGGGTTTCAGTCTCTGCAAAACAAGTCAAGGATATGGCTCAGGATGTTATCTGTAGCCCTTGAGGAAGAGCTAAAGGTCCTGGACTTTGTTTTATGGCTAAACTAATATTATTTTGTCTTGCTTCACTATTTTCCTTTGTTTCTGTATTTTCTCACTTCTCTGGTTAAATTTGCTCTTTGGAACTCTGGGAAGGCCTAGGAGGCGAACGCTTTTCTACAAGCAAGAGGCAGGGCACATGGCACGGTGAGGGCGGGAGAGGAACGTCGGTCCCTGGGAAAACCCTGCAGGGTTCTGCTTGGTTTCAGGTTCTGAGTCCAGCATGGAGCTTTCCAGCATTGTGGCCGAGGGCAGCCCAGCTTCTCAAGCATCAGATGGGCCACCTGTAGAGCAGTGATAATGACATCTTGTCTGTGTCTATAATGTCTGTAAGACTAAACCCATGTGCTAGCTCAGAGCCCGGTCACACATTCCCCCTGCAACTTTCCTTCCAGAACCTTCCATGTTCAACCCTACCTTTCCTGGAGGTGACGCCTGGAGCATCACTTGTTTCTTGTGAAGGCAAAGATCGGCTCTCCTTTGCTTACTTACCACTGGCTCGCCAGCACCTGCCACAGTACTTAGTGAGAGAGTGAAAGATAAATTGAAAAAAACACGTTCCTGGCTTCCTCTCACCCTTTGTGACTTTTTTAAAACCCTGGGAGACGTTTAACTTTCGTCATCAAGATAGCAATGACCTCAGTGTTCCTGACTTTTCACTCTGTGCCAGAATCCCTGCTAAGCGCTTGACATGATTATTATATGGACAATATCTATTATATGATTATTATACAATTCTTATTATAGCACATAACTTGATATTTGCTTATTTAATCCTCACAGCAGCTCCGCGAGGCATCCTGAAAGTGCTCCCATGTTTACGGT
Organism: Mesoplodon densirostris; assembly: GCF_025265405.1. Taxonomy (NCBI): domain Eukaryota; kingdom Metazoa; phylum Chordata; class Mammalia; order Artiodactyla; family Ziphiidae; genus Mesoplodon; species Mesoplodon densirostris. The sequence goes on from NC_082664.1 coordinate 165,197,734, forward strand.
TGAGAAAAGTAAGACCCAGAGAGGTTAAGTCATTTGCCTGACAGCTCTCAGCTGGGATTCAAACCCAGCCTCTGGATCCACAGCCCCAGCTCTTCTCCTTCACCCCCAATTCCCTCCTTCATTCCCTTGACCAATGGTGTCATCACAGCCTTTCCCTCGGTGTCACATCACAAGAGATCATCATGGTCCCTCTGAAGCTCCTCCTTAATATAGTATATTAGGGTTATGCCCGCTGATGCTTCAAGCCATTTAAAAAACCAAATACAGTTCAATAGACTCAGATTCTGCTGTATCCTCCCCACTGTTTTTCTCTCCATCCACTTTTTCTCCTTTAAATGCGTCTTCCAGAACTCCTTAATTTAACAAACACATACTGTTTCCTATACACAAAGTCATTTGGTCCTCAGAACAACCTAGTGGGAGAGGTACTATTTTTATCCACATGTTATAGGTGAGGAAGCTCAGGCCCAGAGAGGGTGAGCCACTTGCTCGAGGTCCCACAGCTGGAATCGGTAGAGCTGGGATTCAAATCTTGGAAATCTGGCTCCGAAATTCAGAATCCAAGCTCTGTACGATCAAAAGTCTTTGGCAGCTACATGCTTATTAATTAAGAGATGTTCAGATCCTTTGCCCTGACCTTCGGAGCCCTTCAGAATCACTCCCCGATTTACTTTATTCTGACTCATATCCAGGAAGTCAGCCTTAATCGCTGCTCTTTTAGCCCTTACATCCCTTTAACTCCAATTCAGAGTATGGGGTCCGGCAGCTCAGTGTTTGTTCCTCTTGTGTGTTTGATTCAAGACATGTTGTTTGATTTAGGGCATGTGCTATGGATTATTTGGGATATACTGAGGAATGTTCTTACCACTCGTTGTTAGAGAACCAGACTGAGGCACGAGTCCTGAGCAGCTTTTGTTGCAAGAAATGAAAAGAACCCAGTTTAGCTAATGTGGACTCACCTAGATGCTTGTAGAAAGGTAACAGTCTCCCACCTTCTTTCTGAGAGTCTGGGCCCTTTCTTCCCCTTTGGAGTGCATTGATGGAGCTTTTCTGTTCTGAAAAGCGAGCTTCATACATAAAACCTATGCTAGGAATGCTAGAATGTTTTCATACTTTGCATTTTTTTCACAGAGCTTATTAAAGGAGAAAATTCACAGTTAGAAAGTAATTTCATTGTCTTAACTGTGGGTGTAACCAAGGAAAACCTGTGATTCCCTTGCAGAGATTCTGACTCGTTAAGCCTGGGGCAGGGTCCTGGGATTTGTGTTTGTAGAAGCTCTCTCCTTGATTCTGATGCATTCCTTCATTTGAGCACCACTGACGTTGGGACGTTGCTCTGAAATGTGGTTAACCTTGGAAAAAGTAAAAGGCTTTGCATCATACTCAGAGGTGCAGCAAACTTTCCTGGTCTCAACACCTTAATATTTAGTCTGTTCTAAAAACTGTTATGAAGCTACAGAACAAAGATAAAACAACATAGCATTAATGGTCTGCACTTAAAAGAAAGGGGATGTATTTATTAGATGCTGAATTCTTGCTTGTTAGTTTTAAAAAAGCATATGACAAATATTACCATTTTGTTTCATTTGCCAGGGGATTTATTTTATCATGATCTTGAAAATTATAACTTTCTGCAATCAACTTTGCCCTCCACCTGCTGCCGTGGAAACAGCTTGTTCCAAGGTGTTGAAAGCCCAAGATGACAATAAATAAATAGAAATTAAAAGCAGTACAGAAACAGAGCTAAAGACTTGTCCTTCCTGCCAGAGCTCTTGTGTGCATCCCATGTCGAGACTGTCAGCGCATCACTTGGAGCAAAGTTAGAGGCCTTTGTGGCTGGGAAGGGAGGAGCTCCTTGTATGGGAAGATCTGATTACAGGCATTAGAGACGGGACACATTCTCTACCTCTGGTTTTGTTTCAGCCTCCACAGTATCTTGCAGAAAAGTGCCAAATGGTAACTCTTTTTTTTTTTTTTTTTTTAGGAGTTAATTAATTAATTAATTAATTTTTGCTGTGTTGGGTCTTCGTTTCTGTGTGACGGCTTTCTCTAGTTGTGGCAAGTGGGGGCCACTCTTCATCACGGTGCGCGGGCCTCTCACTATCGCGGCCTCTCTTATTGCAGAGCACAGGCTCCAGACGCGCAGGCTCAGCAGTTGTGGCTCACAGGCCTAGTTGCTCCGCGGCATGTGGGGTCCTCCCAGACCAGGGCTCGACCCCGTGTCCCCTGCATTAGCAGGCAGATTCTCAACCACTGCGCCACCAGGGAAGCCCCAAATGGTAACTCTTAGAAGAGCCAAATGGTGTTTTTTGTTTGTTTGTTTAATTTTAGAGTTCTTGATTTTGTTAGGATGTTCCATTTCTCTGGCCTTGAACCACTTTTTGCTGGTAGCATCCTCTCAAGTGAGAGGCTCCAGGTACAGAAGGAAGGGGACCGTCTATTGAGAAGGTTATGAGTTCAGGGTTATTATGGTCATAGAATGAGGGTGGATAGAGGTGGGGCTGTGTCCCTCCGTACTGATCACCTGATCTTTAGTGAGTTCAGGGGGACCTCAGGCCAGAAGGGCTTTAATGCTTCCAACATGGGCTTTTCATCTTGCTTTTGGGTATAGTTTGGACTAATGACCCCTTTCCAACCCTAAGGGTATAGGATTCTAACAGTTAAGCCCAAATTCCTCACCGTGATCTTTGACGCTATTTATCATCTGGCCATCTCTTACATAACTGTAATACCGCCTCTTCTCCCCAATACCCTCTTCTCACTGGCAAGCTCATTTCTGCCTCTGGACCTTCTGTCTTTTCTTTTTTATTAATTAATTTATTTTTGGCTGCATTGGGTCTTCGTTGCTGCGCACAGGCTTTCTCTTGTTGCGGCGAGCAGGGGCTATTCTTGGTTGCGGTGTGTGGGCTTCTCATTGTGGTGGCTTCTCTTGTTGAGGAGCACGGGCTCTAGGCGCACGGGCTTCAGTAGTTGTGGCACGCAGGCTCAGTAATTGTGGCTCACAGGCTCCAGAGTGCAGGCTCAGTAGTTGTGGTGCATGGGCTTAGTTGCTCCGCAGCATGTGGGATCTTCCCAGACCAGGGATCAAACCCATGTCCCCTGCATTGGCAGGCGGATTCTTAACCACTGCACCACCAGGGAAGCCCAACCCAGCCCTTCTTATGGCCTGTTGGGAGTTCTTTCTGTCTGTGGTCTCGTGCTTGGCCTAAAAGGTGGGGTGTCTCCCAATTGGTGGGTCTCCTCTAGCCAGGCCCCAAGGGGCTGACCCACAGTGAGTGAGTCGTGCCTCCTCTGGTAGATAAAAAGGTAGTAACGTGCATGTTGGGAGCTGAGCGTGAGCTAAGAAGTCACTCCTTTCCTGCAGTGGGTCCCATCCCTGCAGGGGTGTGTTCTGTCTTGGCCGCCACACTTTGGGAGAATGGGGGGAGATCGGAGCCGTGCCTGAGAGGAACAAGCAAATAGATCAAAGCCTGCCTTAGTCATCTTACGGGAGAAGGGTTAATGCAGTTGAGAGGCAACAGTAATGCTCAAATAACTGAGGTTTCTGGCAAGTTCCTTCCATCTCGGCAGAAGGTTAAACTGGAGAAGGTCAACTTCAAGTGTAGTGACAGAGAGTGTTGTGGCATTGTGAGCTTGCTAACAGTAAGCATTGTTAGATACCTACGCACACCGCTCAGGGTGATTGTAGAGACTTGGTCCCTAAGACTGTGTGAAAAATCAAAGCTATTCTTCTTAAAAGGCTGGGCACAGGCTTTTGTCCTGGACACCCTGACCTTTTACATTCCCTTGACTCTCTAAGGCCCTGATCTGGGTAGTCTGAAGTCTTGCACAGAAAGAATATTTCTCCAGCTTGGCTCAACCTGACCTTGGATGGAGGATTCCTTCTGGGCCACTCGGTGGCACTGTGGGAACTGGGAGAGCCCGAGGCCAGCTGCTGAGGGGCTTGGGTTGTCCTGGGGTCCGAGTAGGAGCTTTTTGTTTCTTGAAGGATGATTTTCAACCCCATTGTGGTTGGAAACAGTTGTTTTCCCTGTTGCTGAAGTACTTCCTTGATCGGTCCTTGTGCATTAGCATCCCTCTTCTCAACTGTACTGTCATCTTCTCTGGCCACACAGCGTCGAATGTGCACTGCTTGACTGGGGAGAGAGAAAATAAAACGTAACCTAAAAGGCCATCTGCTTTTTCAGGAGACACCTCCAAACAGACAGATGCCCCCAGGTTCCCCTCCGGCAGCTGTTTTCAGCTGTAAGACAGCCAGTCCCCCAGTGACTGTCTTCTTGTCCTGTTAGTTGTCCTTCAGGCACTGGTTCTACAGGGACAGAGCTCTGGGTGGGAGATTTCTCACCTCCTCCTCTAGCTCAGCGGCATGGGGACCAGGAACTCGTGTCCCCTGTCCTGCTGGCACTGCACCTCCCTTTGCTTCTGTGGATTCCATTCAGGGACGCTCTGGCCAGCCCTGCAGAACCACTTGCTGCAACTTCCCCACTGAGCATCACTATGACTCTTGACTCTTTGCCGGTGTTTCCTGTCCTCGCAGCTAGAGTCTAGTTTGGTTGTTCTTCCTACCAGCTCATTCCCTGTCACCTTCCCTGCCCCCAAGAGGCAACATCTCAAGGTTCCCTGTTTGGGGACCTCATGATGACATGAGCCAGGGGTCATGATGGTGGCCAGGATTCTGGCCATGTTCAGCAGGGCTTGGGCGACAGCACAAGCAGGAGATTAGGATTTGTTTTGTGCAGCTGTTCGTTCATTCATTCTTTCATTCATCCACTCACTCGGCACGTGTCACATGCTGTTCTAGGAGATACGACACAATAGTAACCAAAACAGATGCAGTCTCCATTTTGATGGAGTTTACACTGGAGGGGGAAGGGTACGGGACATAGACAGTGAACCTGATAATTTCAGAAGTTGATACACACCGTGAAGGATATGGGAGAGGACGATGGGAGGGTGAGGGTTTGGGCGCTGCAGACCGAGCGCCAGGCTGTCCCAGCTCTGTGGCCGTCCAGGCCTGGTCCATCTGGTTGTGCTGGACAGAAGACCAAGAACCACCACCTCCTGCGACTTCCAGCCCAGCTCAAGTGTGTGCTTTTCACTTCTCTCAGGAAACCCAACAGCCTCTCTCAGTTGTTTGTTTGCTTTAAGACCTTTAATCAGTGAAACATCTGATTTAGTGTAAAACTGTTCAGATATCACCATTTGGAGTTGATGGAATATAAAGTCGTGTTCACTCACAAGTTTACTGAGTGCCCTCTGAGCCCATGGCATCGAGCAGGAGCATAGGACAAGGTCCTGCCCTCAAGGAACTCCAGTCTGGGGGTGGGGGAAGGGATAAATGCACCCTTGATAGAGAGGAGGAACCCAGGGGACCTTCCCAGGGATGCAGGAAGCCCCTCTGCATTTCAGATCTATTGGTTCATGGTCCTGCAAATGTCCATAGTTACTGGAAATGAGGCCTCCATATTTTAATGCAGCAAAACTGATTTTATTTATAAATGTTCAACCTAAGTTAAAATCGGGAGCAGTGATCTGCAGAACTAAGGCTTTTATCTTATAAGGGTTAATTCTTTCTCTTTCTTCTTTTCTAAAATACGTGACTCCTGATAAAACCCAGTGTTTCGTTTTATATTTAAATGATGCCCCATTGAACATTTTTGTTACTAACAATTCACTACTTAAAAATCCCCTGGGCTGGAAAGAAAACCAACCAATTTAAAGTGGAAGAAATCTCCCTCTTGATCACTGTGAGTTTCTCCATCTGGACATTCAAACACTTTCCAAATTGTCCTTGGAGTTTTTTTTAAGTTGTGGTAAAATGCACATGAAATTTACCATCTTCGCCATTTTAAGTGTATAATTCAGTGGCAGTAAGTACATCACATTTCTCTGCAGCCAGCACCACCATCCATCTTACAGACCTCTTTTCATTTTGAGAAAAGACTGGAGTTTTTACACCTTCTCTTGCTGATAGGTGTATTTTATTTAGCCAAGGCACTATTACTAGGTATTTTATATATGTAAAATGTATAACATATACTTGATATGTAATCACATTTGTATTTGATTTAATTCTCACCATAATCCTATAAGGGGCATATTATATACAGATATACCTTGGAGATACGGCAGGTTTGGTTCTGGACTCCTGCAATAAAGCGAATATCATAATAAAGCAAGTCACACGAATTTTTGGGTTCCCCAGTGCACATAAAAGTTATGTCCTGGGCCTCCCTGGTGGCGCAAGTGGTTGAGAGTCCGCCTGCCGATGCAGGGGATACGGGTTCGTGCCCCGGTCCGGGAAGATCCCACATGCTGCGGAGCGGCTGGGCCCGTGAGCCATGGCTGCTGAGCCTGCGCGTCCGGAGCCTGTGCTCCGCAACGGGGGAGAGGCCACAACAGTGAGAGGCCCGCATATCGCAAAAAAAAAAAAAAAAAAAAAAAAAAAAGTTATGTCCACACTATACTGTAGACTATTAAATGTGCAGTAGCATTAAGTATAAAAGAAATGTATATACCTTAATTTTAAAATACTTCATTGCTAAAAAACGCTCACCGTCATCTTAGCCTTCAGCGAGTCATAATCTTTTGGCAGTAGTGACACCAAAGGTCACTGACCACAGACCATCACAAATATACTAATAGTGAAAAAGCTTGAAATATTGTGAGAATTACCAAAATGTGACACAGAGATGTGAAGAGAGCAAATGCCGTTGAAAAAACGGCACTGATAGATTTGCTTGACAGAGATACCAGAAACCTTCAATTTGTAAAAAACAAAAAAACCCCAAAAATAACCCCCACAGTACCTTTTTTTTTTTTTTTTTTTTTTTTTTTTGCGGTATGCGGGCCTCTCACTGTTGTGGCCTCCCCCGTTGTGGAGCACAGGCTCCGGACGCGCAGGCTCAGCGGCCATGGCTCACGGGCCCAGCCGCTCCGCGGCATGTGGGATCTTCCCAGACCGGGGCACGAACCCGTATCCCCTGCATCGGCAGGCGGACTCTCAACCACTTGCGCCACCAGGGAGGCCCCCCCCACAGTACCTTTGAAGTGCAATAAAGCAAAGCTCAATAAAGTGAAGTGCAATTTAACTTGGTGTGCCTGTACTCTGTTTTTACTGATAAGAAAACAGGTCAAGTACCTTGTTTAAGATTATACTGTCAATAGATGTTGGAATGGGAATTTGAACCCAAGTTTCTCCAAAGCCAAGGTTTTTCCTGCTATTTCACAGTGATTTTCAGTATGAAATTTTGGTTCTGGCATCTTGCCCCTCCATCAGTCACTGTTTCAGCACAGGTCAGAGCGCTGGTCACATTTTCCCAGAATACTGGGCATGTTTCCTTTGTTCTTGAATCTTCCTAATCAGCACACGTGAGCGCCAACACAGCAGGCGTGTGCAAATCAGCTAGAAATCAACACCATACTCTCTTTGAAGAGGATTTGGAAACTTAGATCCCTAAAACGTGATGACTGCATATACCTCTGTTTAGAATATTCTCCCCTCTAAAAAGTCAAGCGTTGTTTTTTAACTCTAATAGGAGGAAGTGAATCTCATTGTTCCATTACCTTCCTGCCCATTGATGATGACATTTGTGTCTGTCTTTTATGAAAACACATGGACATATGACTTAAGTTTCCTTCTTAATCTCATCACTGGCTGGCCCGGGTGTAGAGGGAGGTAGAGGCAATGTTAATACTGTAGAAAGTCCAGGAAAGGTCCTGATGTTGGTGCTACAGGACCTGCTGATATACAGGTGCCCTCGTTGTTGGGGAGCCATGTCAGCTGCAAAAATCGTGCAAGCGTTGGCCATCTTTTTTATCCATGGAAGAAGCAGTCTGTTGGAGAACATGGTTAGGAGCTAGCGGTGAAGCATCCTTGGTAACGGTGAAGCATCCTTGGTGGCGGTAAAGCATCCTCGGCTCCTTTCCCCTTGGTGAGGCTGTGGTGCTATATTCAGGCGTATCACTCAGATGGGAACATGAACCATATGGCACAAGACGGAAAGAAATGCGCTCCTTCTCTGGTTTGACATGCAAACGAGGGAAAACATCACAGATGCACAAGCTGGCTTCTAATCTTAGAGAGTAGGGGAAGGCCACCAAGCACCCCAGCCCATGGCCTCATAATATCTCCTCCCCACCTCCCCACTCCTACGGCTCCTCCCAGCCTGTGCCTCCAGGGACCAGAGCCAGCAGAATGGTGGGGGGCAGTAGGTGGGGTTCCAGACATCCTCGTGGTGAGAAGGACCTCACGGCAGGGAAAGAGGGTGCTGCTGTGTTTGCAGGAACCGTCTCTCTTCCTCCTCTATCTCTCTCTCTATCTCTCCATCCCTCCCCTGCCCCCCCCCCCCGCTACATCTCATCTTTTCCCTCTCCTTCCCCTCCCCCTCTACACAAACACACACACGTACCTCCCTCATTGATTTCCTGGAAGTTCATTCCAAAGTTGGGGTGGGGATTGATGAAGACTAGGCTCCTAGCTGATGTTTCACTTTTTCTGATTCTTAGATCCAAAGCTCTCTTTCTCATCCGTGACCTTTCTCAGATCTGCTTTGAATGGCTTTGCGTTGCCATCTGGATAAAGTTCCAACTCCTAGCCTGGTTGCTCTCCAAGATCCAACCTTTGTTCTTGGCTTTATCCCACTGCGTCCACCAAGCCTCCCCCATCCTCACCCCCAGCCCTTTATAATCTGACCATTGCAAACCCTTGCTGCTCACCACGCACTGTGATCTCGGGCACCTCGGGCCTTTTGCAAAGGCCCTTTTCTCTACCTGGAAGACTCTGTCCCCTTTATCCCCCACCCAGACACCACTTTTCCTGGATGAATTCTCCTCATCCTTCATCTGCCACATTCATTTCCGTCAGGAAGTCTTCCCTGAGCCCCTACAACTGGCCAGGCTCCCCTCCTGCGTGATCCCATAACCCCTGTGTTAACACATAACACGCAGCATCACAACAGCCTGCTCGCTGGAGTCTCCTTGGGAAACCTGAGGAGCTCACACCTAGTAATATCCTCAGAGCTCAGTAGACGTCTGATGAAGGAAGGGGTGAACTCCGTCCCACACTGGCTGTGTAGCCATCCCTGCCCATCCCTCTTTTTGTACCATCAAGTCTGTAAATGTGGAAGAAGAGCGGGATGGAGGAAGGTGAGCTGTCTACCTTCCCTCTGCTGTGGTAGAAAACACATCCTCAGGGACACGTTCTCTGGCCACTGTCATCTCCATCACTGTTCGTCTTGTCCCACCACCTCCCTTCCAGTGTTCGTCACAGTCATAAATGATCTTACTTGTCTGCTGTCCTTCTTCACCCTCTCTGGACCGTTTTCTTCACAAGCACTGGGACCTCATCCCTCTGGCTCCCTCTTTAGCTCTACCACGTAGCTCCTTCCTGGGACATACAGAATGTTCAGTACCTAACTGCTGAATTGTAGGAATTAATTAATTCAGTTGACAGCCATATACAGGACTTTCAGCAGCAGAAAAGCCTCTCTCCCTTTTTTTGCCTTACAAATACGGAAAAAATGCTTTTCAAGAGGAGTGATCAGAACCAGAAAGTGCTCTAAGGGTTAACTATCTAGTTCATTCGCCCACTGAAGGGAAACCTCAGGAGAATTTTCATCTCCATTTTCTCTAGGACACATTCATGTGAAAACTTGCTCTAAAGGAGATCTAATGTTTATTTACTTTTTAATTAATATTTTGTTTTCCACTGTCCATCTGTTTATTATTTGTTTAGTTACATTGATTTGCACGCTCTTGCATTCATTACCAGATCATCTAAGCCCCTAGGCATTTTTCATTGCAGTGCTCTCTGGAAAAGGATTACTATTTAACAATCCACTGATTGTTAAATTGTTAAAGATATATATTCCTTATTTAGAGAGTCTATCCATGTTCCCACTGTTCAGTTGGAGACTTCTATGCAACTGAAATTTTACAGGAAAACCCTCTTGGTAGATCTACTAGAATAATCGATGATTTTTTTTATAGTGCTAGTTCCTCAAACTCTGAGACTTTAACAAGAGGGAAAAAACCCTATAATATAACATTTTGTGAAACTCCCCTTTTGGATGATAGAAACCGACAGATGTCCTTATTATTATTCTGCAGAACGGTTCCTTCCTCTCACTGGGAGGAATCTGTGTTCCTAGACCCAGCAATTTCTACTCCTAGAAAACTCTTCCCATTTATTCTGCACATGAGACTATTTCTCCCAGTTGGGGGTTTTGTTTGCTGTCAGCTTGCCTTCACCCCATGCAATTAAGCAAGGCTTTGCCAAAGTTACATGTTTTGCCAGTAGGGATGGTGGAAAGGGAAAGGATTTTAGAATCAGGAAAACCTAGGTCCAGGATATTTGGCAGGTTAGGGTGTCTCTCCATTCCCAGGTTCTTTCACTGTAGAAATAGGGGTTCTGTCTGTCTCACAGGTGGGGCCTCAAGAAGCTAGTACAGAGCTTTCCACGTATTAGATTCTCAATAAGTGTAGGTTGTATGGGTGGCACTGAGCCACATTGGGGGATCTTATTTGTAAGCCTGTTGGACAGATCAGCTAGTAAGTTTCACAAAGCAAGTAGTACTTTGTTTTCTCTGCGGAAACCATGAGGATATGAGAAATAGATATAAACAGATAAAAATGTTTTCTTTCATGAGATGGAATCAGGCTATTTGCATCTCTCTGTAATTGGTAAAAAAGTACATTTGTGGCCTACATCTGTCTTTATTTCAGGGCTCTACAAGTATGATCTTTTTTTCACCCTGTGGTGACATGAAAAAGATCAGGAATCTCTAAGCTGCATATTCTAACTAAATTCTTTCAAGCTGATTTTAAAGAATAATTTATCCATCATCATGGGTATTCTTTGGCTTAAAATACAATTTTTTTTTTTTTTTGGTGGTACGTGGGCCTCTCACTGTTGTGGCCTCTCCCGCTGTGGAGCACAGGCTCAGCAGCCATGGCTCACGGGCCCAGCCGCTCCGTGGCATGTGGGATCCTCCCAGACCGGGGCACGAACCCGCGTCCCCTGCATCGGCAGGTGGACTCTCAACCACTGCGCCACCAGGGAAGCCCAAAATACAATTTTGATAAACTAAATTTTGACTTAAAAAAAATAAGTCAATATTTAAATCATCAAAACATGTAAATCTAGGACTATGAGGAATAAGTTGATCCTGGACAGACTCTAAAACATACCATGGAAGAGATGGGCTTTGAACACTGTAAGAAAAGGAAGCAGGAATCACTTTGAGTCTGCATAGGATTTTCAGCAAAATTTTGACACAGATGAACTCTCATGTGCTTGGAGATGCTGTACCTGTTATCCAGAGTGTGTTGTAAATATTCACTGGCCCATCGATGGACTAGACTGTGATTTCCTTGAAGCCAAGAGTCATTTAGTCCAGTGTGTGTAGGGACTGGCCATAATAAGGCTTCAATAAACGTTTGTTGAATAAATGAATGAATATCCTTGTAGGTGAGATGGGAAAGTGTGAACTAAATCATACCACAGTTAAATGGACAGATGATTGGTCGAGGAGGCACACCCAAAGGCAAATTGAAAATATAGACCTGAAAGGAAATTTCTGGAGATTTTCCCCAGGGCTGGCTCAGAACATAGTCTTTCCAGTACTGGAAAAATAAATAGCTTGGAAGAGGACATGGAAGGCATTCTAATTAAATTTACACATGGCCAGAAGCTAGATTCAAAAATAATTCTGCCAATAATAAATGACACAATAAATTAAATTTACCCTAACACTGGTTTCTTTTTGTTTTTTTTTCCATGTTTTTTATGCTTTTCATTTAATTTTACCACCCACTCTCTTTAGTTTATTTTAGGGTTTCGAGTTATGACTGGATCTTGACAATGTAGAAGAATACTGTGTAGTCATTTCCAGTGAGTGTAGGGGAATATTCTGTGAAGAAAACAGTTTTTCCTAGTATATTTGAGGTAAAATATAAAAATAAAGAATCAAAAGTAGTCTTGGAAGAGACTGAGTTACATAACTTCTTTTTCTTTTCTTTTTCCCAAAATGACTATAAAAACTAGACATAACATATTTATTCTCCTCACCAAACTATATATATATATATAGTTATATATATATTTATATTTAATGCAGTCTATGTGACCTAGCCTTCTTTGGGGTGTAAAAGTCCCCCCTGCCAAGAGGCTCTCACCCTGTTACTTCTTCCACTAGGGCTGCCTGTGTAAAACAGGACAGAGTTACCTCTTTGAATTTCCCAACAACAATAAATGTCTCTTTTCTCCATTAGTGTGAGTCAAAAAATAAACACAACTCAGACCAGAGGACTGTGCCAAATGACCAAACCTTTGACACCCAAACTCAATTCCTTCCATGTTTGTGACAAATCAGATAACTCACCATCTTAATAGGCCACCAAATTGAATATTTCCTTACCCACAGCATTGGCCCCATCACTGGAAACCTCCATGACCTTCTCAGATGTTGCCTTCGTTTCCTCCCTCGGTTGTTGCTTCCTCAGTGCGCGGCTTCCCTCACCTTTTCCTCGGGGTTCCTGGCTGCTCTCAGCCATCTGAGCTTTGGAGCTTCCTCTGGAATTTTAGTGACCCCCCCCTCCCCCTGCATTGTGCAGTCTTCCCTCTGATTCTGAAGGGGCTCCAGGCCTTTTGTGCTAAATTACACATTTTTCCTTACAGGCACTGAAAGCTCTGATTCATATCTTGTGTAACTCCACAGAGAAATGACTTTCCTCGTTATTTTTTCATAAGCCATTACAAGTTAATACTAATTTCATGTTAATATCCCTCTAAGGCTGCATTCAGTGGATCTCTTCCTTATCTCTGAAGAAAGTGGAAATGGGTGTCAAATGGCTCCTGTAGAAATTTCCTATGTTAGGATTGGATTTCAAATACGCAGAAATCCAAGTGGGATTGTGTGAAGGTTAGAAAATCTTCACAAATGGCTTAAATCCATTCCTTTTCTTTTGTGAAACTCTCGTTTTCTTAGCCTCTGACCTTTACCATATGTCTCACATCTCTGAGAATCATTCCAAAGTTTGTATCCTTCTCTGTCTTCCTTATTCTTTTCACATTTTTAAGTGGATGCACATTTTTGTGAAGTATATGAAGAGCAGTGAACATTTTCCCACACTCTGACAGGAGCAACCATTTATCCCCTGCTATTTTTAGTCAGGACTAATAATAATGATATATTCGTTATTAAGGCGACGCTATCATTTTCAAATTTATTGCTAAACCTAGATATGAAACAGACTTCTATTTTTGTTCACACTTATGGCATAAGTTAGAAATATATGAACTTCTTCACTTTCTGGACCCTCTCTATCCATTAGGATGCATTTGATCGTAAGCAACAGAAAACAAAGCTTGTATTAGAAATTGGCTTAAACAGTCAAGGGGGGAAATTGGTTGATGTGTCTGATTCTCCAAAGATAGGGCTGGCTTTCATTTGGTTTCATTCAGTGAAACGATACTGAGATCAAGACCTTGGTTTCTATCAGTTCTTTGCTCTGTTCTCCACAATGTCATCCTATTGTTAGTTTCTTCTTGTGGTCCCATGATGGCTGCCAGCAACTTCGAGACCAGTTGCTTCCTTGTTCAAGGCCTGAGCCAAATGCCCCAATCTTACTGCCAGGGGTAGAGTTAACTTTCCCCAAAGCACAAGCTGTGTGGGAATGATGTAGACCAAGTGAAAACTCAAGAACCTCACGAAGGAAGAGGGTTACATGGACATCATCGGAGTTTCCAAAAAATAACTTCTGAGCAGTTTATCTAAAAATGCTGCCTATGTTGTAAACGTTCCTAAGGAAATGTTTATTTGTCCATCTGCATCATGAGGCTTTCTGACTTTATTTAAATCATTTTCATACTTTTTGGAGAATTTCTGTAATTTTTTTATACATGTCTAGCTTTTTAGTAAGTGATTGAAACATTGTAAATAGTTTCTGTTTAGTGTCTTTCACGAAACAGAAAATAAATTTCTATGAGAAGAATTACTTACTCTCTGGTTTATTCTGTTAATTATTTTTATCCAGAAGCTGGGTAAAAACTCAAGTCTCAGTATGGGAGATGATCTCTGAAGTGTAAAGCATTCTTGTAATTGATTTTCAAAGATTTTTTTCAAGGATATTAGGAGAGTAATTTCCTGCAATATCAGTGAGAATTTTTTAATATTGTTTCATTTGAATATTCAGAGTTTCTCCCTGTCTGACTTGTGAAGCTCTAAAGAACCCTCTCTGACCACCATTACAGGTAATAGAAATTTGAAAAAAAAAATCTTGTTATGTAACTAATATTGTTATAATGTTACAGAAATAGTAAGACTTCTCTTTCTCTGGAAAAATTTACTTATCTTAAAGAAATGTAGGGGACTACACCCAGACTTTCCCTCCCAAAGTAGTGAGCTTAGCAATAAGACAGTCATGGGTTTGAATTCAGGACATTCCAGTTAACTAATTTTGGGCCAATTGCCCAATCCCCTTAAATCTCAGTTTCCTTTCTTGTAAAATAAGGATAATAGGTCCCTCCCCTAGCATTTTCAGTTATTGAAATGAAACGTGATCAGCCCAGGGTCCTGCACATAGAAATCTCTAAGTAAATGATAGTTATTACAAAAAATATGTAAGTGAACAAGGAAAAAAAAATCAAAGTCCAACTGAAATGTAGGAAGTTATTACTTTAAAACTTTAGCAATTCTTTATCCTTTGTCATGCTGATTTCTTTTACTTTAGAAACATAGCAGTTTCCTTAAAAATGTTGTTTGGCGATGCTTAGTAGAAAATCCATCTCTGTGAAAATGTATGGACATATTTATGTATATGAATATATACATATATGGAGAGGGAGGGAGACTGCAGGGTCAAGGACACGTGACCTAGGAGATGTCCTGCCCAGGGTGTGTGCCCTAGACTTTGACCCCAGGAATCCTCCCCACGCCACCACCATGAAAGGAGCCCCAGAATGCAAAATTCAAATCTGGAAGGAGGTAGAACAAGTGTTATTTCAGAGTGTGTTGTTTTGATTTGTAAGTTCATTTATACAAAAGTTGTTTCTCCATAGAATATAAAGCAGTTATACCCTGGGACATATTGTCATCATAACCGGCTGACCATTTGTGGAGTCGTCATTTAATTTTCCCATCTGTAAATGGAGGGCTGGCTGAGACATTGGCTCCCAAATTTGCCTAATCATCAGAGTTGCCAGAAACTTTCAAATGTATACATCATTCCCAGGTTCCATGAGCCTAGTAATGGTGTTTTAGGGGAATTGGGTAGGAGCTGCAAATGGGCGTGCTTATATTACATGGGGGTCTTGGTGATCATACCGCTCCCAGAGACAGACTTCAGTGTTGGTCTGTTTATTTGATCTAATCTCACAGCAGAGTCTTGTCCTGTATATCTGGAGTTGAGGGGCTAGTGTTCACTTTGAAACCCTATGTCTACTCAGTATCTCTTAAGATCTGTGCTTTGCCAAGTTTGAGTTCACACTGATCCGGAGAGGCAGCTGTGAGGTCTGCTGCCTTGACCTTCTGTGTTATTATTAGGTACTAAATTTGAGCAACAGTTAAGAAGAAAAAAAGAGCAGATAGATATGTCTCTAAAAGGAGAGAGAGGCTGGCCTGACATGTGACCAGAGGCTGTGTGTTGGAGCCCCTAGAAACTGTGTTCTGGGCTCCCGGAGCCCAGAAATCCCATCAAGTAGCTGACAAGTGTTGGTGGCTGTTGAAGAGGAAAAGGTCTTTCCAATATCTACAGTGTGGTTTTTGAAAATAATAAGAAATATTCCATCAGTGGTATCCCGATTCTAGAGATGTCGGAAGACTCTGAAGAACAAAACCCCAGATCATGACAGATATTGTTTTCTTTCTCACAATTCTCTTCTCTTCCAGAGGGGGGGGAAAAAAAAAAAAAACTATTGGCGAAAAGAGTCATGAACTTGACATTTTGCAGGATTCCAACCTTTCCATCACTACTTACTAAGAGCTCTTGCATTGGCCTCGGTCCCCAAGGAAATACAGACCTTTACACTGTGGTCAAGTTGACTTCTCTGCTTGTTTATGACGTAAGAGAAAAGTGCGTATGAACTTCCCACCTGGGAGATTAAAAATGGAAGAAAGTGAAATTTCATGTTTAAAGTGACAACATCAGTAGGAGAGAGAGAGGGTTAGGATTTCAAGCATGGTTTGTAAGGAACTACGTCACATGGCTTAGTTAAGCAATTAATGTATTTATTTTTGGTATTGCTCTTTTTTAAGAATGAGGTATTTACAACATTATAAGTTTTAGATGTACAACATAGTGATTCATAATTTTTAGGGGGTTATACTCCATTTATAGTTATTATGAAATATTGGCTATATTTAAATATCCCTGCCAAACAAAACACTACATGTACTTTTTTCAGAGCTGGAGTTTGACACGTGTATCCCGCTTCCTAGTTCCTCTGGCATAAAACCCACTCTGTTGAACCTGGCAAGCAAGCTTCTCATAATTTTCCCCAATCTACTCTCATCGATTTCTTCCCCGTCCATCTGAGTATCCTTATGTCCACATCACTCTTCTGTGTCTTTGCAAATGCTGTTCCCTCTCTCTGGAGTGCTTTTTTCCCTGTTTTTCTATGCCTGGCAAACTTGCCAAAACCCAGAGCACATGTTAGCTCCCCGGGTGCAGCCCTGCTGAGTGCCCAGGCAGAATAAGACATGGGAGCAGGTTGTGCTTCCATGATCCGCGTCCGGCTCCTTGGCAGGAGGTTGGCTGTGCCGTATCCTGACGTTTACATACACACCTGTCTTCCTGAGCTGGCCAGGGAGCCGCTGGGTTTCAGGGACTCTGTTTTATTTATCTTTCTAACCCCACTGCTTGGCCTCAGGTCTGGCACCCATAGGTACTCTCTGGATGTTTGATGAAGTCTAGGTCTGTGAGTTTTATGCAAGCTTTCTGGAAATAATGTGCCCTGATGCTCTTCCAAGGGCTCTTATATGCAGTGAACTTTGAGGAAGAGTGGCAGTGACGGTAAGAGGTCGTGCTTTTCCCTTCCCTTCCCCTGCTGCCGCACCTGCAGTGCAGTTGGTGGCATCCTTGTGCAGGGTTCATCATGACAGCTGATGGCCTGTCTTGTTAAGCTGGGCCTCTGTGTGTTTGTCATCAAGTCACATTAGAGCTTCAGGTGCTTCGTTTACCACCAGCCCCGTCCCTCACCCCCAGCAAGAAAAAAGAGGGAAGAAAAAAAAAAAAGATGAAAGAGGGAGCACTACCAGATGGTTCATCTGACTCCACACCCTTATTGCAAGATCCTAGAACTGACAGTCTGCATTCCCACGTCGGAGTTTGCTTCCCCCTAAGGCTCCTGAATTAACCAGCTCACGTCCACACCGGGGCTTCCTCTGCCTTCTGATTCGGCATCACAGGGTGGGAAATCATCCCGACTTAGTTTTGTGCATGCTTTTCAAGAGGCACCACACTTTGCATCTTCCTCCACCCAGGCCCTTATTTTTTCTGTTCCTTTACCCCTCAAATGTTCTTGGCATCCTTTCCCTGAGATAAATCATTCTGCCAGGCTCTGTGCCTGCAGGAGTGTATTCCACAGTGCTGACTGCCCCCCAGCCTCTGGTGGAATAGCAACTCCAATGCTGTTAGATCCAGCACTGTGTGACTTCAGACTGGGCTTAAGGAGAGTGGCCCCACAATGTAAATGTGTGTATGTATATACATGTGTGTGTGCGTGGATGCCTGTGTGCACGTGTATACGTACGTGTGTATGTAGCACCTCACCCCCTTCCTGTCTCTGTTGTTGCATGGTTGGCTTCTTCCTGATTTTAACATAAGTTAAAAAAAATAACTCTAAAGAGGCCAACGATTCAGGAAGAACATTAGCATCTTGCGGAATGACTTTCTGAGGACAGGTCTTCCCTTTGTATCTGAAAATATATTCATAATACTCGTCTTCTCTAGGTAGAGTAGGGAAGAAACTTTTTTATTCACTTTTGTATTATTTAGTGCACTGGTTTCCTTTTTCCCTATCTTTTTCGTTTTCTTTTCTTCTTTTTTAAAAAAATAAGTTCTTTTAAAAAATGAAAAAGAATAAATTCTTATACATATAGAAAAAAATAAAAAAATAAATTCTTATACCTATAGAGCCCCAGTACACAAACAGGTAAGAAATAATAGTATTTCACCAGCGTGACATAAGTCCAATTTTATAACTTTTATTTATTACAGAGGCTCTCAAGGAGAACACAAGGGAACGTGCTGGTAGTTTCCACTGTGTTCACATTTGGTATCTATTAGAGTTGGATCTGTGAAAGTTGTATTTCATGATGGTTTCTACAATATTTATTGAGAACCTGGAGGATTTGGGAGAAACCAGATTGGAGAGCATGGGTCCAAAGTGACCTCAAGGAAGTCTGGCCGTTGGAGTAAGATGCTTGGATGTTTGGAGGAAAAAAGTCTCCATGGCTTTGCTCTGAAAAAGGCAGTCACCTGAAATGCACCCAGCGGGCTGTGTATGACCTCAGCCTGGCCCACCCTCCCCCATCTTCGGCTTGCAGACCGTGGCCACTGCCTGAGCACGTCAGCTGCTCTGCTTGAGCCGAGGAGTGCAGGGACGGCCACCCTCCCCTCCCCGGCTACCCTTGTGTAGCTGTCAGGGACAATCTGTGTGGCTGGACTTCTCCCATCACCTTCTCCCTCACAGCACAATTGCTTTCCTAATTCTCCTTTAAACTCTGAATAGAAAGCTGGGTGAATAGCAATTAGCTTATGAGCCACCATCTGTGAATAGTATCATTCCTGAGAATTTGCTCACAGCCCTGGCACTCATCCCCTGGGTTATCATCATCTTTTATTAGCAGGACATCATATAACTATAAACTCTAAACTGTCTCAGCATTTCACACCTGTCTACCATAAAACGGCGATTTGGAGAGGCGATGCATATATCAGACACATCCTTTTAACAAATCATCGACAAAGCAAAACATGCTGTTCTTTCTTTTTTCTTTCTTTCTTTCTTTCTTTCTTTCTTTTTTTTTATTTTTTTTTATTTTTTGTTTTTGGCCGCACTGCATGGCATGCGGAACTTCCCTGGCTAGGGATGGAACCCGCACCCCCTGCAGTGGAAGTGCAGAATCTTAACCACTGGACCACTAGAGAAGTCCAACATACTGTTCTTTCTAATCGTGCCTCTAATCTCAGGTATGAAGAAACTTGCTCTTGCTTTCTCAAGAAAGAATACAGAGTTGCCGTGATTTAGACACTCACAGCGATTATCTCTGTGTTTTTTAAAATTATATATATATATATATATATATATATATATATATATATATATATATATATATATATATATATATATATATATAAAGCACACAACCAGCCACAAACACCCTCATGAATTCCCACGATGTAAGTGCCTGAACACTGTTTTTTTCCATTGAATGCACTTGATTTTCTGAAGCCTGGGGCTGACCTGAGCGAGCTGTGTGGCGGCTTTAATTACTGATGTGCAAAAGCTAAAGAACACTCAATTTGGTGTTTGTTGTCTCTGAATGTGGGCACTTTCCTGGAACAGCGAGGGGCGTTTTACAGCACAAGTTCCATCCTCCTAAGTCTGAAATGGAGCTGACGGGAGACAGTTGTTCAGAGCAGACTTCTCTCCATCTCTCTTTTTCCTTCTTACTCTTTTTCATCCCAACTTTTTCTTTTATAATTTGCTTCTTGCTTTATCAATAAACAGCACAATATTCCAGCAGATTTAGGGAGTTGCCCAGGATCGTGCTCGCCTGGCCCTGATGCTTCATTATCTGCAAGGAGAACAGGCAGCAGACTTGTGCCTCTTCATTTCTTACCCGTGCTCCGGGGCTCTGTGTCCATGTGCAGGCTGTGCTGTGCCAGGGCCATGCCCCTGAGCCATTCTGGGCACCTACGGACTTCGCAGAGTCCTGGATTCAAGTTGTGAAATACAGGACCTCGCTGTGGGTATCAGCACAGAGAAAACACAGGGCTCTCACGGTAGGAAAGAAAAAGGGTATGATGCCTTTTCCCAAGATTCCAGTGCATTGTCTTGGTCCCCTTTCCTTTATACTCACGTGAATGCAAGTGTTCAGAGCTAGAAGCCTCTAAGAGACTTCTTGAATGCAAGCCCAGTGTCTTCAGTCTGGGGCACAGGGTGTTTGTGATGAAGCTGCAGGATGCAGCCCAGGCCATTGGCACCTGGTTATAGGTCATCACAGGATCTCACATGGGCGTGGCTTCTGAATTCGCCTTGGAATTACCTGCAGTGAACCTGGAACAAGTTTTCTGAGATTCTCCTGCTAGGGTGCCTTTGGAGACTGTGTTTTCATATCAGTGGAGCTAGTAAATGAAATTTACAAGACTTTATCTCTGTTTCCAGGCAGGTGTGTGCCTTATGTTCTCCAGGAGTGCAAGGCATCTATTCTCATGTTAAAATACCCAGAGAAATGTATATTACCCTTTGACGGAAAGTTACCCAAAAATCCAGAGAAGGAAACCACAACATTCCCTTAAATGTGTTAGTGTTTCAAAGCCTTACTAAGAAATACTAGAAATGTTATGGTTAACCAGTTGAAAATTGTTAATTTTTCATATTCTTTTTCCCAGAGGACTAATATGTTGGGCAAGTTGCCTTGAACCTTTATCCTCAGGACACCCTGAATCTTACCTTTAAATCAGATCAATTATGAAATAAATGTATTCAGCCAAGTATTTAAAGGTAAATCCCTCCTCACCATCTAAGGTTTTCATTAACTCAGTAACTTACCAGTGGTTCTCAAACTTTGCATTTGAATCACTTGGATTTTTTTTTTTTTTTTCCCAAAACTATCCGGAAGCCTAGGCTACTTCCCAAGCCAATTTAATCATAATGTCCAGGGACTAGATCCAGGTGTTATATATTTTAAAACTCCTCAGGTAATTCTAACATACAGCCGATTTTGAGACCCACCTGTAAGTTATAATGGGTGGTAATAGGAGCAGGAAAGAATTACACAGAGTCAAATCTTCTAACCTTTTTTGATTCAGGTGCCCAGCTTTTGAGTGCCTTTGGTCTGTAAGACTTTAGGAAGGCTGGAATTAATTGTTAATTCACTTATCCATTCTTCTACAATACTCGCTGAGTGTTGGTATGTGCCAGGCACTGGGTTTTTTGCACTGATTTGGACCTAACATTTCTCCTTTGGACTAAAGCTAACCAGGCCTTGGTTGGAACTTCTGGAGTTATTCCAGACATGAACAAATCACTTGGTCCTTTCTCTGTTGGTTCAGGGCCTTGTAGAAGCTGACTTTGGGAGAGGGAAAAGAAGGTCTTTTCCATGTGAATGGATTCTTATCTCAATAAATTCTATTCCATGTCTAACTGACAGACTTACCCACGCAAAAGAGCCTGTTGAAGCATGACTCATCCAGGTTTCTGTGTAGCAAGCAGTATTCTGGAGAACACTGAATATTGGCTTAAAATCAAGCATTGTGGGATCCTTTATACCTCAATATACTTTGCCTCCTTAATTTTGAGTTCATTGATTGTTAGAGTTGGAAAGGACCTGAGGGAGTATCCTGTTTGCCGAGTTAATTTCTAGATGAGGAAACTAAGACTCTGGAAAATGACGTGACCGATGTACACCATTTTCTGTCCTAGAGGATGGCCATCATTTTCCCCTAGAGACAGAGCCAGCCTAGTTAGCGCCCCTCCCGTGGTACCATTACAGGCTCCAGCCGTGCCTCCTTATGTACAAATGCTGGCCAGCCTCCACCCTACGTAGCCTGCATTGTACTAAGGATGCCTGAGATGCTTTTTTGAACATATGGTCAGCAGTGCACAAGGTTTTAATTGTTGTTTGTTTGTTTTGAAGGATTCAAAGCAAAACTCATTTCAAAATGAGAAAATATCACATGTGGTACTTAATCCTTAAACAAACAAATTGGCTTGCATTCTTAAGATGTAGTTGATTTAGATACCAGTCTTTTGCCTCTTAGTGTCCTGTTGATTACAGCGTCATCTGCTGGCATCAAAAAAAGATGATTCGAAGCTTTGGATTTTGAATCCTCGCCTTTCCTGGAGTGGCCTATATTCTTTTTTTTTTTTTTTTTAATTTATTTATTTATTTATTTATTTATTGGCTGCATTGGGTCTTTGTTGCTGCACATGGGCTTTCTCCAGTTGTGGCAAGCGGGGGCCACTCCTTGTGGTGCGTGGGCCTTTCATGGCGGTGGCCTTTCTCGTTGCAGAGCACAGGCTCCAGGTGCACAGGCCCCGGCAGTTGCGGCATGCGGGCCCAGCAGTTGCGGCTCGAGTTGTGGCTCTAGAGCACAGGCTCAGCAGTGTGGCGCATGGGCCTAGCTTCTCTGTGGCATGTGGGATCCTCCCGGACCAGAGCTCGAACCCGTGTCCCCTGCATTGGCAGGTGGACTCCCAACCAGTGCGCCACCAGGGAAGTCCCCTATATTCTTTTATTTTTTTAAAATTTATTTATTTTTGGCCGCATGGGGTCTTCGTTGCTGCGCACGGGCTTTCTCTAGTTGCGGTGCTCAGGGGCTACTCTTCGTTGTGGTGCGCGGGCTTCTCATTGCAGTGGCTTCTCTTGTTGCAGAGCACAGGCTCTAGGCGCTTGGGTTTCAATAGTTGTGGCACGTGGGCTCTAGAGTGCAGGCTCAGTAGTAGTGGTGCACGGGCTTATTTGCTCCGCGGCATGTGGTATCTTCCTGGACCAGGGCTCGAACCCGTGTCCCCTACATTGGCAGGCAGATTCTTAACCACTATGCCACCAGGGAAGCCCCCCTATATTCTTAATAGACAAGATCTCTCTATATATGTAACATGATACATGTATGTGTATATATATAATATTTTTTTCTTCTATACATATATATATATGTGTGTATACATAGATAATGAAACCACATAATTTCATGTTCAGTTAACAAATGAGGAAATCAAGTCAGAAAGTATTTAAAGGCTTGTCCAAAATCTTGCATTTAGGTTGGGTCTCAGCTCTGACACATCTATCTTTTGATTGCTTGAGCGGTTAAACTAATCAATATGTGTTTCTTTGTGTCCAGCATTATGGATACATTTTGGTGAATCAGGTGTTGATGATTTTGATCAAGAGCCTTCTAAAAATTACCTCTTTGTAAAAGTCTGGCAGTACAACAGTCCATCAACCTTTCTCTACTTGGGTTCAGTGAGAGAGAATCAGGCCCTAATTCCCTAAAGCATTTATTCTGTATAGTGAATTCACTTTCTCTCCTGTGCAACTAGTATGGTGCCATCCTTGGGAGAATTGAGAAAATAGTCACTCAAATCATTTTCTCTGTTCTGTTCAGATGAAGAACCTCAGTTAAGAAAAACTGGAAGGTGAAAATTTCCTCCCATCCTATAGCACACTTTTTGAGGTACTCATTTACTGGTTTAACATGTATCCTTCTAGACTTTTATTCTCTGCAAATAAAGCCATTTAACTATGTACACACATATGCATACAAACAGATGGATACAATGCAGTATGTACAAAAACAAGGTGATGAAAGAACTGGGGTGGCCCAGAGGAGAGGGAATCAGTCCTGCAAGAGGTAGGGGATAGCAAGGGGTTCGCAGTGGAAGTGATGGGTCTCGGAGGATGAGTAGTTTAATAAGAAGATAAGAGAGGGGGCCTCCCTGGTGGCGCAAGTGGTTGAGAGTCCGCCTGCCGATGCAGGGGATACGGGTTCATGCCCCGGTCTGGGAGGATCCCATATGCCGCGGAGCGGCTGGGCCCGTGAGCCATGGCCGCTGAGCCTGTGCGTCCGGAGCCTGAGCGTCCGGAGCCTGTGCTCCGCAACGGGGGAGGCCACAACAGTGAGAGGCCCGCATACCGCAAAAAAAAAAAAAAAAAAAAAAAGATAAGAGAGGAATGAGCACACCTATGTGGCCAGAGAGGAAGGTGTGCACTAGTGTTTGAGAACTGCCTGCGTCCAGTAAATTTCTGGTATGGGGCAGCGGTGGAGGATGAGATGGAATGGACGGGTGAGGACCAAGCAATATGGGACCTTGTAGGTCATGTCAAGTCGTTTGGACTTTATTCTGGACTGTGGAGAGCCATTGATGAATTTCATTCTAAGACATTTGATCAATTCTATATTGATTGTGGAATGATGGCTCAGGAAACAGCATGGAGAATGGTTAGAAAGAGAGGCAGACGGGAGGGAAGATAGGAGAATGATTAAGTGGTTATAAATTAGGAGTGATTATCAATAAAATAGGAATAATAATGCCTGCTTTATAGCGTTGTTGGGAGAATGAAATGAGATAACATCTGTGGATGCGCCTGTTAAGTTATAAAAAGGAAAGGTACTATTTTTTTAATACCACCTGGCAAATATTTCAACTTTATCACTTTCCCTTGTGACTGACAATATCCTGATTTTCTCAGCATTGTTTCCTGTACTGCTTGTAACAAGAGGGAGAGAAAAATCTGACCCAAGAAAGGAGGAAATGATTTTGTTGAATAAAAAAAAAAAAAAGGAAATCATAGTTACTTAGAAAAATCAAACTGTTTGCCAAGACGTCAGAATATTCTTCAAATATTTTTGAGGCCATTTGCCATGCCAGAGAACCATAGCCTCTTTTCTGTGAATGAAATTTAAATTTTCTGGGCTGTTTAGAAAAAGATAAGAGTGGTGGGTGGTGAAAGACCTGGTCCTTTAGGTCTTTGCCTGAGAGGGACCTGCTTTTCCCCTGAGGGAGCACTTCCTTGGACTGGACTGTTAACCCGGAAGTGCTTGTGGGAGGAGGACAGGAAGCTGGTCGCGGCTCATTGACGTAACTCCCGCCTTGTGCACCTGCACCGAGATCGGTTCCTCCACCATCTTCGTTCTGCTTTCACTAGTAATCACCGTGTCTCCTGTCTGCCCCTTCTGCATGTATTTCCTTCCATCTCTTACCTTCTTGTGGCCTCTTTAAGTTGAGTAGATAAGTGACCTTTTCCAAGGACCACCCAAAGGAAAGGTCTTTTGTTGCCTTTCCTTCTGATAATTCTCTTAGTGCTCATAATTACTGCTCTGGTCTCCCCCGCCCCCGCTCCAGATCAGTGAACCATGATAGGATGAAAACAAGCAAAAAATGTTGGATTTTCCTTTCTCTTCTCTTCTCTTCTGTGTTTTTATAACTTTCCTCAGTTCATATGGAGTTCAAAATGTGTGGCTCCTTGGACCATGGAGAATTAGACCAGAGGGAGAAATGATGTCACTATCATTTCATAGGAGCATGTACAGTCAATAGGATGCCTGTCCTTTGGGTCCCGATGTTCTCTCCAGCCTGGGGGTTTGGAATGGGGCCTACTTGTGCATTTGGCACGATTTTTTGCATGAATTAAATTTAAAATGTTTTCCTGGCTCTTTCTGGGGTTTTCTTGCTTGGCTGTCAGTTACCATGCAGGCAGAAGTCTGCCTCAGTGCCCATATGCTGTTTTCCCATTCAATTTTTCTCTCCCTCTCTCTGCCTGGGCCCACTTCCCTCTATCCACCTCTTCTGTCCATTATTGTAGATTATGGAGACGTTAGAGAAGATTACCACCTAAACCATTTACCCTCTGTACATAGATATACCAGACAGTGCTTACTTTGGGCCTGGTAGATAAGTGATTAAAATTAAGAGAGGGGCTTCCCTGGTGGCGCAGTGGTTGGGAGCCCGCCTGCCGGTGCAGGGGGCGTGGGTTCGTGTCCCGGTCCGGGAGGATCCCACGTGCTGCGGGGTGGCTGGGCCCGTGAGCCATGGCCACTGAGCCTGTGTGTCCAGAGCCTGTGCTCCGCAACGGGAGAGGCCACAGCAGTGAGAGGCCCGCGTACCGCAAAAAAAAAAAAAAATTAAGAGAGGTTCTTTTCATCACAGAGTTGCTTTCAGTGACATTATTCTTTTGACTGATGCATATTTTAGAAAGGATTGCTGTTTGGGGGTGGACATTTATCATGTTTGAAGGTCCTCTTGGCCGTGTTTTGGAGAGACCGAGTGCTGACCTACAGGTATTTAGCTATGCAAGGTTAACAGAACCTTGGTTTTCATTTGCTTGTAGCTGAGATGCCCCACCTCTTTTCTCTGTCCACTTTCTTCCCCCTTCTGATGATGCCAGCAGATGTAGGCTGATGCAAGGCTCTTCCTAATTGTGATTTCTGGACGCCTAACTGTTCCTTTTGCTTCTGAATATCTCTTCCTCTGGTTCCCTTTGACCCGCTGGGATTTTATCTGTCAGGATGTGTATAACCAAGTATCTTGAAAGCTTCCAGTAGATTTCAGGATAGTAGAACAAATCTCTGCCCCACTCCCCTCAGAAGTGGATATCATATTGTTAGTTATGAAATTTAATGCTTTAGGTGTGTTAATTCTATGCAAATAACTGAATTTATGTGGACTGTTTGATATTCTCATAGTTAATAGTTAATATGAACTTGTAAGTGCTTGAACAGGGTCTTGGGAGTTAGAATCTTGGCAATTCCAGTTACTAGTTGTATGACCTTGGAATACTTTCTTAGCCTCTTGGGGGTCTTAGTTTTCCTCTTTTAAAAATAGGGAGAATGATAGCTACTTTGTAGGATTGCTGTATTAAATGAAATCCTTAAAAATACTTAGTATAGTTTTGACACAGACTTAACACTCAGTAAATGGTATGTATAAAACAGCTATGTAAGTGGGGCCTAAAGAAAGTTATAAAATTAGTTCACTAGGTTTAGATGTGTTACATCCCAGGGGACTAAGGAAATTGCACTTATCGCAAAAAAGTCACAGTTGAAATATTTGAGAAAACAATATAAGAGATGTTGGCAAATTTTCCAAATCTGAAAAAGACTATGAGATGTATAGACAGGGAAGTTTGACTCCAATGCACAGCAAAGTTCTGGAACAGTAAATTAAGCATATGGTTTATAATCATTTAGTAAAGACTGTAGTGGTTGCTAGAAGTCACCATGGGTTTACTAAGAACAAAACTTCCCAAACATTCCATTTCCCTTTCAAATAGTATTATGTGCTGTGTAAAAGTGAGGAATGCCATTTCAGCCAAGAATCTAATTGTCTACTTATGGTTAGTACAATAAACTATGGGCTAAAACTGCTGGGTTTGTAACTCAGCAGCCATTGAAGCCAGCTGATTAATGTCTTGGTTTTCTTGATGGGGTCTCTGGTGGAATACCATGGAGTTCTGGCGTGTAACTCTCTCACTTAAGACTTTAACTAGGAATTTGGATGAAGACATACCGTATGAATGTGTACCAACCAAATATGCAGATGGCCCAAAGTGGAGAGGGGTAGTAACTATAATAGAAGAGAGAATCAAAATTCAGAATATTTCTGATCATTTGAAGCATTGCATGGAACCCAAAAGATTGAGTTGAATGAAGCTAAAGCGAAGACGTTACGCTCAAAAGGTCAAGCCTGAGTAAGGAAGGAGATCTTGTTTGGCAGAAGTTCAGGTAAAAATGATCTGGTCATTTAATTGACCCTAAACTTTATATTCTTCCATTCATCCATCCAGTCATTCCTTCACTGACTCTAACATGTATTGAAAGTACTACCTGCCATGCCCTTTTCTTAGCACTGGGGAGACAGCAGTGAAGAAAATAGTCAAAAATCCCTACCCCCGTGGACCTTACCTTCTTTATACGCCAACAGTTGTGTAGCTGCCTAAAAAAGTGAACCTAATGTTAGACTTTATTTACAAAAAGTAGAATATCCAGCTCATGATGGTTAATAGTTCTACTCTATGATTTACTATGTTGTTCTTGGTGCTTTGTCTTACACGGGGATCCTTACTTTCAGTTCTGAATGCTCTAGTCTGGACAAACAAGAGTGACAATAACGTGATGGTAGGAATATAAACCATGTTGAAGGGGAATTGGTCGATGACAGGAAGAGTAAACTAAGTAGGGAAATTATATCCCTCAAATATTTGCAAGATACATGAGACGAGCTTATAAGATATGTAAGCTTGTTCTGTGTGGTTCCCAGGAGTCAATACTAATTATAACGAGGATGATTTCTGGTAAACAGAAGAAAGATTGAGCTCCGTGAGGGCTGAGATGTCGCTGCTGTGATTCCTAGTCATGTGCCTGGTACATGGTGGGCGCCCAGAGATGTGTGGATGGATATTCCCATGGCATTTTGTGAAGATAACCTAGGTACTGAAATAATGTAAAAAATTTAAGTTCAGTTTTTGTATATCTTAAGGAATCGGAGGGTGGAATAAAGTACCTGAGAACAGCTCTGGGAGATCAGGATGTTTTCTTCGATCACGGTCTAACATTTACAAGTGAATTAAACCACTTTTCTTAAGAGACATTTAAGAGGCCATTTTAAGATTTCTTTGAAATTTCTAATATGCTTATTCACACATTACCCAACCCAGCTCAACCTGCATCATTTTTTGAGGGCTTCACCATAATTCTGACCCAGGGCCTTGCTTTCTCTGAATTTAACAATTCTGCAGAGCATAACATTTAATTCTTCCCTAATTGCTTCATGGGTCTCCCCATCAAGGTGGTAAGATTTTGGAGGGAAGAACCTTATTTTATATTTTTCTTGTATCAGACACAGAGCGGAAAGTCAGGAAATGATGCTTGCTTGCTTGATTGATTCATCCACTAAGAAGGAGAGTCAGTAGCAGTATCATTTCAGCCACTGTAAGAACTCATGTAAGACATAACGGTTAAATAGACTTTAATTTCTCTAGCCCCTGCATACAAAGAAGGGATTTATGTTCTTAATTTATTAGAGTCTCCTACGTTGGCCGGGCAAGTGCTTTGTACGTAGCTGATTCTTTGTATATAGTTGAATATTAATGGCTGTAGTCCAGGGCTCAAATTGTCTTCTTGGCTGAACCTCTGAGGGGAGCTGGGACTCCAGGTACAAACCCCTAAGCCCAGTTTGGAGGCTCATTGACTGTGATTCATGTACTTACGTGGCTGGATCTAGAACCCAGTTACATTTGAATTTCAGATAAACAACAATGCAATGTTTGGGACACACTTATATTTAAAAAATGTTCATTGTTTATCTAGAATCAAACGTTAACTGGGTGCCCTGTATTTTATCTGGCAACTCTCCATATAAACCCCATTCTTTTCGTGTTGCCATGAATCTAAGCTGTTAATTAACCCCTAAATTAACTTCACTGAAAGAAAATATTTGTGCCCATGTGATTGATTCCAATGGCAACTTTTTTTAATTGAAAAGAGGGAAAATCCATGCGCTGTATACTGTTTTTGTCATATTCTTTCAGGTGTGTCCAATAATGATACTTCCACAGACACCTAGGGTCTCAGCAGTTCCACATTAATCTCTCATGGTTTCCTTGGTGGCATAGTTTAGTTGGCTCACATGATATGTTGCTGAGACACCACAGAAACCATTGCTAACAAATAATTAGGTTCTCCACGTTAGAAGCGGGTGAAATGTGAATTTGGGATACTCTGTCTTCTCACGTCCTACACATCAACTGCATTGGCTAATAAGAGCCGCAGCAATCAAAGCAAAACATTACCTCTCTTAGTTAATTCTTTTGTTCTCTTCTTTCATCTGCTCATAGGGAAGATAATATTCCTTAAAAACTTCTTTTGAGGGGAAGACAGCTCACACTTAGGAAAATTGCATCCATTTTCCCTAACTAAGTAATGACTTGCCGTTTAGGAGCAAAAGCCTTAAATACCATTTATTCATTCAGCAAACATTTATCAAGCAGCTCTATGCTAGGTACTAAGGGGAAACAGAATGAGTAAGATGTAGTCCCTTCTTTCAAGGGTTCACAGGAATCTGCCCGTTCAGTGCTTGCTTCTAAATGGCTCAGCAGTCATTTCAGAGAAAAAGTGTGTAGTAAGAGCTAATTAGCTCATAATGAAATGGTTCTTCTCCCAAATGCTTTAAACAAACACCAAACCTTACATTCTGAGCAGAGGCTGTTCCTAATCGGTATTTCGAGGGGCTGGAATTGGACTGTTTCCTTCTCCCTTTGTTCGGTCGTTAGGACTTTGCTGCTCCCAGTGTGGTCCGCAGACCAGCGGCATCAGCATCCCCTGGGAGCTTGTTAGCAATGCAGACCCTCGGGCCCTGTCCTGGACCCACTGAATCAGAGTGCGCAGTGGAACCAGGACCCCAGGTGATTCATGTGCGCCCTGAGGTTTGAGAAGCCCTGGTTTGATACAGAATTTCTCCAGCTCCACTTTGTGTGGGATGATCATCTGAGGATCTTGTTAAGGCAGATTCCTGGGCCCCAGCCTCAGGGATTCTGATTCTGTATGATGGGGCCCAGCCTGAGAATTTGCATTTCTCACAGCCTCCCAGGAGATGCTGGTGTTGCCTGTTTGGGAACCACTCTTGGGGTAGCACCTGTCTAGCTCGCTTGGGGTATTGAACTGACCTTTGTTGGCGATGGCGACTAGAACCCCAATGAGAAACTCAGTCTGGTTTTCCATTGCTTACAGTGGAGTCAGGAACATGAGGACGAAACTGCTCCCTGGAAGATCTAGCCTGTTGTGGGGATGGATTTGCATACAGTGAACTATTCAGGCCAGTCTGTTGTGGCCGTTGTGAGACTACAGAAGAGGGAGCAATTAAATTCTCCTTGGGGGCTCAGCCATTTGAGTTGGGCCCTGCAAGATAATAGGATTTTGGCCCATTCCTGGGACTCATATGAATAAATGCCAGGAGAGTGGGATATACATGAAGCAGTGATAGTGAATCCAGTATTGCTACATTGTAAGGTATAGAGCCTCCAGAAAGAAGAAGAGCAGAGAGCATGGGAGATGGGTCTGGGAAAAAGTTTGGGGACAAGATGGAGAGGTGTCTTAAAAATGTCACCTTAAGAAGTTTCGATTCTGTCCTAGAACTTTTTGCTATAATGACATCTGTTTTAAAAAAAAAAAAAAAAAGTTTGCATGTCTCGTACTTACTATTCTGTGTGTGTGCTTTTTTTTTCTTTCAGGATTAAGCATGAAAACATTGTGGCCCTGGAAGACATCTATGAAAGCCCAAATCACTTGTACTTGGTCATGCAGCTGTAAGTACCTGGTTTAATCGATGAGTGCAGACCAAATGCCTAAAGGGCCAGGTGGTAAAATAAATTAATGGAGTGGGCCGGGCAAGACAGCAGGGTGTGGTGAGAACTGTAGGGCAGTGGGCAAGAATATGTCCGTCTAAGACCAGTGGTCTTTAGACCTCACTTGGTCTCATCTGCAGCTGCTGGATCCGACCGAAAATCTGGAGTCCTCACAATGGAATCCAACGCTACTATTGCAGGGTCGCTCTATTTAGGATGTCTCTTTCACTTTTTTAATGTGCAAGGTCCAAATATTGCTTCCTGAAAACACTTCAGTGGGCCCACTGTGAAGTACACTCTGCTCCTGTCTCCAGGAGAAACTCCCACCCTTGTCTTCATTTCTAGGGAGGCTGGGGGATGGCAGCAGATGGTAGCTGTGTGTTTTGTCCCTTCCCTTCTCCTCTTCTGCTGGCAGATAAATGCACATGTGATTCATGCCAAACATACGAGACGTATAATTGGAGTTGGACTATGCCATTATCATAGTCCCCCTTTAGAATATTTCTGCATTCCAGTAACTCTGGAGCTTACCAGAAGGTGGAAGAAATAAGAAAGCTGAATATCTAGGTAGAGGCTATACTTGAACAGGTGTTTTATTGTTTTTTTTCTTTTTTAATGTGAGGGGAAATTAGCCTTCCCACATACACAAATGCTTTATTCTAAGTGATGTAATTCGTAGGAGTATTCCAGGACTAAACTTGTTATAATTAAGTGACGGAAACTGTATCAGAGTGCTGCATTTTCACCACGACTTGAGTAAATTCTGGAACACTGTGTTAGTGAGCTTAATGACCAAAGAGGATTTTTGCTGAAGGTCAGAATATATACTTAAATTTCATTATTTATTAATGATTTTCAGATGTTGAATTTCCAAAGGGATTTAGAAGATTTGAGGGTCAGGCTAACAATTTCTTTTTCATCGATTTTCCTTTTTCTTATGAATGTTTAAACGACACATTAACTTGGAATCATGTTAGGATGCAAATAAGTTTTCATCAGTGCATTTATTTAATCTTTCATTATTTTAAAAGTATTTTTAGTAGATTATGACACTTTTTTATAAACACTTATAAAAGTGTACAAGTTGGAAGCACGTGGGCAATTTTTCTCTGACAAGTGACAGTCCTAGGTGCTGACCAGCAGTTTTACAGGTTTGTGTGTTGTTGTCTGCCGTTAGACAGGCAGTGACTGCTGACTCCATGTTAATTTTCAGTATCCTAAGTGCGATCTTTCCTAGTTCCTTGCTATTCTGTTTGTTTTATGATTCACATTTCTAGTTCCCCCCAGATCTGATATCCTTCCTAGAAACTCATGTGACTTTTCTTTTATACAGAATCAACTCTTAAAGAAGCAGGTGAATCACTTTCCCACCAAATATTGACTGCCCAATAGGAAAAACAGAACATTTTGGGGACAAGAAAAAGCCCCACAAAATGTCCGTAGTACATTTAAATGTGTGCTTTTTTTATTGGCGACGCAAAAAACAAAATATTAATACTTGAATCCAAAGCTATATGCATTCACTTGCTTTAAGTTCTCTGTTTATGAAACCGTCACTAAATAAGAGGCAAGCACTCCATATGTGTACGTCTCACCTCTGCCTCTTACTGGCTGGGTGAACTTTAGCAAATAACTGGGCCTTTCTTACTGGAAGCTGGGCCTTTCTTATCGGTTTCCTCACTGAAAAAAATTTTACATAATAATAATAATATTTACATAGAGGGCTGTAGTGAGTACTGAATGAAAAAAAATGTGTGGGAGATAGTCTGCCATAAATAATAGGTCCTCAATGCAGACTACTTTCTCTATGGAATTATTTTATCAGTTTGTCTCTGCAGATGGTCTTTAATTTTATGAGATAAAGTTCAAGTACATTTGAATTCTACCTTTCTAAGCAACTTGACTGTATACTTATGAGCCGTAGTGTATATAAAGATAGGTTGGCAGGAGAGCATGAAAGTGTCCAGAATGGGATGAACTTTAGAACATTTCTCTTACTATTTTATTGTTTTCAGTGTGTAAGTCTTCCATATCTGTTGAATTTATTCTGAAATATTTTTTTTTTGATCTTGTTGTAAATGGGTTTTTACTTCATTTTTCCAGTGACTTGCTTCTGTTATAAAAATACAGTTGATTTTTGTACATTAACTTACAATCTTGCTAAATTCACTTATTGTTTGTAGTAGTTGTTTTGTGGATTTCTTAGCATTTCCTATCTAAACAATCATGTCATCTGCAATTTATGTTGATTCTGGTTGGTCCCCAAAGGAATTCTATTTGGTAAAACACTGATAGTTTAGTCCTAAATATTAAGTGTATTTGAATGTCGTAATTATATTCCTTTAAAATGTTTTATGTCAGATGTTTTGAAAATTCAAATTGACCTCCCTCTTATTCCTTCCTCTCCTCCACTCGTTATCTTTTTTTTTTTTTTTTTTTTTTTTTTTTTTTTTTTTGCTGTACGCGGGCCTCTCACTGCTGTGGCCTCTCCCGTTGCGGAGCACAGGCTCCGGACACACAGGCTCCGCGGCCATGGCTCGCGGGCCCAGCCGCTCCGCGGCATGTGGGATCTTCCGGGATCGGGGCACAAACCCGTGTCCCCTGCATCGGCAGGCGGACTCTCAACCACTGCGCCACCAGGGAAGCCCTCCACTCGTTATCTTAATCAGTGAGATTTTTTTTAAAAAGCAATGGCAAAAAAGAAAGAAAGGGAGGGAGGAAGGAAGGAAGGAAGGAAGGAAACCCTTAATGGATCAGAATATAATCCTGGGAAAATCTTTGGTCTGGTTTGAGGATTTTGTGGGCTTTATTGTTATTTTTGTTGTTGTGTTTTAGTTTTTGTCAGTAAGACTCAATAGTTTTCGTTCCTGAGACCCCTGTATTTTTTCTGCCTGGGTCAGTGGAACATGGGCTTGTTTGTTTTTTTTAAGAGTTTAGGAAGTCCTTGATTTCGAAATACTTGGGGATGATCTAGAACACATCATTTGAGAAGGACTGTAGTTCACAGTATTTGTGCCTGGGAGGTTTCTGGTTTCCTAAGAAACATCATCTTAGGCGCTGACACTCAGATATAATAGGGGATGCTCAGTAGTAATTTTATTACTTAGCTAATTGCTATTTCGACTCTGAGTACTGTTTGTTCCTTTGCTACTGCAGCAAAGGAGACTTGATTGTTTATAGAGGTCTATATTTAAATTTTTTTCAGGGTTTGGGACAAATACCTTTTTTCCCCGAGGGCTATTTTTTGGAACATTCTTCTCTTTTTTTAGTTCTTTTTAAAATTTTATTATTGAGAGATAATTGACTTATAACATTATATTCATTTTAGGTGTACAACATAATGAATAGTTCTTTTTGGAACATTCTTCTTTAGATAGTGTGAGATCAAAATGACATTGAGGTAAATTGCAGAAGAAAAGTCAGTTTGTTTAAAGTTTATTTCTGGTCTGACTTTGCTTGTGGGGTGTTAGCCCACATATCTGGAGATGATAAAGGACAGCCCCTCACCTCCTCCCCTTCCACATCTATAACAGCTTAGGAAGTAAAAAAACACTTCAGGCTGATACATTTCAAAGGGCACATCAGAATTACTTTTTCAAGAATGAGATTATATTTCTTATTGAATTGTATCATATTCACCAGGTCCGAAGTAAACTCCTAAACGTTTCACAAAATCTGCTTTCTCCTGCTGTCTGTCTCATCCCAGCAAATGGTAAACTTCTTTCTTCCAGTTGCTCAGGCCAAAATCCAAAGTCTTCCTTGACTCACCTTTTTTCTCTTAGGCCCTACAGTCCCATCCATTGGCAAACCCTGTGGTCACTAACTCGAGACTATCTCGAGAATCCAGCCACTTTCTCATCATCTCCACCATCATGGATAAAACTTATCTTTCTTCCCCCATCCTTTCCCCACTGCACTGTTCTTTCTCAGCATGTTAGCCAGACCTTGTCATGTCTCTTGAAAACTCCTACTGGCTTCCCATCTCAGAGTACAAGACCAAGTCCCTTTTTTTTTTTTTTTTTTTTGGCCGGACCATGTAGCATGCAGGATCTTAGTTCCCCAACCAGGGATTGAACCCAAGCCGCAAGCAGTGGAAGCGGGGAGTCTTAACCACTGGACCACCAGGGAAGTGCAAAGACCAAGTCCTTGTAGCAGTCTCAAGGGTCTTCCATGTCCAGACCCCCTGGTCACCTCTCTGACCTCGCCTCCCACTCCTCATTATTTCATTCACCTTGCTGTTCCTCAGACACACCACGCCTGTGCCACCACGGACCTTTGTTCTGCTTGGAACACTGTCTCTTTGATATCTTCACGCTATCATGGAAATATTAGAAATATTAGAATTTCTACCAAATGTCACCGTTTCAATGAGATATTATTCCCCAGCGCCCCTGTGAAATAGCAGCTCTCCCTACCATCTCTTGCCACACACACATTGATTCCTGGCCCCCTTCCCAGCTTGATTTTTCTCTGTAGCACTTGTCACCGTCAGAAGACGTATCTCTGCTTTGTTCTCTGCTAGAACCATGCTTGCACATTACGGTAGGCACTTACTAAATATTTGTTCCATTAATGATTACATATAATAGGAATAGTGGTTAACACTTACTTACTCACTCATTTAATCCTATCACAAACTCAGGAGCAACTCTCTCTCTCTCTTTTTTTTTTAACTTAAACTGCATACAGCATATTTTTTTTTAATTTTTAAAAAATTTTTGGCTGTGCCATGTGGCATATGGGATCTTAGTTCCCCGACCAGGGATCAAGCCCATGCCCCCTGCACTGGAAGTGCAGAGTCTTAACCACTGGACCGCCAGGGAAGTCCTCAGGAGCAACTCTTATCCCAATTTTACATGAAGAACCTGAGCAGAAAACTTGGATCATTTATCCAAGCCAGCGCAGGAGCAACTCTTATCCCAATTTTACATGAAGAACCTGAGCAGAAAACTTGGATCATTCATCCAAGCCAGCGAGTGACCCAGTGAATACACTTAATGAACGTAATACAATACACTGATGACATTTTCTAGGAAAAAATCTTGTAGGTAATATTAATGTGAATAGTTCAGTTTACCTTGAAAAATGTATTACTTATGATTACATAAATGCTTAGCTAACTATAAAATGCCCTGTATATTGTAGTGGTTTGTTAGGGGAATAAAATTTACTACATAATATCACAGAAAGTCACTAAACCAATCTCAGTTCATTCACAGCAGTGATTGTGTTTCTTTCTTAATTTTTTCAACTAATGAAGGAATGGCTGAACGTTTTTTACCAGTATTGTGATTTGCTGCATTGTGCGTATTCCATGCGAGATAGAGATATTTCTGATATTCCTTTTATTCCAGAACAGCATTAAGATGTGTGCAACTAGTTGCCCTGAAAACTAATGATTAAACACACGTTCTTTAAAGAATGTTAATTTGATTCCTGAGCAGTCCAAGACACAAAAATATATGCAGCTTCCAAGAGAAAATATGATTTATCTACTCCACTAGCTGGTGCATGAATCTGTTCGAACAGTTCCCTATTTGTGGGCTGCCAGTGTTATTTCATGTGGATATTGTATTCATAATTCATACTGTGTGTTCCCAGAAACAGTTTTAATTAGAACACAAATTATGACTCCCAACAGAAAGTCTTTTGTAAGTAGCCAAGCATAATAATGAAGACAAAAGTGTTTCTGACTATGACACCTTCATATATTTACATATAATTTACCAAAATCTTCTCTCTGTTCACAACAGGCACTAACTGAGAGCCCAGAGGGCCCGTGGCTTCTGTTCAGTATTGGGTGGGTGGGCAGGGGCTTGGGGGACACACATGAGGTGCAGTCGGGGGATTCCATGACTTTCTTTGTGGAAGAGCAATCATAACCCACCAGCGCTGCACCCCTCAAGGTTTGCGCAGGGAGCTCTGGATCACCAGGAAGTCCTCAGTGGAGGAAACGGCCTTAGGTGGAGGGTGATTAGGACTTAGCCAGATGGATGTGCTGGGCATGGTGTAGGTGGGGGGAATCCATGCTCCAGGCTGAAGGGCTGTCACACAGAGAGGCTTTAAGGAGCCTGGGTGGGATGTGTGGGGCTCAGTCTGTGGGGACTTCAGTTTGTGAGAGGTTTAGTCTGTGAGGGGTTCAGTCTACGAGGGGTCCAATCTGTGAGGGGTTTAGAATGTAGGGGGTCCAGTCTATGGGGATCTGTTCTTTGCAGGTTTCAGTTTATGGGGGATCCAGCCTGTTGTGAGCGGTCCAGTCTGGGAGGAGTTTAACCCGTGGAAGGTCCAGTCTGTGGAGTGTTCAGTCTTTGAGGGGTGCCATTGTAAGGTGCTCAGTCTGTTGGGATCTGTCTTTGGGGGTTCAGCCTGTATGCGGTTTTGTCCTGTGGGGTTTCAGTCTGGCTAGGATGGGGGACTGTGTGACATCTTGGTGGGAGGTATGGCTGGAGACCTGAGCAGAGGCAAACCCAATATTGCAGCTGCTGCTTCTTTGTCATCCTCCAGGCTAATTACTTAATATGCTTTTATTGTTTTTCCTGCCACTGGAAAACCTACTGAGAGTTAGAGTTTAGAGAGTTAAGGAGGAAAAGAAAAGAGAAAAGCCAAGGTCCAAGATAATCATGAACCAATTTTACCAGGTTCAACTGTTTGAAATTGCCAACATACAATCACATTTTTTAGATCTTCCTTTTTTAATGTAAGCACTTAAAACTGTAAATTTTCCTCTTAGCACTGCTTTTCCTGAATCCTATAAGTTTTAGTATGTTGTGTTTTTATTTTCATTTGTCACAAGACATTTTCTCCTTTCCCTTGTGATTTCTTCTTTGACCCATTGGCTGTTGGAGTGTGTTGTTTAATTTCTACATATTTGTGAATTTTCCAGTTTTTCTTCCACTGTTGATTTCTACTTTCCTTCCATTGTGTTAGGAAAAGATACTTTGTATGATTTCAGTCTTTTAAAATTTATTGAATTTTTTTGTGTTTTGCGACCTAACATATCCTGGAGAATGTTCCATACGAACTTGACAAAAATGTGCATTCTGCTGTTGCTGGATGCTCTGTTCTGTGTATGTCTATTGATCCAATGGGCTTGTAGTTCAAGGCCTCTATTTCCTTATTGATGTTCTGTTTGGCTGTTCCGTCTATTATGGAGAGTAGCATATTGAAGTCTCCTATTTTTACAGAGCTGTTTCTTCCTTCAATCCTTTCAATGTTTGCTTCATATACCTTGGAGCTCTGTTGTGTAATACATGTTTGATGTGTGAATGGATCACACATCCATTCACAAAGGTGAATGGATCCAAAGGTGAATGGATCCTTTTATCAATGTATAATGTCCTCCTTTGTTTCTTACAACAGTTTTGACTTTTTTTTAAACATCTTTATTGGAGTATAATTGCTTTGCAATGTTTTGTTAGTTTCTGCTGTATAACAAAGTGAATCAGCTAAACGTATACATATACCCCCATGTCCCCTCCCTCTTGCGTCTCCTTCCCACCCTCCCTATCCCAACCCTCTAGGTGGTCACAAAGCACGGAGCTGATCTCCCTTTGCTATGCGGCTGCTTCCCACTATCTATCTGTTTTACATTTGGTAGTGTATATACGTCCATGCCACTCTCTCACTTTGTCCCAGCTTACCCTTCCCCCTCCCCATGTGCTCAAGTCCGTTCTCTATGTCTGTGTCTTTATTCCTGTCCTGCCCCTAGGTTCATGAGAACCATTTTTTTTTTTTAGATTCCATAGTTAGCATACGGTATCTGTTTTTCCCTTTCTGACTTACTTCACTCTGTATGACAGGCCCTAGGTCCATCCACCTCACTACAAATACCTCAGTTTCGTTTCTTTATATGTCTGAGTAATATTCCATTGTATATATGTGCCACATCTTCTTTATCCATTCATCTGTCGATGGACACTTAGGTTGCTTCCGTGTCCTGGCTATTGTAAATAGAGCTGCAATGAACATTGTGGTACATGACTCTTTTTGAATTATGGTTTTCTGAGGTTTATACCCAGTAGTGGGATTGCTGGGTCATATGGTGTTTCTATTTTTAGTTTTTTAAGGAACCCCCATACTGTTCTCCATAGTGGCTGTATCTATTTACACTCCCACCAACAGTGCGAGAGGGTTCCCTTTTCTTCACACCCTCTCCAGCATTTATTGTTTGTTGATTTTTTGATGATGGCCATTCTAACCAGTGTGAGGTGATACCTCATTATAGTTTTGATTTGCATTTCTTGAATGATTAGCAATGTTAAGCGTCCTTTCATGTGTTTGTTGGCAATCTGTATATCTTCTTTGGAGAAATGTCTATTTAGGTCTTCTGCCCATTTTTGGATTGGGTTGTTTGTTTTTTTGATATTGAGCTGCATGAGCTGCTTGTATATTTTGGAGATTAATCATTTGTCCGTTGATTCATTTGCAAATATTTTCTCGCATTCTGAGGGTTGTCTTTTTGTCTTGTTTATGGTTTCCTTTGCTGTGCAAAAGCTTTGAAGTTTCATTAGGTCCCATTTGTTTATTTTTGTTTTTATTTCCATTTCTCTAGGAGGTGGGACAAAAAGGATCTTGCTGTGATTTAAGTCATAGAGTGTTCTGCCTGTGTTTTCCTCTAAGAGTTTTATAGTGTCTGGCCTTACATTTAGGTCTTTAATCCATTTAGAGTTTATTTTTGTGTATGGTGTTAGGGAGTATTCTAATTTCATTCATTTACATATAGCTGTCCAGTTTTCCCAGCACCACTTATTGAAGAGGCTGTCTTTTCTCCATTGTATATTCTTGCCTCCTTTATCAAAGATAAGGTGACCATATGTGTGTGGGTTTATCTCTGGGCTTTCTATCCTGTTCCACTGATCTATATTTCTGTTTTTGTGCCAGTACCATACTGTCTTAATTACTGTAGCTTTGTAGTATAGTCTGTAGTCTGGGAGCCTGATTCCTCCAGCTCCACTTCTTATTTATTTTTTAGTTTTTATTTTTTTGCGGTACACGGACCTCTCACTGCCATGGCCTATCCCGCTGCAGACCACAGGCTCCGGCTGCAAGGCCCAGCGGCCATGGCTCATGGGCCCAGCCGCTCTGCGGCACGTGGTATCCTCCCGAACCGGGGCACGAACCCACGTCCCCTGCATCGGCAGGCTGACCCCCAACCACTGCGCTACCAGGGAAGCCCCTCCATTTTTCTTTCTCAAGACTGCTTTGGCTATTCAGCGTCTTCTGTGTTTCCATACAAATTGTGAAATTTTTTGTTCTAATTCTGTGAAACATGCCATTGGTAGTTTGATAGGGTTTGCATTGAATCTGTAGATTGCTTTGGGTAGTACAGTCATCTTCACAATGTTGATTCTTCCAATCCAAGAGCATGGTATATCTCTCCATCTGTTTGTATCATCTTTAATTTCTTTCATCAGTGTCTTATAGTTTTCTGCATACAGGTCTTTTGTCTCCTTACGTAAGTTTATTCTTAGGTGTTTTATTCTTTTTGCTGCATTGGTAAATGGGAGTGTTTCCTTCATTTCTCTTTCAGATTTTTCATCATTAATATATAGGAATGCAAGAGATTTATGTGCATTAATTTTGTAATCTGCTACTTTACCAGATTCATTGATTAGCTCTAGTAGCTTTCTGGTAGCATCTTTAGGATTCTCTATGTGTAGTATCATGTCATCTGCAAACAGTGACTGTTTTACTTCTTCTTTTCCAATTTGGATTCCTTTTATTTCTTTTTCGTCTCTGATTGCTGTGGCCAGAACTCCCAAAACTATGCTGAATAATACTGGTGAGAATGGGCAACCCTGTCTTTTTCCTGATCTTAGTAGAAATGGTTTCAGTTTTTCACCATTGAGGACGATGTTGGCTGTGGTTCTGTCATATATGGCCCTTATTAGGTTGAGGTAAGTTCCCTCTATGCCTACTTTCTGGAGGGTTTTTATCATAAATGGGTGCTGAATTTTGTTGAAAACTTTTTCTTTCATCTGTTGAGATTATCATAAGGTGGTTATCCTTCAATTTGGTAATATGGTGTATCACATTGATTGATTTGCATTTATGAAATGTGCTGTTGGATTCTGTTTGCTAATATTTTGTTGAGGATTTTTGCATCTATATTCATCAGTGATATTGGCCTGTAGTTTTCTTTTTTAGTGACATCTTTGATTTTGGTATCAGGGTGATGGTGGCCTTGTAGAATGAGTTTGGGAGTGTTCCTCCCTCTGCTATGTTTTGGAAGAGTTTGAGAAGGATAGGTGTTAGGTCTTCTCTAAATGTTTGATAGAATTCGCCTGTGAATCCATCTGGTCCTGGGCTTTTGTTTGTTGGAAGATTTTTTTTTTTTTTTTTTGCGGGACATGGGCCTCTCACTGCTGTGGCCTCTCCTGTTGCGGAGCAAAGGCTCCGGACGCGCAGGCTCAGCGCCATGACTCATGGGCCCAGCTGCTCCACGGCATGTGGGATCCTCCCGGACCGGGGCACAAACCCGCGTCACCTGCATCGGCAGGCGGACTCTCAACCACTGCGCCACCAGGGAAGCCCCTGTTGGAAGATTTTTAATTACAGTTTCAATTTCAGTGCTGTGATTGGTCTGTTTATATTTTCTATTTCTTCCTGGTTCAGTCTTGGAAGGTTGTGCTTTTCTAAGAATTTGTCCATTTCTTCCAGGTTGTCCATTTTATTGGCATATAGTTGCTTGTAGTAATCTCTCATGATCCTTTGTATTTCTGCAGTGTCAATTGTTACCTCTCCTTTTTCATTTCTAATTCTGTTGATTTGAGTCTTCTCCCTTTTTTTCTTGATGAGCCTGGCTAATGGTTTATCAATTTTGTTTATCTTCTCAAAGAACCAGCTTTTAGTTTTATTGATCTTTGCTATTGTTTCCTTCATTTCTTTTTCATTTATTTCTGATCTGCTCTTTATGATTTCTTTCCTTTTGATAACTTTGGGGGTTTTTTTGTTGTTGTTCTTCTTCTTCTTTCTCTAATTGCTTTAGGTGTAAGGTTAGGTTGTTTAATTGAGATATTTCTTGTTTCTTGAGATAGGATTGTATTGCTATAAAGTTCCCTCTTAGAACTGCTTTTGTTGCATCCCATAGGTTTTGGATCATTGTGTTTTCATTGTCATTTGTTTCTAGGTATTTTTTGACTTCCTCTTTGATTTCATCAGTGGTCTCTTGGTTATTTAGTAGTGTGTTGTTTAACCTCCATGTGTTTGTATTTTTTACATTTTTTCCTGTAATTGATATCTAGACTCATAGTGTTGTGGTCGGAAAAGATGCTTGATATGATTTCAATTTTCTTAAATTTATCAGAGTTTGATTTGTGACCCAAGATATGATCTCTCCTGGATAATGTTCCATGAGCACTTGAGAAGAAAGTGTATTCTGTTGTTTTTAGATGGAATGTCCTATAAATATCAGTTAAGTCCGTCTTGTTTAATGTGTCATTTAAAGCTTGTGTTTCCTTATTTATTTTCCTTTTAGATATCTTTCCATTGGTGAAAGTGTGTGTTAAAGTCCCCTACTATGATTGTGTTACTGTCGATT
Source organism: Mesoplodon densirostris (assembly GCF_025265405.1). Taxonomy (NCBI): domain Eukaryota; kingdom Metazoa; phylum Chordata; class Mammalia; order Artiodactyla; family Ziphiidae; genus Mesoplodon; species Mesoplodon densirostris. The sequence continues at coordinate 165,240,343 of NC_082664.1, forward strand.
TTCCCTTTTATGGCTGTTAGCATTTGCCTTAGGTATTGAGGTGCTCCTATGTTGGGTGCATAAATATTTACAATTGTTATATCTTCTTCTTGAATTGATCCCTTGATCATTATGTAGTGTCCTTTGTCTCTTGTAATAATCTTTATTTTAAAGTCTATTTTGTCTGACATGAGAATTGCTACTCCAACTTTTGATTTCCATTTTCATGGAATACCTTTTTCCATCCCCTCACTTTCAGTCTGTATGTGTCCCTAGATCTGAACTGGGTCTCTTGTAGACAGCATATATACAGGTCTTGTTTTTGTATCCATTCGGCCAATCTGTGTCTTTTGGTTGGATCATTTAATCCATTTACATTTAAGGTAATTATCGATATGTGTGTTCCTATTACCCTTTTCTTAATTGTTTTGGGTTTGTTTTTGTAGGTGTTTTCCTTCTCTTGTGTTTCCTGCCTAGAGAAGTTCCTTTAGCATTTGTTGTAAAGCTAGTTTGGTGGTGCTGAATTCTCTTAACTTTTGCTTGTCTGTAAACGTTTTAATTTCTCCGTCAAATCTGAATGAGATCCTTGCTGGGTAGAGTAATCTTGGTTGTAGGTTTTTCCCTTTCACCACTTTAAATATATCGTGCCACTCGCTTCTGGCTTGCAGTGTTCCTGCTGAAAGATCAGCTGTTAACGTTATGGTGTTTCCCTTGTATGTTATTTGTTGCTTTTCCCTTGCTGCTTTTAATATTTTTTCTTTGTATTTAAGTTTTGATAGTTTGATTAATATGTTTGCCTTGTTTCTCCTTAGATTTATCCTGTATGGGACTCTGTGCTTCCTGGACTTGACTGTTTCCTTGCCCATGTTAGGGAAGTTTTTGACTATAATTTCCTCAAATATTTACTCAGACGCTTTCTTTTTCTCTTCTTCTGGGACCCCTAAAATTCGAATATTGGTGCGTTTAATGTTGTCCCAGAAGTCTCTGAGACTGTCCTCAATTCTTTTCATTCTTTTTTTCTTTATTCTACTCTGTGGTAGTTATTTCCACTATTTTATCTTCCAGGTCACTTCTCCGTTCTTCTGCCTCAGTTATTCTGCTGTTGATTCCTTCCAGAGAATTTTTCATTTCATTTATTGTGTTGTTCATCATTGTTTGTTTGCTCTTTAGTTCTTCTAGGCCCTTGTTAAATGTTTCTTGTATTTTCTCCATTCTGTTTCTGAGATTCTGGATCATCTTTACTATCATTACTCTGAATTCTTTTTCAGGTGGACTACCTGTTTCCTCTTCATTTGTTTGGTCTGGTGGGTTTTTACCTTGCTCCTTTTTCTGCTGCTTATTTCTCTGTCTTCTCATTTTGCTTAACTTACTGTGTTTGAGGTCTCCTTTTCACAGGCTGCAGGTTCATATTTCCTGTTGCTTTTGGTGTCTGCTCCCAGTGGATAAGGTTGGTTCAGTGGGTTGTGTAGGCTTCCTGGTAGAGGGGACTTGTGCCTGTGTTCTGGTGGATGAGGCTGGATCTTGTCTTTCTTGTGGGCAGGACCACATCCGGCAGTGTTTTTTTGGGTGTCTGTATTATGATTTTAGGCAGCCTCTCTGCTAATGGGTGTGGTTGTGTTCCTGTCTTGCTAGTTGTTTGGCATGGGTTGTCCAGCACTTTAGCTTGCTGGTCGTTGAGTGGAGCTGAGTCTTGGCATTGAGATGGAGACCTCTGGGAGAGCTCTCACCGACTGATATTATGTGGGGCCATGAGGTCTCTGGTGGCCCAGTGTCCTGAGTTCGGCTCTCCCACCTCAGAGGCTCAGGCCTGACACCCGACCAGAGCACCAAGACCCTGTAAGCCACATGGCTCAGAAGAAAAGGGAGAAAAAAAGAAAGAAAATAATAATAAAATAAAGGTATTAAAATAAAAAAATTTTTTAATTATTGAAATAAAAAAATTTAAGTAATAAAAAAATAAAAGAATAGAGCAACCAAACCAATAAACAGATCCACCAATGATAGCAAGTGCTAAAAACTGTACTAAGATAAACATAAAAATCAGAAACTAGTCAGTCGCATACAGCAAACCCCAAGTGTACAGTAGCTCCCCATGTCCACCACCTCAATTTTGGGATGATTTGTTGTCTATTCAGGTATTCCACAGATGCAGGGTACATCATGTTGATTGAGTAGATTTAATCTGCTGCTCCTGAGGCCGCTGGGAGAGATTTCCGTTTATCTTCTTTGTTCGCACAGCTCCTGGGGTTCAGCTTTGGATCTGGTCCCGCCTCTGTGTGTAGGTCTCTTGAGGGCGTCTGTTCCCCACCCAGACAGGACAGGGTTAAAGGAGCAGCTGATTAGGGGACTCTGGCTCACTCAGGCCGTGGGGAGGGAGGGGTACAGATGCGGGGCGAGCCTGCGGTGGCAGAGGCCAGCATGACCTCTGCCAGCATGATGTTGCAGCAGCCTGAGGCACGCCGTGTGTTCTCCCGGGGAAGCTGTCCCTGGATCACGGGACCCTGGCAGTGGCAGGCTGCACAGGCTCCCTGGAGGGGAGGTGTGGAGAGTGACCTGTGCTTGCACACAGGCTTCTTAGTGGCTGCAGCAGCAGTCTTAGCATCTCATGCCCATCTCTGGGGTCCGCACTGATAGCCACAGCTCGCGCCCATCTCTGGAGCTCACTTAGGTGGTGCTCTTAATCCTCTCTCCTCGAGCACCCCGAAACAATGGTCTCTTGCCTCTAGGGCAGCTCCAGACTTTTTCCTGGACTCCCTCCTGGCTAGCTGTGGCTAACTAGCCCCCTTCAGGCTGTGTTCACACAGCCAACACCAGTCCTCTCTGCCTGGGATCCGACCTCTGAAGCCGAAGCCCGAGCCTCAGCTCCCAGGCCCCGTCCGCCCCGGCAGGTGAGCAGGCAAGCCTCTCAGGCGGTGAGTGCTGGTCGGCACCGACCCTCTGTGCAGGAATCTCTCTGCTTTGCCCTCTGCACCCCTGTTGCTGTGCTCTCCTCCATGGCTCTGAAGCTTCCCGCCCCAGCCCTGCCCCTGTCTCCACCAGTGAAGGGCCTTCCTAGTGTGTGGAAACTTTTCCTCCTTCACACCTCCCTCTCAGAGGTGCAGGTCCCATCCCTATTCTTTTGTCTCTGTTTTTTCTTTTTTCTTTTGCCCTGCCCAGGTACGTGGGAGTTTCTTGCCTTTTGGGAAGTCTGAGGTCTTCTGCCAGCGTTCAGTGGGTGTTCTGTAGGAGTTGTTCCACGTGTAGATGTATTTCTGATGTATTTGTGCAGAGGAAGGTGATCTCCACGTCTTAACTCCTCTGCCATCTTGAAGGTCCTCCCACAGTTTTGACTTTTTATAACCATGTTTTTAATGCGATCACGTTTGTTGTAAAGATTTTTATAATACTTTTCTAAACAACATCTTACCCATTTTATCCAATTTGAATGAAATTGAACATCTTTCATGAAATCTAATGAGTTCTGTAAAGTATGCACAATTTAAAAATCCCATACGTTATAGAACAATTGTAAAAATAGTGTTAGGTCACTAATACTCAACTTTGAGAATCCATAAAAGTACATAAAGAGTAGAGCATGTGTAGAATATAAAACATCAATTTCAGAAATTATCCACTTATTAACTTACATGTTGTACACATATTTATTTGATTTAAGGATACATGTAATGCTGTAGAGTCAGCAATTGGAGCTTATAAAATAAAAAATAGAGATATCACTGTGGACTTCATTGCTTCTAATTCCCTAGTATATAAGCATTTGGAGCTTGTAAAAAGTGTGCATATGCACTAATAAATTTCTGAATATATCAGATTAGACATTCTGGTTTAAAATGCCCCTGAATTACAATTCTATCTGATGACTTATTAAAAGAAATAGGCTCTCTACTCCAAGCAAACCAATTTCCTAGGATTTCTCTCATGTCTTCCCAGTTTCTAAAATGCTCTTTCTCCTCTTCTCAGGTATCGAGACCCTCTCTTTTCTTTTAGACCATCAGACTAAACCCCTCATTATCCTGCCCAGGCTCCTTAATGCCTCTTTTTGTACCAGCCCTTCAGCTTGGAGTACAGCCTCCCAACCCACCCCATGCCCAGCACGTCCATCTGGCTAAGTCCTAATCACCCTCCACCCAAGGGTGTCACCTCCACTAGAAGTGACCTGTGACCCCAGAGCATTCTGCACAAACCTTGCAGAAAGAAATCATTGTATAAAATTGCTCCTCTTTAAAATGTAAGATGTGCACCCTCTGTGGTCCCTGGGGACCAGCCCACAGAGATTCACTCTTTCCTGAAATTCTGTAACATTTTAAATGTGTACTGGTCATTATGCATTATGATAACCGTTCATTCATTTACTCAATGAGTACTTCTGGAGCCTCTGACGTGTGTCTGGCTTTATTAACCCATGGGGATACAGCAGTGAATACAACAAATTCCCTTCCCCTATAGAGCTTACGTTACAGCAGAAGAGAGGGACAACAGGTAAACAATTCACTTCATAAACAAGGTAGTATATACCAGACAGTGGTAAAGTTTACCGAGAAAAGTAAAGTCAGGGGGATGTAGAATGCTGGAAGGTGGGTGAGTGGTTTGCTATTTTATATACAGTCAGGGGAGACCTTTCTGAGAAGGTGACATTTGAGCAAAGACCCAAAGAAAGTGATGTAATGAGCCACGTGGCTAGGCCTGACTTCATGGGTGCGTGCCCAGTGCGGGCACACAGAGCCCCATGCCCAGGAGGGTCCCATGCTTGGGGTTCAGTGCTTTGCACTTGCCATCTTAAAATTCTTAATAATTGACTCTGAATTTGTGTTTTGTAAGCGAAGTCCCAGAGACTTGGAGCATTGGCTCACATCAATTTCCAAGCGCTGTCACCTTCCCACCGACACCTTCTCCCTTGTTCCCACCCAGTGGGGGTCTGGGCATAAGCGGCGGGATCTGGTCAGATGTTTGCACCCCACACGCCAGTGTAGGCGGAACCGCAGGTGCTATAGGGTCTGCACTCACCCCACAGGTGAGCATCCCTGTGACCGAAGGAGTGTGACATTAAATAACAGATAAAAAAACTCGCCAGGACAGGTTGAGTGAGAGACAGTAGAAGAAAGGGAAAAAAAAGTTTTCCTGTTTTTTGAACAAGGAATGTACGGTTTTATTTTGCACTGGGCCCAGCAAATGCTGTGGCCAGCCCTGTGTGTGGCTGTCAGAAAAAGCATCCTGGCAGCACAACAGCAGGCACAGGATGGGCGTGAGCAGCTGCGCCCTGTGGTAGAGGAAGATCAGGGGGCCTGAGAGGCTGGAGGAGAGCCAGTGGGCAGGTGAGTGACTCAACAGAAGGGCCCTGAGAGGAGTGGGAGGCCACACTGAGTGCGGCCTGGGTTCAGGAGGAGGAAGGGGATAGCAGGGAAGGAGTCTAAGGGGGGAGTTCTAGAACATTCCACAGTTTACTCATGTTGTGGTGCATTTACTTTTCAGTGATCATATCCTGAATTGCCAATTTAAATCTGAGTTCCTGCAGGGCAGAGACTATTGAGTCATGGGATGTAGCCCAAGCTAACCTTGGAAATAATCTAATCCAACCCCAACTTCTGTCCTTTTGAGGGAATCACTGCCCCTTCCTTGGAATTGTTGGAAATCCAAATGCTTTTCAGATTACTTCATGGTGAAAGTTGAGGCTATTCGGTGTAAACTCCCTCACGGTCCCATTGGGAGATTTTGTCAGGCATCTGGTAGGAGATTTGGGGGCGATCTCACAGGGCTTATTTAAGGAATTCATTTAGGGATGCTGCGAATGGAAAGAGCACGGGACCGGAGTTGGCAGGCACGGGTGCCAGGCTCCCTCCTGCCCTTACGAGTCCTGTGACAGCCCAGCGCCTGCCCTCCCTGGTCTGTCCATAAAGTGGAGGGTTCTTATCGTTGTTGTTTGTTTACTTGTTTTAGACAAGCCTAAGGTCTCAGGTCTAAAGTTCTGTAGTCTGTTTCATTTGCTGTTCCCATTTTCTCAGTGTAAAACTCTGTGAAACAAGTGCAGACGTTAGAAATCCAGTACTGTAGCTGGGTTTTCTGCGTTTGCTAGCCCAGCCACTCCATTTCCCAGATATTTTTAAAACCGTGTCTTATCTCTTTGAATCCATGGGGCTTTATAAATAAGGCATGTTGGTGATGAAGCTGGTTTGGCAGCCCTGATGAATGTAGGAAATTTGATGTTTTACAGGGCAGGGCGAATGGGAATGGCTGGGATTATGGAGATGTTCTCTGGTTGCTATTTGGAAGCAGGCGTTTACAATTCTGCTAGATCTGGATGATTAACTTTACATTTTCTAAAATTAATTTTTATTGGAGTATAGTTGCTTTACAATGTTGTGTTAGTTTCTGCTGTACGGCAAAATGAATCAGCTATACATATACATATATCCCCTCTGTTCTGGATTTCCTTCCCATTTGGGTAACCACAGAGCATTGAGTAGAGTTCCCTGTGCTATACAGTATGTTCTCATTAGTTGTCTATTTTATACATAGTATCAATAGTGTATATGTGTCGATCCCAGTCTCCCAGTTCCTCCCACCACCCTCTTTCCCCCTTGGTATCCATACATTTGTTCTCTAATCTGTGTCTCTATTTCTGCTTTGCAAATAAGATCATCACCATTTTTCTAGATTCCACATATATGAGTTAATATGTGATATTTGTTTTTCTCTTTCTGACTTATTTAAAAAGATACATGCACCCCAATGTTCATTGCAGCACTATTCACAATAGCCAGGACATGGAAGCAACCTAAATGTCCATCAACAAAGGAATGGGTAAAGAAGATGTGGCACATATATACAGTGGAATATTACTCGGCCATAAAAAGGAACGAAATTGGGTCGTTTGTAGAGATGTGGATGACGTAGAGGCTGTCATACAGAGTGAAGTGAGTCAGAAAGAGAAAACTTTACATCTTGAAATAAAAATCCTTGCTCCTTTGTGGCTCAGACTCTGAAGCTCTGTTCTCCTCCAGCCTTCCTTGTTTCTGCCAGCTGCCCATCATCTTTTTTCTTTCTTCCAGTTTTATTGAGATAGACTTGACATACAGCACTGTGTAAGTTGAAGGTGTACAGTACAGTGATTTGATTCATGTATATCATGAAGTGATACTGCAATATGTTTAGTAAACATCCATCATTTCATATAGGTACAAAATTTAAAAACTAGAAATTTTTTTCTTGTGATGAGAACTCAGGATTTACTCTAACAGCTTTCATATATAACACACAGCAGCATTCATTGTATTTACCATGTTGTACATTACATCCCTAGTCCTTATTTATCTTATAACTGGAATTCTGTACTGTTTGACCCCACCTTCTTTTATACATTGAAGACTTTGGTGTCTGAGGCATCGACTTCTACCCCCTCCCCCAATGTCTGTGCTCAGGATGATCAGTGTGGTACCTTCAGTGTCCCTGTGGACAACCCACATGATAGCCTTTAGTGTTTTTCAGCCAGCTCCTCTCCTATCACACAACCCCACGGGCACTTTCCAGAATGGTGTTCCCCGAAGTGTTGCTTCAGCTCTGTAATCTTAATCTTCACCACTCTATGTCTGTTTTCAGCCTTGCTGACAATAATCCCTCAATTTTTTTTATTTCTTGTCTCTTCCTTGGCATTATTGAGAGCCCCCCAGCGCCTCCCTCCTTGGGCTTCCTTATCCAGTCTAAACCCTTCCAGTATCCCCACCGTCACTCCCCTGCCAACATCCTTCCTTCTTTGCCTGCTGTATCCATCTTGCAGATGCAAAACTCGACATCACTGTAACTGCCTGCATCCTCTGCCCCTACATCAGGGCTGCTGGGTACTGCTGGGGGATAGGACACATGTGAGTGGCTTGGAGCTGCTGAAAATTAAATGGTCTCCAGTCTCAGCCCAGTCCCAGCACTGCTCAGCTCTCCTTTCATGTGATTCTGGCAAGATTCTTCTTCCATTCTCTTGTTTTCCACTTAACTCTATACGTTTATCATTCTTCTAAGCTACCTGCTCCAGCGATTGGATATTAGAACTGTATGAGCCTTTAAGGATGGTACTCTGTAAATCAACATAAGGACACTAAAATGGAATCAAACTTCTTTGTAAACAAATCCCCCAGAGTTTGGCTGTATTGGTTGAAAAACAGTTGGAAATCTTTCATCAAAGTGTTCAACAATTTAAGTGCAAAACAACAGTAGCTTTTGACATTTTTAGCAAATTGCAGTTATTAAAAACAAAACTTGAAACACATCCCTATGAAAGAAAGAAACTGAACAAATTCATGATGAGAGCTCAAATAATGTATAAGAGTTTTGAAATTCTGTGATTGTTCTTTGGAATAACTCAATCTGTGGGCAGTGTCTTGGTGGAGCTACTATTTTTAATTGGATAATTTTATATCTGTACTGCAGTGGATTGAGATTGGGAAGGCTGACTATTTTGCAGCATTCACATGCAGAAAAACATTGTAAAAATCATCAGTAGAGACAGTTTACTTGATAGGGCTTGTCTGTTAAAAGAAAGGTAGTATTTATCAAAGAAAGGTAGTATTTGTCCAAGAAAGGTAGCAAAATGACAGTAACTATAAAAAAATACTTGGGCTGGAGAATTTATATATTTGATTTAAAATTTACAGTTTAGAATGTTTTTGTTTAGCAGGATTTGCTCTGAATGTACTAGGTATTAAAGCAACTTATAGAGTGGTTTCCAAGTTAACAATATTATGGTTGGGGCTTCCCTGGTGGCGCACTGGTTGAGAGTCTGCCTGCCGATGCAGGGGACGCGGGTTCATGCCCCGGTCCGGGAGGATCCCACATGCCGCAGAGCAGCTGGGCCCGTGAGCTATGGCCGCTGAGCCTGCGCGTCCGGAGCCTGTGCTCCTCAACGGGAGAGGCCACAGCAGTGAGAGGCCCGCATACCGCAAAAATATATATATAAATATTATGGTTGATAGAGAAGATCCACTTGGAGGTGTTCACAGTTTCAAACTTAGTGATTGTAAATTGCAACTTTGAAGACTGTAAGCGATTTTTTTTTTTTTTTGGAGTATAATTGCTTTACAACGGTGTGCTAGTTTCTGCTGTATAACAAAGTGAATCAGCTATATATGTACATATATCCCCGTATCTCCTCCCATTTGCGTCTCCCTCCCACCCTCCCACCCTCCCTATCCCATACCTCTAGGTGGTCACAAAGCACCAAGCTGATCTTCCTGTGCTATGCAGCTGCTTCCCACTAGCTATCTGTTTTACATTTCGTAGTGTATATATGTCAATGCCACTCTCTCACTTCGTCCCAGCTTACCCTTACCCCACCCATGTCCTCAAGTCCATTCTCTATGTCTGTGTCTTTATTCCTGTCCTGCCCCTAGGTTCTTCATGACCATTTTTTTTTTTTAGATTCCATATATATGTGTTAGCATATGGTATTTGTTTTTCTCTTTCTGACTTACTTCACCCTGTATGATAGTCTATAGGTCCATCCACCTCACTACAAATAACTCAATTTTGTTTCTTTTTATGGCTGAGTAATATTCCATTGTATATATGTGCCACATCTTCTTTATCCATTCATCTGTCGATGGACACTTAGGTTGCTTCCATGTCCTGGCTATTGTAAACAGAGCTGCAATGAACATTGTGGTACATGACTCTTTTTGAATTATGGTTTTCTCAGGGTATATGCCCAGTAGTGGGATTGCTGGGTCGTATGGCAGTTCTATTTTTAGTTTTTTAAGGAACTTTCATACTGTTCTCCATAGTGGCTGTATCAATTTACATTCCCACCAACAGTGCAAGAGTGTTCCCTTTTCTCCACATCCTCTCCAGCATTTATTGTTTGCAGATTTTTTGATGATGGCCATTCTGACTGGTGTGAGGTGATACCTCATTGTAGTTTTGATTTGCTTTTCTCTAATGATTAGTGATGTTGAGCATCCTTTTATGTGTTTGTTGGCAATCTGTATAGAAGATTGTAAGCGATTTTATGAAAAAATTAAAAATAACAAATCCACATTGGAGAAAATGAATTCTTCAGATATGGATTTAGAGAGGGATATGAATTAACAATTGATTAAAATATGTAACTATGTTCCAAGAGTAATTATTCTGTTTACAGTATTTTCTGATATTCAGACAATCAACAAAAAAGTTTTAAAAAATGTTTCCATACATAGATGTAGGTTATTCTAATTTTTTTGAAATAAGTTTATTTGTGAAAATAGTTATTAAACAAAATTATTTTCATAGGCCTACCAGTGTGATAAACCAATTGTCAGTCCATAAATACAAATTTCAGACATTGTATGGTTTTGTTAACTCCGGTAGCTTCTTTCATTCTCTAAATAGGCTGGTTAGACACTAAATTATACAGCAGTTCTAGCTGTGATACTCTTTCTAGCCTGCTTCTCTCTAGGAATTAAACCAATCCTTCCTGTCTTCTTCCACTGTCTTGTAAATGATTTCATTGTGCTCTTTCTGCTCTTACTTGCCCACACATCTGTCTCTTCTAACTGGAAGTGCCTTGAACATTGTCTTATTATTTGTGCATCCTCAAGGTTTATCCCAATGCCTGGAACCTAATAGGTCTGTAATAATGATTATTAGGCAAATGAATTTAGGAATCTAGGATTTTTTTTTTTTTGTAGAACATTCTAATAAGGTAACCTGTCCGTAAGCATTTTCATTCAACATCATACCTTTCTTTTCATCTCCCCTCCAATAACCATTTATTCAGACCCCTAGTGACAAGCACATGAGACTGAAAGTATTTCAGGGCAGCTACACATGGTGTTTTCACTCATAATGGATGCAGGAGTGCCCTCTAAAAGGGATGAGGTTGCATTGCGTACAGATTTGACATCTGGTGCCTTTAAAACAAACCAATGAAGCATAAGGAAGATGCATCATTAAAGAAGGGGAATTTCTTGTCTGCGACAGGGTGGTGTATACAGATGTCACTGGGGCACAAACCACAGAGCCCGTAGGCCGGTTTGTAAGGCTTACGGGAAGTCAGAGAGGCTCCCGTGCAGGGACCGGGCTGCAGCAGGAAGTGTTTTCTAACATCTTGATGGTTTAAGAAACCATCATTCTCCCTGGAAGAGTGGAGTCCCTTGAATTGCCAGGGGCTTTCGATGGATCAGTGACATCTGTCCAAACTGCATCTTTGTAGGCTCAGATGGGATGGGGGCGGGGCAGGGGGATAAACTGTGTTGGGTCAGACATGGGGTCAGTGCAGAGGAAGTCCCAACCAGAACATTTCCTGCTAATGGATGCCAAGTTATTTGAAAGAAAGGACTCCAGCTATTTTAGGTTATAAACCCTTGGTAAAGGTCCTTGAAGGAGGTAGCTAAATCTTTTAGCCATTCCTGAGTATAGTAGGAGATTATTAATTCATGTATCTAAATACTAAAAAGCATGCAAATAATTGGATTGTTCTAAAATAATGTTTAAATGACTGCTTATTTTAAAAATCATTCTCACTTATAATACAATGAAAAGAAAAAACTAAGAGAATATATTCAGAAGATATTGGGAATTGGGCAAAAATTTTTTCAATCATGATCCTTTTTATTTATTTGGGCTTTTTGGTTCTGGCATTAAGAGCTCTGAACCCTGGAAGTAGGGATTGTTTGTTTGTTTTCACATGTAATATCACAAATTTATTTTAATACACACACCAAAAACCAAACCCAAATTTTGACAATATCCACGGAGTTTTCCACAGTCTTTAAAATAGTTAACAGAAATAAGGGATAACTGAAGAAATGTAACCTCATAATCTTATAATTTCTATAACAATGTAATCTATTCAGTTAAGAATTCTACTCAATTAAGACTGTAAAATGGCAAATTTTATATGAGTATTTATTTATAATATAGATAGAAGTCCTAAAGGATTTATAGAGATTTATGTCATAAACCATATTTTGTAGCTGGGCTACAAATAGACAACCTGAAATAGGTTACCTTTTACTTTGTAAAATAAACATTCATCTAGGGTGGTTAATATTTAATATCCCAGATAGAAGTGGGGATGGAGTAGCTGCCTCCTGAGATTCCAGCAAGGACTGCAAGTGAATCGTGTTTTTCAAAGGCTCCTAAAGAGTTAAGCCTTGTCTTCCAGACGTTACCTAACAATATCTAACGATAGTCATTGCTAACTCCACTGCACCAGAACTGTGACCTTTAGTGTAGATATGTATTAGAACTATTTAGAAACACCAGACAAGCCTGAGTTTTAGCATCTTTTACAAGGACTCGGTGCTAAGGGACTGTCCCCTTATATTAGGAAGAGCCACCATAAGTCAATAATAACTACACTATTAACTTTGCTCAAATATCTACCTTCCCAAGAAGCGCAGTTTGCTTAACTGAGTAAATCGACCCGGACCCCTTATGAAGAGCCTGAGTGGCTCATCCTCTGTTTCCAGGAATAGTTCTCCAGCCACTGAATTATGCCTATTTATATTCAGAAAAGTCATCCCCGGCCCCTCTCGGTGGTGACTCACTGTCTCCTGTTCTCAGTCATCCCAGGCTTGATAGAGAGAGAGAGGAGATGGTGTTTCTGGGTTGTACAAACAAAGTCATGGAAGATTAAGGACTGGCAAGTGCCCGGAGGTGGATGGACTTGCGTCTTGAGAACAGCTGAGTGGACAGTAATGGGAACTTTGGACTCTAGGGAAGTTTCTCAGGAGATTTTGAAGGTAGCCTGCTTCTGCCCTTCCAATGTATCTTATTTTGTTCCATCATCTCCCAGCTACAGCTACCCACCCACTCTGCCTGTGACCCAGAGAGCTGATGCACCTACTGGGCAGAGAAGGAAACAGTTTTCTGGATTAGAGTAACAATGAGTAACAGTAACAGCCAGACCCCTGAAGTGGCATCTGCAAGTAAAATAACATAGTTGCACAGGAGTATCTTGTTTCTAAAGTTCTAGATGGTCAGGTCAGCATCTAGAAATCAACATTGTTCACACTTTGAAACTTCTATCATGTATGCCATATATATGTGGAAATATTATGCCCCGGATGAGGTTACTTCTATGTGCTGATATGGGGTGCTTTTGAAGATATGATTTTTTTTCATCTATTTAATTTATTTACTTTTATTTTTTTATTGGAGTATAATTGCTTTACAATGTTGCGTTAGTTTCTGCTGTACAATGAAGTGAATCAGCCATATGTATACATATATCCCCTCCCTCTTGGACCTCCCTCCCACCTACCTCCATCCCACACATCTGGGTCATCACAGAGCACTGAGCTGAGTTTCCTTCCTGTGCTTTATAGCATGTTCCCAAGCTATCTGTTTTACACATGGTAGTGTATATATGTCAATCCTAGTCTCCCTCTTCGTCCCTCCCCTTCCCCCCACACCAACCGTGTCTACATGTCCATTCTCTACGTCTGCATCTCTATTCCAGCCCTGGAAATAAGTCCATCTGCACCCTTTTTCTAGATTCCACATATATGTATTAATATACGATATTTGTTTTTTTCTTTCTGACTTACTTCACTCTGTATGACAGACTCTAGGTCCAATTTTGTTGCTTTTTATGGCTCAGTAATATTCCATTGTGTATAGGTACCACATCATCTTTATCCATTCATCTGTCGTTGGACATTTAGGTGGTTTCCATGTCCTGGCTATTGTAAATAGTGCTGCAGTGAACATTGGGGTACATGTGTCATTTTGAATTATGGTTTTCTTAGGGTATATGCCCAGGAGTGAGATTGTTGGGTCATATAGTAGTTCTTTTTTAAGTTTTTTTTTTTAACATCTTTATTGGAGTATAATTGCTTTACAATGGTGTGTTAGTTTCTGCTTTGTAACAAAGTGAATCAGTTATACATATACATCTGTTCCCATGTCTCTTCCCTCTTGCATCTCCCTCCCACCCTCCCTTCCTATCCCACCCCTCTAGGTGGTCACAAAGCACTGAGCTGATCTCCCCCTGTGCTATGCAGCTGCTTCCCACTAGCTACCTATTTTACATTTGGTAGTGTATATATGTCCATGCCACTCTCTCACTTCGTCCCAGCTTACTTACCCTTCCCCGCTCCCCGTATCCTCAAGTCTATTCTCTAGTAGGTCTGTGTCTTTATTCGCGTCTTGCCCCTAGGTTCTTCATGACGGTTTTTTTGTTTTGTTTTTTAGATTCCATATATGTGTGTTAGCATACGGTATTTGTTTTTCTCTTTCTGTCTTACTTCACTCTGTATGACAGACTCTAGGTCTGTCCACCTCACTACAAATATCTCAATTTTGTTTCTTTTTATGGCAGAGTAATATTCCATTGTATATATGTGCCACATCTTCTTTATCCATTCATCTGTCGATGGACACTTAGCTTGCTTCCATGTCCTGGCTATTGTAAATAGAGCTGCAGTGAACATTGTGGTACATGACTCCTTTTGAATTATGGTTTTCCCAGGGTATATGCCCAGTAGTGGGATTGCTGGGTCATATGGTAGTTCTATTTGTAGTTTTTTAAGGAACCTCCATACTGTTCTCCATAGTGGCTGTATCAATTTACATTCCCACCAACAGTGCAAGAGGGTTCCCTTTTCTCCACATCCTCTCCAGCATTTATTGTTTGTAGATTTTTTGATGATGGCCATTCTGACCCGTGTGAGGTGATACCTCATTGTAGTTTTGATTTGCATTTCTCGAATAATTACAGATGTTGAGCAACTTTTCATGTTCCTCTTCGCCATCTGTATGTCTTCTTTGGAGAAATGTCTGTTTAGGTCTTCTGCCCATTTTTTGATTGGGTTGTTTGTTTTTTTGATACTGAGCTCCGTGGGCTGTTTATATATTTTGGAGATTCATCCTTTGTCTGTTGCTTCATTTTCAAATATTTTCTCCCATTCTAAGGGTTTTTTCTTCTTGTTTATGGTTTTCTTTGCTGTGCAAAAGCTTTTAAGTTTAACTAAATCCCATTTGTTTATTTTTGTTTTTATTTTCATTACTCTAGGAGGTGGGTCAGAAAAGATCTTGCTGTGGTTTATGTCAAAGAATGTTTTTCCTATGTTTTCCTTTAAGAGTTTTGAAGATATGATGTTAATGAATAAGCATCATGCATAACATTATGTAGCATTTAGTGTTATTTATGTTTTTAACCAAAGTTATGTAGGTTATACAGACACATATATGCTTATATGTACAGGAACTGTCTGGAGGAATATTCAGAAAACTGCTAGGACTTGACTCTTGAAGGAAAGCATGAGTATTTAGAGTAGGAAGGAAGCATGTTTTAACATATACCCTTTTATACTATTTGACTTTCTTTTTTTAAACCATATTTTTAAAAAAGTTAAGAGGTCCCATTTGTAGTTATACTCAGGGTTTTAAACCTTCATTGTAAATTGCTTACCAGATTTTTTTTTTTTTTTTTTTTGGCTGCCTTGGGTCTTTGTTGCTGCATGTGGGCTTTCTCTAGTTGCGGCGAGCGGGAGCTACTCTTCATTGCAGTGCACGGGCCTCTCATTTTGGTGGCTTCTCTTGTTGTGGAGCACGGGCTCTAGGCGCGGGCTTCAGTAGTTGTGGCTCACGGGCTCTAGAGTGCAGGCTCAGTAGTTGTGGTGCACAGGCTTAGTTGCCCCGTGGAACGTGGGATTCTCCCGGACCAGGGATAGAACCCATGTCTCCTGCATTGGCTGGCAGGTTCTTAACCACTGCGCCACCAGGGAAGTCCTCCGTTTACCAGATCTTTAAGAGCCTTTGGGTCCTTCAGCAGACTGGATCTTTCACTGCCAACCTTGAATAGTAATTATTTTGCTTCCATCAATAATTTTCAAAGCATTGAGAGTCAATTGTCAATATGGCACAGAATTCCATTTTGCTGGCATAATCAGAGATTAAATCTTCCTCAATGAAGATGTGATAGAGAGATGTAGTTACATTGATGTGTAATATCAGACTCTAAATGAGAAAAGGTCTGATGTGGCACATTTTCAGAACAGATTCATTTTTAATATCGCCCTTCCTACAGAGTCCTTAATGATTTGGGCCTGTAATTATCTCACTGAAGAATTCATGTTGATTCAGGATCACCCATAACCTTTGATTTTTTTGAGTCTACACTCAGAAAAAAATATTGCCCAGTCTGCTTTGACAAAGAGCCTTTCAACACAATGCTGCCTGTCTTGTGCCCCCAGAATTGTATGCCAGAAATGTTTACATCTGTTCTCTCCCTACTGGGTTTTACGTTTGCAGTAAAATGCTGTTTAATTGTGAGTTTAATATATGATATGGAACCTTTGTGAATTTATGATCTTCTAATTTTGTTGTAAGGTGAAATGGTTGATGGATGACCAGGACTGGCACCTCAATCCCAGCAGAATTACATTTTCTCATGATCACATCACTAAACTAAACCAAAGGCCTCTGTGTGTGTACAGCATGGGAGTGTCCAAACCAAAGGGCTTAGGCATCAGGCTAGAACAGGAGGCAACATTTGCCACAGTGCAAACAAGAGAGCAAGCAGTTGACTGAAATAAAGACCACTTCTCTCAATTCTGGAGATAAATAAAAAAGAGGGGAACACTGAAGTTCACAGCTGCTGAGGGTTGCAGTAGCTGGGAAGCGTGGCTTTCCCACTGAAGAACTGTGTGGCTGTAACAGGCTATGCTTCTCTGCCAGTTACCCTCATGTTCTTCCCTGACAGCATCTCAGGGACATCTCAGCTTGTAAGCCCAAGAATGGTGTGTTTCACTTCTTGTGATTTTGAGACTTTTGTGACTTGGAGCATGGCTGTAAATACATTTGATTTTTTTTTTTTTTTTTTTTTTGCGGTACGCGGGCCTCTCACTGCTGTGACCTCTCCCGTTGCGGAGCACAGGCTCCGGACGCGCAGGCTCAGTGGCCATGGCTCACGGGCCCAGCTGCTCCGCGGCATGCGGGATCCTCCCGGACCAGGGCACGAACCCGTGTCCCCTGCATCGGCAGGCAGACTCTCAACCACTGCGCCACCAGGGAAGCCCAATACATTTGATTAATGACCTATATCTATGCAGGTCTCTGGTCTGTTCAAATTGGTTGAAAACAAATCATCCCTGCTCCCCAGAAGTGGACATGATGAAAACCAGCCGGGGATTAAGATGAATGAAATATTATTTCGATCCAGGCTCTGCTCAGAAAGTATTTTCATGCTCTAATTTTGTTCTGTCAGTTTAGATGATACCGTTGTGACATGTGTCCTCCTGTTTTCCAGAGTAGCCTTTCAGGGGCTGTTTAGTTCTTTCCAGGCCTGACATCCCTCCTGGCCACCAGGTGGTTGAGTGGCCTGTGGCTCAGTTCGCAAAGCTCCATTTGGTATGAATGCCTCAGTCATAGTGTAAGGGCATCTGGCCACACAAGTCTGCTTTCATCCTTAAAGAAGCAGTAATTGATTGAAACAAGAAAAAATGCAAACCAATTGCTAATTACTAACCTCTGTTTAGCTTCTCAAAGATGGATCATGGAGAGAAAGATTTAAAAACTTACAAGCAACTCAGTAGAATTCCATGCCCTAATGTTACAGTTACAGTATTGACAGTTTTTCCCTGCCATGTTTGGGTAGAAAACTCATCCAGAATCCCTGAGATCTGCAAGTCAGTGAGGTGGTGTAGATCCTTCAAGGGCCTAGAATTCCTTTAATTTCCAAACCGCTTACAGCTTTAACTTATCCTCAGACGTCTGTGCAATGAGTTATATTCTTTCAGACTTTTTAGAAGGCTGTTTATGCTCCTGAGAAAGGAAATACTGAGTTCCCTTCTCAGCCGTCTTATATAAGCCTTTAGAAGAGGGAGATTAATGTCCCACCATTGCCTTCCTGCTTCCTACAACTTGGATTAAACTGAAAAGAAGAGAGATTATGACCACCCTATGGGGTGACTATATTTTTTCACGGAGGAGGTTTCCATAGCAACCAGCTTTCATAACTCACTCAATTTTCTTCCCCTCCCTGCTCCCTCCCTTTTCAAACGGAGCTTAATCTCTGTTAGTTGGTTAAATAGACTCATTAACTAAACAAAGTATACTGTTTAATAACAACCTATTTCTCCTCATGGCAGTTTGACAGCCTGCTTCATAAAGAGGCTTCATTTCTTTCTCACCCCTCATGTAAAATTTAAAGTACTGTTGAACAGGAAACTCAGTTAAAAGCATAGATAAACTGGTTTTCTCACAAAAGTGTAGATATTAGGAATTGGTTTGAGCTGAGCCTACTATTTATAAAAGTCTTTATATTCAGTTTCTCATTAAATGGAAAACAAAATGAGGTTTAGATTATGTCTTTTTTTTTACAATAAATATGTAGTTTGATCCTGTCTCTGTTTATTTTTTTTAATTTTTAAAATATTTATTTGGCTGCACTGGTTCTTAGTTGCAGCACTCAGGAACTTTTAGTTGTGGCATGTGTGCTCTTAGTTGCGGCATCTGGGATCTAGTTCCCTGACGAGGGATCGAACCCAGGCCCCCTGCATTGAGAGCATGGAGTCTTAACCACTGGACCACTAGGGAAGTCCCTAGATTTTGTCTTTTTTTTTTTTTTTTTGCTGTACGCGGGCCTCTCACTGTTGTGGCCTCTCCTGTTGCGGAGCACAGTCTCCGGACGCGCAGGCTCAGCGGCCATGGCTCACAGGCCCAGCCGCTCTGCAGCATGTGGGATCCTCCCGGACCGGGGCACGAACCCGTGTCCCCTGCATCGGCAAGCGGATTCTCAACCACTGCGCCACCAGGGAAGCCCGATTTTGTCATTTTTATGGTTCATTATGATTCTGGGGTTCACAATTTCATCGAAAGATTAAAAGTAAACAAGATATTAACACACAGAGAGCGCTCCAATGTTCAGGGATCATGGATGCTGAGAGATATTTATATTGGTTTATGATTTGGTCTTGACAGTAGCACTGACCCATAATCTATGCACCGAGGACTGGTCGGTTCTCCCTGATGTCCATTTGGACCTGTCAGCTTCACTCAAACATTGCCATGACCATATGTCACATGACTACAGATGACGAGAGTCACGGAGAACTGGCCGAAAAATTGATGAGCTCCCATGTGTTGAGCACTTACCGTGCCAGCCACTGTTCCACGCACTGTTTGTGCCCTGACTCCTTTAATATTTCAGTGCTGATTGCTGAAGGCAACTCAAGTCGCAGCTCCCGCCCATAAGAGGTCCCCCCACACGTGTATGGCTGAAAACCTCATTCCTGAAACAACACAGAGGGTGTCAGGAAACTTCCTTTTCCTTGCCCCCAGATTCTTGAAACCTGTCTTCAGAGTGATGCATGAAACTGACAAAGGGCCAGCGTGGGTAAGGGCCTTCCAGAAATTGGGCTGATGCATGAACTAGGTGTTGGAAGCAAAGAAGTTGAGCAGATGGGAAGGTGGTAAGCAACAGTGTGAATGGGCATCTGTGGATGGGGATGGAAAGGCTCTGGACAGAGAGGTTAAATATTTGGCATGGGGCTCAGTTTCTTTCTATTTTAATCTACAATATTAACTTCTGTGAGTAAACTGAAGAGGAGGAGAGGGAAGCCTTCCATAACCAAATCAACATTTACATCCTGTAAGTGTCAATTTTTAGATTGTCAGAAACTTTGAAGGAAAGTGATGCCCACTCCCCTTAGCTGTGGGGCCCTCCCACCCCTGGCTTTCCTGTCTAGCTCACTTTGGCCCCTAGACTGACACAGTTTGGTAGTGTCACCTTTGACTCCAGACAGAGTTGAGGCAGACCCGGCAGCTCCTATTTTGCTTGTTTTTTTTTTTTTTTTTTTTTTTAAGGTGAAGTGATTTAAACCAAATGGTTGAACTCTTTTCCTCCGTCATAGGGGCCATATTAGCAAAGCACCTGTTTGATTTCCCATGTTGGAACTTTTATTTCCCCTTCACAGCTATTTCTGTATTTTGATACAGCTGTTCATTTCAGCTGCAAAGCCAGCCCCTTCAGTGATCGGGTAGTAAAGTGTGGCCTGTTTCTTGCTGGTTAGAATAGAGGCTATTAGCACATAGTGATTTATGTAATATGTGATACTGATGCAAGACTAGTAAGGCTCAGAGTAGAGAGTTCAGAAAATAGACATTCCCCCCACCCAATTACAAACATATTTGTGTATAAGCATACACACACAGAGACACACACACGCACGCACACATGCACACACACACACAGTTTGGTATATGTTAAAGAAAATATTTCAGACCAGTGGGGAAGGTAGATTATTTAATAAATAGCGCTAGTAATTTAGGAAAAAATAGATCTCTGCCTTATTTCTTTATATAAATATAAAATCAATTCTAGTGGTCCCAAAGATATAATTATAAATAATGAAATAATAAAACACTAATATCATACTACTTTTTCAGTCTTTCTACACTTGACCTAAAACTCAGAAGCCATAAAGAATAATATTAATAACTTTGAGACTACATGAAAATAAAAATAAAACTTCTTTATGGCTAAAAACAGTTTTTTAAAAAAGGGAAACAGGAAAAAATATTTGCAAAACACCTAAGTGACCAAGCTTTAATTTTTGTATTCATTAGAGTGCAAAGCAACAGGAAAATACAAGCCATTTAAATAGGAAAATGGGCAAGGGACAGAAACAGCAGTTCCAGGAGGAGAAATTCATTCATTCTCTCGATACATATGAACTGAACATCGTCTGCTGGTGTAGGTGCTGGGAATTAGCAGTGCTCGTGGCAGATAATCATCCTGCCCTAAGGAGCTTACATTCTAGTGGGGCTAACAGAAAATAAACAGAACATAAATACATTAACAAGAAAATAGCTCACTGGTAAAGCATTATAGGGTAATATGACAGTGTATTAACCATGTGTTTTTGAAGTTTTGATACCTTGGGGCCTTGCTAACCCTGGAGGGACTGCCTTTCTCAGCATTAGCCAGTTCCTAGAGATAGTGCACAGCTTACCTGTGATGACACCTTCTGTATGTAGACCGGCCAACCCAAAGCCCACACCCTAACTGCCTCCTCTGTGGGGCTCTTACTCTCAGGAACAATACTCCTCTCACCCCTCATCCCCCAGGGCTAGACAAATTAAGACAGCCCCTACACCCTAGAAGTTGTTCAAACTAAAATTATCACTGAAATTATTCAAACTAGCCAATGCTAAACCCGCTTGCCCTACCTTGCCCATTCACTTCTGAAACTCCTATAATAATAGGTGATGTGTTTTCATCTTTATATATTTGTCTATAGTTATACAATTCCCATGTGTTATTTAATTTTGTTTTGTTTTGTTTTGTTTTGTTTTGTTTTTTGCGGTATGCGGGCCTCTCACTGTTGTGGCCTCTCCTGTTGCGGAGCACAGGCTCCGGACGCGCAGGCTCAACGGCCATGGTTCACAGGCCCAGCCGTTTCGCGGCATGTGGGATCCTCCCGGACCGGGGCACGAACCCGTGTCCCCTGCATCGGCAGGCGGACTCTCAACCACTGCGCCACCAGGGAAGCCCTATTTAATTTTTAAAAATATTTCAGAGAGTTTTCTTAAGTATTGGGATGGCTGAACTAAAGACGTGGCTCATATATTCCAGACTTTATTCTCCTCTCCATCCCCCCTTCCCCCCAAATTTATTTGCCCTCATTAAAATGCCAGAGAGCTAATGTCTTCTATTTGAAAAAGAGAGAAGTTTTGTAATGATTGTGTGTTATTCAGGACTCATTCAGTTAACAACCCAATTCACAGTGGATTAAGCACAAAGTATTGCTTCAACACTAAAAGTCAGTGGGGGTAAAACTTGCTTCTTGACACAGCTGGATTTCAGTCCAAATCTGTTTCCATCATTTAGTTCTGTGTCCTCTTGGGTTCTTTATTTTTTCGGTAGTTTTTCCAGCTGACAGCCCTGGACTCACCTCCTCATCCTGTGGAAGGAGCTCTCCTTTTTCCTCAAAAGTTCCAGCAGAAGGCAGGGCAGGAACACCCTTCAGGCGCCCTCTTGAATGCCCAAGCACTGGGGCAGAGCGCCCGCTGTGGTTTCCGTCAATATGGTGGCATCCCTGCTGGGACGAGGGTCCTGGCCTGAACTTGCCTGGCCTCTGCCAACCCTCTGTTCCCAGAGACTCAGACAAAACCCTTCCCCAGTCACTAAGATTCTATTTCCAACTGGGTGGGGTCCCTGACTTACCCAGCCTGGACCCCTTGAGGACTGACAACAGCCTGCATCCTGCCCCATCTCACTATCTCAGTCCCTTAGACACTGACATTTAGATGTTGGCTTCTGTATTAGTTCCTTGTTGCTGCTGTAACAAATTACCGTAAGTGGCTTAAAACAACACAGATGTATTATCTTACAGTTCCGGAGGTGAGAAGTCCAAAATGGGGGGTCACCGGGCTAAAATCAAGGCATCAGCTGGGCTGCATTCCTCCTGGAGGCTCTAGGGGAGAATCTGTTTCCCTGCCTTTTCCAGCTCCTAGGGGCCACCTGCCCTCCTTGGTTCCCAGCCTCTTCCTCCACCTTCAAAGCCATCAGTATAACATCTTCCACTCTCTACCATTTATAGCTCCTTCCTTGGCTCTTTTTTTTTTTTAAGAGAAATTTTATTATTATTATTTTTAATAAGTGTTCTTTTTTTACCGTGCCATGTAGCTTGTAGGATCTTAGTTCCCTGATTAGGGATTGAACCCAGACGCTCAACAGTGAAAGCATGGAGTCCTAACCACTGGACCACCAGGGAATCCCCTCTGGCTCTTTTAAGGATCCTTGTGATTACACTGGGCCCACCTGCATATTCCAGGCTTGTCTTCCCATCTCCAGATCCTTCATTTAACCACATCTGCAAAGTCCCTTTTGCCATGTAACTGGTCAGACTCATGGGCAGCAGGGATGAGGATGTGGACAGCTTTGGAGAGCCACTGTTCTGACTACCTCAACCTCCGTCCATCTTCAGGGCCTTCCTTCCTTTAGCTTCATCTCTGCCCATTCCCAGCTCCCTCCCCTCTCCTCCATGGTCCTGTGGCCACGGCATTATGACAGTGACAATGGCATTGTTAATTATTGTAAGTAAAAGGTGATGTTTCACATCAGATAGTGGGGTCCATGCTTTACTTACCATGGAATGCCTTGTAGTTCACGCAGAAGGGCTTCCAGACCACTCGATGGACGCCCTTCTTGTTAGTTATGGCTGTGTTTTGATTACCCCCAATTGAGGTACTGCGGTCCTGCCTGGCTCTAAAATTTCACGGTGTGCAATATAATCTGTGTAACAATGTAGTCAATTAAAAAAAATAAAGGAATATTTCATCTCTTTGGAAATTCTGCCATACTTTTGACTTATAAAAGAGACATGGAGCTTGAATATTTCCCAGATATTTTTCAGTCATTGTCCTGGGGGTAGAAAAGCTTGAAAATCACTGCTTTAAAATTATCTCAGGAGTCTGAATGCCTGAAGAAATGTCCATCCACTTAAGTTATATATTCATATTCATGTTCAGCAGTAATTGTCTTAATAGATGAAAATGTCATTCTCTACAAGCTGTCATTTACTGAGTCAATACTACTTGTAATTCTTGACGTTCTTCATTATATTTGGAAACATAAGAATCTTCTACTCAGTAGAACAAGTAGATCTAGTAATAAATTTCGAATTCTTGCTTTCATGGGAAAATGGGGCTTTCCAAGAAAGCAGCTCATGAAGCTCTGTCAATTGTATATAAATACACAGTTCGGGGTTAGAAATGGTTCCATCTTGGCAGTGTTAGTTAATATTCTAGGATATTTATCTGCCTGGATTTTTTTCAGAATGGATCAGAGTTCCCAGCTAAGCAGTTTGTTTGTGGTCACACTAATATTACTTTTCACTGAACTTAGAAAGGAAAAAAAATGATGCTGAACTCAACATAATTTGCAGTAAAAACAGGCTACCCTAGGGTAAATGTAAAGTACAACCCGAAGTAAGGGGTAAGGATAATACACCTATTCACACAGAATTTAGAGGAAATTATGGAATCAGATTTGGGTTAAATAGTCCTAAAATCTCTCAAAATGTTTTTACCTTTCATATGTCCTAGAACTGGAACTAGAATTTGGGATTCTCTAGGGACCAGGAAACGATTCTCTACTTTTTAACCTCCTGCTTGCTAATCTCTTGCTACTGGAAAGGCAGCAAAGATTAAGAATAGGAATGTGGGCTCAACTTCAGCAGTGTTGCTAAATTTTTTGAGAATGCAATGATACTTTTAAAAATCAAGGACAGGGCTTCCCTGGTGGCGCAGTGGTTGAGTCCGCCTGCCGATGCAGGGGACACGGGTTCGTGCCCTGGTCCAGGAAGGTCCCACATGCCGCGGAGCGGCTGGGCCTGTGAGCTATGGCCACTGAGCCTGCACTTCCGGAGCCTGTGCTCTGCAACGGGAGAGGCCACAACAGTGAGGGGCCCGCGTACCACAAAAAAAAAAAAAAAAATCAAGGACAAGGGAAAGACCAGACCCTCCACACAGGCACACTTTCTGCATTTCCACTGATGTTACTGAGCCTCTGGCTCTGGTCTGGGTTTTGGCCAGTCATCGTTTTGGCCAGGGTTTGGAGCAGAGGCAGCCATGTGGTGTGAAAGGTGGGTAGCTTTGCAGACAGTTCTGCAGGAAATGGCTCTGGTCGTTTCCAAACCCACTAAATCTCACAAAACCCATTTGGATTATTTGGCACGAGTTGCTGGTTTGATAGGAAAGTTTGGATGGCCTTGGAATGGCTGTTCTTTTCTCATGGTATAACTTTGTAAATAGTACTCTATTGTCAGACTTGATACAGTTTTCAAGTGTGCCTCAATTGCAGAAACAATAGATACTTCTGAAATGTATCCACTGGAATTCTTAGATGTATGAAGTCACTGTGAACACTGATTTAGTAATTCCTGAGCTCTTGCTCCTGGGGGAAAAGAGGCTTAGGTGCCTGTGAGCCTCTGGTCACATTTTCATGAACCCATCAATACGTAACCTTGGTTTCTGTGTGCTTCTGTTTAAAGAGACTTCATTTAATATGTAGTGTTGGTTCATTAACATTGAGCTCACAGCCAACAGCCCTACAACTCACGCTTGGACAAGCTTATCTAACACGTGTCTTTCCTTCATAAGGCACATCCCAGCCTTCTTGAGCTCAGAAACACTAGACAGCATTTCAGCACTATGCTTGGGCACCTTTTTCAACAGCAAAATCAGCAACAAAGATGTGAAAAGCGTGGCAGTAAAGCAACTGCAACAAAAGGATACTGGTTTACAGTCAGAGCTGAAACAAGAAGGCAGAGCTTTGCTCTGTTCAACCTTAGCTGGGAATGTGCAAGTTGGGACTTAAATTTTCTCCCTTCTGTTCATGTCCCCAAATGGCCACAGAAGTGCCGCAAGTATTGATTTTGGGGTCCCAAAGCCATTTTAGCAAGTAGGCAAATTCACAAATAAGAAATCCACAAATGATGAGGACTGACCGTACTTGTATTTTAATTTTCTTTACTAAATATGTAAAGCACAAAAATGAGGTATTTTTCCCCAAATAGTGGCCAAAATCCAGACCAAAGCCAGAGGCTCAGTAACTCAGTGGAGATTCAGGACGTGCACCTGTGTCAAGGGTCTTTCATTTGTCCTTGATTTTAAGAAACATCGTTGCACTCTCAAAATACTTGGAACACTGCTGAACTTGAACCCAAATTCCTTTTCTTAATATCTGTTGCTTTACATTTAGCAACAAAGGAGTGAGCCAGGAGGTTAAAAGAGAATCATTTTCTGGTTCTTGGACATATAAAAGGTAGAATCTTTTTGAGAGATTTTAGGACTATTTAACCCAAATCTGATTCCATCACTTCCTCTAAATTCTGGGCGAATCCTCGTATTTTTCCAACAGCTGCTTTGGGCTGTATTTTACATTGCCCCTAAGGTAGCTGTTTTTTGTTTTTTACTGTAAATTATATTTAATTCAGTATCATTCCTGCCGCCCCCCCCCCGGTATGATTGAAATATACTGCTGTTTAAAAGGTGACATTTTCATTTTTTTAAATTACCTATAGCTTATTCTTTAGTTTCCAATGAACCTTCACTTCCAGTGGCTCATTCCCTGGAATTATAATCTAAAGCAATCTGCAAAAACAAAATGGAACAAAACGAAACACTGCAAAGATTACAAAAATTTTAATTGGTTAATTAATTGCAATTAATTATCATCATTTCCGTGGTTTTAAGTACACCCCTAAACAGACTTCAGAATTCTTCCAATCAGCTGGGCCGGGTCTGAGGAGGAGAACAGAGGGCTAGATTGCCTCTTCTGTTCCAGGTCCATTTGTTCAAGGTAATGTGGTTTCTTAAAGTGACGTCTCTGTGATAAACATCTCAAAATGTTTCTTAAATATCCACCTTCCGATGAACTCCAGGTCATTTGCTAGTATTCACTGGAGGAGCCTGGTATAAATTTAGGCTGTTTTATTTTTCTCCAAACACATGGTGTAATACTCACCTGCTCCTAGAAAGGAAATCTAGAGTTCTTTCCTGCTAGAGCAGATACATCCCAGGACTTGAGGGCTTATGATAGAAACTTCTTTCTCATTCATGTGATATCCAGTTGGGAGCCTGGCTGGGGCCCAGGGTTTCTCCTTCAGCTGTCCCTCAGACTCCCAAGTAGGCAAAGATTCTGCCATTGCTGGAGTTGCTGTTTTATATGCAGAAATGGCAGAAGGCTCCAAGGGTCCCGCTGGCAGGGCTCAGGACAGCCTCTGTGGAAGCCACCAGGCCCACGGGCTGTGGGAGTCAAGTCCTGCAGTGCTCTGGTCTCCTGGTGACTCAAGTCACTGTGAGGAAAGGTGCCTCCATAGCACCCACCTGGAAATGGCACATATTTAACTGCTTTGTCAAACAGCTGTCTTCCCTCCATTGCCCACATACCTTGTAAGGTAACTGAGTTCCATAGTATATGTATAGCTGATTCACTTTGTTATACAGCAGAAACTAACACACCATTGTAAAGCAAATATACCCCCAATAAAGATGTTTTTTAAAAAGTGAAATGCTGTCAAAAAGTAAACTCTCATATTTATTCAAAGGTATAAATTCCATAGATGAATCATCCAAGGTTTGATACTTGATTCATTCTTCTTGGTGAGCCAAAAATAGACCAGTATTGTTCTCTGACTTATTTCCTGGCTGTTTTGAAGAGTGTGTGTGTGTGTGTGTGTGTGTGTGTGTGTGTGTGTGTGTGTGTGTGAGTGTGAGTGTGCGTGTAGATGTGTGTGGGATGAGGGATACAACTGCCCCTCCAATTAGTGATATTAATGAACTCTTATTGCCCAGGTATGCCCAGAGCTGTGCTCTATTCATCCTCCTTTTTAACCTTTTAAATATAATTTTAAGAAGCAGCTGCATTAGGGCAAGTTTTAAAAATAGAACATTATTTATATAAAGCCCCTTGCTGTTATCAGTAAATGCTATCAATGTAGCTGATTACAGTTAGCAGTCCCCCACCACTGCTGGAATAGAAACATGAGTTAATTATACCAATTATAGTATTATCTTAGTTTTCTGTGAAACACTGAGTGAAAATGGCTAGGGACAAATGAAAAATGTGGGTCCTCAGACCCTGTAACCTGCCCTTGAAGTTTTGAGTTGAGACCTTTGTCCACATAGCCAGACTTCCCAAAAGATGTCACATTTTTGAGAGTCTCTTATTTTCTTTACCTAAGGTGATAACTCAAAAAGAAGAGATATTTCCCCAGAAATGAGTCATCAAGAGTAGAAATTCAAGTGAAGTACATGTTCTGGATGATTGACAATTGACAAAATGACAGCTGGGAATACAATGGATTCTGTAAAACTTTGTGGGTAGGGGGCGGGGTAGGATGTGAAGTTTGTCAGATGATAAGCATTGTTTGTATAATTCCTTTAAATATTTGATGGCATTCATTTTAATATATCTCCCGTGGAAGGTCTACTTTTAGTGTATATTTATAACATGAGTTAAATATCACTTACTTTTCTTCTAGTTCTAGTAAATTATTCCCTTGCAGTGGTGGTGTTGGTAGTAATATTGGTTCTAGAAGTGTGAAATAAGACTTGGTGAAAACCGTTGGACATAATCAAAATTGAGAGGCACTGAGTATGCCGTCTCCTCTGTACCATCATTTGTGATCAGTGAGGATCAGGGATAAACTAGGGCTGCTGGCTTGTGCGCTGCTTAATTGGTGGTTTTTGACTATAGATTAGATTTCTTCATACTCAGGTCTGACCCACCATCTGATCTTGCATTCAGTTTGGTGGATTGTAACTGGCTTTACAAAAAGAAAACAACAGAATAGAAAATGATAGTTACCATATGTAGGTAAGAATAAGAAAATATTGTTTTATGCAACTTTTGTTTCATTTACATGAACATGCGTGTGTTTATAACATAGGCTGGTTTAGGAAGACCAGTCTGGTCTTTGGCTGTGACTATGGCTGGCCATTTCCATTTGACAACTACCTCTGTTCAAGGTAAACGAAACCAGGAATGAAGGTCTTCGTTGTAACAAGAACTTAGGCCAGAATTCAGTTGTTCATTTCTCTTGCCCAGGGTTGAGACATACTTTCTTTTAGTCTCATCCAAACATGGTGTATGGTCTGTGCTGCTCTAAGAATAGCAATTTCTCTCTTAGCTGGAGTGCCTCCAGGACGAGAATGCTTTTATTAATTGAACAGTCAGATTAACCAAAAGTAGTGTTAACTAGAAACTCCTGATTTCATCAGTAGTCGAACATCTTTATGAGATGCATTGTAATACTTCAGCATCCTTATTTAGCAGTAAGTTATAAGAAAATCATTTCATCTTTATCGATTTAGGAAATTACAGCATCGTCATTCTGAAATAAAGAACCACAGTGCAGCAATGTAGATATGGATATAGAAGATGGGAAACAGCTATTTTTCGTGCATTTTCTTATTTATTTTTGAATGCAAGCAAGTTTTGAGCACCTACTGTGCACTGTGTTTTGGGAACCCAAAGATGATGGCCTTGCCCCCTGGTCCAGAGGCAGAAACAGATGTGTAGATACACAACAGCCATTCAGGATGGTAAGTGCTAGAATAGAGAGAGGTGTTTATAAAATTATCTGGGATGTTAACAGAAGAAGGACTGACCATGTAGTTTGGGAAGACATTACCCATCACAAAATCTTGGAATTAAAATTTGACAGGCAAATAAGACTTCTCCAGCTGCAGAAAGAGAGAAGTTTTAGAGGGGTGGGTCGGGGACAGCCAGACTCCAGAACACAGCCTGGTATTTGTTTTCTTTAGTCAGCACTTGATGTGTTTTGAGTATCAATTGCTTCGTTCTCTTAAAAATTGAATTCAGAAAAAAAAAATTGTAGTTATTCAGAGTACCAGTTAGGGGAGATCTGGTTGAGTAAGGTTTCACTGTAGCTTTAGTATATAAGAAAGCAGGATTATAATAATGTGTTTTGTTTTAATTCTGTTAACAGGTTTTTGGGTGGTTTTTGTTAGTTTGGTTGTTTTGGTTAGGGTAGAATTGGATCTGTATAATTCTGATAATGAGTTCTCCCTTACAAATCCAATTTGGCATCTTTTTTTTAAGAATTGAAATATAGTTGATTTACAATATAGTGTTAGTTTCAGGTGTGATTCAGTTTTATACATATATATTTTTCACATTATTTTACATTATAGGTTATTACAAGATATTGAATATAGTTCCCTGTGCTATACAGTAAATCCTTGTTGCTTATCTATTTTACGTATAGTAGTTTGTATCTGTTCATTCCATACTCCTAATTTATCCCTCCCCTTCCCTCTTTGGTAACCGTAAGTTTGTTTACTATGTCTGTGAGTCTATTTCTGTTTTGTATATAGATTCATTCATATCATTTTTTAGATTCCACAAGTAAGTGATAGCATGTAATATTTGTCTTTCTCTGCCTGACTTACTTCACTTAGTATGTTATTCTTTAGGCCCATCCATGTTGCTGCAAATGGCACTATTTTATTCTTTTTTATGGCTGAGTAATATTCTGTTGTGTGTGTGTGTGTGTGTGTGTGTGTATACATATATATGATAGATTTTAAAAGATATATATATCACATCTTCATCAACCAATCATATGTTGATGAGCACTTGGGTTGTTTCCATGTCTTGGCTATTCTAAATAGTGCTGCTATGAACATTGAAGTGCATGTATATTTTCAAATTGGGGTTTTCATCTTTTTGGAATATATGCCCAGGAGTGGGATTGCAGGATCATATAGTAACTCTACTTTTAGTTTTTTAAGGAACCTTCATACTGTTTTCCATAGTGGCTGTATCAATTTACATTCCTACGAACAGTGTAGGAGGGTTCCCTTTTACCCACACCCTCTCCAGCATTTATTATGTGTAGACTTTTTGATGGTGGCCATTCTGACTGGTGTGAGGTGATACGTCATGGTTTTGATTTACATTTCTCTAAAAATTAGTGATGTTGAGCTTCTTTTCATGTGCCTGTTGGCCATCTGTATGTCTTCTTTGGAGAAATGTCTATTTAGATCTTCTGCCCATTTTTTTGATTGGGTTGTTTGTTTTTTGGTGTTGAGTTATATGAACTGTTTGTGTATTTTGGAAATTAAGCCCTTGTCGGTTGCATAATTTGCAAATATTTTCTCCCATTCCGTAGGTTGTCTTTTTGTTTTGTGGATGTTTCCCTTTGCTCT
This sequence comes from Mesoplodon densirostris, assembly GCF_025265405.1. NCBI lineage: Eukaryota > Metazoa > Chordata > Mammalia > Artiodactyla > Ziphiidae > Mesoplodon > Mesoplodon densirostris. The sequence continues at coordinate 165,270,976 of NC_082664.1, forward strand.
GCAGGATTAGGCATCTTGTATCCTCTGCCCAACAAGAATTTAAGGTGTTTACTGGGACTTCCCTGGTGGTCCAGCAGTTAAGATTCTGCACTCCCAGTGCAAGCGGCCCGGGTTCGATCCCTTGTCAGGTAACTAGATCCTGCGTGTCGCAACTAAGACCCGGCACAGCCAAATAAATAAATAAAATAGTTTCTAAAAAATAAATAAAGTGTTTATTAAAAAGGGGACGAGAGATGGGTCATGGGTAGCAGAGAAAATGGCAAAGCCTTCAGAGGAAGACAGGAAGTGTTTGCTGGCATCTTACACAGCAGACACGAGATGGATGGGGAAGAGATGGCCAGATGCGGGAATTCCAGAACACAGAGGACAAAGGTCAATACCGTTTATTCAAAATTATGGTTTCCTGCGTCTAACCTCTCATGGATTCCCCGTTCTTCGAGTCTAATGGGCACAGGTAAGTGTTCTAAGGAAGCAAGGCATTTCAGATAGCACAGGGGTTCTTGCAGACCTGCCTTCCAAGTCCAGATCTGGAGCTTCTTTGGGCCTGCTTCCTTAGCTGTAAAATCAGCCACGAAAAGGCTCTCTTCATGCCATTTCTTATGAGGATTCCTAAGGATTTATGTCTGCTTAGCAGGTAGTCTGAGGCATAGGAGATGCTCTGTAAACCGTTTTCCTCTTCCCGCATCTCTCACCCTATATATGATCCTATGTTAGTCTTTGACTAGGAATTACAAGGTGACATGGTCACTGCAATGGTTGGGCATGCATTGTAGTTAGTTTAGCCTGTTCTCTGTAAAATTCAGATTAGGTCTGTACAAGAGAGGCAATTTCAGTGTAGCACAAATAGTTAAGTCCTTCTAACTGTGGTTTTAATAACCCACCCAAAGTTCCACATCTGTGAAGTCTGCATGCTGCCACCTGTGATGCAAGCTGGCAGTGCTCCCCCAGTGTGAGCCTGGAGGTTCTTCAAGTCCCAGGGCTGTGTGGATGCGTTTACACGCTCTGTTGCTGTTGTTGATACTGACTTTGGGAGGTGCTGGTGGTAGGGAAGTGAGGCGTAGGACGAAGCAATTTAACTCAATCTGGCCGTCAGAAAAGCATAAGAAGGATGAGAGATACTCTGTATGTTTACTTCCCTTCTCTTCTGCCTGATTCCTGATCCCAGTTGGATGTCAACTTAGAATAATAAAACTATGATCAAGGCAGCATAAATGCAGTCAGCCTTGTGTTAAACTCTGTCATACACTTTTTTTTTTTTTTTTTTGGCGGTACGCGGGCCTCTCACTGTCGTGGCCTCTCCGGTTGCGGAGCACAGGCTCTGGACGCGCAGGCTCAGCGGCCATGGCTCACGGGCCCAGCCGCTCCGCGGCATGTGGGATCCTCCCCGACCGGGGCACGAACCCGTGTCCCCTGCATCGGCAGGCGGACTCTCAACCACTGCACCACCAGGGAAGCCCTGTCATACACTTTTGTACCGTGTTTCTCTAAAGTCTTTAGATCACCTCAGCAAAAGCGTTGGTGATCTTTTCCTTTGCCTCTCATTTAAACTATTTGCGTGTCTCTATTTTCTTCAGTGGCACCGATTTCCTCCATCATTTTACAACTATTAACTCCCAAGACAGTATAATAAAAATAGCCTTGCAGGCAGATAGGCTGTTCATTCCTTCTTATTTTTGTAATATTGTGAGTCTACATCTGATTTGACTAATCTGGGATATTATTGGGTATTGAATATGGACATCTTGTATGATGCACTGGAGCTTACTTTAAATGACCCCGATTATATGTTAGGGTCTGGAGGTCCTCAGGTCACCCAGTAAGAAGCTGAGCTGGAATCCACACTCCATACTCCAAAGTTAATTTCCCCCCATCCCTCTCCATTCCTGTGGGAGTTTCTCAGGCAGTGTTAAATCCCCACACACAAATATTTGATTTTTTGGACATATGTGAGACAACTACATTCTATATACAACTACACACAGATGCACATTCCTTCAGAAAACCCTGTGTTGTAAAACGGAAGTGAGTTGGGTCTTGATGTCCAGTTGAGATGCTGATTGTGGGGAAGGCTGGTGAACTCCCTGGGGAGAAGTCCTTGGTTCATGGCTCGCGGATTCTGTGAAATTCTTAGATAGAATTCCTCACCACAGCAGCCCCCCTTAAGTCGTGAAGCAAATTGAACACCCACAGGCAGATGGTGAGTGACAGCTTGTGTCCTGAAATTAGTTCAAAATATCACAGTCCAAAAAATCTACTTTTTACTAGCTGAGGCCCTTTGAGCAAGTTACAGGGCTTCTGGGCAGAGGTTGCCACTCTGTAAAATTGGTGAGGGCCTGCCCAGCCTTACTCAACTGTTGTGAGAATGAAAAGACGTAACAGAAGGACAAGTGCCTCGCAGTGTAGAATCGAACATCTGGGCCCTCAAGCGAGCAAATACTGATGGTCTCCTGCGTACGAGGCAGAATAAAACGACAGGTAAGGTCAGGTAGGAGTGGAAGCAGCAGAGACAGGTGCTTTGGGGCCTGAGATGTAATTCACTGACAGAGGTGTCTTAACTCGAGGGTTCTGCGGGGTGATGCTTAACTCACGGGTACCCCGCAGGTTTGAACTGAACGGCGATCCAAATCCAGGTCTGCATGTCCTTAAAAGAGATTTGAAAACCAGAAGGAAGGAGCCTGAGAGGCCTGAAGCCCAGAGGGTTCACGGGACACTGCTGAGATGGCTTCTGGAAGCGTGCCTGACCTTAGATGTGAACCTGTGGGCGAGGAGGTAAGGAGGAGGTACCACCTCTTAGCAGCGTCCCAGTTGGCGGCAAGGCCAGGAGAGGGACCCTGACTCTCTGGAGCTTGAGTTGTAGTGGGGGGAGGGCTCTTTGGGGCGGGTAGCCACCCAGCCCCGCCTCCCACCTCAGACCTTTCTCCCGGGTGAGTCACCCTGTCTGGGGGCGGTTGAGAACCTGATGGTGAGGCCCAGGGAAAGCCTCCACAGTGACATAAATGGAAAGTTTAAAAAAAAAAAAGACATGGAGGGTTTGTAAAGATGGACTACATTGTGGCTGAGAAAATTCTTGGCTGAGAAAGTGTGGGGAGAGTGCTAAGGCCATTGTTGGAGGGTTTTTTTCTGGTTTGTTTTTTCTTAGTAAAGGGAGATGAGGGCTCAGAAGGGACCAGCTCTCCCCACCCCTGGGCCATTGTGGAAACGACCAGACAAACTAAAAAGAAGACTTTGCAATGCAGTTAAGAGTCAGTGGAGGGAAAGTGAAAATATGAGGCATAGAAAGAATTGACTGCATTCTTAAATCTTATGGGGATAAAAATATCTAGCACGGAGGCCTCGAGCCCAAAGCTCAGAGTCTGCTAACTCAGAAACAGCAAGCGTCTTCTTCAGTGGCTGTAGAATTGAGTGATCCCGTTTCCTCCCTGTAGCAGCGTCCATGAAAATACCTATTTACCCAATACCTTGGGGGAGGGCACTAGACGAATTTGTGATCAGCTTGAAAATATTTCTGTTGAGTTTTGCCACTTTGTTTAGTTGAATTTAATTTTTAATTTTTTAGTAGCTTGTAGGCTTTAGGCATAGCCAGCAGTTGGGACATTTTGAAGGAAAGGTTACTTTTGATAGGAAGCCAGTAGAAAAGGAATATAAGAAAGTGGACTAGATGCCCAGAATTTCTTGTTATAAGAACAGTTGACCATATTTACATTAAAAAATTTTTTAATTGAAATTTAGTTGATTTACAATGTTGTGTCATATTTACATTTTGGGGAATTTGTTTTTGTTTTTAAGCTTGTCATACTTACACAGAGACCACTCAGGGCACCTCCAAAAAATAAAACAAAAGCACTGAGAGTCTGTCGAGAAGAATTAAGGGAAGCTCCTCTGACTGACTCAGGCATAAGATAAGAGCTGGCTGACACCGTGGTCTTTTCTGAGTCTGCTCATTAATTAATCATTTTGGGTACACAGATGATTTCTCCTCATTACCCAGTGGGAAAAAGAATGCTATCTGATGGGTACTGCTCCCACAGTGGCTGGGATTGTCATTATTTTCTGGCTCTGTTCACGTGATCATTTGTGAAGCTAGCCAAACGGTCTTAGTAACTTCTTGCATTTGTTTCCCCGTCCGTGAAACTATGAGCCCCTATTTCAGGGACATCAGTGGTTTTGGTTGTCTTTTTGAGGTATCATTCCAAATGCAAACACAGATACCTATATTATTTGGTTTAGTAAAACTTGGCACACCCAAAGTAATGCATTTTGAAAATTGCAAATGAAAATGTCAAAGGCAATGTCTGTTAAATTTTGAATTTGCATCAGCAGTACTTTGCATTTGTAGAGTCCTTTCATTTTCCCAATTAGTTTACCCTTCTTTTATCCTGTAGCCTGTTGACAGCCTGCCCCTCCCCTGACTTTCCACCTCCTCTCTGGGAGAAAGACTAGGAAGTACCATTCTCATTTTAAAATGTTGAATATGAGGCCCAGAAGAGATGTACACTATTCAGGGCCTAGAACTTTTGAGGTATTTAGCAAAGAAGACAAATTCCAATCCCCATCTCTTGGTTCTTAATCAAGGACTTAAGCCATTAAACCAGGCCTAGGGAACCTACTGTCTGTAGGGTTTGGGTTCACTTTCATTTTATCTATGGGTCAAGGGCAAAGGGGTATCTGCTCATCTGATTTTGTATCTTCTTGGGAAAATCCAACAAAGCTTTAAAGAGTATTTCAGATTGTATTACAAAACAACCTCCTCTCTCCCCCTCCCCCCTCTTCCTACTTTGGTTCATTCATTCCTTATTTTCATCTTGCTTCCCCAACTGTTTGTTAAGTACCTCTGCCAACCACCATGAGAGGTGCTGAGGATTAAAAAACGAGAGCATGGGCCTCCCTGGTGGCGCAAGTGGTTGAGAGTCCGCCTGCCGATGCAGGGGATACGGGTTCGTGCCCCGGTCTGGGAGGATCCCATATGCCGCGGAGCGGCTGGGCCCGTGAGCCATGGCCGCTGAGCCTGCGCGTCCGGAGCCTGCGCGTCTGGAGCCTGTGCTCCGCAACGGGGGAGGCCACAACAGTGAGAGGCCCGCATACCGCAAAAAAAAAAAAAAAAAAAAAACGAGAGCATGATTGCATCATTATCCTTATAATCTGAAAGGGGGGGGAATAGAAACACATTAGTGCAATGACATTCTGTCTTCTGGAATTAGAATATGTGCATCCTCTAAAAGATAAATCCTTTAAGGTGCTAACTCATCACAGAGGCTTACAAATAATTGAAATGCCTTAGTCCAATTTCTTTGCTGCCTTACATTACCAGTCACTGTATATCCAATTTTAGACATGGGCTCAATTGGGATCCTACGTAATTAATTAGTTGATTTGGTCAGTTAGAAAGGGATGGGGGCAGAAGCAAAGGTATAATCCTAATCTCAGGGTTTCTGGCAGAGGTGGCAAGATACCCATTTTTTGCAGTGGAAAGTGACATAGGAGTTGGTGTCTGGTGGTTGGTCCAAAGACTTGTGAGCTTCTCTGAGCGTAAGCCCTGAGAAGACTCCAGTGTTGCATAGGAAGGTGATCTGCTTACAGGACCAGACAGAGCCATCAGTCATTTTTCATTCAGCTAGTGTTTATCTTTAAAAAAGGGGGCTCTTTGGACTTCCCTGGTGGTGCAGTGGTTAAGAATCCTCCTGCCAATGCAGGGGACCCGGATTCGAACCCTGGTCCGGGAAGATCCCACATGCCATGGAGCAACTAAGCCTGTGCGCCACAACTACTGAGCTTGCACTCCAGAGCCTGCGAGCCACAACTACTGAGCCTGCGAGCCACAACTACTGAGCCTGCGAGCCACAACTACTGAAGCCCGTGCACCTAGAGCCCATGCTCCACAAGAGAAGCCACCGCAATGAGAAGCCCGCACACCACAACGAAGAGTAGCCCCCGCTCACCGCAACTAGAGAAAGCCCACATGCAGCAACCAAGACCCAATGCAGCCAAAAATAAATAAAATAAATAAATTTATAAAGAGAAAAGGGGGGGCTCCTCAATGTCACATAGTTACTATTAACTGGGAAAACACAGCTGTAGAGGTAGATGTGGGAATACTGACTCCTGGGTTACTAGCATAGATTTTTTTAATCGGTCTCTCCATAGCTCTTTACAGCAGCTGACGTGGCTTTCTAAACAGTAGTTTTTCAAATTTGTCCCCCAGAGCCCTAAGATACGCCAGGAGCCTGGGGCCTAGCAAGGAGCCCAGTGGGTGGGCACCAGTCCTGCATCCCTGCTTCCGCAGAATATGTTCATCTTTTTGTGATTTCTGCCACCACCAGCACTTTTGCCTCTGTGCCATCTGTCACTTGTGGTTACGTTCTCATCAGAGGATGGTATGAAATACTGGTTATGTCCCTTATAATGATAATGCAGAAACAGAAGTCAGTAATTGCTGGGTGCAACATCCTCCTGCCAGCACGGCCATAACCTATAAGCAGTGGAAGGAGATGAGCAGTGATCTCCTTGTGGGGATGAAAACACCTTAGAAATTGAGAAGGTCCAAGTTCTTGCTTTGTTTTATTTTGTATAAGCCCCTCATGGATTGCATGTATCCCGTTTGGAGAGGGATGGTGATCTATTCACACAAAATGAAGAGCCTGAAAGTTCCAACGTCATGGTTCTCTCTTTTAAAAGAAAGAAAGAAGAAAAGTATACATGATATACTGAAATAATGAAGGGGTTTGAAATTCTTTTATCGTTTTCATCTTCTGTTAATTCTAAGATTAGCCTGTGTGGCAGAAGCTGCCTAGCTGTTGATCAAACCCATTTCCTTTCCCTCCTGGGCGCAGGGCTCGATTGAATTCCTAGTTCATCCTGCAGTTGGATTCAGCCCAATGGAATGTGGGCAGAAGTGATATGTGCTCTTACAGGCCTGGCCCATCAGAACCTCCCATGCAAAACTCTTTGTGCTGTTTCTCCTGTCGCTAGATGGAAGGAGATGCACACCCTTCCTCTTGGAGAAGGTGGAATGACCAGGAGGAAGGATCTGGGGTCCGGGAGTCACTCCTAGGAGGAGAGCAGTGATCGTGAACTTGTGTGCACAAGAAATGAATGTCTACTTGCCTTATAGCTGTTGTGCAATTTAAGGCTTTGTTTGTCCCAGTAGAGCTAGACATCATAATTTCATTAGGTAATTTCATTCCTCCGAATTAGAGAATGGGATCTACAAGAAGCACTTGAAAATTCCAAGAACAAGAGAAATTCTGAACTAAGGGGCTGGAAACTCCCCTTAGTGGATGATGATGTACGTGTAGGAAAAACACGATGATCAGCTACTGAGAAGGTTGAATAAGGCCTACCTCCCCCCATCACCCACCTTCAAGCAAGAAGTCACTGATGTTAGTGTGGGTGCTGCTTTAGGCTTTCCATTAAGAGGATCGAAGACACAACACAGCAAAGGGAGGCGGGACAGTGTGATGATTCAGAGAACCAGCTCTCGAGTCAGACTGCATGTGTTTGTACCCTGACTCTGCAGCTCACTGTGTGACCTTGACCAAATCACTTACCTTGTCTGTGCCTCAGTTTCTTCTCTTTAATATGTAATAACAATATATTTAGCTCACAGATTGTTGTGAGCATTAAATGAGATACTATGTAAGTGCTTAACACAGTATCTGTCACATAATTTTTCAAAGATATATTATCTATTGTCATGTTTCCCCACTTAGAACCCAAGTTACACCTCTACAAACAGGTACAGTAGGTGGGTGCAGATGGGATGACATTGGTTTATAAATAACAGTGTTATGCCTCCTCCACCAGAATATTTTGGACAATCTATTGACAGTTTTCTGTAGTTGGGCTGTACCCCGCCATTCATTTCATTCATTTTTTTAAGACTGTACTTTATTTTATTTTATTTTTTTTAACATCTTTATTGGAGTATAATTGCTTTACAATGGTGTGTTAGTTTCTGCTTTATAACAAAGTGAATCAGTTATAGATATACATATGTTCCCATATCTCTTCCCTCTTGCATCTCCCTCCCTATCCCACCCCTCTAGGTGGTCACAAAGCACCGAGCTGATCTCCCTGTGCTATGTGGCTGCTTCCCACCAGCTATCTATCTTACGTTGGTAGTGTATATATGTCCATGCCACTCTCTCACTTTGTCACAGCTTACCCTTCCCCCTCCCCATATCCTCAAGTCCATTCTCTAGTAGGTCTGCGTCTTTATTCCCGTCTTGCCCCTAGGTTCTTCATGACCTTTTTTTTTTTCTTAGATTCCATGTATATGTGTTAGCATACGGTATTTGTTTTTCTCTTTCTGACTTACTTCACTCTGTATGACAGGCTCTAGGTCCATCCACCTCATTACAAATAACTCAATTTCGTTACTTTTTATGGCTGAGTAATATTCCATTGTATATATGTGCCACATCTTCTTTATCCATTCATCTGCTCATGGACACTTAGGTTGCTTCCATGTCCTGGCTATTGTAAATAGAGCTGCAGTGAACATTGTGGTACATGACTCCTTTTGAATTATGGTTTTCTCAGGGTATATGCCCAGTAGTGGGATTGCTGGGTCATATAGCAGTTCTATTTTTAGTTTTTTAAGGAACCTCCATCCTGTTCTCCATAGTGGCTGTATCCATTTACATTCCCACCAACAGTGCAAGAGGGTTCCCTTTTCTCCACACCTTCTCCAGCATTTATTGTTTGTAGATTTTTTGATGATGGCCATTCTGACCACTGTGAGATGATATCTCATTGTAGTTTTGATTTGCATTTCTCTGATGATTAATGATGTTGAGCATTCTTTCATGTGTTTGTTGGCAATCTGTATATCTTCTTTGGAGAAATGTCTATTTAGGTCTTCTGCCCATTTTTGGATTGGGTTTTTTTTTGTGTGTGTGTGTGGTACACGGGCCTTTCACTGTTGTGGCCTCTCCCGTTGCGGAGCACAGGTTCCAGAAGCGCAGCCTCAGTGGCCGTGGCTCACGGGCCCAGCCGCTCCGCGGCATGTGGGATCTTCCCAGACCGGGGCACGAACCCATGTCCCCTGCATCGGCAGGCGGACTCTCAACCACTGCGCCACCAGGGGAGCCCTGTTTGTTTTTTTGATGTTGAGCTGCATGAGCTGCTTGTAAATTTTGGAGATTAATACTTTGTCAGTTGCTTCATTTGCGAATATTTTCTCCCATTCTGAGGGTTGTCTTTTGGTCTTGCTTATGGTTTCCTTTGCTGTGCAAAAGCTTTTAAATTTCATTAGGTCCCATTTGTTTATTTTTGTTTTTATTTCCATTTCTCTAGGAGGTGGGACAAAAAGGATCTTGCTGTGATTTACATCATAGAGTGTTCTGCCTATGTTTTCCTCTAAGAGTTTGATAGTGTCCGGTCTTACATTTAGGTCTCTAATCCATTTTGAGTTTATTTTTGTGTATGGTGTTAGGGAGTGTTCTAACTTCATTCTTTTACATGTAGCTGTCCAGTTTTCCCAGCACCACTTAATGAAGAGGCTGTCTTTTCTCCACTGTATATCATTCGTGTTTATTGAGCGCCTATTATGGACTAGGACCTACACTCGCTGTGGATGAAAAATAAAGAGCCTGCAGATTAGTGGAGACAGACAACAAAGCAGTACTTCTGATGCAGTGTGACAGCTTTTGGTTTTTACATGAAAGTTGTTAGCATTCTGGATGATGACTAGGAAGACCAGGGACACAGGCTTTTTTTTAGGACTCAGGTCCTGCAAGTTGTGGACTGGAGGCTGGACTCGTGTGTGGCCACCATGCTCGGACGAACCCACCTACAGCTGCCTGAAACACTGTCCAACCTCAGCCAGTGAAAACACAGTACTTTGGGAGTCAGGACCCAGGCAGAGGGAGATTTTGTGAAGAATGATGCTAAATTCCACTAAAGCAAATACTGACAGTCATACAACACACCGCTAGTACAACAGAGAAACCCGAGGAGAACAGAGCCCTCTCAGGGATGTGTTCCCCTCAAGGGTACACCAAGGCAGCCGTCAGCACACCCAGCACACAAAAAGTTACACAAATCCCTGTTGTGTTTGATTGACGTTTTATCCATCATAGTTGGAATTTCCATCAATTTGTTGAGACCGGAAGATGGATTTGTGTTTGGTAGACCATGCTTTTGTATGTATTGCTTGTCTGATTCATCCTGAAATCAAAATCCATCTCCCACATAAACCTGTTGGCTAGAACTCCTGATCATGAAAACCTGTTCTCTTTTTTATTCTCTGCCTCTTTGTATTCATTTCAGTTTTATAAAATCTAATGGCCCTGTGATTCCAGGAACAGTTGGTTTCTGGCTAAAAGCAAAATAGAAAACTACCCGTTTTAGTTACATAAGGTGACGTGGAAAGTACTTGCTTCTGAGGAAACTGGATGGATCTATTTCTAGCAGGGCAGCCGGAGCGCCCTGGAGCAGAAGCACCACCTGCAGGGCTGAGGGAGAAACACACACAGCGAGAAGCATCCAAACCTTGCTTTGCAGGAAAGATGGGAAAAGTAAAAGGGAGGTAGTCCCACAGGATAATTAGCAAAGAACTCATCAGGATCGCTTGTGGATAAATATGCATGAGAATGCATCCTTGCAAGAGTTCGACAAATTCCCTCCATTCCTACCTTTTGGAGTGCTCAGAACTCCAAAAGTTTATATTTTTATTTACTTTATTTTTTTCATTTTTAGAGTGTGGAGACCCTAAAATTGTCCCCCAGAGCACTTGCTGCTGAATGCTGCTGCTGACTGATCTTCTAATAAAAAGCAATGCAGCACAAACATTCTTTGTCTTGATAAGACAAAGTGAATGCCCCTGCAAACTCTGTCCGTAGGAGGCAGGGAAAGACATCCTGGCCTTGACCCACAATTGTCACACCATTGGATGTCTGTCCTCTCCAGCAGATCTAAGTATCTGGCCCACCTGCACCCACCCATCTGTTCCTGCAGAAACAACAGTGCTAGTCTATAATTAAGAGAACTTTGACAATGAAGATTAGCAAACATTAGTTTTTCCATATGCCATGGAAAGTGAGTTGGTCCAGAAAAAAGTGCTGCCAGAATTCTTCTGTTTATACTTCCCAAGAGTATCTCTGGAAGTATAAATAAGATGTCGCCAAGATGGTGACATAGGTCATTTCACTCCCTTCACGAGAACAGCTAACATCTATTCAAGAACAGGACACTACTGAGAGAATCATAGAACCCAGGGGTGAGGCTGAAGCACCCCCTGCATCACAGAGACCAAGACAGACTGCACTGGAAGGGTAAGAGGAGAAGCTACATGCTGACCACATGCCCCTCCCCATGCCAGAGAGGTCTGACCTGAGCCTCTGGTTCCTCCAGTAAGAAAAGAGAACCCGGGGAGACATCTAGTCTCCCCCAGCATGGTGGGTCACTTTGTGGGAGCCCCTATTCTGATCTCACACAATGGGGATCACAGGGGAATCTGTGGGGCTCAACCCCTGGGAATCTGACTGTGACAGAGAAACAGGGAGGGGTTTGCAACACCAGGCACTTGAATCTTGGAAACGGAGTTCCTACCTGCAGAGCCCAAGTAGTAGTCCAAACCAGCAGATTTGTTCACCTGCAGAACCAAGTCGGGGCACACTCAGACCAGGAAAATTGGATGGTAAAGATCTGCCTGATTGGGATCCTCAAATGAGGAGTTTTGCTGGCCCCGGAGCCCGGTTTGCCCATGTCCAGGCAAAGTGTGGAGTCACAGCCCCACTGCTGTGGAGGGTGCCTTCCAGCCCCATCTGATTAAAAAAACATGCTGGTGACAACTTCGGGAAGCTGTGTGGCTCAGCGACATTCAAGCTAAGAGGTAGGCAGGCAGACTGATGGCTCCCAGAGCAAAGCCACTACCAGGCCTCCGTCCACTTCAAGTTAATTTTTGTGAGTAGCATAAGATATGGATCCAGTTTCTTTCTTTTACATATGGATATCCACTAATCCCAGCACCATTTATTGAAGAGACTGCCTTTTCTCCATTGAATGTTCTTGGTGTCCTTGTAAAATATTAGTTTTCCTAATGCGATTGCTTTGCAGAGATTGAACCATCCTTTCATCCCAGAGATAAATCCCTCTTGATCATGGTGAATGATCCTTTTAGTGTGCTGTTGAATTTGGTTTGCTAGTGTTTTATTGAGAATTTTTGCATCTATATTTATCAGGGATATGGGCCTTTAGTTTTCTTTCCTAGTATCTGGTTTTGGTATCAGGATAATGCTGGCCATGTAAAATGAGCTTGGGAGTATTCCCTTCTCTTTCATTTTTGGGAATAATTTGAGAAGAATTGGTGTTACTTCTTCTTCAGATGTTTGGTAAAATTCACCAGAGAAGCCATCTGGTCCGGGGTTTTTCTTCATTGGGAGATTTTTGATTACTGATGCAACCTCCTCACTAGTAATTGGTCTATTCAGATTCTCTATTTTCTTCCTGATTCAGTCTTGATAAGCTGTATGTTTCCAAGAATTTTTCCATTTCCTCTTTATTTCCTATTTTTTTATATCTCTATGAGAAAATGGATGTTAGCTAAACCTATTGTGGTAATCATTTCACAGTATCTGTAAGTCAAACCATCATGCTGTACGCCTTAAACTTACACAGTGATGTATGCCAATTATTTCTCAATTAAACTGGGGGGAAATGTATACTTCCCTTAAAGGTGACACATCTTTCTTGGACAGACCTGATTTGAAATATTTTGTGTACCATGCTATCTGATCATGTTTCTCATATACTCGGCCACACATCAGCTGCTGTTCCTTTAGCTTCATTTACATTTACTTTCTAGGGGCACAGTAGGGTTTATTCACTGATTTATGCATCTTGTCAGTACCTATCTTTTGGGCGTCTGCTATTGTGCCATGAACAGGGGACACAGCAGATGTAAGAAGATACTTTTAAGAATGTCACCAAGAAGTTCAACAGCCAGAGTTTAGTTGCATCTTGAGGAACATCCCTCTCTTCTTCACCTGGGGATCCTCAGAGCCAATAGGAACAGACGTTTGTTGAAGCATCACAGTGTAGCAGTAATTGTGACAGATTCAAGGATGTTAAGATGCAGCCCTTGTTTCTAGAGTATTTAGAGTTAAGTGGAAGACAGGGGACAGGGGACAGGGTAGGCATGCACATAAATATCATTCATAGCCAGCCTCAAGAAGTGCCACGGAGAGAGATCCAATGCACGTGCATGCGAGCACACAGACACACAGACACACACACACACACACACACACACACCACACACACCCTTTACTGATGAGAAAACTAAAGCAGAAAGAGGAAGGGCATGGAGCTTAGCAGCAGCAGGCTACATTGTCAAGCTGACATTTTGAAGAGCTTCAGAGATCACTCTCTGTGAAAAGAGCAAAGCATAATCACATGACAAAATACATTTCTGTATGGAAAAGATCCTTTTGAAACTCCTGGAGGCACTGAACCTATTTCAGATCTCCTTAGGGCTTCCGTTAAGTGGGTACCTCCTTTAAGAAATTAAATGGTAGGAGACTTGTGGAAGACACCTTAGGTTTATTGTGGGTCTTGTTCTGGCTTTGGGGTTTCCATGAATTAATTGTCTTTTACCCAGAGGTTGGTTGAAGTGTAGCAGCATTAGGTTAACTTTGTTCTCAGGAATTCCAGGGGTGCTCATTGCTAACTGGCTTTTCACAGCAATGACATTTAAGGCCTGGATGTTCTGTGTTGGTACAGCGGATACACATGCATCTTGTTGGTTTAAAAAAAAAAAAAAAAAAACAACCAGGGAAGGAATGTAGACTTTGATCAACATTTGTAGGAATCAGAGAGAATGGAAGAGAGGATGGTTGGACCACCCCCGCGCTTGACCTTCATGCTGCTGCAGATGCTCGTTAGGCTTGAGGAAGATCTGGGGAAGGTCAGCCACACACATAGGTGACCCTCAAGGAGTGGCATTTACCTGGATGAATCAGTGCCTTGCAATCCAACATCTAGACCTCCCCTGATTTCTCAACGCAGCAAGAGTAGGTCTTTCGGTCAGAACATCATCCCATTAATCAACAGGGAGAAAGCCAATTTTATTAATTTATAATGAAATGTGTAATTATCCAGTGAGCTCATGTTTGCTAAGCATCCTAGTCTTTCCCTTTAGTCAAAAATACCTGAAAAGGCAGACTCTAATCAGGAGATTGCTTGGAATCAGAGCAGGAGGCGGGAATGGGCTTATTGTAATGGTTGCTACCATCAAGCTGTGATGGATAGTCTGAACTCTTCACCTCCACTGCAGGTACATACCTGCCTCAGTCCATGGTCATGGTCAGTGGGCCAGGACTCTGTGTCCCCCTGACAGTGCTGGGAGGCACTGCTCGCTCGCTCTTCTTTACATTTCCCGTGCTGATTGACTCCACACTCACCCTCACAGGTGTGTTTCTTCTTTAGAGTATTAATACAAACAAACCTCTATCTTCTTACATACTGTATTCCCCAAAACATGGTACTTATTTGCAAAACTTGATCCATACACGCACATATTTCTATTCCAGGGAGATGTAAAAATACATTAATATTTATATAAATAGGTATATAAAAATATACAAAATCCCTCATTACACCTAATCTTTTAGTCACAGTTTCTGATGCTATATTACTAGCATTCCATATAGTTCTTTGACTTTTGTTGTTTCCTTTCATAACTAAACCCAAACAGTGGACAAGCTAGAGTTCAGTAAGCAGCCAATTGGCCACTTTGGCTCCATTTAATGGGTGCCATCTTCGTCTCATCTCACCTGCCTTACTATTGTGAGAACTTCATTTTTATCACTAGTTGCTTCAGGTGCATTTTTTATCATTTAACATCTATTTTTGTGAATAATAATAGGAAAGTGCCAAAGATACTCCAGCAACGAAGCACCATTCTACAGTAGACAAACATAGTGATTCAACTCAAACTTGACTTTGGCTAGACGTCATGGCCGAAATTCAAAGCTGAAATTAATTGTGTGAGCATCTAACTTTCACATGCAAAAGGCCATGTCACCGTATGTTATATGAGAGTATAATGTATTTCTAAAAGTTAAATGTAGGAATGTTAGGGTTGTTCATACCCTCTATCAGATTATACTTGGATTTTGTGGGGGAGGGAGAGCGGAAGGCATTTTGCTTATTTTAGTAAATTCAATAAATAGTGAATGCCTGCTATGTATCAGGCAACGTGCTAGGCATCTATTTTCAAGTTCTAAATAGTGGTAGAACGAGGGGAACACCCCTCTCTCGCGCCCTTACATATGCTTACAAATCATCGTTTTGAAGTCATTTAAAAATCTCTTTAGACCAGGGGAGCATGTTTTGAAAACATTTTACAATTAAGGTATTTAATCAGAGAGGAGAGGAGAATAAGTATATTTGACACAGAAATAAAAACATGCATTCCATTCTGCTATAATACTGTCGTATGTATTTCTAAGACTCCCCGTGCGAGGCAAAAATCACACAATGAAAACCACAGAGCTTATGGGAGAAGTGGCGTGATGCATGCAACACTCCAGAAGTTCATCAGTGATATGTTATACAGAAAAGGTGGGAACCTAATAGAGACAGCACACTTTTATGCATGTTAAATGGTTAAGAATAGTTACCCTAAAAATGACCTGAAATGTGCTTGTGGAAGTGGGTGTAAGAAGGGTTGGAGCTTGTGAGTTACTGAGAGGTGGTAGGAGAAGGATGACCTGTAATCAGATGGAAAGCTGTAACCGTGACATGGATGAGAAGGACTCATCACACAGGGAAATCCAGGGTAGCTGGTAGATGCTTGAAGGGTGTGCATGTGTGCATTTTGCATATCCCTACCCAGCTCAGTTCCTCGTTCACTGAGTGCAGAGTTCCTCACGCTTTTCACTACTGACATTTGGTACTGGATAATTCTGTGTTGTGGTGGGAGAGCTGTCTTGCTCGTTGTAGGATGATCATCAGCATCCTTAACCTCTACGTGCTAGATGCCAGTAGCAACCCCCGCCCAAGTCACGGCAGAGACGTCTTTGGACATTGCCATATGGCCTCTGGGGGGCAAAATTGCCCTGATTTAGAACTGACTGAGTGTTTCTCACAGGCAAAATTGCATATATGCAAATGGAAAATTTTGTGATATATCAGTCATGTTGGAACAAGTTCATATTTTCAAAGCAAGTGTTATAGCAAAAATGGCTGTGTTTCATTACATTTAAAATAATGAATTTCTGATTTAAATGTGAAGGAATCATTTGAATTTTAAAAACTGAACTGTTTCGTGCTGAATACAACACAAAGGTGAATATGAATTAAAAATAAAAACAGGATACAATTTAATATCCATAGAAAATAAAGACATATGACAATGACAATTGGAGTTAAAGCTGATTTAAAGAAAACAATTCAATAAAATGTGGAACGTACATTTAATGTAATTAAAGTATTTTAAATTAGCAAGCATATAATTTACATATCTAATTATGAACCTCAGAAAGTGTTCAATTTATCCAAGACAACCACAATAATAAACAAAGATGTTAAGCAATGAAAAAAAAGAATGCTATTAATTTAGAAATAGTCCAGTGACAATGTATATTTCATAGTCTTTTAATGTATTTGGTTTAAATTATAGGTTAGGAGACATCTTTTTTAAAATAGCCTTTGTATTGGTTTTATAAGTAATTTGAAAAATTACATTTTGATTTTCAACATTTATGCCAACTTTCTGGTACATTTCTACAGCCAGTTTATACTTCAACAATGAACAATAATGAGAAACTCTTAACTGCTTCTTCTTCACAGTTGCCAGTGAAATCAGTGTAACTCATCTTTTGTGTAAGGAACTGGGTTTTCCTCATGCAAAAAAAAAAAAACAACAAATCATTTCCAGTAACTTATTTGGTGCTGGGCAAGTTGGAGTAACAGAGGTTTAGAAGAAAAGTTTATAAAGTGTATTGTTATCGAAGAACCACCTCCTACTCAAGGCAATTATCTGAAATTTGGAAGTCATCTTTTCTCCTTCCTAATGAGCATAATATGTACACTTTTTTCAACATGAAAGAAAATGTATTGCAGAGAAAGAATTTTCCAGTATTTGAAGAGGTAGACACTGCACTGAAACCATAACATTCTAGATGTGAAAGAAAGGGTGCATTAAATACTAAATTATTTTTATTAACGATGCTCAGGGCTTGAATTTTTAATTTTTCTGAGCAGGACCTGTATCTTCCCATCTTACGCTACTGCTTCTCTTACAAAGTCAGAACAAGCTGTAAAGCTAATTAAACCTGTGCATCATTTCAGCAAGCCATTGATTTGTTTTTGGGTTTGATTTCTAGTTTTTAAATTATTGAATTAATTGTCTCCTTATTCTGTGTGAAAATACAATCTTGAAATAGAGTTCAAAACACAACTTTTTATTATTCATAGCCATTATTTGGTTTCTTTTTCAGAGCAGGTAGAGAAAATAATATAAGAATTACTCTTAAGCATACCCACCCTTAATTTTGGTTCATTTGTGTCTAAATTACACTATTTGGCTTTTATACAGCATAAGAATGCTTTTTGTCAGCTCTTGTTTGTCTTGTACCATTTGCTCCATGACAATACCCACAGGGCAGCAATCTTGTGCCCAGGACATGGATTTTAATTAGTTGGCACACAAGCCACCAGATGGCTCCCTCAGGTTTTTAAATCTCCACTTGGGTAAATAAATTGACTTGTCCTGAGAAAACGACTTAAGTAAATTTTGAATAATGCCCCAAAGTCACAATATGAGCAGGTGTTCATAGTTTCAACCTGAAATGCTATGTGTAGAGCTGTCAGGGGATGATTATACAAGATCCTCAAGATGGTTTTACCACATGCATCGTGACTTATCTTCTTCATTGACTTTTCTTTTTGATTTTTTTTTTCATTCAAAGTTGAAATGCCTCATAGCTTGTTTCTTTTTCTCCCTTTTATCTTTTCCCTTCTGAATGTATGGTGCCTTAAGGATCTCATAATTGGCCCTAAGCCTTCCAAAGATGTTGGGAGTTCACACGCAAAGTGGAATGTGGAAGTTGGGTTGCTCATCTGACATCAGTATTCTCTGCAGACCTTGCCTACTTGCTTCCCAGAATCCTCACTATTGGGCACTTTCACATCTGCCAAGAACTCCAAAACCCAATGGGATAGATTCTTTAATCAAAAGAGGCAAGGGAGGGCCTCCCTGGTGGCGCAAGTGGTTGAGAGTCCGCCTGCCGATGCAGGGGATACGGGTTCGTGCCCCGGTCTGGGAGGATCCCATATGCCGCGGAGCGGCTGGGCCCGTGAGCCATGGCCGCTGAGCCTGCGCGTCCGGAGCCTGCGCGTCCGGAGCCTGTGCTCCGCAACGGGGGAGGCCACAACAGTGAGAGGCCCGCATACCGCAAAAAAAAAAAAAAAAAAGAGGCAAGGGAAAGGGATAATGGGATTGTTTTTTTTCATTGTCGTAAGAACACTTAACATGTGATTTACTCTCTTAAATTTTTAAGTGCATGGTAGAGTATCATTAACTATAGGCACAACGTTGTACAGCAGATCTTCAGATGAATAAGTTCTAGTTTTTTGATAACGGCCATTCTAACAGGTATGAGGTGGTACCTTATTGTGATTTTGATTTGCATTTCCCTGAGGATTAGTGATGTTGAGCACCTTTTCATATACCTGTTGGCCATTTGTATGTCCTCTTTGAAGAAATGTCTGTTCCAGTCATTGGCCCATTTTAATCTGTTTATTTGGTGTTTTTCCTATTGAGTTGTAGGGATTCCTTATATATTTTGGATATTAACCCCTTATCCAGTAAATGGTTTGCAAATATTTTCTCCAATTCCATATGTTGCCTTTTCATTTTGTTGCTTGTTTCCTTTGCTGTGCAGAAGCTTTTGAGTTTGATGTAGTCCCATTTACCTATTTTTGCTTTTGTTGCCTGTGCTTTTGGTGTTATATACAGGAAATTATTGCCAAGACCATTGTCAAGGAGTTTTCTCCTATGTTTTCTTCTAGGAGTTTTACAGCTTCAAGTCTTAAGTGTAAGTCTTTAATTCATTTTCAGTTGATTTTTGTGTAAGATGTAAAATAAGTTGTCTAATTTCATTCTTTTGCATGTGGATATATAGTTTTCCAAACTCCATTTGTTAAAGAAACTATCCTTTCCCCATTGTGTATTCTTGGCACCCTTGTGGAAGATCACTTGCCATATATATGTGGGTTTATTTTTGAGTTCTTGATTCTTTCTACTGATCTACACGTCTAGCTTTATGCCAGTACCATGCTGTTTTAATTACTGTAGCTTTGTAATATATTTTGAAATCAGGAAATGTGATGCCTCTAGCTATGTTCGTCTTTCTCACAATTGCTTTTGCTCTTTAGGGTCTGTTGTGGTTGTATGAATTTTAGGCTTGCTTTCTCTCTTCCTAAAAAAAAGTGCCATTGAGATTTTGATGGCAATTGCATTGAATCTGTAGATGACTTTGGGTAGTATGGACATTTTAACAATATTAAGTCTTCCAATCTGTGAAGATTGGAAGGATGTATTTCTATTGTGTTTTCTTTAACTTCTTTCATCACCAGTTTGTAGTTTTTAGCATACAGGTCTTTCACTTTCTTAGTTAAGTTTATTTCTAAGTATTTTATTCTTTTTGATGCAATTGTAAATGGGATTGTTTTCTTAATTTCCTTTCTGGATGGTTCATTATTAGTGTATAGAAACACGACGGGTTTTCTTTTTTACTTGTCATGATGTGTTTTTTTAACTTTTTTTTAATTGAATGAAAGATTTTTTAAAATTCTGTAGTGCTTTACAATTTTCAAAAGTTTTAGACACATGGTTTCATATAATCCCATAATAACCCTTTTTTTTGGTCCCCTACTCCTGTATTGCCCCTGCCCCCTACCCTCTCCCCACTGGTAACCACTAGTTCTCTGTATCTGTGAGTCTGCTTTTTTCTGTTTTATTCACTAGTTTGTTGTCATTTGTTGGTGTATAATGGTTCATAGTGGTCTCTTATGGTCCTTTTTACTTCTGTGGCATCGGTTCCATCCATTGTAATATCTCCTCCAGAGTTTCTCATTGAAGATTCACCCTGAGAACTGTTGAGAGTTTCACTCTTTTCATAGATGCACCACACAAGGTCTCACGGTGCAGATTATCATAGTAATGAAGAAATCCGTGAGGAGAAGTTCACCTAATGTTTCTGTGATCACCTGATGTGAGGCAGGGAGGAGTAAGCAGGCTGAATTGAGCAAGAGGACTCATCCATAATCCTCTTTTCTTTTTAGGGTTAGAACTACTTTGTATTGACATTACCCAAAACCACTCGCCAGAAAACTCTAGGAACTCAGAAAGAACTAACCACTAGCACTGACCCTCTGCTTCCTTTATCAATCTTACTCCTCCTCCTTCAGTGAACGGGTTTTATTTAGCAAGTCTCTCTTGCAGTTATCCTAGGGCAAAACCTGTGTATAACACTCTGTTAGCACTTACGGGAACCTGAAAATAATTACCTGTTCCAGTCTTTTGATTCCAGTCCTCTGGGAAGTATGGCTGAGAAATCTACATGGGAGTGCTTTAAAGCACATCTCAAATTTTAGTGCACATCAGAATCACCTGGAGATTTTGTTAAAACAAAGATTCCTCGGCCCCACCTTCATTCTGATTCTGATTCAGTAAGCCTGGGTGGGAAAAGGGGGCATGAATTTGCATTTCATTGAACTCCCAGGTGATGCTGATGCTGCTCTTCCAACAGTTCCTCTTTGAGTAGCAAGACCTTCCAGAGCACGCTTCTAATATTCAGTTGTTGTCACCTCTAAGGAGAAATGCTTTTGAAGGTGAACAACAGAGCGATGCTACAGCAAACCATTTGCAATCTGAACCATGCATGATTGTATGTGACTTGAGACTTAGGACTTCAATTAGGGTGTAAGAAACCCAACTTGGTCCATCACCAGAATTCCTAGCAAAAAGTAACTCTTGGGGTTTCAATGAGAGAAGAGGAAGGGCACTGGACCATCACCTAGAGAATGCCCCTACTGGTTTTGTCTTCACGTATACCTAGAAGATGATTGAGACAAATCTCAAGACATGGTCCCATTAGTAACACAGAAGAACGGATGCCTGTTGTTGAACATGGAGAGACGGGATGAGTGACGAGAAACATGGCAAGTCTGCAACCTGCTGCCTCTAACCAGCCATCTCAAGGCATTTTTCCTGATCTTTCAATGCAACCATTATTTAATGGCCATGAGACCCAAAGGTGATGCCTTAGAGAAGGTGACTGCTGACAAATTCTCTAATCTCAACGAAACACAGATCCATTGTCCCAAACCACTGGCTGGCACAAAGCCCTGATTGTCTTAACAGGGATTTGACATGGAAATGGGAGACTTTCAAGCCTTTTTTTGAGAATGAAATGCTGCAATGGAGAAAAATATTTTTTCTCTTGAATGGCCCTGAAGAATCAATAAGGATTTATATCTAAGACTTTTCAAGTCTGTGGAAAGGTGGTGGTTCTTGGCACGTTATGCTGAGGAGTCTATTGTGTGTGCAATCATCCTTCAGTATTTTCAGCCTTAGAATCAGTTGCAGCCCAAAGATGTACTTCGAACCATGCTTGTGAGTAGTTCTCTGAAGCCAACAGCAGCACACCTATCCTCTGGAATTTATTAATTCATTCAACAGAGATCTTTGGCGAGACTCTGTGAGATCATATAACGTAGGCCTTGACTCATGGGGCTCGCTATGTTTGGGTGAGGTATAGATGTATGTACACAAATAATTACAGGTTGGTTAAATGACATCACGTGAGTAACAGACATTGGGCCATCCCCAGTACGCTTGGGAAGCATCCATGATGGAGGAGCTGGTGTCGCCAGGGGAGGTGCAGGTGAGCGGAGCCTGGGAGGAGGGTGAATTTGCCTGGCACACCAGGATCTTCAGAGTCAAGGGAAAAGTCTGGAGAAGTATGCACATATGCACAGGGGACAGAGACCACATTGCAACGCATGTAGCCTCACTGCCTACCCCGGCTTCTGGCACATTTCAGTCGCTCAATATGTAATTTGAGACCAATCACAATACATTTTCTGACAGTACATTTTCTCATCCTCACTGCGAGTGAGCAATCTCTCTGCTTCTGTCTCCACATCCAGGTTATGAAAATACCTTCTAGAACTCTATACGGGGAAGAATGCAATTCATCAGAAGAGGAGTGTTAGGGAAGATCATTTATCACTCAATATTGCACTGTTGGTCGCAGGTCAAAATCTGGGATCCATGGTGTTGACAGCTCAGAGCTTCAGAATTGAATGTTGCCTTCTTTAGCCACTAGTCATTCATATATTTGTTCATTCATTCATCCAAAAATATCTCCTGAGCATCTACTAGGTGACAGTCCCTTTCTAGGCATCAAGAATACAGCAGTGAACAAAGTAGACAGGACCCTGCACTCACAGAGCTTCTTATCTAGTAGAGGGAAACCCAGAAATCAAGTCAACACATAAATGTTCAAGGTCCATCTAGATAGTGATGAGTGTTGTGAAGATCTGATCGGAAATGATGGTGGGAGATGGTAGGTTTGGGTGAACCCAAGACTTCCTTCCTGCAGACAAGCACTTGTGTTGTTATAGATACAGTACTCAACTCTGCACGTCAGAAGTACCAGTGTAGACTTAACATTCTGTAACAGAAGTTTTTACAGGAGTTAATTAAACCTGTTGCTGGTCTCTAAGTGCAATGGGCTGCGTACCTGGAGAGACCCCGGTTTTAGTGATCTCAGAGGCACATTGAGAAGAAGTGGTTGGAGAAGCAGTTGCAGAGCAGAGTGAATTGCTCTGTACAGCAGAGGGAGTGAGAAATGGGAGAAATCCAGGAGAGAGGAGCCTGGAGGCCGGAAGCCTGTGAGCAGGAGGAACTGGTGAAAGACTAAGACCTCTGCTGACGGATGGGATGGGGGAGAACTTTGGTGCGGCAACAGAGCTGTCTTGTGAGGAGCTGCTTCTTTATTGTTGTCTGAGCAGATCGAGAGGTGAACTCCCTCCTCTGTGGGTCCTTGAAAACCTCAGGTGGTTCTCATTGCTCACTGATGCTTTTCTGTGGCTGGATTCTTTTGGGTAAATTCAAAGATGGGCTGAGTTCTGTGTCCAGGCTGGCAGTGGGCTATGACAAAGCCTGATCAGGGGACACAGGAAATGGAAGGTAGCAGGAGCCGCTGACATCTGGGTTGCTTTTTTTTTTTTTTTTTTTTTTTTGCAGTACGCAGGCCTCTCACTGCTGTGGCCTCTCCCGTTGCGGAGCACAGACTCTGGACGCACAGGCCCAGCGGCCATGGCTCACAGGCCCAGATGCTCCGCGGCATGTGGGATCTTCCCAGACCGGGGCATGAACCCGCGTCCCCTACATCGGCAGGCGGACTCCCAACCACTGTGCCACCAGGGAAGCCCTGGGTTGCATTTTAATATAATCCCAAAGAGGTTTGAAATTAGCACAGATTGTAAAGTCATCTCCTGGAAGTAACAGAAATGTGTTCTTCATTACCCTCATCTGGAGGTGGAGAAAATGGCCCTTCCTAGAAGTGTTATGAGGAATAGCCAAGTGCCTGGCACGTTTTAGTAGTTATAGGCCGAATGTTTGTGTCTCCCCAGACTCATGTTGGAATCCTGACTCCTAACGTGATGGTGTTAGGTCGTAGGATCTTTGGGGAGGTAATTAGGTCATGAGGGTGGAGCTCCATGGGGGAATTGGTGCTTCTTAATCTATAAGAAGAGACAGGTGAGAGCTTGCTTCCTTTCTCTCTGTTCTCCACCTTATGCGGACACAGTGAGAAGACTGCTTCCTGAAAACCAAGAAACAGCCCCTCACCAGGCATCAGATCTGGCAGCACCATGATCTTGGACTTCCAAAACTGTGATAAATGTTTGTTGTTTAAGGCACCCGGGCTACAGTATTTTGTTGCAGTGCTAGCGGACTAAGACAGTAACCATTCTATTTGACAGATGGTGGTTTCCTCCCCCACTGCCTACCAAGGGATTTGGACCAGGTGCACGCTAAGGGTTTTATTTAAAATTGACAAAGCTGTAAGTTAAAAATACTTGTCCCTACTGAGTTTCCAGTATTATGGCAGAAACAAGAAATGCAATCATGGGAATGAATGCAGTCTGTCAGGGACCACTTGAAACAAGAGTGAAAAATGAGAAAACAGAGTAAACAGTCAATAAATATTATTTAATAGTAACAGAATATTGGAAGTTTAATAGCATTTCTCTAATGGCCATATAATAGGGGCTCTTGAGACAGGTGAAAAACTGGGTGGGCTGGAATTTGAGTGTAGACTGTGGATGGGGAAAAGGTAGAAAAGAGAGCGTTGTAGAGTCTATGGTGGGAGAAAAAGCTTAAGTACAGGCATGGAGACAAGAATAAATGTGTATATAAAATAAGCTGAAGGGGCTTCCCTGGTGGCGCAGTGGTTGAGAGTCTGCCTGCCGGTGCAGGGGATATGGGTTCGTGCCCCAGTCCAGGAAGATCCTACATGCCGCAGAGCGGCTGGGCCCGTGGGCCATGGCCGCTGGGCCTGCGCGTCGGGAGCCTGTGCTCTGCAACAGGAGAGGCCACACAGTGAGAGGCCCGCGTACCGCAAAAAAAAAAAAAAAAAAAAAAAAAGCTGAAGCTTCCAGGGCATCATCTTGTGGGTTTACATGTGTGTGTGCCCTCACATCTTCTTAATTAAGCCATCTCATTGAGTCACACTTAACTCATTTAGAGTTTATGATTATTTGGAAAGAGATGGCCTACAGTTTGGAAGAAAAGAGAATTATTAGGTGTTTGAACAGTCTAAGCAGGACAATTGTAGAATTTTAGCTCTAAAAGGAAAGGGTGGGGCACCTATAGCTCAGAGAGGTTATGTAGCTTCCCTAACCTCACACAGCTGGTCAATGACAGACCCAGAACTAATTAAAGGCATCAGTTTCAGGGGTATCTCAGAAAGAAGGGGAAGGTTATCTACATAAGGAAACAAATGATTAAAAATACCAACAGAGGTATCAGTTACATAAGAGCATGCTGTGATTGCAGTACAGTAAGTCCCCTACATACAAACAAGTTCCAAGAGCACCTTTGTAAGTCCAGTTTGTTCGTAAGTCCAACAAAGTTAGCCTAGGTACCCAACTAACACAATTGGCTATATAGTACTGTACTGTAATAGGTTTATAATACTTTTCACACAAATAATACATAAAGAATAAACACAGGGCTTCCCTGGTGGCTCAGTGGTTGAGAGTCCGCCTGCCGATGCAGGGGACACGGGTTCGTGCCCCGGTCTGGGAAGATCCCACATGCCGTGGAGCGGCTGGGCCCATGATCCATGGCCACTGAGCCTGCGTGTCCGGAGCCTGTGCTCCGCAACGGGAGAGGCCACAACAATGAGAGGACCGCGTACCGCAAAAAAAACAAAAAAAAGAATAAACACAAAAAATAAAACATTTTTGATCTTACCCTACAGTACCTTGAAAAGTATAGTAGTACCAGCTACATCACCGCTGCTTTTATGCTTGCTCCCAGATGTCCTGGGCTTGAAATAAAGGTACTGTACTACTATACTCCATACAATACTATACAGTAAAGTACACAAAAGCACAAGCACTTGTACAGACACGTGAACCAACTTACATGATTGGACATACGAAAACGTTCGCATCTTTGAAAGTTTGCAACTTGAAGGTTCGAGTGTAGGGAACTTACTGTATAGCAGAGGGGGACCTGTATCTTTTGGTACAGTTTAAGCTCATCCTTTATCAGCCTGTATATTTGAGGAAGCAAGAGCTCTATGGGCAGCACAGCTGCTCTGTAAACTGGAAGTAATTTTTTCTACTAAAAGACACCATATATTACCATGTTGGTGTCCTTGAGGTAGTCTTAATGCACACAAGCAAGGTTTTAAAATGGATTTCTGGATTTGTACCTTTGGTCATCTTTTACTTTAAAAGTATAAGGAAAATGGCATCCGTATGTATAGAGAAGCGACCCTATGGTTCGGTGTTTGTGTTCTGGGGTTTTTCGAGTCTCTGAGAGGGTTCTGTAGTAGTCACATTGCTTCCTCAGGGTTTTCCTGTGCTTAAGCTGTATTACAGCTATACCTCCGCATCTTCGGGTGTAAGAATGGAGTGTGATTGCTGGACAAAAACAAAACTATGTCAATCCGCTTTAAAGAAGGCAGCTGAGTACACGGACATAGATGCTGAGAAGTTCTTGCATTTAAAGACTGTTTGGGGAACTGTTAGTACTTTGAAGAGCTTGGTACCCGGGATTTTAGGAGATGTTCCTTCTGCCTTAAAAGGAACAAAACCCTGCCCAGTCTTACTCCTCAGGACCTTCCCTCGGGCCTGAGGTGACTTATATGCTCCATCTGTGTCCCAGCTTCTGCCACCCGAGTTGCTGGATGTAATTGTGGAAGTTTTAAAGGCATGTTTCCCTCTATCACAACTTTCTTAAAGATTTAAATTTGTTGAATAATAAGTAAGCACATTTGTCTAGCAGTTTGCAGTAGAAAAGTGTCCCCGCCGTGTTCCTTTTGAGCCATGTGGTTGGGGGGGCAGCCCCTCAGATCCACAGTCCTCTGTCCGTGAGATCAGCTTGCAGATGCCTGTCCTGGCTCCCCACCAGGTTGCCGCGGGCTGAGTAAGAAATGCATGTGAGAGCACTTTGTGGTCATGACTGTGGAAATCCTCACCAATGGAAGGCATTAGTATGTTCCTGTGTGATGGGATCTCCAAGCTCCTGTACATCTCAGCTCAAAACTAGGGTGTTTTCACAACAAGGTCCTACTGTATAGCACAGGGAGCTATATTCAATATCCTGTGATAAGCCATTAATAGAAAAGAATATGAAAAAGAATGTATATATATGTATAACTGAACCACTTAGCTGTACAGCAGAAATTAACACATTGTAAATCAACTATACTTAAAGTAAATTTTTAAAAAGTAGGGTGTTTTCTTCCTAAACAAAAGGACATGAAGTAGTCATTTTAAAGAGAGAATAAATGTAACCTCAACCCATGTATATGTGGATCTAGCTCATAGGCTGGTGGTCGCCAGGGGTGGGGGCATGAGGGGTGGGAGAAATGGGTGAAGGGATTCAAAAGGTAAAGAGAAGAAAAATAATGGTGCATTACTGAGCAATGAAAAACAAAAAGAAATTGTTTGATTAAAAAAAAAATGTACTTAAAATGCTTGAGCCCAGAGGGTCTTGTTCACGGTAGCTAAATTTCATGATTTGATTATTACCTCGTAAATTATAGTGCTACACCAGCATTGAGTATTGCACTGTATCCTAGCTTTGGCTATGTCTTTTTGTTCAAAAAAGTCTACCAAAAATATATGGACATATAAATGCTTTGAGCAGTTGTGTAAAGACTTAACAATGCTGCAGAAACGAAAATATACTGACACTTGAATACAAGGCATTTTCTTTTCTTTTCTTTTTTTTTTTAAGGCATTTTCTTAAATAGCACACAGCTTTAAAGAATACTTACTTGGAACTTCATCTCACCATCTTTGAAACTAGAGAGGGTTTAAAATTGTAAAATATGCTATCAGTTGTAGAGAGGAAATTAATTTTAAATAGAATGTATAATTCTGATAGGTTTATCTTTAAAAAATAGAATATGACATTAAATAACTTTGTCAAAGTCAACTGATAGTGATTCAGTGTTGACATTCAAATGCTAATTTTGACCTCTCTGTCAACTTTGTTTCCTTTTAAGAAATTTAATCTACACTGTGAAATTTATGTACAATTTTCCTTGTTTAAAAAATTTCTTAAGTATGGAAAAGTGCAATATATAGTGAACAAATCATGCTTCCTGTGTTCTGATGTCTTTCCAGATTGCTTATCAAGAGGTAAACAAATGACTTCACAATTACCTTATACTTAAGTGTAAAATTTGTAAAAATATGTACGAGGCAATAATAAATTAATATACTTAAGTGTCAGATAAATTACCAACTGTTGTGGAGGTATCTTGGTTGATGGAGTAAACTACCTTAAAAACAGGATATTTTTTGTTATTCTCAGTAAAAAGGGATAATAACTGATACTGTAATATTTTACTCTAATGGAAGTATCTTTTGAATTTAGAAAAATTTCCATTTACAAAATACAATAACAAAAAGGCACAACTGCAAAAAAGAGTAAAAATGTAACCTCAACTCAGGTATATTAACCCAAACATGATTTAAAACTTTTTTTCAAAGGATGTTCATCCAGAGTAGTTTGTAATCAGACAACTTTTAACTACTCCCTTAAAAAATCATAAGTGCCCCCTGGCAATGTCAGTTAATACTTTGTCTCCTCAGTATTCGTCTTCTCTCGTCTTGGAGTCTCGCAGGTAAAATTAATATCATAAGACATGTCTACAGCTGTTCTGAGAGGGAAGGAATAGAAAGGATTTCAAAATGGGTCATGCTTTCCTAGCAGATTAGACGCTGACGAATAGTATGGTGTTTGTATAGACCATTTCTCTTTTTAGGGACTATTCCTGATTCACCCATGTTCAAGGTCAAAACCATTTTAATGTACTTCTGAGTACTTTTAGTATCAGAGACACGTGCTCAAAATAACATTTGCTATGGAGGATTTCCAATTTTGTTCCGCAGTCATTGACCATAGCAGGATGAAATTTTGAAATTGGATGTTGTGTATATTTAAAATTGATTTCCCCCCCCACAAAAATCTTAACATTTGTTTTTCTTTAAATCCCATTGTTTACATAACATATTTACACGCAATGCTTAAAATCTTCAAGAAAAAATAAATAGTACTTTTTCTACTCTGCCCACACATTGCAAATACATTGGAAAGGAATTCTCAGGGTGGAAGTCTTCAGTATTTCATCCCTATGCACATGCCATATGCTTTTCCTAGCTAATAAATAGTTCATCAGGATTTTTACTTAGTTTATAAAATGGAACTGATGACATTTAATGTCATAAAGGGAATACTGAAGGCTAATAGAAAATAGACTTACATACACTCAACATTAATTAGATCCAGTTCAGCAGAATTCAGAGAGACACGTCCTGAAAAACAGTTCTACAGAAGCCACAATCAGAGCATGTTATTGTGAGTACTAATTATTTATAGACCTCCTGTTACAGATCAAAGCTGTGCTAAACACTTTATATTATTCACTAAATCCTCACACCCGTTCTGTGATGGCTGGGGAAGCTGAGACTTAGAGAGAAAAGTGACTTGCCTGAGTGATACAGCTTGGATTTGTTCTCAGTCTCCCAGGTCCCAAGCTTTACCTATGATGACTGGTTTCCAACAAAGGGGAAGGTTTTGAGTTCCCAGTTCCCACTTTTGTTTCCACCAGAATAGCTGAAAAAAAAACTTTTTTGCGCTTGTTTTTGCATCCAGGTGAAAGTTCACTGGAACCAAGTTTCCTCTGGGCTGTACTCCTGACCACCTAAGGCCAAGGTGAAGGCTAGTTGGGTTAAATCCATGCCCCTGACAGCCCTGCCTATGATCACATCCATACCCTCCTTCTCTGCAGTCCTCTGGCCGTTCTGCCCAGGGCCTCTGTAGCGTGCAAAGGGCTGTGGGTCATGGGGCCCAAAAAGCCAGCATCTGGGGCTTTGCTGTTTTGTAAAAACTTATTACCCAAGGAAGGGAAGCAAAAATCAGGCTCCTGATTACCATAGGCTGCAACTTAAAGCCTTCTGCAGACTTTTCAAAATAATCCCTTTCAAGCCCAGAAATGTTAGCAAGATAAAGACTGCAAAACATCAAGCCAGGGTCTGTTTGTCATCTGAGGTTAAGCAAGCATTGAGGACAAAGAAGCTGTCACAAGTCTGTTCTGATATTCGAGATTTCTTAAAATCTTGCTTCAAGTAGCTTTTTTACTGACAGCATGTGAACGTCTAAGCAGTCTGTATCTGGAGATTGGTACTGAGGTTGTGTACGATGTGTATGGCCCATTGTATTTTATAGAACAAGCATAACCATTGGGTTGATAAGACGTTCAGAGGCAGAAGTTACACACACTGGGATGAGGGTGTTTTGAGGTCACACTCTTCCATACCATGTGGGGGCCCCCGAAATACATCCCAGCCTTAAACACAACTCTCAACATCAAGGCAATGAGGCCTATTTTTTAAATTTGATTATGTGCAAGGTCAGATTCTGGTGTATCACTGTATATCATACGATCTATCTAAGATCCACAGAATTTTTTAAATGTGGCATGTTTCTAAGTAAATCAGAGCCGTTTAAACTGGAAGATGTGCTTAAATGCCTCCCTGGGAGCAAAGCAGAGAGCTGCCTTCATAGCGCTGACTTGCGATTCCAGACTTGTATCACGTGTTAGTGGCCTGATACAGTCATGATATTGCTTGTCTTACTAAATACGGTAGATTTGCAGTTTCTAAAATTCCAGATCTAAGGAAATACTGCATGTTTTTCTAGCAATCCATCTTGTGCTGACATCTTGCAGGGACAGCCCTATCTGCTTTGTCATCCCAGTTGGCCACTTGTACAGATCCTTGGGCAGGACTGGTTATGCCTGTACAAACATTGGGATTGTGTTATAATTTTAGTCCATTAGGAGAGCCCTCGTCCAAGGGTAATAGCCACTGCAGGGTGGAGACAGCCTGTAATGGGAATTGGCATCAGAGCAGGGTTAAGTGGCCTGACATGGTCTGCATGTAGGAACCGGAGGCTATGAATTAGTCTTTGGGAAGAAGCGTTCCAGTATCACATTATCGGTGTGGTAATAGGACTGAGCCAGAGACTTGGCTTCTAAAATCATTATAAAGAAATGCGATCTTTGTGCCGTTGATGGCTGCGTGAGATGAAGCAGGCTGGTTTCTCTATCTGCCCTTAAAACTCCACTCACCCATACTCCCTGGGGACCCCTTGGCTTTTTCATGCTGCAGAGCTGCGTGCTTTGGCTGCCAAAGTCAGTGACTCTATAGGAGTTGCCACTGTGGTTTGGCTTTTCATGTGCACGTGCATGGATGTGTGTGCGTGTGTGTGTACATGCGTGTTTCTGGCCTCACTTGCTCTTTGGTCAGTTGTTTACCTACAAAAAAAGCCTACAAGATATGGCAGTGCTGGAGATGATGATGTGCAGTGTCTCTGCTTATGATGAGCAATTGTAACAACTACGGAGTCTATAAACCAGGAGAAGAAAATTTTAAAGGTAATCCAACACATGGAAAACCTTGAAAGTAATTAAAATCGGCCTTCCTTCCTCACTCAGGTTATCAGTATCCTGACGGATGCCATCCTTTTTGCCTGCGTGTCATTGCAGTTGGGTGTAATAGAATTCCCAGAATAATGGAGCTTTGGAACAAGGGACAGGGCTGTTCTGTGTGTGTGTTTTTCATTCAACAAATCTTGTATGTTAAGTATGTGCTGAGTGCCAAGGATGGTTATAGGTTACAACAGACAATACAGTCTGTCTCTATAGAGCAGAGGATGCAGAGAGTACCAAAAAAGCATAATAAGTATATTCTTTAGTAAGTTAGAAGGTGGTGAGTTCTCAAGAAAAATGAAGTGGTGTAGGGTGCTCAGGGGCCCAGGGGGAGAAGCGTGGTCAGGTATACACCTCATTGAGCAGGTGGCATCTGAGCAGAGACTTAAAGGAGTTAAGGGAGTAAACATAGTGGATATTTAGGGGCAGAGGGAAAAGTTAGTGGAAAGATCTGAGGCCGGTGTGTGCATGGTGTGGCCGCGGAACATCGCGGAAGCCAGTGTGGCTGGTGTGCATGAGGCAGGGGAGCAGAGATGGAGATGGGGTCTAGGTGCGCTAGGGGCTGGGTCCTATAGGGCTCTGTAACTATATGTGGACGACTAGACTTTGGGTTGACTCCAAGGAGACTATGGGACCTTTGGGAGATTTTTAGCAGAGGTGAATTGTGATCTGAATTCATTTTAAAAGAATTCTCTGGCTGCTTGGCTATGATGAGAATAGACCATAGAGGGCAGTGGTGGAGCCAGGGAGGTCATTAAGAGGCTACCACAGTGACCCAGTTAGGATGGGCTTCAGGCCAGGATGGTCTGCAAGGGAGACAGGGAGATGTGGTCGGATTCTGGAAATATTTGGAGGGTCAATGATATTCCCTGGTTGGATGTATACCAGGAAGAGAAAAAGAGGTGTCAGGAATGGTGCCAGGATCTTTGCCCTGAGTAGCTGGAGGGATGGAGTTGCCACCAGCCGAGAAGGGGAAGGCTGGGGTTAGAGCCGATTGGGAGGGAAAGTCAGTTCACTCCTAGACGTGCCGAGTCTGAAATGTCTGAGATGTATCCAAGTGGAGAGTTGGAATACACAGGTCAATACGTTTAAGCTAGAGGTCTGGGCTGTAGACAGACGTTGGGGAGTCACTGGCATTTTGATGTGAATTTGTCCATGACCCAGGGTGATATCAGCAAGGTAGTGAGGGTGGACAGAGAGGAGACTGAAGACCAAGGCCTGGGGCTCCCCAACATTTAGGGGCTGCAAGAAGAAGAGTCAGAGAAGGAGACTGGGAAGAAGTGACTGAGTTGGGCAGAGCAGTACCTTGGAAGGTGAGTCCAGAAAGTGTTTCAGGAAGGAAGCCATGACCATTGGTGTCCAATGCTGCTGGCGGGTCCAGTAGGTTGAGGACTGAGACTTCATGGCTACGTTGAGCAGTGGAGACTCACTACCTTGGTGATCTTGATGAAAGCATTCTTAGTGAAGTGCTAGGGCGAAAGCCCGATGGGAGGTAAAGGGTTCAGAGAGAACTGTGGGGAGAGGATTTGAATTTAAGTGCAGAGAGTGTATTTTGCTTTGCTACCAAGGAGACGAGAGAAATGGGACAGTAGCTGGCAGGGGAGGCAACATCAAGATAAGAGTTTTGTTTGTTTTAATGAGAATACTTGTGTTCCGGTGAGGATGATCCAACTGAGAGAGGACAAGTTGATCCTATGGAGGGAACTAGGGAGAATCGTTCAGATGTAGTCCTTGGACCAGGGCATGAGATCTGGTGAACAGGAAGGAGGATTGGCTTTAGAAGGATGAGACATAGTTGACTAGGAAAGGGCAGAATAACTTGGTACAGATGCTTTAGGTGGTGAAAGTCCCTGGAAATTCTCTTCTGATTGTTCCGGTTTTGTCAGGGAAGGAAGAAACCAACCGGATCTTATCTACTAAAAGTCTTGGAAAATAGAGAATGGAGGAAAGAAGTCGTGAAATGATTGTCTGTTGGAATGGAATGTAGGGAAATAGAATACAGTTGCCAGGCAGTGTCGTGGGTCAGCATGGTCAGGAATTGAAAGTGGGACCAGTCATCACATGTGTGTCTTCCACCACCATGTGCAGCTGCACAGGTACAGGCACAGAGCAGGTAGAGTTGGATCAACCAGGGTCATGGCTTTGCCAAGTAACTGAGACAGGAGCGGAGCAAGGGAGTGTGGAAGGGGGTGATTACAATGATTGGCTATGGAATTGAAGCTGGTTAAAGGAGAAAGGGAGAGCGTGGAGGTGACTGGGGACAGTGAAAAGATGACGGATAGAAAAGGTGGATTGGAGGTCCAGTGAGGGTGAAGGATTGCTGGGTCCCGGGTACTAGAAGGAGAAGGTTGGGAAGACTGAGGGTGGAGGTCAGAGAGGAGGATGCCTGATGTTAAGATCATGGAGGGGTTGCAGTTATTAGTAATGACAAGGTCCAGGGTATGACCAGGAGCATGAATGCATGTGAGGTAGGCTGCAGGACTAAACCACTGAAGGATCCGAGAGGCCCTCCATTCAAGGACTCGAGAGACTCAGGCACGGGCAGGGTGATCTGTGCATAGAGAAATGACCAATCATTCATGGTGTTGGAGAAGAAGACAGGGAACGAAGAGCTAATAAGATCATTGAAAAGTAAGGGGGAAGTGATCTGGAGCCGATAGTTGACAGCAGCAATGGGGGACCATGGTGCTAGCATCTGGCAAGATCATCTGTGTCTTAGGATGGACGTAAGGCGTTGGCATTGGAGCCAAAACGCACCTCATTTCAGATCTTATCTCTGCCACTTACTATCTGGCAAGTACTAACCCCTCTCATTCTCAGTTTCGTCACCTGTTGCATGGAGACAATGATAGCGCATACCCCCAAAATTGGGGAGTCACGAAGGTCAAATAAGATAATGTATATATAATAAAAGGTTAAGCGTAGTGCCTGGCCTGTAGTAGTTACTTAAAAGATCATTACAATGTCACTCCCTTGCCCCGAATCTTCATGTAAGACCCTATGCCTCCATTTGAGAGCATAGTGGCTGTTGATCTTTCTCTTCTTAAGCAGCAGCAGCTGTTTGCTACATTAAGGTTCAGTCGCCTTTGTTTCTTGGAGCCATTTGGCTCAAATGCTTTCTTGGTTCCTGAATTGAACTTGCTTTTAGCCAACTAATTGAAAACTTCATTTTCTTGTGACTTCCCAAACCATAAATATCCATATATACGTTTGTTATATGTATGATCAATTTCTAAATTAAAAATTTTGAAAGGCCAGAGGTTCAAAGGTGAGCAGATCAGATCTGAAGCCTCTTTAAGATTCTCTGTGATGACGCCCCCAGCAGTGGCCTCCATTCGGGTCCAACATGTCTCGTGCTTCCCTTGAGCAATTGGTTCATGTTATTCTAGACACAAACCTCTTGGACTTGGTTGTAGAAAAATCTTAGAACCACATCTGTGACCGCTTTCACCGGGGACAGAGAACTTCATGGCTTTCTGCGCTTGCCTCTCCCCTCCCCTCATCTTTGTTTTATTTTCTTCTTCGGCTTTATTTTTCTTATATTAAATATTCTTTCTCTTTCTGTATTGCCTGCATCCTTTGACAGGACTTTGAAGCCTGCTGTTTGGAATGGGTTGTGCATAAGAAGTAGTTCCATAGGAGGATGGATTGGGGCCTTTGGATCCATCCTTCCCCACACCTCACAGAGTACCTGTTACAAAATAGGCATTGAGTAAACATTTGTGAAAGCAGTTAAATTTTACTCAGTCCTATTTGTGACATGGAGATATGATCCCAAGCGTTTGCTTAGAAGTGCTTTCTAATAATGATAAAATGATGATAATAATAGTAACAATAATAATATTAATGGCTAGTAGTTCTAGAGTGCTTGCTCTGCGTCTTTCATACATTATCTTATTTAATCCTCCTACTGATCTTGTGCAATAACACAGTTATCACACCCATTTTACAGATAAGAGATCTAGAGGGTAAAGTATGATACCTAAATTCAGGGAGCTGGAAGTTGAGGAACAAGGATTCAACCCCCAGCGCCTGGAACCTTCACCACTGTCCTGCAGTGTACCATCCACACGATAACACTGGCAGAAGTGTGTCTGCGTAGAAGGAGCTGGACACTCTCATCCATCTGTGGCCCCCTCTCTGCACCGTTTGGTCCAGGTCACTAAACCCCATGTAGAATACTCTGCTCTGACCTTGGAGCAGGGAGCAGCTGGCAGCCTGGCCGGTTCTAATACCAACAGGTTGTGGGCCGGCATAGTCAGTCAGTGTCTTTATTTAGAAAAAGAAATGAAATGAAAGGCTGTACTTGCCCTGAAAAAACATGGAGGAAACTTAAATACATATTAAGAAAGTAAAGAAATCAGCCTGAAAAGGCTACACACCATATGATTACAATAACATTCTGGAAAAGGTGAAAATATGGAGATGGTAAAAGGATCAGTGTTTGCCTGGGGTTAAGGAGGAGGGAGGGATGAATAAGCAAAGCACAGGTGATTTTTGGGGCAGTGAAAATACTCTGTACGACCCTATAATGGTGGATACATGACATTATACGTTTGTCCAAACACATAGAACGTACAACACCGTGAGTCAACCCTAACGTAAACTGTGGATTTCGGGTGATGATGACGTGTCAGTGTAGGTTCATCAGTTGTAACAAATGGTGGCATGTGTTGATAATGAGGGAGGCTGTGCGTGTGTGAGGGGGACAAATGGGAAATCTCTGTCCCTTCCCCTCAGTTTTGCTGTGAACCTAAAACTAAAAGAAAGTCTGTTTTTTGAAAACCCTGCATTTCTCATACCCTCCCCACCCAATATTTCATCGCTATAGGGTTGAGGGTTGGCTGGCAGCATGCTCAGGTTGCAGGGGAAAGAAGGATGAGCCGACTCTGATTGAAATTCCACTGTCGGCACGCTGAGGAATTTTAAAGAAGCGCTGAGCCAGTGAGTGCTGTGGGTCCCTTTGTGTAGATTTGGCACTGGCTGGAAGGCTGTGCTGCCGGGGGGAGCTATTATGGAGGACAGCCAGATCTGCAGCAAGTCCTGAAACGTGCCCTCTTTTCATCCCGAGAGTTTGATCATGGTGCCAAATGCCAGGGCTTCTGTGGAGCCTCTAGTGCTCCAAGTAACCCATGAGTTTCTTCCCCCATGAGGAGGATCATGCTCTCACTTTTCTCCTCTCCTCCCCCTCCCCGCCTTCTCTTATACTCTGTTATAAGCCATATTACTGTGGTAGACTGCTCAGAATTTAACGCTATACTGGTCTTTGTAGTGTTGTGGGCCAAAATATTCCTTTGGTTTTTAAGTAAAAATAAAAGACACATTTTTCATTTTCACCAAGAACTTTATTGAACAATATATTCACCCTTTTTTTTTTTTTTTTTTTTTTGCGGTATGCGGGCCTCTCACTGTTGTGGCCTCCCCCGTTGCGGAGCACAGGCTCCGGACGCGCAGGCTCCGGACGCGCAGGCTCAGCGGCCATGGCCCACGGGCCCAGCCGCTCCGCGGCATATGGGATCCTCCCAGACCGGGGCACGAACTCGTATCCCCTGCATCGGCAGGCGGACTCTCAACCACTTGCGCCACCAGGGAGGCCCTATATTCACCCTTTTGTTCCACTACCTTCTGCCATTTTTTTCAGGCAACTTCATAATTCCATCTTCCCAAAACTTTTTATCTTTTTGAGCGAAGCACTGGTCCAGGTGCCTTTTACAATCTTCTAGGGAATTGAAATTTTTTCCGTTAAGAGAATTTTGTAAAGACCTAGATAAATGGAAATCCAAAGGTGCAGTGTCTGGTGAATACGGTGGATGAGTCAGAACTTCCCAGCCAAGCTCTAACAGTTTTTGCCTGGTCATCAAAGAAACATGTGGTCTTGTGTTATCCTAATGGAAGATTATGTGTTTTCTCTTGACTCATTCTGGACACTTTTTGTCGAGTGCTGTTTTCATTTGGTCTAATTAGGAGCAGTACTTGTTGGAATGAATCTGTGGTTTTCCGGAAGGAGCTCATAATAGAGGACTCCCTTCCAATCCCACCATATACACAACATCACCTTCTTTGGATGAAGACGGGCCTTTGGTGTGGTTGGTGGCCATTCATTTTGCTTGCCCCATGATCTCTTCCGTTCCCTCTTCTTGCTTTTAAAATTCTCTCTTTGTCTATGATTTTAGACAGTTTTATTGTAACGTGTCTTCAACAGTATCATTTTGGGTTGAAATTTTGGGAGAACTTACGAGTTTAATGAATTTGGATGTTCAGATTTCTCCCCAGGTTTGGGAAGTTCTTCACCATTATTTCTTTAAATAAGCTTTCTGCCCCTTTCTCCCTTTCTTCTCCTTGTGGATTCCAATAATGTGAAAATTATTTCTCTTAAAGGCACTCCATAGTTCATGTAGGCTTTATTCACTCTTTTTCATTCTTTTTTTCCTTTGTTCTCCTCTGACTGGATCATTTCAAGTGACCTGTGATCTAGTTCACAGATTCTTTCTTCTGCTTGATCCAGTCTATTGTTGATGCTCTCTATGACATTTAAAAAATTTCATTCATTCAAATTCAGCTCCAGAATTTGATTCTTTCAATTTCCATTTCTCTGTTAAACTTCTCATTTTGCTCATGTATGGTTTTCCTGATTTTGTTGAACTGTTTTCTTGTAGCTCTCTGAGCTCCCTTAAAACAACAATTTTGAATTCTTTACCAGAGAAATTGCAGCTCTCCATTTCTTTGGGGTCAATTATTGAAAAATTATTGTATTTTTTTGGTGGTGTCATGTTTCCTTTATTTTTTAATATTCCTTGAAGTCTTGCATTGCTGTGTTCACATTTGAAGAATTGGTCATCTTTTCCAGTCTTTACTGACTGGGTTCAGGAGAGAAATGCCTCCCATCAGCCCTGATAGGGATTCTGAGGCTTTCTCACACCTTTTCTATGGATACTCCTGCCTCACACCTCTTGTTTCCCCTTGCAGGAGAACTCTTAACTTTGTATGCCTTCTCTTGATCCTGCAAAGTCCTGCTGGGTGCTGACGGCCTCCCATTAGCTTGCTTTCCCTAGGGTGGTGCTGCACCTCAAGCTTGTACGCTCTCTCCCAATCTCACAGAGTTGGGCCAGCTTTCTGTGCATGCTCACAGCCATCTGCGAAGTCTTGCTCTCTCCACCATTGGGGATGTGCACACATTGGAGCCAACCACAGGGTAAGGCGGTGTGTGGGTGAGGTACATGGAGCACTGGTAGTACTCATGGTTGAATTGATGCATCTGCAGGCATGGTATCCCCAGTGGCTTATAGGTGGGTTTCCTGATAGAGTCAGCAAAGCAATTGGTAGAATCCATGTCCTTTTGCCCTCCAGGAGCCTTGCAGCCTCTCCTTGTCCTACAGTCATGCAGCACACCACAGTTCTCTGGATAGGGTGAGAAAGAAGTGGGTCTCTCTGACAGTGTCCTGCACGGCTGGGGAAGCCAGGGACTCACTCACATGGGCTCACTTTACCACCTGGGAGAAATCACAGGCTGAGAAGTTCTCTTAGTCCTAAGCTATGCTGACCTGGGGAGATTTACATGGGTAACTTGAAACGATTCCTCTCACCTTTTCACTGGGTACAATCTCAGATCTTATTTTGCTCCAGTGATGTGCTGGAACATCTCCTCTGGACCCCTGGACTTCCACAAAGGCACTCTCAGTATGGGTGATTGTAGCTTCTTTGGGGGTAAGACAGTAGAAAACTCATATTGCCGTTTTGATTACACAAATATTTTTTAAAAATAAAGATGGACAGTGGTTAAGAGTTGAAAAGTGGTATTATTTATGCCAAATATTTCTCCTAACTTGTAAAAATATTTTATAATAGCATGGTAGCAGAGTAGTGTGGTTTGCTATTTAATCACATAATTTGGGGTTTAATTTTCCTGATTTTTCCCTATGCATTTCTGTGCCCATGCCCAAAAACTCTTCTCCATTTGGGCAGCACTTCCTGCCACTCCTGGTTTGGGGTTGTGGGACAGCTTGCACAAGGGCCAGCCTGTGGGGGGAATTCACGTGTAGGAGAGGACTGTGTTGTAAGTGAATGATCCATTGATGTCGGTACCATGATGTAGGTACCATGTCAAGATCAGAAGCAGAAGCTGGAACCAGAGGTAGACAGGATGGGCTGATGGAGATAGGTGAGGTTACAACTGGAGAAGATGAGACACTGGACGAGGCACGAATAGGTAAACTGAGGCAGTTCTGGAGCAAATTGCAAGAATTTGGAAGGCATCGCCTTCTTAGGAAAGATCTGTTTTTGCATCAGACAGAGCACACTCCATAGTGCTAGGTTGCTAGATATTATTTGGACCTCCTACACATAACAAAATCAGTAATTTACATCTCTTTGTTTGAGAACATTTTGTATAGTGCTGGCATTCATGTAATGGGCCAATGGGGTTTAATAATGGTAAGACAACAAACACTTTCTAATACTTGGAATTTTTTTTAAGCAAAGCAATGTCAGATAATTGGTGCCTCCTGGATTCCCTAAGGAAAGGGGATTTTCCAGATCATCCTTCTGATATAACAGACAAAATATGTGGGATGCTGTCCAAAATGCTACAATATCAGAGACTTTAAATAATTTAATCACCGAAATCTTATTATCCTCTTGCCTGCAGGCTTTCTAGCAGAGTGCAATTATATTAAATGTAGGGGAAAATTGGACTGTAAAATCCAGACCTTCCTGTATCTCTTTGCCTTTCTGAGGGTCTCAGATTTCCTTGTTTTCCCTTCTTCATGTTTGACGAGGACACTCTTGCAACTATTGCAGACACAGGGTAAGAAGAGACCTTCCGAGTTCAACACATCCTTCTGGACAGATGGGTGAATGCATTGCACGGTCCTTTATGAAAGAGCAAGGAAGACACTGATAGTGTTTGCATGAATGCAGGTTTCTGACTCAGAGTTCATCGAACAACAGATTTAGTATTGACTACAGCATCTGTGAAATATCAGGTGTAATTTTCCTGGAGTTTGTAGTACTTCACTTTGGGGAACTTCTAGGTGTATGGTTTCTGTTTTGTTCTTTACTTCTTGTTATGAAAATGTTTAAACACTTAAAAATGTAGAGAGAATGTATAATAAGCCTCTGTCTTAGGTCTGGTCCCCTGGAAACAGGTTCTGAAGCAGAGCTCTGGGGGTAGGTGATTTTCTGGGAAGAGCTGTTGGGATCCGCATCTGCCAGGAATGAAGGAAGCAGGACAGGGCAGAGGGAAGAGGCGGGTTGCAAGGCAATTTCAACAGCCAGTTCTGAGAACTGTGGACTAGGGTGGCCTGAAAGGGGCGCACTAGGCAACACCAGCAGTATCCACTGCATTTACCCATCACCCAGCCTCCTCTAATTGTCAGCCTAAGGGCCACCTTGCTTTCCCTCCACCTCTACCCACTTCCCCCCCCGCTACCCCCTGCCTCTACCCGCCTGCCTTATTTATTTTTTTGTTTCTTGACAACTTTAGTGAAGTATAATTATATACCGTAAAATTCACTCACTTTAAGTGTACAAATCAGTGATTTTTATTTATTTATTTATTTATTTGCGTTACACGGGCCTCTCACTGTTGTGGCCTCTCCCGTTGCGTAGCACAGGCTCCGGATGCGCAGGCTCAGCGGCCATGGCTCACGGGCCCAGCTGCTCCGCGGCATGTGAGATCTTCCCGGACCGGGGCACGAACCCGTGTCCCCTGCATCGGCAGGCGGACTCTCAACCACTGCGCCACCAGGGAAGCCCAAATCAGTGATTTTTAATAAATGTACCCAAGTGACACAACCATCACTCTAATCCACTTTTAGAACATTTTATTACCCTAATTAGCATATTCCCTTTTAAAAATGACTTCTGGTAT
Organism: Mesoplodon densirostris; assembly: GCF_025265405.1. Classification (NCBI taxonomy): domain Eukaryota; kingdom Metazoa; phylum Chordata; class Mammalia; order Artiodactyla; family Ziphiidae; genus Mesoplodon; species Mesoplodon densirostris. Next base: position 165,312,103 of record NC_082664.1, read on the forward strand.
ATTTTGAAGCAAATCACTTTAGTGAGGTTTTAATGCAATTAAGGTTTTAGCTGAAGGGATCTATTGATAGGAATAAAAAAGAAATTCATATTCCTTTGAGTGAGTGAGGTACCATTAAAGTTATTTGAGGTCATGTGATAGGAGACCTTGGGAGAGGTAATTAACTAAAGGCTGTTTCCAGAGAATGTGGTTTATTCCCAAAGGTTGTCTAAGAATAACACATCTGACAAAGGTGTGTGCTTTATAGTTCTTCTGCTTTATTCCTCAAGAGAAGAACCTGTATTCGAGACAGAGGGTTGGTTTAAGTGGGTGTAGGTGTGTGTAGGCAGCAGGCAGTCGACGAGAAGGGCTGTCCTAAAAGAGGTAGGTAGCTCCAATGAGAGACCACTTTTGCATGTCATCAGAAAGGAGAGAAAGACCACGTGTGGAGAAGATACAACCAATAAACAAAGACAAAGTGGAAAATTCTGTTTGTTAAATGGCCAAGGCAAGAAACTAGGCTATTTCTAGGGTTGGTATAAATGTCTTGTGCACATTTGTCATCCTATTGATACAATAATGGGTCTAGAAAAAGAAAAGAAGGCATTTTTTTAATGAGATATTCACATACCATAAATTCACCCTTTTAAGGAACACAATTCAGTGGGTTTTCGTATACTCACAAGATTGTGCAATGGTCACCACTGTGTAATTCCAGAACATTTTCATCACATAATAAACTCTGTACCCATTCGTGGTCACTTCCCATTTCATCTTCCCCTCAGCCTTTGCAACCACTCATCTACTTTCCATCTCTGTAGAATGGCCTATCCCGGACAATTTGTATAAGTGAAATCATACAATATGTGGCCTTTTGTGTCCGGTTTCTTTCCCTTAGTGTAATATCTTCACTGTGTTCGCAGTGTTGTACTGTGTACCAGTACTGCATTCCTTTTAATGGCTGAATAATATTTCCTTGTATGAATTATATGGATATACCACTATGGTTCATCTAATCATCAGTTGATGGAAATTTGCCTGTCATGAATAATTTTGCTCTGAACATTTATATGCAAGTTTTTATATGAACATAAATGAATATGAAAAATGTTTGCCATTCACCGAGGAATGAAATTGCTGGGTCATATTGTAACTCTATGTTTAATTTTTGAGGAGTCACCAAACTGTTTTCCCCAGAGCAGCTGCGCCACTTTATATCCCCACCAGCAATGTCTGAGGATGCCAATTTCTTCACATTCTCACCAACACTGATTGTTTTCCATTTTTTTGGATTTTTTTGGTTTTAAAATGGTAGCCATCTTAGCGTGTATGAAACAGAAGGTCACATTTTAAAAGATGCTGGCGGCAAAGAAATGTGAACATTAAAAACAAAAGTCGAGTTCTATGCTTGAGACTCTCAGTTCTGTGCCTGCAAAGCCTCATTGTATATGCTCCATGATAGGTGTGGGGGCCACCGCTGCTGAGGGGCTTGACCCTTGAGGGGCCAAGAGGGTGCCCATTCCGGTCTCGCTCATTGCCGAGGACCTGCTGATTTGTAAGACCCGGACTGACCAAAGCTCCTAGTCATTTCTGAATACATGGGCACGCACATGCATACACACACACCAGGTGAAAACACTAGAAACAGAATGTACCGAAGACAATAAGAAAGTGAGTCTCTACCTAAGGCAGTTGTGGGGTTTTACTGTTGCTGTATGTGGATTTTCATTGGTGTTTTCGTTTTGCCAAATTTAGGAAAAGATAGGCTGAGAAAGAACTTTGTTCAAGAAAACCACAAATCAAAAACAGCAACTTTGTTGAAGGTGTGTCCTAAGGCCCATTTGGCACTTGGACAGCGTTTTAGACTTCAAATTGGCTTTGCAGCATTTTTTGTCATCAAAGATACACTTAGAATTTGGCTTGATGCCTGTGTTACCTGTAAAAGTAAAAACATAAGATACTATATCTCAGATCCACCCACTGAGGCTCATATATCTTAGAAAAGCTTGCTGGAAATTGAGGGGGAAGTTGGAACAGTGGGTAAATCACTTAGAAATGTGAGTTTTCCATGCTGTCCATTCCCACTCAGGAGAATGTTTGAGTGGGGATCTCTGAATAGACGGACAACTCCTGAATCCACTTTCTCTTTCTTGTTTTCCTCTCCGGGCCACCTCTGTGATTCTAATCTTCATTTCCAGTCTTTCCCACACTGTCTTTTCTGCTCTCCAGTTTCTCTTATAGGTTAGTGACTAGACTTGCTGAGAAAGGGGTCTTTTCACAGGAGGCACCATGAGGCAGTGCTGAGGGGCCATGCCATCTGTGAACCGTGTGACCACAGGTGAGTCACGCCATAGCTCAGAGCATCACTTCCCTCACTGGTAAAAGGAGAGGGTTGACCAGTTGGCCTCCAAGGTCCCTACATTGGAGACCAAGAATTCATCTTCCTGAATACAGAAGGTGGTGCCATTCATTGGGGTTTAAGCCAAGGAGTCCTATAAACTCCCAGAAGCTTCCGAGACCCGGAAGCTGAAAGTCCCTGTATTAGTTAATATATTCATCAGGGTTCTACAGAGAAACAGAGCCAATAAGATGCGCACATACATGAGATTTATTGTAAGGAACTGGCTCACACTTTGTTAGAGGCTGACAAGTCCCAAGATCTGCAGGGGAGGGTCAGCAGGCTGGAGGTCCCGGAGGGCCAGTGGTGTAGTTGTAGTTCAAAGGCTCAACACCTGGGAAGAGCCGACATTTTGGTTCAAGTCCAAAGGCAGGAAAGATACCAATGCTCAACTAGAAGGAATTCAGGCAGGAGGAGTTTCCTCTTTCTCAACCTTTATGTTCTATGTAGGCCTTCAGCTGATTGGTTGAGGCCCATCTGCATTGCGGAGGGCAATGTCCTTTACTCAGTTCATCAACTCAAGTGTTAATCTCATCCCCAAACACCCTCACAGACACACCCAGCATAACATTTGACCAAATACCTGGATACCCTGTGTTCCAGTCAAACTGACAAATAAAATCAGCCATCAAAACCCCAGTCAAGGGCTTCCCAGGTGGCACAGTGGTTGAGAGTCCACCTGCAGATGCAGGGGACACGGGTTCGTGCCCTGGTCCGGGAAGATCCCACATGCCGCGGAGCGGCTGGGCCCATGAGCCATGGCCACTGGGCCTGCGCGTCCGGAGCCTGTGCTCTGCAATGGGAGAGGCCACAACAGTGAGATGCCCGCGTACCGCCAAAAAAAAAAAAAAAAAAAAAAAAAAAACCCAGTCAGAGATTCAGCAAAGGGAAGTTAAGACATTATCCTGGCTTCTGGTCTGGCCCAGGACAATGCAATTTAATTCCTCTCTTCACTCCTCACAGCTCATGATATTTAAACTTTTCTTATTTGTTAAATATATTTTTTAAACAGTTCAAAAGCAAGCATGCTGGGTGTGTCTTTCAGAATAATCTGGAGAAAGGAAGAATTCTGTCAGAGATCTGCCGTGGAGCTGCAGCAGTGAAGAGCCATCCATGCCCAGACATTGAGAGAGCAGAGAGGGGGAGACATAGGAGGCTCATGTGAACCCAGGGACTCAGGTTCAGGGTCAGGAAAGGGACGGGCGGGCAGGCAGGGTGTGCGGCTCGGAGTCCCCCCTGAGGACAGGCTTAGAACATGAAGAGGGAAAGAAGAGAGTTCCTGGAAGGAGCTTTCTCTTTGGAACCTGAAAAACCACTGGTAGTTGCTACAAGCTTCTGATTTGGGGTCATTGGCTGACCAGAGTGATTCTTCTGGTGACAAGGACAGCGGCTATATACACACAGACCCCCAGAAAGGGCTCTTTACTGCGCCCACGTCTCAAAGCTCCTGCTGGCAGCAGACGGAGTAGGGAGAGGCCCCAAATGTTCATTAGCGTTGATGGATGATGAGCGAAGAGTGGCCTGAAGAGGCCCGAATCCTTTCCATGACTTCTGTTTCCTCTATTAAATTTGATGGTAACTAAAGTTTCATACTCTTATTTTAACAAACAATTTGTTTTTATAAAGAGATAATTTCAGGTGTGAAAGCATGAACTTTAGGTCTTACCAGTTATCCACACTTTGACTGTCAATCTCTGTTTAAAGGCAGCTCCTACGTTTCGGGCATGGTGCCTCGGAGGTAGTAAATGACCACCCAGATTCGGGATGGTTTTCACAAGGCTGCTCTTCATTCCTTGGGGTTAGTGGTAGCCACCTTCAGAAGACCTCTTCACTTTGGAGAAAACCTTGCTTTGTTTTTATGTTAAGGCTCATACTTAATACAACCATAATGAGGTTTTGTAGGTTGTCATAGGTTATCTTCAGATACGTCGCAGTGATCCCATTCAATGTCATGATACATCTTATTTCACTCTGCTACAGGTGGAGGGTCAATGTATGGGAGCTAGAAAAAAATGGAAGTCCATCAGCAAGAATTCTTTTTGCCCAATAAGGGACTAGAACACGTGGGAAATGTGTGAGTCTATGAGTGGAGGTTTTGTTATATATTCTCAGACTTGGAGGCATTTGGGCTGAGTGAGAGAGAGCAATAGTGGATACTTAAGTGAAATGTCTGGAACCTAGTCTGTTTCATTATCTTCATTCTAAAAGAGCAGATTAACTGAAGAAGCCATTTCAGTGTATCATGTATATTTGCGCAATTACAGGGGAATGTTTAAAATGGTTATCAATCAAAATTCGCAAATGACAGCAAACTTTGATGGCTTCACTGCTTTCGTTCTGCCAACGGCTTTGGTCTGTTTTGATCTGCCCCATGCAGTCCTTGGGGCACGGATTAGGTCATGACAGTACCAGACAGGCACTTACACCCTGGGGGTCACTGTGTCCCCACACCCTGCTCTATATCACTCATAACTCACCCTTTAGCAAATCATTCTAAATGGATTTTTGACATGATTGTTAAACGGATGGTTATAAAAATATGCTGAAGGGTTCTCTTATTTAGGTGATTTTAGGTAATCTTCTATTGAGGGGAATTTACAAAGTCTCATCTGCTCAGGGTACCTGGGCAAAGCCAGGACCAGCCAGGTGAGAGAACCATTCACTGGGTGCATCGGGGGCCCTAGAACATCCTTCAGTGAGGGTGCCTCTTCCAGGCAAAAAAAGCAAAACGCAAAGCAGAAGAGGTCAAGGGGAGATATGATTGGAGAGACATAGGTAGAGCACGCAAACCACTAGCAAGTTTAGGTGCCTGGGAGAATTGTGGTTGGATGGGTGGGTGGGTTGATGGATGAGATGGGCCTCAGAACACTTCTGTTGTGCCCTCCGTGGCATGTGCTTTGAGGATTCGCATGACTGCTTGTGTATGCCATGCCCAGCTACACCCAGATCCTACTCACTGTTTTGTTTTTTGTGTATGTGTGTGCAAAATCTTTCTTTATTCAACATCTGTTTGGTTAGCTTTTTGTCTGTGCCAGGTACCTGGCCAGGTCCAGGGTAAAACAGTGTCAGTGAAGAGGTTGACATTGCCTCTGCCTCCGTGGACGTCACAGTCTGGAATAGGCAGGGCAGAGTAGGAGGACAAGCATTACACAGACAAATATGCCAACCGTCGACTCTACCTGATGAGTGCTGGGCAGAAATACAGATGCTAAGAGAGAATGTAATGGGGCAGGGGGAAGGGAGGACCTAATCTGGTCTGGGGATCAGGAAAGGCTTTTCTGAAGTAGTGATATTCAAGCTAGGATCTAAATGATGAGTGGGAATTCGAAAGATAAAAATATGTGAGGATTCAAGAGGTACAAAGGTGGCCCAGAGCCAGGGAACCCTACAGTGGGCAGCTGTGATCTTGTACATTTGTCGATGCTGTTGATAGAAAGTGAACTTGAACTCCGCAGACTTAATGAAGTCTGAACAATAGGTAGACCGTTTTTATTTTGGTTGTGTTTTTCTGAAGGCACTGTTAGACCTTTCTCACATTACCTGAATGCACATGCTGTCCCATGCATCTGCTGTAAGATTTTCAGTACAGATTGGCTGAGAAACACTAGAATGAATATAAATACATATAATAAATTAAAGCTGGACAAAGGAATTAAACGCCTTTTTTTTAGGCTTGTCATAAAATTGGGACCCCATCAAGTTGTCTTCAGATTCTGAATCTCTGAGCATATGTAAAATTACGTAGTTGTTCTCCGTTAGTTTTGAGCAAACTCACCCAAGATAGGCAAAGCTGTGCTTACAGCCAATTGTCAATTCCCTACATGGGAGTTAGCAATTTTACGGACTACCTGTAACCACGCCATATTCCAGACCTATTCCAGGGCTGTCTCCAATCTCTTCCAGTTGTTATCTACTCAAGGAATGCAAAATTGTTTTCATACTAGAAAATCGCAAAAGAAAAAAAATTGTTGCCAAGTGAAATTTTCCTCATTGGAACTAATGGTGGGAAGGCCAGTATGTAACAAACATTTCATTACAGAATTTTTCCAAAAATTATATTTGATATATTCAAGAACATCTGTTAATATAAAGCCCATACTGTGTATGTTCTACCACAAGGTCACTGCTTGGGGCTCTGGCACATCTATTAGTATTTCATGAACCTAGAACATCTCAGGAAATGTGCCATCAGAGGTCAAAAACGTTCTGACCCTCACATTGCAAGTCCTCATTATAGAAGGTTATAGAAATGCATCTAATTAATACAGAAGTCACAATACAAAGTTGTGAGATTACGTAAGAAAGCTGACATTGTCACAGATTTCCATCCTAATCAAGTGCATGGATATCTTCAAAAAGCCCAGCCTGTCTGCACGGAGCAGAGAAGAGAGCAGGGGACTCTCCTGCCTGTTCAGCCTGAAGCCCTATGTCACCCTCCTCACATTGCAACTCCCCGTTTCTAGCAGCTCCCTTCACACCGATCCCTTGTCAGTCAGTGGTTGGCTTCTGCCCCCATCCTCTGCAGAAAAGGGAGAAGGGCACCGATGTTTACAAAACACTGCAGCACACCAGGAGTCTGCCTAGGGATTTTCCCTTCATTGTCTCACTTAATTCTTTTTCTTTTTTTAAATTTATTTATTTATTTATTTATTTTGCCTGCACTGGCATGCAGGATCTTTGCTGCGGCATGTGGACTTCTTAGTTGCGGCATATATGTGGGATCTAGTTCCCAAACCAGGGATCGAAACTGGGCCCCCTGCATTGGGAGCGTAGAGTCTTACCCACTGGACCACCAGGGAAGTCCCCTCACTTAATTCTTAGATCAGGCATAATTCCCCCTTGTATAGTTGAGAAAATGAGGCTCACATAGGCCAATCCTGTATTCGGACATCTCCAGTCCCAAGGTCTAGAAGCCATCTCATATGCCGATGACTCCCAGCTCTTCACCTCCAGCCCTGATCTTCATCTTCGTAAATACAATGGACATTTCTCTGCCCTCATCTCTCAGCAGCATCTGTCAGGGTTGACTAGACCCTTCTCCTTGATTTCCATGGCCCCACACGCCTCCTTTGCTGGCTCATCCTTTATCTGAGTGTTGGCATCCCCAGCACTCAGACGTCTTTCCCTTATCCAGCTACACTCTCCCAGGGGATCAGGTCTACCCTCTTGGCTTTGAAGACCATCTGCATGCTGATGACTTGCTAGTTTTGAACTCTAGCCCTAATCCTCCCCATGACCTTCAGGCTCGTATCTATGGCTACCTGCTTGACATCCCCATCCAACAGGCATCTCAGACTTCCATATCCTACCCAAGGCTCAAGATCTATGCACTCCAATATGGTAGTGCCATGGAGCTATTTACATTAGTTAATACATTAATTAAAATTAAATAAGATTTAAAAGTCAGTTTTCCAGTTGCACTAGCCACATTTCAAATGCACCGTAGCTCTCTCTGAGTGGTGGTCACCACATCAGATTGCAGATAAGAAGCATTTCCACCATCACAGGAAGTTCTGGTGGTCAGTACTGCCCTAGTTGTTTTTAACCCCTCCAAATTTGTTCTTTCACCAGGGACCCCCTTTTCAAATAATCTAGCTGTTCCTCAAGTCAAAAATCTAGGAGATGTTCTTGATTCTTCTCCTTCCAGCATGCCTTATATCATCTTCATCAGTTAGTCTTGTTTACTGTGTCTTGAAAACATACCTCATGTCTGTATACTTCTCTTAGACTCCAGTGTTCCCCAAGCTGAGCCACCAGCCTCTGTCACATGGATCACTACAGTGGCTCCACAATGATCTGCCTTCTTCCACTCTTGCTCTATAACCTATTGTCCACACTGCAGGCAGCCAGAGTGATTTTTGAAAACTGTAAACCAGTTCCCCTGTCTCCTGGCTGAAAACCCTCCAATGATACCTCATCTGATGTAGAATAAACCCCCTGTTTAAATCTTAGTTTACATGGCCTCTTTTTCTATTTGGGCTGCCACAACAAAGTACCATAGATCAGGTGGCTTATAGACAAAAGAAATTTGTTTCTCACAGTTCTGGATCCTGGAAGTCCCAGATCAGGGTGCCAGCGTGGTTGCATTCTGGTAAGAGCCGTCTTCCAGGTTCTGCCAACTTCTTGTGTCTTCACGTGGAAGTAGGGCCAGCTAGTTCTCTGGGGTCTCTGATGAGGGCACTAATCCCGTTCATGAGGGCTCCACCCTCATGGCCTGATTACCTCCCAAAAGCTCCACCTCCTAACACCATCACTTTGTGGGTAGGTCAACATATGAATTTGGTGGGGGTGGGTGGGGAACATAAACATTCAACCCATAACACATTTCCCTGCATGACCTGAGCCTTCGTCTTTCTCAACCACTCTACTCTGCCCACCAGATTCCAGTCACCATGACTTTGCTTTTGGTCCCCAAATACCCTAAGAAAGACCTGTGCTGTCCTAAGGGCCTTAGGACAGGCTCACCCCTTTGCCCAGAAGCTCTCCCCGATCATCGCTGGGCTGGCTCTTCCCTGTCATCCAGTGGGGCTATCTCAGAGCCCACATAAAAGTGGCTCCACCACATACTCATCTCAGGCTTGTTTCTATCTCCCCTCAGCGTTTTGAACTCTCTGAATGTTTCACGTTTACCTATTTGTTCATTTATTTCCTTTCCCTTCCTTCTTCACTAGAATATAAGTCATAAATCCTGGGGATTCAATATGGATAAGACACGCTTTGCCCTCTTAGAATACAAAAATCTAAAAATGATTTGTAGCAGAGCAGTGCAGTGGAAGCGTGCTGGGCCCATAAAAATAATTTTGTAATTAACTTATCTTTTTTTGGAATGTGGACAGGTGATGGAAGAGATTAACTGTTTTAATCTTGAGCATGCTAATAATTTTTTTCAACAAACCTTTTCATCGTTTTCTTGAGTAATGCAAAAGTAGAATTTCTCTATCAGAGTCTCAGCAAGCACGTTTCATATACAAAATTAAAACACCTTCAGTTCTTTCTTACCCATTGTTTTGTCTGTAACCACATTTTTCCTGGCCAGCCTTGAGGGGCAGCTGGATGGGAGCTGGAGGGGGGACATAGTTGGAAAACAGGGAGAGATGATTGTTAGGAATCACTGAGGCCCCACCAAAGGCAGTGAAAGTTGTTTCCTGGATGGATGGAAGATCAGTGCACACTGCAGAGCTGGTTGACATGGAGTCAGAGGAATGGATTTTAGATGTGCTCTTGTGAGCACATCTAAAGGTGGTAGGAAGCCTGCAGGACCGAGACCGTAAAAGCAGTAGGCCTCCAGGATGGCAGGGACAGACCTGCTTTGGAGGACAGGGTACACACCCTGCAAAAGGACTTTGGTTCCAAGATATCCCTCCCCTCCATGCCCACATACACAGATGGTCACACTCAGTAGCATCTCTCTCAGAAGTGGGTTGCCTTAGATCACAAGCAGCTTAGAATTAAGTGCGGTCCAATGCAGCCCATCCAGTCTCTGCTGCGTGGTTTCCAGAATCCTTCGTGATTTGACTCATCCTCACCAGTCACATCTTCCAGATAAGTCCGGCTTCTTTGCATATCTTGTCCGTTCCTGCGTCTCCCTCTTCTCCCTGCCTGTCATGATCTTCCTCCTAACGCCTTCCTTCAGGAATCAGCCAGCACTTTTCTGCCATTCAGTGAGTGCTGTGCTAGACTGAGGACACAAAGGAAGTTCAGATACCTCCTTCAGGAACCTTCTCTAACCACAGATTTCTCCCATCTACGATGTCCTGTGGTCAACCAGCCTGGATCACAGCCTGGCAAGTCATTAGTTGCTAGTGGTCTTGAGGGTCAACTTGAACTTAGTTTGTAGCTCCCCAAATAGAGACTAACTGCATGCCACGTGGTGGGCTTATAGAAGGTGCTCACTTAATGCTTCTTTCATTGATTCTATTTCCCTGAAAATTAATTCAGCAAAAACTCCTTTCATGATCGTTCAAATGACTGGGCTCTGCCTGCCCACTGGACTTTTCTCCACTTGACTAAATACTGCTCCTCCTTTAAGGCAGCTCCGATTCACTTTTTCCTGCCCTGTCCCCTGGCCTTCTGTCGTCTTCCAAAACACCTTCACTCCCTCTCCCTTCAACATCAGAACCATCTGTACTGTGTTTTTCTTGTCTGTGTATCTCAGTCACCTGCCCCCCATACACACTGGACTGTGTACCCCTTGGAAACAGGGATAGCATATTTTAGCACTTGATGCAAGACTATTTGATTAGGTGAATAAAAAAGCATACAATGCAAGTAAAGTAGCAAAAATGTTTTCCCCTAATAAACCTTGAAAAAACTATAAAGACAGTATACATTCAAAGATACAGTACACAAATATGGACTGTCCTTTAGTTGCCCAGTGTATTAGTCTGCTTGGGCTGCCATCACAAAATACCACGCACTGGGTGACTTGAAACAACAGAAATTATTTCCTCAGCATTCTAGAGACTGGAAGTCCAAGATCAGAGTGTCGGCAGGTTTGGCTTCTCCTGGAGCCTCTCTCCTTGGCGTGCCTTCTCACTGTGTCCTCACAGGGTCCAGCCTCTGTGTTCATCCCTGGTGTCTTCTCTCATTAGACCTGTATGACCTCATTTAACTTTAATTACCTCTTTAAAGGCCCCATCTCCAAGTACAGTCACATTCTGAGTTGTACTTTGGCCAGGGCGGGGTGGGGGTGGGGGGTGGGGGTGGGCGGCTGTTAGGATTTCAACATTAAAAAATTGGGGGCTGGGGGACACAATTCAGTCCACAACACCCAGACACTGAGAAGGGAAAAGAGCCAGAATCAAAATGCAGTGGCACACAAGGGGTTACATTTCTCTGCCCCATTCCACGGTGAGGCATGTGTTTGTGTTTTGGAAATTTCTGAACAGATGGAGGCTGGGAAGATGTTGCGAAACTGAATTCTGAGAATAAAGATATTTTGATTATTAAAGTGGGATTTGTTGAAGGAGGGAAATATTGAGGACAAAGTTTTCATGAAATAAACCCTTAATCATCCCAGAGTGGGTGAGAGAGTCCCCCCAGGAGCAGAGAGTGAGGGCACCAAAGACACATGACGTCGTGAGGATCAGGGGACAGAGAGACAGCGGATGCCCTGCATGGGAGGAAGGAAGTTCCAGGGGCTGCCAAGTTGGGATTCGATAGAGGCAAAGACTTATGGTCTTTATCTTTCTCCAGGCTAGGTGAAAAAAAAATTTCTGTCATCTGGGCCTTGGGGTTTCACAGTTGAAAAATGCTTTGTTTGCAGCCTCTCAATCACAACCTGTATGTTTCAGGACTACCTTCCCCTTAGGATTGAATAGGGGAAATGGTTCTTAGAAAACACGCATTTATAACCAGCCTTGCTCTGGGGCACATTAAGCCATGTGGCTCTTGTAGCCAAGTCTCCCGGGTCTTTAACACTGGCGCTGCCTAGTTATCTGACATTCTTGTGAATTTCAGGGCATATCTGCTGTAACACTGCCTTTTATCATCCCCAGTATCAGCACTAATACTTCTCAGACTCCTGTCTCTAATATTAATAGCACAGCACTATACTATTTGGACTTTTTGGGAAGGAAGAAGTTTTTTTCTTTAACCCTCACCAGGGATCTGAAGATGAAACTCACAAAGACAGATGAATAGGAAAAAAAGCAAACACATTTTATTGAATTTTTACATAGCCACAGGAGGCTTCACAAGGGAATGAAGGCCTCAAGAAGTGACCAGAGCAGGAAGCTTTTATACCTTTTAGGCAAGCAATAAATTTGTGAAGAATGGACAAGACAAAGGAGTTTGTAATAGGGGTAGTAAATGGTGAAGACGTGTAACGAAGATGATAAGGGGTAGTTGAACATGGTTTGCTTGCCAGTTTCACTCTGGGCTGATAAGAGTCTGTCTCCAGTGAAAGGAGAATTTATTTCCTGCCTTCAGACAGAAAAGTAGGAGCTTCTTTTACATTTACTTGCTTCTTAACTGCCTTCAGTTCAAAATAATTTTATGTCGAAGAGGCATATTTGGGGGTGACATATTCTGGTTTCCATTGGCCTTCTTCATATTTTATTAAATCTAACTTCTAGAGTAATAGATTTTTGGAGCCCATTTTTCAGCATTAGCACAAGTACCATTTTTGAATGAACGTGTGGGTGATGTAAGATATAAAACATTTTAGACTATAATTAGCAGTAAATCTTAAAATAAGAGGAAAATATCTACCAAAATCAGATGGAGAAGTTCAAGTGCATGTAAAAAACAACATGGTTTGCCCAGTATTAACAGTGGATGCATGGTATACTAACAAAGTTGTATATAATAGTACATTACAGAATATATTACAGTATAGAATCAAAACTTAGTTTACTTGATCCAGCAACTTTGAAATTCTGTTTCTTGACTATTTTTTAATTTGAAGAGATTTGCATTACTTAAAATTCTGCAAGTAAACAAATTTTATTGAGATCATTACATCCAACTATTTGGTTTTGGCATAGTTAAGATTCACATACAGTGATAGCAGTGCAGTGTAATAGGCAAGGAAGATCAGACACTGAGCAAACCCAAGTTCACTGCAAAGGCAGAATAGAATACTAAGGCAGAATAGAATACTAAATAAATGTCCAAGTTCAAAGTGAGAGGAGAGAATTTTTCAAACCATATTCCTGTCTTCTGCTCCCTTAGTCTTTGGTAGCCAGTTTCCTTCTATATAGCTACATCCCCCTAAAGCTGAACCTCTCTCCCATAGCTGCCATTAAGTAATTTTATTTATTGACCTGTTATTATGGTCCTATTCCTTTTCTCCAATCACCTGACCCCTGATCCTTCCAACTACATTCTGATGCTTTGCGTGTTTTCATTGGGGAACTCCATTTCTAAGGAGGACCTTTAAACCGCACACATTGGAAGCTTGCCGTAGAAGGATATTGACTCAAGCAAACAACCTGTCAGCTCAGCAGCCCACCACCCCAACCTTCACGTGTCCTGCCAGCCTGAAAATGAGACACGCCCCTTGCCACAATTCTAAATTTATTTCCTTATCAGTGATTCTGGGATTCTGGTTGTTCACAAGTGATTTTGAAAATGATTGGGTGTCTTAGCTCAGGCTGTCATAACAAAATACCAGCGACTGGGCAGCTTAAAGGACAGAGATGTATTTCTCACAGTTCTGGAGTCTGGGATGTCTAAGATCAAGGTGCTGGCACATTTGGTTCCTGTTAGGCCTCTGTTCCTGGCTTACAGATGGCTGCCTTCTCACTAGGTCCTCACATGGCTTAGAGAAAGAAAACTCTCTGGTGTCCCTTATTCTTCTCATGGAGACACTAATTCCATCATCAGAGCCCCACCCTCATGACCTCAACTAAACCTAATTACCTCCGTAAATTCCCACCTCCAAATACCATCACACAGTTTTGGGGGAGGGGTACAGTTAGAGCTTCAACATATGAATTGGGGGACAGGACGCACAAACATTCAGCCTGTAAGAATGGCCTTTTGAAATGTGTGCTTAAGGAGATTTCTGGAAACTATAAAGTGATTTACACACTTTAAGGTATTTTTATCAGTATTGTTACATGTTTTATTGGCAAGTTTTTTAAACTTTCCCCCTGTTCCTTGGTTTCCAAGGAAATCGCATTCTTTCTGAGCAATGTTCAGAAAAATAAATCCCTGGTGCAGTTTGAAATTTAAGAAGTGAAATACTAAATGTGCAGAAAATTGAGATCCTGACACCACATGTGACAGGAGTATCTTAAACTTCAGCTCTAATGCTTCAATTCTTGTTGCATTGCTGACCTATCACAGTGAAAATATTATTCAATGGCTGTTAATACCTTATATCACATTGCAGAGAGGTGGACTTTGAGAGAATGGGAAGCAGGAGGGAGGGAGGGGATCTGGCAAAGTGCAGGTCATCGAGTGCTAAGGGTGGGAGGTGGAGGAAGGGGTGAGCTTTATTTATTTATTTATTTATTTGGCTGTGCCGGGTCTTAGTTGTGGCATGCAGGATCTAGTTCCCTGACCAGGGATGTACCAGGGATTGCTCCTGCATGGGGAATGTGGAGTCGTAACTGCTAGACCACCAGGGAAGTCCCAGGGGTGAGCATTGTTGCTCGAGGGCTTCCAGCACCTTGCAGAGGGTGTGAGTAGCAGGCAGCCCAGCGGTAAGAAAGCACTGGAACACTAGTAAGCAGTGCCATTATTGAAGGTGGGCTGATGTAGGGAATGAGGAGGGGCACAATCAAGACAGGGTTTTCCTCCGGCGCAGCTAATGCCGCCTTGATTGGCACCAGCTACACAGGGTGGCTGGCACCTAATGGGCGCCCAGTACACGTGGAATGAATGATTGAATAAATGATTCAGTGAAGTGAATGCCTCCAAGTGAATGCACGCAGGTTCTCCCTACCCCTGTCAACTGTGCATCTCCTGTAATACATCCTCAAGCTCTGCAAAGTTCTTCCATCGAAATCGTTGGAAGAAGGTTCCAGAAAAATGAAGAGTGGCGAGAACTTGATGTGAGTCGCTGAGAGGGAATGTTTTGGGATCTGGGCTTACCTAAGGATGGTTAATACAGACAACATGGTCATCAGGATGTAGTTGCTCCCCTTTTTGTATTTCTTTTCACTCTTTGAATTGCTTTTTATTTCTCCTGAGCATCCTTCTTCTTTTATCTAGATTGCTCAGTTTGCTTTGGAAATGAGACATTATGCAAACGCAGTATGGCTTGGAATGATTATATGTAATGGGAAAGACTCTAATACATAGGGCTTTTATAGCTGCAATTGTGTTTTATTCGTTTTTTTTAAAAGAACATTTCAGTGGCTCAGTTATTGAACATTAATTGCCTTGACTTGAAGAAAATGAATCATAGCTTTGTGTGTTAGTGTATGTGTGTGTGTTACTGCTGGGGCCTGTCTTTTAAAGATGTAAAAGTTGTTTATGAAACTTTTATGATCTTAATATTTCACATAAACCTTTTTCATTTTGTTTTTGGAAAAATTTTTTCTCTTTTATTAAAATAGTGCTGATATATCCCTTGAAGCTAATTTCAAGGGATGGCTTAATTATTTGCCCAAAGCATTGTTTTTCTTAGAGAAGTCTGTACTCCAAGAATTTGAAGGCAAAGGTATCAGCTGAATTGTTTCTATTCAGGATTTTACAGTTCTGTTACTTTGTTCAGCTCAGAGCAACATCAAATCTCAATGCTAAAAGGGTCTCTGTCCACCAAGGCTTTTTAACCTTTAGCAACCTAGGTCCCCTTTTGATAAATACAAAAAAAAAAAGGTAATGCAATCTGAAATTCAAAGAAATTGAAATGAAATATTCTCAACAAAAACCAAAGTAAAACAATGTAATGGAGTGTTGTTCTTCTATCTCTTTTTGTAAATCACAAGTGGCTTTGAGGCTCTGATGCCTCTCAGGGAGTGGTTGACTAGATTAACTACCTCATTTTACAGATAAAAAGACTGAGGTGCAAAGATTCCAGGAGTGCCCATCCTCTCAGCATCTTAGGAGCAGAACTGGGTCAAGAACCCGGACGTCCTGTTGGCTGCTTCCTGCTTTGCCCACAGCACCCCACCCATCGCCCAAATCTTTAAGGCTATACTCGCATGCAAAGGAGGCATCTTATCCAGTGTCATCACCCTATAACTGATGATGCTGATATTCTGGAAGGTTATTCTGAGTTAATGCTGTCCCAGCAGGATGGAGGCAAAGGCCAAGAGAAACTTCTCAGGCCTGGCTAGTCCATGGATCCTGGTTTATTTTTATTTACTTTATTTCATCCTGGACCATCTGTACCATCATGACATAGAAACACTGCCCTGCTATAGCTTCTGGGGAATAAGGGGGCAACATTTAAATCTGAAAATGGATTAATTTTTGAAATAAAGTGTGGGTCTTTCACCATATTGAAAGGTCTTATTGGTAGTTTTCATGGAAAAATTTAACATGTCTTTTTTAACTTATACTGATTTGTTCTCTCTCTCTCTTTTTTTTTTTTTTAACAGTGTATCTGGTGGAGAGCTGTTTGACCGGATAGTGGAGAAGGGATTTTACACAGAGAAAGATGCCAGCACTCTGATCCGCCAGGTCTTGGATGCTGTCTACTATCTCCATAGAATGGGCATTGTCCACAGGGACCTCAAGGTGAGGCTGTCGCTTAGCAACACCCTCCAGTTGCTTTCCAACCCACAGTGCACCTGTCGGAGCAGATTGGCTCCAGAGGAGGGATGAGGTTGCCTTGATGTAGGTATGGGTGGAATGAATGGTGGGCTTTATGTACTCTTAGTTGTCGGGGTCTTTGGGACCCAGAAGTAGATTGAAAGATGATGAAGATCAATGGGGCTGGCCATTGTTTGGGACATTTAATAACCACTATACAGCGAAAGGGCCATGGGGAGGTAGGCTGTGTATTGCTTCAGGCTTATCTAAAGGGTAATTTTGTTCAAGACATGGATGCCATGAAGATTGCCCAGTGCAGTTCTCCAGTCTTTTCCCAATTCCAGCCCTGTTTCAGTGCAACCCACCATATGAAAGAAAGGGAGCAGTAGATAGAGGGTGTGAGGTGAGGGAGAAAGGAAATAAAAGGTTATCCAGAAACATGGGTTAAATGACATACAGTTACAGCCTTCTCCCAATGTCCTGTTGGTTCCATCCCTATGAGGTTTTGAAATACTCACCCTTCACCAATAGCATTGAAGATCTGGGCCTTGGTCACCTTGGCCCAAGGGTCTCTGTGGATGCCGAAGGGTAGGTATCATAGTACCAAGGGTAGGTATCGAACATATCAATTTGAGGAACAGAAAAAAATCTGTGCTGTTGACCCGAGGCTATAAAGTGGCTTCATTCTACAGCAGTTATAGGTCCAGCCCCCAGAACTCACGGCACCAGTCAAGATAGAAATTTCACCCCAGCACACATACTCACCACTCCTATCAGAAACACAGGGATTATATTGTACTGAAGCCATGCTATACACAACTACGGGCAATCTAAATCAATTTAAGGAATAAATGGTAAACATGTGTTGAAACAGAATGTTAACATCTGGCCATTATCTGGTACTGGCTGTCAAGGTATAAAATGGTGTGGCTTTTCCTTTCATAGGAATTCACTGTGAAGTGTTTTCTTTTCTCCATGTTAATCATTTTCCACTGACTAGGGTAGTGGCTCCCAAATGTTAGCTTACATCAGAATTGTCTGGATGGCTTGTAAAAACACAGATTGCTGGCTCTACCCCAGAGGTTCTGATCCTGCAGGTCTGAATCAGGGCCCGGGAACTTGCATTTCTAAGGGGTTTACAGGTGATGCTGATGTTGGCCTGGGAACCACACTTGGAGAACTTCTAGACAAGGGTATTTGAGGACGTTGATGGACTTCTTACAGCCTTTGCTGGCCTCCTGATGGGTGAAATGGGCTGTGAGCACAAATAGTTCATCTTCAGGACTTGCAGGTCCTTCAGAGGGCCAGGTAAGGGCAAGGTAAGGTGACCTGGCGCCTCTGTGCCAGGCAGCCGTGCCTTCTCTGCTCTCTTGTGCCCTCACCAAATGCCGGTTCTGTGCTTCCAGGCCACAGCAGGCAGCTAGCTCTTCCTGAACAAGTTAGTTTAGTGACCGTAGAGATGTGATGTGGTGTACTTACTAGAAATCATTTCTAAGCAGGTAAGCCATTTCCTAGATGGGCAATGTTTATTTCCCCCTTAGAAAATGGTAAGGAAGGCTTTATTCAAGACTCCTGCAAGAGGGGCATTGCATTAGGGGAGAGAATTGGGCTCCACTGCACATGTGGCAAGGACACATGGGGATGTATAGCCGTTGAGCAGAGTGAGGGGTCATGGATGGAAAATCACTGTGAGAGACAGCAAGGGTGGGGGGATGCTTGCTCAACATCTCCCTCCATCTCCATAAGCCCCGCCCCCATTTTTTGCCAGAAGCATCCAGATTCCCCAATTTTCCACAAGATGTCATACAAACGAAACTTTGCTATCTCCTGGTTTACCCCAGGATTGCCATCCTTAAGCCCCTCCCATGTAGACACCACGGAGGTGCCACTGATATACAGACTTAGAGTGGAAACGGGAGCTGTAATCGAACCTTTGCTGCATGTTGTGCATTACTGCTGCCTGAGCTCTGACATTTTACAGTCAGGGAAGCAAATGAGGAACCATCTTGACCCATCTTCTACAGAAACAGAGCTTTTAAGGACACATGGCTAGAAAGCTCTAGATCTTCCACCTCCGATTCATTCCGTGATGACCTACCCCTGTTTCCCAGGGAGCGGAGCACTCGGATATTAGCTGGCCCAGGAAAGGGGGAAGTGCAGTGCATGTGCCCAAGCTATGGACACGGGACGTCCCTTAGGGCGGGGAGAGAGACCCTTAGGTTGGAGACAGGTTGCTGACAAGGGTCAGAAAAAAGAAACCGAATAGCACCTGCAAAGACAGTTTTCTTTCTGGGAATCTCCGTGCCCCTAACCCAAGAAATGAATTGACAAGTCTGAGAGGCATCTGCTTTCTAGTTGCCTCAATATATGGTTCATTGTTCTTAAGTAGAGAAAATACTAATAAGGGAAAGGGACTCACGTTTATTGAAAATCTGTAAATGCCCAATACTATATAAGGCTCCCTGCATTGTTTTCACTAAACACTGCTTTTCTTAAGGCATTTACTGTGTCTAAAGGTCAAGTCTGTTCTTCCACTGTCATTAAGTTTTGGTGGTTTGGTGAGGCTCCCACAATTAACCCAGCTTTTAAAACAGATTGTAATTTTTTTTTTTTTTTTTTTTTTTACATTTCTTTTTAGCCTGAGAACCTATTGTACTACAGTCAGGATGAGGAGTCCAAAATCATGATCAGTGACTTTGGATTGTCCAAAATGGAGGGCAAAGGAGACGTGATGTCCACAGCCTGTGGGACCCCAGGCTATGTCGGTAAGGACTGCGCATGTGTGTTTTCCCACTTGTCAACCTGATCGCTTGTCTTAAGCATTTGAGCCTGGCACGTGATCACAGCTGCCTTCATTTCCCTTGAGGGAGGAATAAAAAGATTGAGAGACACTGGAATGAGTTTGAAGGGAAGTGATTTCCCCTGAAACCTTTTAATAGTTGGGTGGAAATTCCGTTTGATTTGGGTGTGGGCCTGTGTGGAGGCCAGGAATTGATTTGGGTGAATTCCCAGGTTCTAAGACCAGAAATATGTCATGTGTATCTATGTTTTTAAATGATTTACAGTGACATGTGGGATGACAATAAGGTACAAACACACATAAAACAAAATGTTGAGATAGAAACACATAGAAAATATTGATAGGAGGAATCTGATTCAAACCTTGACCAAGTCACTCTCTTTAATTAGCCAATCCTGATCTGTCCTGGAGAAGCCAAGAATTAAAGTTTTTTCTAAAATCAGAACCCCAGAGATCCTTTGTCCCTGACACTCAGAATGCAGAAAATGCTATGGCAGATCTGAACACATACTGAGACTCAACTTCCATCTTCTGGGGGCCCGGAGAAAGGCCATCAGAACTGTGTACGAAGTTATTGAGGCTTCCATTTACATGACTGTATTCGTTCATCCAGCAAGTGCCTGCTATGTACCAGATGCTGTTCTAGGCACTGGGGTGAAGACAGTGAATGAGACGGAACACCTGCCCTCATGGAGCTGACCTTTTAGTTGGGAGAGACAGGCAGAAAAGAAACAGGTGAACAGGGGTGTTTCAGATCTTACATGCTATGAAGAAGACAAAACGGGAGTGTATGATAGAATGACAGGTGTGAAGAGGGGTTGGGATAGTTAAGGGGACAGGAGGAGACTCAGGCATTAGCCTTCATGACGAGAAGCAGCCCCAACCATGAGAAAGTCAGGGGACAGAGTTCCAGGTAGAGGCATCAGCTTGTGCTGGGGAGAGAGTGAGTACAAGCTAGGAAGGTCTAAGAGCAGGAAGAACTGGGACTGGAAGAGACTTTGAGAAAATGGAGACCAAGGCTGAATTCTCATCATACAAACCGTGATGGCTTTTCTATTTTTTTTTTTTTTTTTTTTTTTTTTTTTCTGTACGCGGGCCTCTCACTGCTGTGGCCTCTCCCGTTGCGGAGCACAGGCTCCGGACACACAGGCTCCGCGGCCATGGCTCGCGGGCCCAGCCGCTCCGCGGCATGTGGGATCTTCCGGGATCGGGGCACGAACCCGTGTCCCCTGCATCGGCAGGCGGACTCTCAACCACTGCGCCACCAGGGAAGCCCCGTGATGGCTTTTCTTAATGAGAACAGTAAGCCTGCCCTGAAGGAGAGGAGGTGATGTTATATGACCAATGTCATTCCTGTTTGTTTGGGGATACAACCACGTGACCTTCCCAGGCAGGCTGAGGGAAGCAGGCCTCATGCTAAACGGGTCTGGGGCCCAGAGCATGGTCGGAAACTTCGAAAGACCTCGGAGGCACTTCAGGGCCCTTCAAGTGCTTGCAGGATAATGGGCGTTAAGTCATCACTGTTAATGTCACAGCTGTTGCACTTTTAAAGGAACTCAGGAGAAAAGAACAGACTTGAGGGGAATAGAGACTAAAGTGAGGGGAAGGGAAGGAAGCCACAGATTTAGGAGGAGATCAAGATGGTATAAATCTGGGAGGGGAGGAAAAGATGTGGTCAGTACCTGTTAGCTCTTGACTGTCACAGTGCCCAGGAATTTTGTCCCTGGGTTGTGTGTATGCACTAGATGCAGAAGGGGAGATGGTTCTGATCACGTTTGCGAAGCCAGCACATCTGATGGAGACGCATGGCAGGGTGAGCAGTCCCCGTTCTAGGATAGAAAAGTCATGGTTTCAGGAAGAGCTTGAACTCCATCAGGAGGACTTGCATCAGCAGCTGTGGTGCGAGATGCACGTGTAGACACATGTGTATGCCCTGAGGTGGGGGCCGTGGGTGGAAATGTGAGCGTGTGTGGTGTGTGTGTGATGTGTGTGTGTGTGGAATTTCTCCAGTTCAGTCCAAGCCACCAGGCAAGCGGCAAATAAAAATGAATGAGACAAGCTTATTCTCACTTCTCTTAAAAGACAGGGAGGAAAAAAGCCGGTTCCAACCGTGGTGAGTCATAGGCATCAGAAAATGGGCAGGCCTATGAGGTCATGGGGTCCAGTCTCCTGGCTGGAATGGCTTTGCTCTGTTCCGCAGGGGCTGCTGCCCAGGCCACGCCGGGCGAGGAAGCCGAGGATGCTGTAGCCGCCCAGCTCCTGCTTCAGGATGTGGGCTCTGACAAAGAATGTGCATATTTACATATGCATCATACTGTTCTCATATTTGGCTCTGATGTTGGAAAGCTCTAGCACTTTCTAAATTGATTTTTGCTTTTTTACATTTTGACAGAGCTTGTGGAATGGCAGTTTCTCTGGGTTTCTAAGTGGCTGCCATCCTAGTGGTCTGGTTGTGTTTAGATGTCAGTCGCTGATGAGTCTGGGAACCGGGACTGATGTTTGGATGTGGCCTTTGCTCTTTTACCCTAAATGGTGGCAAGTGGAGCCATCAGGTAATTCTGTTGTCAGATACAGAGTTTTCTTGGAGTGAAGAAGGGGGAAAGGAGGACTATGGGAATATAGCAATTCTGTTTGTTCACATTTATTGAGCACCAAGATTCTTGGGGGACCTTTTAGAGTAAGAAAGGGGCAACACTGGGGAGCTTGTGTCTATGTAGACATGCCTTGGGCAGTGAGCAGCTGAGCTTAGGCTGTTTCTCCCCAACAGTCTGCATGGCAAGCTCCTATTCGGCCATCAAAGCCCAGCTTACATGACCCTCTTTTTGTTTTTTTTTAAAATGTATTTATTTGCTTTTATTTTTGGCTGTGTTGGGTCTTCGTTGCTGTGCGTGGGCTTTCTCTAGTCACGGCGAGCGGGGGCAAGTCTTCATTGTGGGGCGCGGGCTTCTCGTTGTCGTGGCTTCTCTTGTCGCGGAGCATGGGCTCTAGGCATGCGGGCTTCAGTAGTTGTGGCACATGGGCTCAGTAGTTGTGGCACGCAGGCTCAATAGTTGTGGCTCATGAGCTCTAGAGCACAGGCTCGGTAGTTGTGGCGCACGGGCTTAGTTGCTCCACGGCATGTGGGAGCTTCCCGGACCAGGGTTCGAACCCATGTCCCCTGCATTGGCAGGCAGATTCTTAGCCACTGCACCACCAGGGAAGCCCTACATGACCCTCTTTTGACTGCTTTCCCAACGTCCATCCTCTCCTTTGTCATCCTGGTTCTTTTCCTTTTCTCATCATGGCTCTTACAACATTGCATCAGCTTCCATATTTATCTGTGTCTCTCCCCCTCTCCACTAGAGCAGGGGCTCTGGCTTGCTCATCTTTGCACAGATGCTTGTTGAATTCAATAAAAACCTAAGCTTCATAAACACGAGCAATTTTTTATTTCTCTGCTCCCCTTCTCTTCATTCAGCATGTGTTTACCGAATTCCTGTTATGTGTCATGCACAGTAGTTTGGTGTTAGGAATACAAATACGAATTAGATAGAGCCTCTGACCTCAAAATGTTCACAGTCTTGTGAGAGACAGAGGGCTAACAGGTAAATTGAATAATGTATGGTAAGTGCTACATTATGCCTCATTCAAGAATTATTTATTTAGTGCCTACCTTCTGTGCTAGGCACTGGGGATGCATCAGTAGAAAGAAAAAACAACAGATAAAAATCCTCAACCTTGTAGTACTTACATCTGAGTGAGAGGGAAACGGGCTATAAGCAAACAGCTAAATATATTAATTAGTATCTTAGATGGATATGAGTGCTATGCAGAAAAATAAAGCAGGAAAGACAGTAGGAAGTGTGTATGTGTGTGTGTGTGTCTGTGTATGTGTGTAGGGGGTTGTAATTTTTTTTAACATCTTTATTGGAGTATAATTGCTTTACAATGGTGTGTTAGTTTCTGCTTTATAACAAAGTGAATCAGCTATACATATACATACATCCCCATATCTCCTCCCTCTTGAGTCTCCCTCCCTCCCTCCCTATCCCACCCCTCCAGGTGGTCACAAAGCACGGAGCTGATCTCCCTGTGCTATGCGGCTGCTTCCCACTAGCTATCTATTTTACATTTGGTAGTGTGTATATGTCCATGCCACTCTCTCACTTTGTCACAGCTTACCCTTCCCCCTCCCTGTGTCCTCAACTCCATTCTCTAGTAGGTCTGTGTCTTTATTCCCATCTTACCCCTAGGTTCTTCATGACATTTTTTTTTCTTAGATTTAGGGGGTTGTAATTTTAACTACACTGATCAAGGCAGCCCTCACTAAGAAGATGACAGTGGGGTAAAGATATGATTGCAGTGAAGGAGCCAGCCATGCCGTTATTGGGAGGAAGAGTATTCCAAGGATGGTTCAAAAGGCCCTGGGGCAGGAGTGTGAGAGGAGCAACAGGAGCAGAGTGAGAAAGGAGCAAGTCAGAGAAGCAGTGGGTAGGGCATGTGCAGACCAGGACTTAGAAGTCTCTGTCACGACCACGGGTGGCTGGAAGCCGTTGGAGGGATCTGAGGTAATGGGTGACATGATCGAACTTTCACCAAGATCCCTGTGGGGGACAGGCTGGGATAAGGAGAGGTGGCGGGGGGGACAGGGCCAGGGTGGAAGGAAGGAGGCCAGTTAGAAGGCTCTGGAGTCGTCCAGGCAAGAAATGGTCGGGGCTGGGTCAGGTTGGCAGAGCGGAAGCAATGAGACGCTGTCAGATTGCGAATATGATGTTCAGGTGACGTCATCAAGATTTTCTGAAAACCCAGAAGTAGGGTTTGAAAGAGAGACACGTCAAGGGTCATTCCAAGGGTTTTGGCCTGAGTCCTTGGAAGAGTGCAGTTGCCTTTAATTAAGATGTGGTAAGGGAGAACGTTGCAGAAATATCATCAGGGGTTCAGGTTTGGATTTGATAACGTCTGTGAGGTCAGGAAGGCAGCTGGAATAAGAGTCAGACCTTGAGGGGAGACTCTCGTTTTGCACAGCAGTTTTGTCCTATAAAGTCACTGTGAGCACTGAACGGGCAGACCCTGAGCCCCGCTCCCAGGGGAAATACAGGGCTGGGTTCCTGCGGGTCTCTAGTCCCAGCACTGTCATCGGCTGGTCGATATTTGACCTTGTTATATGTGTATCTCTGTCCAGTGACACTTTATTTAATATTGTTGCTGATTCACTACCGTTGAGCTCAGGCCGACAACACTGTAACTCACACCTAAATGAAGCTTATCGAACATGCGTTTTCTCCGTAAGGCGCACAGCCTTCTTGTGCTTGGGAGCGCTGGACAGCACCTCGGCACTGACACCTGGGGGCCGTTTTTTTTTGTGTGTGTGTGGTACGCAGGCCTCTCACTGTTGTGGCCTCTCCCGTTGCGGAGCACAGGCTCCGGACGCGCAGGCTCAGCGGCCATGGCTCATGGGCCCAGCCGCTCCGTGGCATGTGGGATCTTCCCGGACCGGGGCACGAACCCGCGTCCCCTGCATCGGCAGGCGGACTCTCAACCACTGCGCCACCAGGGAAGCCCTGGGGGCCGTTTTGAATAGTGAAATCAACAGAATGCACAAAAGTATGGGAAAATGTGGCACTAACTGGACCATGAAAACTATAGTTCTTGTCACTGTGAGAGACAAAACAAGAGGGCAGAGCATTGCGGTGTTCACCCCCGGCCGGGAACGAGCACTTGGGTGACTCCCGGCCCACTCTGGGCAGGTCTGCAAACGACTGCAGAAGCATCCCAGGGATTGATTTGGGGGCTGCAAATGAAGTTTAGCGAGAAGGCACATCTCAAATATGGATCCATGAGCTGTGGGGATGGACGGTATTTGGGAACTGATAGCCTCTGGTGCATTTTATTTGTTTTTTCTGTTGTTGTTTGGGGGGTTTTGTTTTTGTTTGGCCTCCCCACGCGGCATGTGGGATATTAGTTCCCCGACCAGGGATATCGAACCCATGCCCCCTGCAGCGGAAGCGCAGAGTCCTAACCACTGGACCTCCAGGGAAGTCCCCTCTGATGCATTGTACAGCCATGAACCTGGATGGAATCATCAAGTGGGGGGTGGGTGTAGATGGAGGAGAGGAAAGGTCCCAGGGCTGAGTCCCGGGGACTCAGAGGGACAGAGAAGGGACAGTGAGTGAAGTAGGAAGAGAACCACGGGAGTGTGTGGCATCTGGACAGTACTTCAAGGAAGATGAAGTGCCTTGTGTCAGTTGCGGCTACCAAGTCAGGTATGATAAAGACTGAGTGGGAACCACTGGTTTGGGGAACCTTAAACTATAGATTAATTGAACAATTAATTATTTCTGTGGGAGCCTGGTAGTCAGAGTAATGCTGCAGAGAAGATGAAACAGGTCATCAGAGGACCCCAGGGTGCTGTCAGCCTGGGGCTAGACACAGCCCCGTCCACCTGCCCACCCCCACCAGCAGTCTGATGGGGACGCTCTTTGGGACCTTGGACACAGAAGCCACGGCCTCCTTTTTGCCGGGCAGTTTTTCATTTGAACAGGGCAGAGCCATTAGGCATCTACAGGAGAGAAGGGAGGGAGTACTGTTCTCTGCTGCCCGTCCTGGAGGCTACACGTCCCAAGAGCCCAAGCTGGGAGCAGAGGACGGCTGTCAGCTTTAGTTCAGATTCCTTCTAGGTAGTGTGGGTTTCCATTGGTGAGTGCAGTTGTTTTGTTGTTGTGTCAAGTTATTACCTAAATGACTCTTCAGCTGAATAGTTAGTTTCACCAACATCAAGTTACGACTTCAATTTAAATGAGTTATCTAATAAGGAAGAAATAATGGGAAAAGGGCTGTTTATCCTAAGTATCCCAAGGCACAAGTTACCTTGGGAGAAAGCAAAGAAATCTGAGACTTTTGAACTTCACCCTTGACCCTTAGCAGCTGCCTGGACCTTACACACCCCATATAAGGAACCAGGGCCCATGCTGAGTGTCAGGTCACTGATGACAGGAGATGGCGGGCATCTCTCCATCAGGTGTATTGCGTTCCTACTGCAGGCGGCACCTAGGGCTCTGTCCACACCGGGGGCTCCTCCAATACAGTATGGCCAGTGGGTGATACGGATCCATATAAGGTATCATGTCTGCAGTATGAAGTAACTGACATAGTTCAGAAGCAGCCTCAAAAATACAGGTGAGAGATGGACCAGTAAGGGCTAGAACCAGCAAGGGAAAACTCACAGAGGAGGCAAGATTTGAAGGAAGGGTGGAACTCGAGCCAAGAGGAAGGGCTTACAGATGCAGGCAAGGCAGGAGAACAAAGGTCCAAGATCATGAATGGCTTCTGGTATGTAGGGCCTGGGGGAAATGAGCAGACTCACTTGGGGAGGGAGGGCATGCATAAATAAGTTCTTGGAGAGAATTTAGGAGAAATGATAAGGCCGTCTGGTGGCAGTCAGCTCCTCAGCTCCTCAGGGTAACATGGTGACTGTTAATGTGGTATTGACCTGGATTTAGAATCCATTTAATTGAGTCAGATATAACATTCCCCTTGGCATCGCCAATAAGAGATGAAAGTCAGAGCTGAGAAAGTTTGTAAAATTATTTATGCAACTTGCTCCACTGCATTAATTCAAATATCCAGACGGGCTCTCCTGAATCACTAAATAGGAACCGTTAAGTCACAGAAAGCACCCATTTCAGTCATGTAAATTGATAAGACACTACAAGATGACAAATGTACTTCTGTTCTGTAGAAGAAAGCCTGTTGTTTTATTTCTCCATGTTGCTATTTGCACACTGATGTGATTTCTCAGATTCTGTGGGAAAATCAAACTCTTTTAAAAGAACTTTGAACCTTTGTCTCTAGATTAAGTGCCAGAGTGCCTCACCAGAGGAGGGCAAGCCTGTGCTCTTCCAAAGAATAGTCTTTCTTATTCAGGGATTGCAAACTTCACTTTTTTTTTTTTTTTTTTTTTTTTTTTTTTTTGCGGTATGCGGGCCTCTCACTGTTGTGGCCTCCCCCGTTGCGGAGCACAGGCTCCGGACGCGCAGGCTCCGGACGCGCAGGCTCCGGACGCGCAGGCTCAGCGGCCATGGCTCACGGGCCCAGCCGCTCCGCGGCATATGGGATCCTCCCAGACCGGGGCACGAACCCGTATCCCCTGCATCGGCAGGCGGACTCTCAACCACTTGCGCCACCAGGGAGGCCCCAAACTTCACTTTTAAAAAGGGCAAGAAGGCTGGGGTGGTGCTGGGTGGCAAGACTCCTAACTGCTTCGTGATGTTTGCCTTTGAGCTACGTGAGACTTTCTTTTATCATCGAGCCTTTTTGAGTGATGATCCATCCCTTTGCAGTATTCCATTTGGAGTGCATACTGGAAACCACTCTTCCATTATTGGATGTTCCTCAGAATAGGAAGGTACATTTCTGTCTGATCCATCATTGTGCTTATAAGCAGAGCTACATCTTGGTTCTTTAGAAGGTGGCTCATTGTTATATTACTTAAACTGTGAGGAAGGAGGCATTCCCGTTTCTTCTCGCAGCTTAGTTGCCTGCATAGACATTGCCGAAGTCTTTGGTCTAACCCTGGCTTAACTTGTCTAAAATAGTTCAAACAAGTTTCGTTGTGTTCTCTTCTAAGTGGAAATGGAGAACAGTTGGTTCAACATTCTCAACATATTTTTTCACCATTAAAGGAATACTTTTAATTCATGGGACCATCGCATTTTTAAAGCTTGATAAGGGGCTCGAGGTTAGGATGAGACCTTGGAAACCAGGGGTTCCAGGAACCAGGGCTCCGTGTTGGGATGAGAGACTGTTCTCAGAGCCACCCAGCCTGTAGTTGGTAGCAGTCACAACAGTGGGTCTTGACTGTGAGATTCTATCTCTACCATTGCTTAGATGCAAGGAAGGCCTGAGCCCTTCCCTTAAACTCTTGGGTTCTCAGTTTCTCGTACGTCAAATAAGCGTGCTGAACTGATTAGTCATCAAATCGGGTCCTGCTGCTTTTACCACTTACAAAACCAATACTCACAAATGTTGACAGAAAGGAAGGTTGCCTTTAATCAGAATGCCAGCAATCTGGGGAGGTGGTAGACTCAGCGTCCCCCCAAAACTGCCTCCCAAGATTCTGCTCCACCATGAAAGCCTTTTTTTTTTGTTTGTTTTTTTAGATGTTGGGAGTAGGAGTTTATTTATTTATTTATTTATTTTTTCTGTGTTGGGTCTTCGTTTATGTGCGAGGGCTTTCTCTAGTAGTGGCAAGCTGGGGCCACTCTTCATCGCGGTGCGTGGGCCTCTCACTATCACAGCCTCTCTTGTTGCGGAGCACAGGCTCCAGACGCGCAGGCTCAGTAGTTGTGGCTCACGGGCCTAGTTGCTCCGCAGCATGTGGGATCTTCCCAGATCAGGGCTCGAACCCGTGTCCCCTGCATTGGCAGGCAAATTCTCAACCACTGCGCCACCAGGGAACCCCACCATGAAGGCTTTTAAAGGCAAACAGGGAAGTAATCTCGGTGAATCTTTGAGGTAGGGGGTCAGAGTTGTCGCCATCCCCACTGTGTGCAGGCTGGGTGCAGGCTGGTCGAGTCCTCGTGATCTTTCTTTAGACCCCACCTTGTTCACACAGTTTGCAAGATTCCTGAAGGGAAGCTAAGGAAGAGATCTGGTCATCTCTCAGTTACTTACTTTTCATTCCTACTTCTCTGGTCTATGAAAGAACCAAGAACTTAGGCAAAGTATTGTGTGATCAAAAGATATGAAAGATGTGCTCGGGCTGGAGATGAGTAGAGCATGAGGTGCCTGGTTTAAGGTTAGTGACAAGGCAAAGGGGCGCCTTCTGCAAAGAGCTCTTTCCCGCAGAGTATTTTCCTGCCAAAAGCTGCTTATGCGTTGACCTCCATGATTTTTTTCTGGTTCTGCTATTCTGTATGTCTACAGATGTATGACTTTGTATCCTTTGAGTGTATAAATATTCACGTGTCAAGGATATTGACTGTCATTTTTTTCCCATCTTCACTCAGAACAGACAAGAAAAAATTCAGTTAAGCTGAAATCATCCACCTCTGTTCTCTTGAGCAGGCTAAGTCACGCAGTTCCTTTTATCTTTCCTCATAGATCCTTTGTTCCTGCTGCTTTAATCTTCACTCTTCTGTGTGGTCATTTTCTCCCAAAGAGCTCGGTTTTTATTTGGTGTTCACTTAAATACTGTATTTTAGTACACGGCTCTGAGCATTACATCATTGTTCTCACCCTCTCAGACTGTTAGCATTGAAACAGGATTTTATGTAACTGATGAATTGTCACACAGGGCACAGCTGAGTAGGCGGAGGACCCACATCAGAACTTTCTCGTTCCTTCTCTCTCAGCAGCTACTCAGTGACAACCAGCAGCGACCGTTTCATCACACTGGGCGCTTGCAGCCAGACCCCATTTGTCAGAGAGAACAGGGCCTCCCCACGTGGGGAGGCTTGTAGGGCCTGGTATTAGCCTTGACATACTGAATATGGCCGAGGGCAGAAGCTCATGATCAGAACGTGTGCCAAGTAAACCCAGCCCTGCCCTGGAAGAACCCCCAGCCCACTAATCCCTCTTAAAACTCTTTGTAAAGCACTCTCCATCCTTCTGGAACTCCTGACGGCTCTTCTCTCAGTACTTGAATCCTGGGATGGAGTTTCATGGTTTCTAAACTGGTACCATTTTGCGGTGGCGGAGAGGAAAGAAGCACTGCAGCATTTTGTAACTCACTCTTTTTTTTTTCTTTTAATGATTATAAACCCAAACACCGGAATGACTGTAACAGTCATCTTCATGTTGAAGTGTAGCTCATCAGATTTCAGAAGTGAGGAGGGCTTTAGTGCAGAGTCACCATCCGGTTGCGGATCACAAACCCTTTAGGGCGGAGGTGGAATCCTGGGACAACCTGCAAGGAACACATTACGGGGTTATCCGTTGCCACATTGCTCTAAAATGCCTTACTCAGAACATTTTTCTTCCGCTGTAGCATTGAGTTCCAGGTCTCTCCCACATTTGAAAACACCAGAAACCAGCTGCCCCTCCGTTTTCCACTCCCTTCCCGTTCCTCAGTCTCTCCCCACCACCCATCAGCCACATTTTGGCTTCGGCAGCATTTGAATAGTAACCCAGCTCCCATCAGACTGGTAATGAGAAACCAGGATGGTGCTTTAATGGGGACTCTTCATGCCTGTGGTAAAATTCAAGAAGCTACTAGGAAAATCCAAGTGAGCTGCTCATCTGCGATGCATTTTTAGTAAATTACAGCTTTGGGGGAGGGTGAGAAAGAGCTAAGGAACCTATAACCCCCAGAAAGAGAACAGAGCTGTCCCAAGAAGTTTCTGCCCCTCTTCCGCAGCGTCGGGCTGAAGACAAACCACCGGCGAGGAATAATTCTGTATCTCAGCTGTGTTTTCATTTGCCAACAATCCAGATTGCAATCCTCTAAACCTAGGTGAAGCAACATCTGCTTATTAAGATGCTCACGGTAAAGCCCCTCAGCGCATTTTTTTTTTCTTTTTCAATACCCCTCCTGCTGAAAATTCTACTAGCGGGAAGCAGATCTGAGTTAGCCCGTTCAGTACCACCTCCTCGTTGTAATGCAGCTCTTACTGAGACTGGATGCTCCTCTGAGCTCTATGCCTGAATCTTACTTTCCTTGATCTTGAGAATTTTATTTACCGTCTCTGAACAGTCCACTGCTGGGTAGAAAGGTCCTCTTTCTCTCCCACTGTTTTTTTTTTTTTTTTTTTTTTTTTTTTACAATGTTGTGTTACTTTCAGGCATACAGCAAAGTGATTCAGTTATACATATCTATATCTATATAGACATATATGTATATATCTATTCTTTTTCAGACTCTGTTCCCTTATAGATTATTACAAGATATTGAGTAGAGTTCCCTGTGCTATACAGTAGGTCCTGGTTGGTTATCTATTATACATAGTAGTGTTCATCTCCCACTGTTTCAGTGACATCCTTTTCACCACCATGATGACACGCAGTGTCACTAAATCTTTGGAACTATATTACAGTTTGGTTTAAGACTATCCACTTATCCTCCAGCAGAGGAGCTATGTCCCTTCTCACTACCTGTGGAAATCCCTCAGGGACAGGAAAACTTGGATCAAGTGTCCTTGGACACAAATCCCTAACGGTACAGTTGGCCGTCTGGATCCACGGGTTCCACATCCTCGGATTCAACCAACTGCAAATCAAAAATATTTTTGAAAAATTGCCAGAAAGCTCCAAGAAACAAAACTTGAATCTACTGCTTACCGGCAACGACTTACCCAGCGTTGACACTGTGTTAAGTGTTACGGGTCATCTAGAGGTAAAGAGCGCAGGAGGATGTCGTAGGTAATATGCAAATACTATGCCATTTTTTTACGTACGGGACTTCAGCATCCACCGATTTTGGTGTCCACAGAGGGTCCTGGACCCCCATCCCCACAGATGCTGAGGGACAACTGTATGCCTTAGAATGAGGGGACACCTGCAGCTCTACGGGTGAGCACAGATTCTTTTCCATGAAGGCCTAACACTGGGACAGACTGGCAGGTGCCCTTCAAGACAGGAAACTGAGACACAGAAAGATGATGAATTCAAGGTACACTGGTGCAGAGCCCAGCCTCTAATTCTGTCCTCTGATTCAGTGCTGGGTCAGAGGTGACAGATGCCAGCACCAGTCTACAGGTGTACAATCTGATTTTAAAACTCGCATGGAAGTCCGGTGCTCTCCCATTAGACCACCTACTCCTCTCTTAGGCTCCTTCCTGTAAAGATGCTATCATGTTGCCGGCCTGCCCAGCAGAGTGGAACTTGAATCCAGGCCCCCTGACCCCTAGGCCTCCTGACCTCCTTTCATGAGCAACTTGGGAAAAGCCATGATATTAAAAGAAGACTCCACTACCTCTGACCGTGACTGGCTTTCGTGTCTCAGAGCCTTTTCCTCCCCACCATGGCATGCATCAAGTTCAAGTCAAATGCCTTTCTCTGTGGCCTCCTCAGGGAGGCGAGGCCAGCCAGCAGGGTCAACAGATGAACCTTAGACTAAGCTGTAGGCTGGCAGGTTGCCCATCTGCCTGCGTGTCTGTCTGCTGACATCATAGGCTACATAGTAAGTTAGAAGTTTCAAGTTCATTTTCAAAGACAGAAGCTTGTTCAAAGACAGGTAGAGGTGCTGATCTGAGTGTCTTGTCAGCTCTGTTTCAGCAGGTGGCACAGATGTCAGCAGTTTTACACACTCCAGAGAATTAGGGAATGCACCCCAGTGTTCATAGCAGCACTGTTTACAGTAGCCAAGGCATGGAAGCAACCCTAAATGTCCATCAACAGATGAATGGTTAAAGAAGATGTGACATACACACACACACACACACACACACACACACACGTGCGCGCGCACAATGGACTATAACTCAGCCATGAAAAAGAATGAAATAATGCCATTTGCAGCAATGTGGATGAACCTAGAGATTATCATACTAAGTGAAGTAAGCCAGACAAAGATAAATACCATATTATGTCACCTATATGTAGAATCTACAGTATGACACAAATGAACTTATTTATAAAACAGAAACAGACTCAGACATAGAAAACAAACTTATGGTTACCAGAGGGGAAAGGGGGTGGGGAGGGATAAATTAGGAGTTTGGGATTAGCAGATACAAATTATTACATATAAACTAGATACACAACAAGGTCCTACTGTATAGCTCAGGAAACTATATT
Source organism: Mesoplodon densirostris (assembly GCF_025265405.1). NCBI lineage: Eukaryota > Metazoa > Chordata > Mammalia > Artiodactyla > Ziphiidae > Mesoplodon > Mesoplodon densirostris. The sequence goes on from NC_082664.1 coordinate 165,345,144, forward strand.
CAATATCCTATAATAAACCATAATGGAGAAGAATATGAAAAAGAATATATATTCTTTTTCATATTACTGAATCATTTTGCTGTACACCAGAAACGAACACAACACTGTAAATCAACTATACTTAATTTAAAAAGAAAAAGAATTAGGGAGAAAATTAGGATATACCCATTTTTATAACCAGTCTTCCAGAATAATCTTTAAACACCCCTTTAAAAAATAATTATAATTGGGGCCAATGAAAACAAGAACTGGTTAGAACTGGGCATTGCACCCTTGTAGCTACTTAAAGGATGGGGAGAGCTCAGGACAATGGGGATGGGAATCTTGATGACACCTGGCCTGGAGGTAGGAGAGGGTGGGGCTGGGGGAAGGAGGGGGGCAGGGCAGGGAGAGGAAATGTGGAAGGAGCACAGCCTCTCCCTTCAATAAATGCAGAGCCACGAAGGGGCCACGCACAGCCAGAGGTCCTCGGCCATCACATGGATCTCTAATATCAGGACAAATGGTCCTGATGCCCACAGCGCTGTCTGTCAACCATGATGAACAACCTGCTCCTGTTGCCGTGTCTAGGCTGGTGCCTGGACCAAGGGGGGATGATGATGTAAATGTGTTGGTGATGAAGTGACCACAAGGATCAAGAACTAGATGAACAAAGGGACCAACTGGCTCCTTCCAACTCTAAGATTCAAGTTCTCCTGACCTGCCCTTGCATCGCATGTGGGCCCAGCTCTGTCCTGACTTCTGAGGGTTTTCATCAAAAGGGTGGAAATCTTCATTTATGAATCATTCTATGTTACGCTAGAGTCGAAGGAAAGTACCAGATGATATCAAGAATCCGGTCAGCCTTAATTCTAGAGAGTAATAAAACCTACATTCTTTTTGCTCCTATGATCTTTCCAACTTTTCCTCCTTACATAACAACTACCAATTGTACCCATACATATGTGCTGCTTATTTCCTTTAAGCCTCATAACAATCCTCAGAGTTGGGCTCTATTAATGTTCCCATCTTACAGATGAACAAAATGGAGGCTGAGAAAGATTAAGGGACTTACCCAAGTCCACACATGTGGTAAGTGGTGGAGCCTAGGTTTCTTTCACTGAAAAGCCAATGTGCCCAACTATTTAAAACTTCTTAAATCCAGACAACTAAAGTCATTTTAAGTCACAAGAACCTAAATCCCGGCAACCATTTCACATCCTTCAGACCTCTCCTTCTCTTTCATCTTTACGCCTATTACTTTATTCTTGGAAAACGACATGAACAACGTGCATATACTTATTAACAGCACCACTAGCCACAGCGATTTCTTTCTCCGGCTGTATCTTTCTCATTCTGTTTGCACCTTCCCCATCATTTGACTATTGGAGGTAATATTTTCTTTCCTTGGATATTTTTGAGGTTTATTTAGAGTAAGTTCAGTATTTTCAGGGTTGGATTTCGACTGAGTTATACTTAAAAATCAACACCACCTCTCCCATCTTGCCATGATCTTGTCTGACTCTGATCATCGTCCTTAGGAGGGTGGCCGAGGCTGGCACTATGTCTGTGGCTTGTGTCTACCCTCAACGCCCCGGAGAACAGGTGTGCCATGAGGGCAGGGGCCAGGTGTGCTTTTGTCACCCATAAAGCCAGTGCCTGAAGTGAGATGCAGCCCATTAAATGATTGAATAAGGAGAAACACCACCACCATGGTTCTGGACCACAAGCTCTCCTTTTCCAGCATCAAGGGCTGCTCCTGCCACCCTGGGATGCCCCTCCTGCTTGTGTCCCCACCCTTCTCCCAGTGGAAGGGGTCATATTTGAAGTACAAAGAGGAGTGGTCCTCAAACATCCGTGGAGGGGAACAGATCACCTTGAACATGAACGTGGTAACACGATGAGATCTCATTCTCCCCACTCTCTGCAGAGACGGTTCTCAGCACATCCTTGGACGCAGGAAATGGGAAAATTCCTTTTCTGTTTTATGAGAGCCTGAGGACTGGTGACTGTGGCCCCCACCTCCACAAGCCACTGTCCTCGTTTCCAATTCCACTTGGTTAAGCCTTTTTTTCCTCTCTCTCTTTCAGTAAGGAAAATGGGCAACTTAGTTGTTTTAAAAACAACATGAAAAGTTTCTGAAATTCTTTCTGTTTTTTTTCTTTCTGAAATCTCTGGAGTCCTTCCCTTTACCAGGAAACCTGCTCTGAATCAATATAAAACAGCTCGGTTTATAGAAGACGTTTCCCACCAAGTGGAATTTTCCACAGTGGGTTGGTAGTGAGTCTTGCAGCAGTAAATTCAATTATTTTAAATTTTGAATGTACTGTTTCACTAAAGAGCGTGGGTTAAGCCTGGGGCTCAGAGGAGGGAACATCTGTCCACAGATCTCTCCAATAGCTCGTGGGATGCTCTGCTGAGGCTGTGTGGTTTATATGGAGATCACTTCTATTGACTGGGGTAAATTAAGCTGATGGGATACTGTTTCTATTGGCAATAGCCTCAAAAAACCTGAATTGATAGTCCCCAAGATCTGACCAGGAAGGAGGTTCTGAGAGATCATTTAACAGACTATCTTTTCTGCCATTTAGCCCTAGAACTAATAATTCTGAGATCCCTTTGAGAAAAGCTTTTAAAAGGAGAGCAACATGAATGACAGACACCCACAGAGAATTAAGGCTAATTCTGGTTCTTTTATCTCCCAAATTCATGTCAGAAATAGGGCATGTATTCAGCAATTTATCTTACTTGTACCTAATACAGGGACTTCCCAAATGACAGTTGCTTGCAATCCAGAATTTGTTTGTGACCCTCTCATTTTTTTGTTCCTGTAGGTACTCACCAAAAATATTTGAGGCAGCTAAGTTTATTTGTAAATCAGTTGTCTGACGTTTGGAAAACATTTTCTTATAGAAATAATGGCATGTGTGTTGAGTAGGTTGGGTTCAGTTGCATCACCGTTTGGTGAACAACCAGAATGTACTAAGCCCTGAAAATACAGTCTAGAGATGTTCTCCAGCAGCATGAAGTCTGGACCTTGACAGTGTGATTCACACAGCAGTAAAGGGATGGATAAGGGATGGTAGGAGCCTACCAGAGGCTAGTGTGTTACAGGTTTTTGATGAATAGACCTGGGAACCCAACTGTCATGGCCCAAAACATGTCACCCAGGTGGAGCTGCCTCCACCCCACCCTTGTTCTCTCCACCTCTATTATGGCTCTTAGCATTTGCCTTGAGGTGCTCCTATGTTGAATGCATACATATTTACAATTGTTATATCTTCTTGGATTGATCCCTTGATCGTTATATAGTGTCCTTCCTTGTCTCTTGTAACAGTGTTTATTTTATTTTATTTATTTATTTTTTTGCGTTACGTGGGCCTCTCACTGTTGTGGCCTCTCCCGTTGCGGAGCACAGGCTCCAGACGCGCAGGCTCAGCGGCCATGTCTCACAGGCCCAGCTGCTCCGCAGCATGTGGGATCTTCCTGGACTGGGGCACGAACCCGTGTCTCCTGCACTGGCAGGCGGACTCTCAACCACTGCGCCACCAGGGAAGCCCCAGTGTTTATTTTAAAGTCTATTTTGTTTGATATGAGTATTGCTACCCCAGCTTTCTTTTGATTTACATTTGCATGGAGTATCTTGTTCCATCCCTCACTTTCAATCTGTATGTGTCCCTAGGTTTGAAGTGGGGCTCTTGTAGACTGCATATATATGGGTCTTGTTTTTGTATCCATTCAGCCAGTCTGTGTCTTTTAGTTGGAGCATTTAATCCATTTATATTTAAGGTAATTGTCGATATGGATGTTTCTACTGCCATTTTCTTAACTGTTTCTGGTTTGTTTTTGTAGGTCTTTTTCTTCTCTTGTGTTTCCCGCCTAGAAAAATTCCTTTAGCATTTGTTGTAAAGCTGGTTTGGTGGTGCTGAATTCTCTTAGCCTTTGCTCGTCTGTAAAGCTTTTGATTTCTCTGTCGAAACTGAATGAGAGCCTTGCTGGGGAGAGTATTCTTGGTTGTAGGTTTTTCCCTTTCATCACTTCAGATATATCATGCCACTCCCTTCTGGCCTAAAAGGCTGACTTCAGCCAAGCCTAAGAGGCAGTCGGGAGGTTGGACCAGCCACCTATCTTGGATCTGTCCCTTGAGCACTTCCGGGTGGGTGGGTCTCTCTACTGCCACTGGTAGCCACTGACAGCCCCGAGGGCCCAGGCCTTGAAGTGCACTGGAGGAACGTGTATGCCCACCCCACTGGAGTCTTTCCCTTCTGCTGTGGCTGTGCCAGGAAACTGAGCCCTTTCCTGCTCTGCCTGGGGGTTGATGGCATCACCGACAAGCCACAGTGCCTCTTAATGACTTCTTTCTCTGTCAATAGCTCCAATTAAGTTATTTCGATTCAAAGCCTCCCTCTGTTAGAAGGTGTGGGGTTGGCCAGAGTCACTGCCAACCTCCCACGACACATGAATTATGCTGGGTACGATTAGGAGAGAAAAGTGTTTCTCTGTGGTGAAGAAGTTCTTAATCAGCATCTCCTGCCGGTGCTGGGGGAGAGATGGGATGATGGTGGCACAGAGAACCCTCATCACTTTCCAAGTCTCTGGATGGACCGTGCTCTGGGCTTCCTCAGCCTGGGAGCTCATTTGTTGTCCCAGAGTTTGTAAGTTGGATGCTGTGACTTTTTAGAATTACAGCTGAATTCTTGCCAATGGTATAAGATCGATAACACAAGGGAGTTTGGCTGGTTCTCAAAGTGAAAACGGGTCTATGAAAAGATCAGAGAGAAGGGGATTCTCCCAGCACTCCAGCTGAAAGGGATCAGGGGAACGGAAGGAGGACCAAAAACCAGATAAGTACAACAGGTTGGCAAAACAATAGCGCCAACGGCAGGACGCAGACAGCGGGAGAGAAAATATCCCACCTGACCTCAGGGGTTCATGATTTGTTCACCATATCAAATTGTCAGGAGGGTTTTGAATATTGTCTGAGAATTTATTTTTTTCAAGAATTACTATGAGATGACAAGTTAGCTATTTAAAGCTAGGTGGGCTTGTTCAAACAATGTCCCAAAGAACATTTGTTTCCAGGAATCATATCACAAAGGAAAATAGAATTTAAGCCATTCACGTGTGTGCCATCATACAATTTAAAAAATATTTTAAGTTGGTGAGAATTTTATTTCCAAATCAGTTTGCTTTGTCTTTTGTACCATGACGTTACACTTCTGGCTTCACTCTCTGGATTGGGTTCAAGTGCAATTAAGGACCTCACCAGAGGGCAAATGGTTCACCTGCCACCAATGGTTAAAAAATGTTTATATTTCATTGCAGTTGCTGTGACCCAGATAAGACACAACACCAAAGAGAACAAGACATGTTTGGCACAAGTACATAGAGTTCCACCACCAATGTAGATACCCTGGTATTTGTTAATCATTTAGAACTTTTCCCTAACATCCATACTGTTGATCTAAATCAGAAGTCTTTTTATACAAAAGCATATACTTGATGTTATAAAGTTTACTAGTTAAACAAAAATCTCATATTTTAAAAAATTCGTGGCATCTGTGGTTTCAAGAATCTAAACATCCCAAGTAACATCCAAGCTCCGACTTGCATAAAAATCAGCCACTTGCTTTTCAAGTCTGCACTGCCCGATTCTCCAGAACACTGGAGCATTTGCCAGACTGCAGGCAAAGCGCCTGATGTGCAGGTACCACCACGTGTGTGGATTTCAGGAGGGAAACCGTGTTCTTTATTCCTTTGTTTGCTGAACAATGGATGGTGGCCAGTACTTGCTGTTTTCTAACAGATGATGACGAGGAGGAGGATTTATTTTTTAAAGAATCCTTCCTGCCCCTTCCACAGAGGTGGTCAGGAGAACACGGAGGGTTAGCTCTTCCTAGGAGTCAACCCTGCTTTCTAGGGGCCGGGTCTTATCCCCTCGTCAGCTGACATCTGGTTTTGTGGTGCATTTGGGCCAGGCTGTCTCGCCAGCTCCCTAAAGAGCCCTGCAGATGCCGTGACATGGAAGCCAGGGCCTCTGCCCACCTGCTTGATGCGGCATTCCTGATACCCGCTGTCAGCCGTGCCGGGAGGAGGGGCTGGGTCAGATGTAGCTCTGTGAGCCTTTTCTGCCTCTCTTGAACTTTCCATCAGGCCACGAGGATGGCCCTGGAGGCTCCGAAATATGCTCCTTGCAGAACCAGTCCCCTCCCACCACCTGTGCTCGTGTGGCTGCTCAGAACAAAACATCAGCTCTGAGAGCACCTACCTCCTAAATCAGCAAGACGTTGGCTGTGGGAAATGGCTCCCTTTTGTCAGTTGCCATAATAGAAGCATCTGAGAAAGAGGCTCTTAGCAGTTCTGGGGAAGAGGAAGGATGGATTCAGCCAGCTCCCGATTATCTAAGGGCCACTTCTTCAGTTTGTGAGTTCCCCAGCTTTGTAACACTCTCTGTTTCTGCTACTGCATTGAGGGTAAACACAACAAAGCTGTACAAACGTATTTATTTAGCTCTTATTAAATTAAAAAAAAAAAGTCTGATCAGAAGTTTGGAGGAATTGAGGCTGAAACCTAAAATTAGATTTGGGGATCATCTGTGGATTGTATTTCTTACCATCATAACCAGAAACATCCAGCAAGAGTTTGTGTCCTTCCCTCTTCTTGCTCAGGAAGGTGCTTATCTGCAACAGGATGAGAGGGTTTCCCTGTTCATTTTTCTGCAAAAGGACTTTGCTTAGAGACTGAAGAAAGACTCACCTTAACAGTCAGTAGATTCCAGTGGAAAGAGCTGGGACAAGGGTGAGATTGAATTGTGTTCAGATCCCAACTGGTCTATATCTCCTATGTGGCGTCAGAAAAGGAACATCTCTGAGGCTCATTTTCTTTATGGATCAGGTGCAGATAATGGCTAAGTGTCAGAGTTGTTGAAAGGATTACAGTAGAAAATGTTTATGAATGACGAGGACGAGACCCAGATCACACAGGCACTTAATTCGGGTTAGACTAAGTTGGTGTAGAGGCCTCTTGGCAGCTGGATCCTGGGGATAAGTGGCTTGATCTCTGAGTCCCCGTGCACTCTCTCCTGTAACTTGGGAAGAAGAAGAAGAATAACTAAGCTCTTCCCCACCAAGAAAGGTTGTGGTGAGTTAACGCATCCCCAATGCATAGAACACACAGCTTAGCCTGACAAGTGCCTTGTAAGCTAGAGCTATTTTTACTTTCTCTACTTTCTTAAACTTTCTGTAGAGTTTATCCTAGACACTTCAATCAGATGTATTTGCATAAAAAGGAGGTTTTACTTGTGAAGAAGGTTTACTTCCTTCCCTGTGTTTATTTACTCTTTGCACAAATATGTATGGCAGACCCTGCTGAGTGCCAGACACTGGGTGGGTATCCAACACTGGGCAGTAGCCACAGCCAGGAACAGGAAGTATGGGAATAGTACAAAATAAGCCAAGGCCCTGGACTGGTGATGCTTGATGAAGTGTGGGTTAGAACCAAGGAAGTGAGATTCAATAGCATTTTTCCTGTTTCACAGATGAGGAAACAAAATGGCAGTATAGTGACAGATAAGCCGCCCAAAACCTTAGAGAAGGAACCAGGAGCAGGCCTGAGGCAGGACATGGAGAGAAGGTTTTAGGTCTGACCTTGACTGTCAGCCCCGTGAAGGCAGGGGGAAGGGGCTTCACCTGCCTGTCCCCACAGCACCTAGAAAGGCCCTACACAGGGGCCAGAAATGCCTCCTTGAACTGATTTGAGGTGAATCACACCCCAGGCCCCAGACTGAGTATTCTCTCCTCTCTCTCAGTCTGGTCTGAGCTATAGTGCTTAGCCCAGCACTGACATAAAATACCTCCTATCAAGTATGTATTGATTGATTGATAACCTCCAGTTGTACACACACACAAATGCTCCCCTTTTGTCTAGTTACAAAAGCCAACAAATATATCAGATTGTGTCTGCCTACTCAGTTTCTAGAATCACGGAAAGTTCAGCCCAAGTAGCAGACAAAAAGAGCAAAAAGCAAAAAACCCGCCTTATGTCTTAGTCCTTTAAATTGTCAGGCTTGTGTCTCTCCTTTGTTGTTTCACAGCTCCCGAGGTCCTCGCACAGAAACCCTACAGCAAAGCTGTCGACTGCTGGTCCATTGGGGTGATTGCCTATATCTTGTAAGTATGGCTTGCCACCTCGGCTTCTTTTTTCCTTTTTAAAAAAAAAAAAAAATTGTGACAAAAGATACATTTAATTTTGTACACCATTTTAACCTTTTTTTTTTTTTTTTTTGGCCACGTTGGGTCTTCATTGCTGTGTGCAAGCTTTCTCTAGTTGCAGCGAGCAGGGGCTACTCTTCGTTGCGGTGCACGGGCTTCTCGTTGCAGTGGTTTCTCTTGTTGCAGAGCACGGGCTCTAGAGCGCAGGCCTGGTAGTTGTGGTGCACGGGCTTAGTTGCTCCACGGCATGTGGGATCTTCCTGGACCAGGGATCGAACCCGTGTCCCCTGCATTGGCAGGCGGATTCTTAACCACTGCACCACCAGGGAAGTTCCTTAACCATTTTTAAGAGTACAATCCAATGGCATCAAGCACATTCATAGTATGGCACAACCATCACCACCATCCATCTCCAGAACTTTTTCATCTTCCCAAACTGAAAACCACTAAATACTAACTCCCATTCGTTGCCCCCAGCCCCTGGCAACCACCATTCTGCTTTCTGTCTTATGAATTTGCCTTCTCTAGGTATCTCATGAAAGAGGAATCATAAGATATTGGTCTTTTTTTGTCTGTTTCTTTTTTCCACTTAGCATAGTGTCCTCAGGGTTCATCTATGTTGTAGTTAGTATGTGTCAGAATTTCATTCTTTCTTGAGGCTGAATTATATTCCATTGTGTGTATATACTACATTTTGTTTATCCATTCATCCATCAACGGACACTTGGGCTGTTTCCACCTTTTGGCTATTGTGAATAAGGCTGTTATGAACACAGGTGTGCAAATATCTGTTCGAGTCCTGCTTTCAGTGCTTTGGGGTGTATACTCAGAAGTGGAATTGCTGGATCATATGGTAATTCTATGTTTAACTACTTGAAGAGCTGCCATAATGTTTTCCAAAGCAACACCACCATTTTACATTACCAACAGTGAAGCACAAGGGTCTAGTTTCTCTACATCCTTGCGAACACTTATTTTTCATTTTTTCGTAATAGCCGTCCTAAGAGGTGTGAAGTGGTAACTTGTTGTGGGTTCGATTTGCATTTCTCTTACGGCTGGTGATGTGTTGAGCATCTTTTTGTGCACCACCTTGGCTTTGCTGGGGATACAAACCACTATGAAAATATTAGGGCATGTCCAACAGAAATCACAATAAGAAAAATGTGATAAAAAACCAAAATTTAGCCTTTAAATTCCTCATTTCTTCTCAGGTGCCTTATCTCCATGACCCAGGAAATGCCATAGTCATAAGCTTGTTGCAGTTATTTTAGGATGATCAATTTTGGTTTTTATGTTTTGATTTGCTTAAGTCCACTGTAAAGTTACTTTTTAAGCTACAATTTCTTTTTGTAGTGATAATTTTCAAACACTTACTATGGAACATACTTTCAGGATAGGTTTAGGCCAATGAGTTTCTGAAATTGATAGGAAATGAATTTCTCCTCGTTAGCATCCCCAAGGAGGGCAATGTTTTCTCGCCGACGGAGCCCACTGCACACAACGAAAGGCTATGAGGGATTGTGATGGGAGAAAGGTCTGACAGTGGCATCCTCAGGGAATGCTGGAAATGTCCCCCCTGTATTGGCTTTGTCTCATTATTTGGGAGGCAAATGGTCTTTCTACAGCATACATTCAACTGGGCAGCATTTACAGTTGAGTGAGGATATAGCTGACAGCCCCTGTAGATTCTTGTCATTATCATGGGAGAATTTATCCTTTAGAATATATTTGGCCTGTAGTGCTCCCACTTATGGAATTAGGTAAAAGCCAGGTTCATCTGAGCCGCAAAGCTAACACACTGCACCTAGAGAATGCTTTCAGTTCCAAGTCACATTGGCCATATTCTGCAGTAGTTTCATCCTTTTTGTGGGGGGAGGTGGGTTACAGACCCTTTTGAGAATCTAATGAAAGCTGTGGACCCTCTTCCCTAATAAATTCACACTCACACAATTTTGCATACCATATTGGAGGGTCCTGGGTGAGCAGATACTGGCCGTGGGCCCTGTGTTATTTACCTGGCTCCCTAAACCCTCAACTAAAATTCTTATCCTCACCCAACTTGACTGTGAAAGACTTAGAGAAATGAATGATAAGCCAGTCCCCTTCTAGCAAAGCACCAAAGCAGGTGTTATCTAGAGAAATCTTCCATGGAGCTAAGCAAAACAAAATAGCCCTCATCTGGCCTTCTGCTTATTTGTTCCATTACATCTGTCCTGAATCTTGAACCACTGCTCTGATCTGCACTAATGTCTATAGATTCCCTTTGTATTCTATAATTGTGTATATAATTATCTCCCTGAAGTCTTGGCATCAGGGTATGATATATCAGTACACCTATGAGGAGGTGTGTACTGCATTATTGGGATAAGCTGTTTAAAACCAAGCAGTGGTGCCTTAGTCAGCTCCTGCTGCTCTAACAAAATACCACAGACTGGGTGGCTTAACCAACTGACATTTATTTCTCACAGTTCTGGAGGCTGGAAGTCCAAGGTCAGGGTGCCAGCTGGTTTGGTTCTTGGTGAGAACCCTCTTCCTGGCTTGCAGATGGCCACCTTCTTGCTGTGTCCTCACATGGGGGAGAGAGAGAGAGAGAGAGAGAGAGAGAGAGAAAGCTCTCTGGTATCTCTTCTTATAAGGGCACTAATTCCATCATGAGGGCCCCACCCCCATGACCTCATCTAAACCTAATTACCTCTCAAAGGAGCATCTCCAAACACCATCATGTTGGGGGTAGGGTTTCAGCATATGAATTTGGATTACAGAAGTCAGTCCATAGTAAATGGTTTGGTTGACAGAAGCTTAGTGAAAGTATTACAGCAAATTCCCCTTAAAACATGGATGATTTAGGTTGGGCATGGCACCCACTTTATAATAACAATGATATCAAACATTTGTATGACAGTGCACTGCACCCTTGAGTGAAATCACAGTTCTGCTAATGAGGAAGAAGGCAGGAAATGGATTTGCAGTAGGTAATGAACCATGTCCACCATGGCCCATAGGTAGGAAAATATCAGAAGGCCAACACGGTTAGAGTATCAAGACAGGAAGATATCAGCAAGAGCCAGAGGAAGGAGAGATCTGGAAGAAAGCTTAGGTTTTAACCCAAGTGTAGTGGGAAGCCAAAGAAGGGTTGACCAGAGGCGTGATGTGATCTGATTTTCACTCGAGTGTTATTCTGGCTACTCTGTGGACAAGGGATTGGACAGAGCAGACGTGGAGTGTGGAGACTGGTTCAGAGGCTTAGGTCAGAGGAGTGGTAATGTTTGCTTCTACCAGGGGGACAGGAATGGAGGAGGAGTGGTGGATATACTTCTAATGTGAAGAATGAAGGAGAGGGATGTTTCAAGGATAAACCCAAGTTTGGGGCAGATGGCTAGTATAGGAACAAGTTTAGGGGGTAGGTGAGATCAAGAATTTAGTTTTGGGCATGTTGAACTTGAGACGCCTTTGGGATACCCACTGACTAGTGTAAGCATGTGTGGAGATATAAATCTGGGTATGATCTGAGCAGTAGGACATCCAAATCCTTATCATTGCAGTGTGCAATACAATATTTGGTTGGGGTCATATAGAGCATCAAGCAAAGAAATACTGTATCTCTTTGTTTCTATTTTAAGTACAAACTTGATAAGCATAAACTTGATGGTTACCTGGTCACCAGTAGCTTTACCCCAGGGATTAGTCTCAGGTTGATTTCATGATTGTGTCAGATTTCAAAATGGCAGCCTGGGTTTTTGTCTTCCTTGGTGCCTTCCAGAGCTCTGAGAGTCTCAAGCAGAGAATGAATGGACTTTGGATGTCTCATTTGTACCTTCCAAGATGTTCAGATCCTTATGAGTGAAAGGCCAAATCCTAGATATAAATTGCTACATAATAGGTCTATGCCTGGAGAACCACTGGTCTCAAATTCATCATTATCATTGGGCTTCCTTGGTGGTCCAGTGGTTAAGACCCCACGCTTCCACTGCAGGGGGCGCAAGTTCGATCCCTGGTTGGGGAAGTTCCACATGCTGCACGGTGCAACCAAAAAGAAAAAAAAAAAAATCATCCATTATCAGTGTCAACAACTGGCATTTCTTGAGTACATTCTCTATTCCAGGTACTGCAGTAGGTGCTAAAGATAATCAAGATGACAAAGACATGATGCCTCTCATCAGAGTACTAACGATGTATATGGCGGGACAAGTCGTTTCCTAAGTAGACTGAGTGACAGCAAGGCTTGTGTACTGCTCTAGGAGTTTCTAGGATGAAGCAACCATTGAGGAGGAGGGGAGTATTCAGGAAGGGGGCACCACTATTCCAATGATGTCGAGAAGGTTGGAAAAGTCTAACATAAGCAGAGAAGCTAGAGGATAGCATCCCAACCAGGGGAGGGACGCAGGCACAGGAACAGGGGTGCCTGAGGCACGTTTGAGGACTGACGAAAATATTCTGTGAAAGGCTCTGGCCGGGTTGGTGTTCCCAGCACAAGGCTGGCTCCAGGTTAAACTAGTGTCAAATGCTAGAACTCGTGGACCTCAGCCTCAGACTGGCTACTTCCCACGGATTCACTGTGCCTGGTCTTCCCATCCCATCCTTGATCTGAAGACTGGTGAGGAAGGCTGCTGAGTGGGTCGTGACCAATAGGAAGCACACAGGGGAAGCCAGCTATCCCCTGGGGATCCGTGCAGAGCCCCTCATTCTTCACATCACCTGTAATGGGAAAGAGATTAGTCTCTGCCATTTGGGGGGTTCAGCAGTATTATTTTCCTTTGGTAAACCTGTCACACTGAGATATCAGATTGCAGCAACGGTGGCTGTGACAGACACCGCATTTTCTCCTCTCCGTGTGCTGTGCAAACATTCTTCATTTTGTCAGTGCAGGTCCTAGATGAATCGGTTCTCTTCGGATCTCTACACTCTGTTATCCATTTCTGTTATCCATCATTTGGCAGGAGAGATATTTTTTCCTAACAAGGAGACTCATGTTTTTAAAACCCTTTTGATAGGTCCTTACCCTGCCCAGGAATCTTCCTTTGGGGATCAGGACCTGCAAAACACATCTTTGCCTGAGTAGCCTAAGCTGCTGGGAAGGATTGGGGATGGAGTGGGCTGGACACTGTGATGAATCTGCTGGTGTCCAGGCTGATGAGGTTGGCTCCGCCAAGATAGCCCAAGTTCCAAGGAAATAAAGGTCCCCACTCAAGATGAGAATCAGCATCTCATTGTCCAAACTCGATCTTGTGATTCCATGTCAGCTGCCTTGCTCCTGACAAATTCAAGGAGATTGTTAAATGATCACTTGCCTACATTCTGCCCAGGGATACAACATGTTGTGGAGAAACATGGTGAATGTTTGCTGGTATAAAAACTGAGATCTTAAGGAGATTAGGGCATTAGGGCAGGCTGGATGGTTAAGGTGGACTTTCCTTGGGTGGTGAGGGTACTTACCCATGCTGTGACCTGTGACCTCTCTGCCTAGAGGAAATCCCAGGCAAATACTTTTGGTCACACCCTTGCTTTCTTTTTGTTGTTGTTGTTGTTGTTGTTGTTGTTTTTGCGGTACGCGGGCCTCTCACTGTTGCGGCCTCTCCCGTTGCGGAGCACAGGCTCCGGACACGCAGACTCAGCGGCCATGGCTCACGGGCCCAGCCGCTCCACGGCATGTGGGATCTTCCCGGACCGGGGCACGAACCTGTGTCCCCTGCATCGGCAGGCGGACTCTCAACCACTGCGCCACCAGGGAAGCGCTCACACCCTTACTTTTTGACTGGCCTCCTACATGGTTCAGTTTTTTAAACTAGGTCACAGAAATAAATTGGCCCATGTACAGAGCATAATTAGCTTTGTAAGAATGGAGCTAAGAATGCTTAACCCACATGCTATGTCCGTTTTCTGAGACAATGGACGCTCCTCACTGAGGAAGTCACCATTCTTTCAACCACTGACAGCTGCCTCTTTATGGATACATATGTCCCAGGGAGGCGGCATGAACCCAAGCTTCAGCAGGAGAGAATGCGGTGTAATTACTGAACCCCAGTGAACATCCAAGCCTGGGGTATTGTGATGGTTGTTACTAGTACTCTCAGTATGAGGGTGGTTAGCACTAACAGGAATAATGAACTCGCATCGTCAGCAGGCAGCAAGCATCTTATATTCATATGCTACAGCGAAGTGGGACACAGCCGCATTCAGGCCACCATGGGTTCACGGTCTGAACCTTGGCTTTAGACCTTTAGAAACGAAATCAGATCCGTTGCTTCATCTTGCTCAGACGATCCCAGTGAACTGATTCACACTAGCCAGACTCCAAAGAGATTAAAAAAAAAAAAAGACACAATTAGAGTATCCATTTATTAAATCATAATGAGATGCATGCCCTGTGAATTCATAGGATATGCACGTCATCAAACTAGCAAGTTCCAGGAGAAAAGCTCCAGGAGAAAGCAAATTCAAAGGGGGAGTTTCTTTAGTGAATGAGGGATCAAAGCAGTGGAGTTGGGGGGAGTTGGATGGAGTTGGATGGCCTTGGGTGTTTTCATCAAGGCTGTCATGGGCTCCAGGTCACCTTTCTCTCCCAAAGGTGATGTCTGACAGGGCGCACAGGTGTGCGCATCGGCCGGTCACAGTGGTGCGTGCACAGTTCGTACACTGGCTTCTCTTGAAGACCAGCCACTGCCCTGCGCCCTTCCTTTGTCATTCCAGCCTCACCGTTTTTGTTTTAGCAGGCGTTGATGGTTGGTCATAATTCACAGGTTCACAGATTTTACTTCGCCAAGTGCTTTTCAGTGTGGCTGCTTTCTGAGGGTTTTCAGAAAGATACCCAGTTCTCCCCCCGCCCCCCGCCATAGTCTATACTGAGTGGATCCTGTGGCTGCCTAAATGCCTTTTGTTTACAAGTCCTGCTTGACCATATTTCAGCTTTGTTAATGGGCCTGTGGCCCTCTCTTCGCTGCTTTGGAAGAAAGACTGTTGGTTGTCTGTTGACAGCTGGTTCACCTCTAACCCTTAGGAAAGAGACAAACATAAAATACTCCCTGGTTTCAAAAAGTGAGTGCAGGGACGGGCACAGGGTGGTGGAGGAAATTTTGCAAGCTGTGTCACTGAGGTGAAGAAGTTCTGCATCTTCCATGGTGGTGGGCGCAGCTTCCTGCCGGTGACCTCACGGAGGGTGGAATCCACCCGTATCTGTGCCCTTGTCTTTGCAAAGCCCCTGGTAGAGAGGGCACCCAGCGGGAGAAGCAGGAAGGGAATGGCTCCTTTTACACACTGAATGGTGCCGCCTCAGGCCAAATGGAAAAACATTTCAGGTAAAGCATCATCTCCTGGAAACTGTCATTTAAGTAGTATCTAAATGCATCGGGATATTTAGCCTGGAGAGTGGAAGGCAGGGGGTTGACATTCACTCACTTAACTAACATCTATTGATCCTAATATGTGCCCGGCAATCTCATGGGGCTGCTGAGCTGGATTCATTGCTGCCTGGCCATGGAGTCGCTACTGTGGCGACAGACAGTAAACAGATAACTTACAATCCAGTCTTGCTGGCTGTCACGGAGTCGCTACTGTGGCGACAGACAGTAAACAGATAACTTACAATCCAGTCTTGCTGGCTGTCACGGAGGTGGGAGGCAAGAGCAGGGTGAGTTCCCAGGGGAGAGACGTGAACCCTGCCCGGGACTTGAGGAAGGCTCCGTAAAAGCGGTGTACGGTGATCTGGGCTTGGAAGGACTGTCTTCAGATATCGGCAAGGCTGTCAGGCCGGGGAGGCCGATGGTTTATCCTCCAAGACCCAATTATCTAAGGAGATGATGTGCTTACTGTGTTTGATAAAAGATGTCGCGTTCAATTTGAGACATAATTTTTAAAATATAGTTTGGAAGGTTTGATCCGGCTTTGAACTTATATATTACCAACACTTGGGACTTCCCTGGTGGCGCAGTGGTTAGGAATCCGCCTGCCAGTGCAGGGGACATGGGTTCAAGCCCTTGTCCAGGAAGATCCCACATGCCGTGGAGCAACTAAGCCCGTGCGCCACAACTACTGAGCCTGCGCTCTAGAGCCCACAAGCCACAACTACTGAGCCCGTGAGCCACAACTACTGAAGCCCGTGCTCCTAGAGCCCGTGCTCCGCAACAAGAGAAGCCACCACAGTGAGAAGCCCGCGCACCACAACAAAGAGTAGACCCCACTTGTCGCAACTAGAGAAAGCCCGCGTGCAGCAACGCAGACCTAACACAGCCAATAAATAAATAAATATCACCAACACTTAGTAATAGGAAAAATATAATCTCTGAATATCAGGATGTTGAATTCGTCTAGCACCACACCGAGCAAATGAAAGAATCAAAAGAGGCTTTTATTATGTTTTAAAAGATTTACCGTCTGGAATGTAGCACCGCAGCAGAGAGACAGAAGGGAGGCAGTACAGAGATAGTTAAAAAACCAAAAGGGGGATGGGGCTTCCCTGGTGGCACAGTGGTTGAGAGTCTGCCTGCCGATGCAGGGGACACAGGTTCGTGCCCCGGTCCGGGAAGATCCCACGTGCCGCGGAGCGGCTGGGCCCGTGAGCCATGGCTGCTGAGCCTGCGTGTCCGGAGCCTGTGCTCCGCAAGGGGAGAGGCCACAATAGTGAGAGGCCCGCATACCACACACAAAAAAAAAAACCAAAAGGGGCACAGCGAGGGAAATGGCCAGCTTGCCAGGAGCTGTAGTAACAAGAGTCATGAATTCAGAGCACTTAGTCTGAGCAGGGTTTGTGCCCAGGAGGAGAAGAGATGGAGGTGGGAAGGGGAGAGGTACCAGTTCACACCAGCAAGTCTGGAAACACTCGTGGAGGTGGTTCAGATGGAAGGACCGGGAGCCCATGATTCAGTGCCAAGTACAGGTGCACCGGAGTCGGGCAACACACGAGACCGCTTTCCGGCTTCCGATCACCTTACTGTGCTCTCACAGTGCACTTCCAGGGATGCACCTCTGAGAATGAAAACAGTTTCTAATCATCCTCAGAAGTGCCTTGGGAGAGAGCCATCGGAGGCCAGGGGACAAGTGAAAAGTTCAATCAAAAGCCAAGGCCAGGGCTTCCCTGGTGGCGCAGTGGTTGAGAGTCCGCCTGCCGATGCAGGGGACACGGGTTCATGCCCCGGTCCGGGAAGATCCCACATGCCGCGGAGCGGCTGGGCCCGTGAGCCATGGCCGCTGAGCCTGCGCGTCCGGAGCCTGTGCTCCGCAACGGGGGAGGCCACAACAGTGAGAGGCCCGCATACCGCAAAAAAAAAAAAAAAAAAAAAAAGCCAAGGCCAGGGCTTCCCTGGTGGCGCAGTGGTTGAGAGTCCGCCTGCCGATGCAGGGGACACGGGTTCATGCCCCGGTCCGGGAAGATCCCACATGCCGCGGAGCGGCTGGGCCCGTGAGCCATGGCCGCTGAGCCTGCGTGTCCGGAGCCTGTGCTCCGCAAGGGGAGAGGCCACAACACTGAGAGGCCCGTGTACCGCAAAAAAAAAAAAAAAAAAAACCTAGGCCAGCTTCTCCATGGCCGGCTGCGCGGGAGGGAGGCCGAGATGGCAGATGAGATCGCTAAGGCTCAGGCCGCCTGGCCTGGTGGCAACACGATCTTCGGGAAGATCATTCACAAGGAAATCCCAGCCAAAATCATTTATGAGGATGACCAGTGTCTTGCTTTCCATGACATTTCCCCTCAAGCACCAACACATTTTCTGGTGATCCCAGATTTCTTCGGCAGAAGATAACGATGAAAGTCTTCTTGGACATTTAATGACTTTTGGCAAGAAATGTGCTACTGATCTGGGCCTGAAGAAGCGTTATCGAATGGTGGTGAATGAAGGTTCAGATGGGGGACAGTCTGTCTGTCATGTTCATCTCCATGTTCTTGGAGGTCGGCAGATGAATTGGCCTCCTGGGTAAGCGTGTTGTAGGGATAATTTTCCCTTCTCTATGCAGTGATCAGGTCTGCAAGTTCCAATACGCAAAACAATACTTTCTTTGCCTGTGTATGGAGAGATTGCAGAAATAATTTTAAAAACCCATACATAATAAAAGACATTGTTGCATGGTCTGAATTCTTATTTGACTTATTTTTTTTTTTTTTTTTTTTTTTTTGCTGTACGCGGGCCTCTCACTGCTGTGGCCTCTCCCGTTGCGGAGCACAGGCTCCCGACACACAGGCTCCGCGGCCATGGCTCGCGGGCCCAGCTGCTCCGCGGCATGTGGGATCCTCCGGGATCGGGGCACGAACCCGTGTCCCCTGCATCGGCAGGCGGACTCTCAACCACTGCGCCACCAGGGAGGCCCCTATTTGACTTATTTTTTAAAAATATTTGTTGGAATGTTTGAAGGTGGAGTTCATAATTTGGGAGGTTTTTGTTTTTTCTCCCCAAGGAGGACTCAGCATATGTACATGGCAGTAATGCTGTGACTGATCTTTGAAGACAAATTTAAAATTTTCATAAATTTAGCTTTAGCTTTGAAATATCCTTTTAGGGTAAAATATTAGTCCAGGAGAAGAGTTTCTAATCCAGTTCTCTTATTTTCTAAGAACAAAGGAGCATGTGATGTGATTGATCCAGAAAGTGACAGTTGTAGGTGTAACAAAAATGCTTTTTGTCCAGCTCACATGTTTCCCCTGGACTACTGGGGTAGTGGGGAAGGGGTGAGAGTAGATTTGTCATAGAATCTTTGATGACCATGTGAAACCATACAATGGTGTTTCCTTGTTACCTAACGCTATTGATTATAAAGACTTGAAAATATATTATTTAGAATTAACTCTCCAAATTGAAAACTCATTGTCGTGAATGTGTATGTGCACACTAGCAAAAATTTTTAAGTTATGCGTGACTCTGGCTATGTAGAGTTGGGGGGAGATCTCAGGGTTTGAGTTCCTATGTAGGCTGACAGCAAAATTTTTTTTTTTTGGTCTTGCTGTGCACCCTAGCCTCTCTAAGCTTGCACAGGGCAAATAGTTTTGCTTCTTTACTTTCCTTCATGTAGGCACTTTCCAGCTTCTAAAATTTATTTAATACTTCTTGCCTGCTTTGTCTCTTCTCTCGTTCTCTTTGTGTTTATGGGTTCCTTCCATTTTTAATCCCTAAGACCATTTTAGTAGATGTTGACACATTTTATTGTAAATTGTTTTTTCTCTAAATATTTAATTTTATTAATGATTTTAAAAATTTAGGGGGAGTGGATTAGGGAAATTGGCTGTATATGTCTTACAAGTGAGTTTTTTCCAACTGTCATTTTTTTACATTATTTATGGTGTTTAAAATATTTATATAGCTAATATATCAATTTTTAACTTAGTTCATATTTTTAAGAGCCTTTCCCACCCTAGGAGGATTTATAAAAAAAAATTTTCCCCTAATACTTTATGGCTTTACGTATTTTATGACTTTTTTTATGAGGGAAGGTCTGGGACCGGGGAGGAGTTTTGGAGGGATTTGTGCCACTGTTAAACATGTAATCACGAGAGAAGCATTAGTATTATATATACGAGGGTTGAGTCTACTTTCCTTAGGCATATTAACTTTCCCATTGATTTCGTCAAACTAGTGCTAATAAATCAGGTAGATAACCCAAAAAAATAAAATAAAATAAAGCCAAGGCCAACAGGATGGAAGTACCAAGGCATCTCCCAAGTGCGGCTGTTAGTCTGCACAGATTCATAACTGCTTCCCAAGCAGAACGTGAGAGAGAAGGAAGCTGGGGGGATGGAGGAGGGAGGGAGGGAGCAAGAGCCCCACAACAAAAAAAGCAAAGTCTAGATGCAAAAGTCAAGCTGGGGACTTCCCTGGTGGCACAGTGGTTGGGAGTCCGCCTGCCAATGCAGGGGACACGGGTTCGTGCCCCGGTCCGGGAAGATCCCACATGCCGCAGAGCGGCTGGGCCCGTGAGCCATGGCTGCTGAGCCTGCGTGTCCGGAGCCTGTGCTCCGCAACGGGAGAGGCCACAGCAGTGAGAGGCCCTCGTACCGCAAAAAAAAAAAAAAAAAAAAATGTCGAGCTGGAAATCCGCTGGGGTTCAGAACCATCAGTTAGTTCGCATGTTAATCGCCTCCAGACTGGATGTCTGCACCCCTTGGTGCAGGTCCATCACTCTTGAGAACTAATTTTAGCTGCTGAAAGTTTGGCTGTGTTTCTCCTAACACAACATCCTGGCTGTTGGATGCTCCCCTCACTCATCCTCTCCTCCCCACCAAGCCCTCCGATGCACTGTCAGCAGGAGCTGAGTTGGAAGTGGGTTTGTCCGAACCTCCTTCAGTTGTACCTCACCTGCAGGAGGAGGCGTGGGGCCTCTGTGCTCATCCTCCAGACTTCCTGGAGGTGCTATCCGTTTGGCTGATGCAAGAATCAAAAAGTTATACCCTTGGAAGTAGAACCCTGGATCACAACACAGCAGCTTTGGATGATGTCTTGTCCAGCCTAACCCTTTACTGTGTACAGAATTTTTGAGAACTATTTTACTCCAGGTGGAGTACGCTGCTAACTTCTCAGGCTTGGGGAAGTGTTTGTTCCTCTTCCCCTCCTGCCTGGCTCCCAATCTTCAGCTCTGGTGTGTATAAATGTTCTAAGGGATGTGTTTCCCATCTACCTTCCAGTGTCCCTTTCCTTCCTCCTCTCGGTCTTTGCCTGATCTGCTTCCTCCTTCTCAGCTTTCAACATACTAACCAAATCTCAGGGGTGACGTGGGACATTTATCCATTGCATTTCACCAACGATGCCTTGCTGAAGTCAGCCTGCATGTGGTTCTAATACGTGAACCTTCCCTTGTCTCTTCCAAGTTTGTAAGGAGAAAGCTCTGGCATGCACATAATCAAATCTCTAGTTGCTGAAGTAATTGCATTACATTTTTGTAAACATTCGGGTCTCATTGGTCATTCTGGTCTATAAATCCGAATAATACGCTGAAATCTATTTTGCTGCGTGAGCCTTGCAACTAATTGCCAGAGATTTGTCAGCTTAAAATGCTTTGCTTTATTTTATTATTTTTAAAAGTCTGTCCTATTAACCAGAGTAAGACAAATACAACCCAGATTCCTTAGTATGGGGTCCCAGACATTCATCCAATAAACACTTGTTGAATAACTACTGACAACCAAGACAAAGGGTGAACTGGTGGCTGTCCAGTGGTTGTTACATATCCAACAGACTCTAGCATCCAGAGGAGGGACACCCAGATTTGACTGATTTTGTGAGTGTTTTTCAGAGACCCATTGGGCCTGGGTGGGCCCTATGTAGCTCCTCTGGTTTGCAATATACGTGCAGGTTTGTTATTTTGCTCAATTGCATAAAAATATTCTTTCTTCACAAATATACC
Organism: Mesoplodon densirostris; assembly: GCF_025265405.1. NCBI lineage: Eukaryota > Metazoa > Chordata > Mammalia > Artiodactyla > Ziphiidae > Mesoplodon > Mesoplodon densirostris. The sequence continues at coordinate 165,366,650 of NC_082664.1, forward strand.
TTTGAGTAAGTGTTCTCAGGGAAGCTTGAGCTATTCCTAGAATTGAGGGCTTCTTGGCAAAATGCTTGGAAATACCGGCCCACAAAGATTAAGGTTGAAAAGCAGGTCTCCAGGACATCCTGTCCTCATATCCATCACGCAGGGCACAGAATCATGACCAGAGGGAACATCTCTCTCCTTCCCTTCTAGAGCAGTTTAGAAGTTCAGGTCGGGATGTGTGGTCATTCATGGGTGATTCTGAGACTAGTTACAAAATTTTAAAATATGTTGCTTTGTTTTCACATTTAGAATGTAAACTGAGTCCTTCAGGACTCGTCTGTTCTCTCCCCCTCCCATTGGCCTTCCTGATGGTGAGCGGGGTCCCAGTTCACAGTATTTAAAATGAAGGAACCTGAAAAGTGAGATGGAGTTGGTGGGATGGAAAAGAGAAGAAGTGGTGATAAGGGTGGACAGCTGGCATTTAGTGATTGTTGTGTGACAGGCGCTTTCAAATGTTATATCTTTTGTCTGTATCCATCCATCAATCCATATGTGTGTGTTATATGTAATATAGATTAGTATATAGTGTATGTTATATATGTTATCATATCTCTCTATAAGGTGGGCCTTGTTATCCTCCTTTCACAAAGGAACCTGAGACCGGGAGATGATCTATAATTTCCCCAAAGTCACTCCACCAGGACTTGCTGGAGCCAGGATTTGAATCTGTGTCTTTATTTCTCTAAATCCCAGGCTGAGGAAACCACATCACGAAACTCCTCCGAAAGCAAAGTCAGTCCGCAGAGAACAGCAACACACCTTCCCTTGAAAAATCACTTCTCTCTTCACCTTCAGGGCCCTTCTTCCAGTTAGACTAAAGGGCAAGACCTGGGTTGCTGTTTCCTGATCATGATTCAGTCATCAGTGTGGACTGTTGCGCTCAGATGCTTTTTATGTAAACTATTTGCAATATGTTTGGGCACTTAAGAAGCGTATTTCAGGCGGTCAGAAAACTTGCTTATACGTGTTACTTGATTTTGCAGTTACTCGGGGTCAGTGAGGCAGGCGTGAACTTCTGCTCAGCCCTGCCGAGTTCCACAGGGTCTGGACAGCAGACTTTCTCTCCTCTGCATCCCCTTGCAGCTCTGTGGTGGAGCAAAGGGCTGAACAAAGGCTACTGGATGTGACCATAGTGGGACTTGGTTGAGGAGAGACCCAGGTTCACTTTCCTCCATCCTTCTCTCCCACCGACAGGCCACAATGGTCCCAAGTGTGCTCCTGCCCTCTGTCTTTCCAGAAGGCAGGCTGGGGTGGAACATTAGGTGTTGATTTTCTAACTGTAAGGACACAACTGCCCAGAGCTGCTTCCCCAAGGGGGGACCATGTCCACTGAAAAGAGAAGAGGGTTTTTTTGTTTGTTTTTTTTGGCGGTACGCGGGCCTCTCACTGTTGGGGCCTCTCCCGTTGCGGAGCACAGGCTCCGGACACGCAGGCCTAGTGGCCATGGCTCACGGGCCCAGCCGCTCCGCGGCATGTGGGATCTTCCCTGACCGGGGCACGAACCCGTGTCCCCTGCATCAGCAGGCGGACTCCCAACCACTGTGCCACCAGGGAAGCCCCGGTAGGTGGGAACCTTGACAGCTACCTGGGCTGGGCAGCGGTGGGCTGTCCTTCATCCGTCATCCTTGTCTCTGTTTCAGAGCCCATCCAGGGGGCTCAACAGCCAACGATGAAGCCTCTTTTTCAAGAGCATCTTTGTTCATCCAAACATTTACCCAGGATCTGCCATGGGTAGACCTGGGCTGGACACTGAAAATCCAAAGACAAAAGTAAGACATAAGACATGGTTCTGCCTTAAGGATCTTGTGGACAGGTCAGGGCAGCGTGCAGTGTAGGAAGAGTCACCATGGAGCTCTGTCCACTGCCGTGGGGACACAGAGCAGGGCACCGACCCCACCTGGCGGCAGGGCACTGGGTCTTACTAGTAACACAGCAGCTGGTCTCGAGGGGTGTGTGCCAGAGTCGATGGAAGGGGCCAGGGGAGGGCAGCCCAGGTAGAGTGCATACCTCTACCTTGGTCCAGAAACAAAAAGTGCCCAGTGGGCAGCGAACCAACCCCAAGCATCTTAGCTACTAGACCCAGAGTGTGGGAGATGAGGTTGGGGAAGTAGCGTCCAGTCGCCGGGTTCTGTTTGCAGATGAAGGGACCGGTGGGCAAATGAAACGGCCTGCAGAGAGAATTCAAAGTCAAGACTGAAACATAAGGTTCAGTTCTCAAGCCTCCTTCCCTTTAGCAAACAGGCAAAACAGTTAAGAACACAGACCCAGAATCAGACAGGTAGGGCTGGCGTCCTGACTTTGCTGCAAATTAGTTTCTCTGCCTTTATTTTTTTATTTTATTTTTTAATATAAATTTATTTATTTAATTTTGGCTGCATTGGGTCTTCGTTGCTGCGCGAGGGTTTCTCTAGTTGTGACGAGCATGGGCTGCTCTTAGTTGCGGTGCGCGGGCTTCTCATTGCAGTGGCTTCTGTTGTTGTGGAGCACGGGCTCTAGGTGTGTGGGCTTCAGTAGTTGTGGCACTCAGGCTCAGTAGTTGTGGCTTGCAGGCTCTAGAGTGCAGGCTCAGTAGTTGTGGCGCACGGGCTTAGTTGCTCCGCGGCATGTGGGATCTTCCCGGACCAGGGCTTGAACCCATGTCCCCTGCCTTGGCAGGCGGATTCTTAACCACTGCGCCACCAGGGAAGCCCCATTTCTCTACCTTTAAAATGAGAATTGTATGAGGGACTGTATACACTGATCTGGTGTGAGGGGACCACAAGGAACAGCACCGGGACCTTGAGATTTATAGCAGCTGAGCCGTAAGCACCCTCAGACCCTCAGTGACTGGGGGAGGGAGAAAGCAGTTACCACACCCAAGGGAGTCTGGTAGAGTCCCTTCCCTTGAGAGTAGCACTGGCCCTCTGCCCAGGGGTGTAACCAGCCTGAGCACTGGATGGGAGGGCTCAGGGCAACGCTCACCCTGCCCTGACTTCCTCCTTCCTTCCTCATCTCCCCTGGGGCCCCCACTGGCCAACCCCCTACCAGATGCCAGAGAGTCCAACCCTCAGTCAACCCTCTGTACAGGTCAGCCTCCCGGGGACAGAGCAGAACGGAGGGTGGCTCTGAAGGACACAGGGAAGGTGTTGGGGAAGCACACCTCCGGGGGGAGAGAGGGGTTTTTTGTTTTCGTTTTTTTTGTATTTTTTTATATTTTTTTAATTTTATTTTTTTAAATCCTTTTTGTTTTTGGCCGCACCATGCGGCATGCGGGGTCTAGTTCCCTGACCAGGGATTGAATCCGTGCCCCTGCAATGGAAATGCAGAGTCCCAACCACTGGACGGCCAGGGAAGTGCCTGGGAGAGTGAGGTTTAAGTGAGATAATCCAGCAAAGCGCCTTGGTGGAGTTTTTGACCCAAAATAAGTGCTCAGTCGAAGCTACACTAGAATATAGTAGTATGTTTGTGTAAGTGTGCCAAGGTAGATGAGATGGCAGACTAAGGAGCAAAGGGAAGACGGGAGGTGGGAGCATTCTCCCTAGATGGCCCTCCTGAGGCTGGGATGGACGTGATGGATGAGCCCATGAAGGCGAGTTGCCCCTATTGGGCGTGACCGTCTGTTGTTGGGTTGTCAAGTTTAGATGTTATTCTGAACCATGGGCTTTTAGGCCTAGAACAATTGGGAGTGGCTTTATCGTCTTTGAGAACCCACAGTGAGATCATCTGTAGATTATTTAAATGGTTTGATAATGTAAAATATGAACACAGAGATGAAATCTGCAAATGTGTGGATCCAGGACCACGGAAGTCAGCCTTCTGTATATGGAGGTAGAAACAACGCAAAGTCATTTCTCCTAATTGAACCCACCACGCAAACCTGCTCACGAAATAGCCTGACCAGGGAACTCTGTGAATCTTCTAGATCTGAGGAAGATTTTACAACTTCTCCTTGCCCTTCTGTTCTGTTTCAGCCCTTATTTAAAACTTTTCTTTCTTAATTTTAACTTAGTCCCCAAACTCCATCCGTTTCCTTTCCTTCCATCCCCAGTATAGACACATAAACACAGTATTCTATAGTCCCCCTCCCCCCCAAAAAGAGGAGCTAAAACCAGAAGAAATCAGGATTACTTTAAGAAAATTGGCACAAGAAGATTAAATCTTTCTTGGAATTTTCTTAAAGGTTTTTTTCCCTTGAAAAGAAAGCCAAACTGTAAAGTAAAACACAGTCCGTTGTTAATAAACAAAAACCTCACATATCTAAAATTTCACTATTTTCCGAGATAAACTAACATTTTGCCCTGTCTGCTTTTCCTAATATGCACATTTCATTTAGCCCAAATCCTCATTATGGGAAACATTTCCATATCCATCTCTCAGCTCCAGGCTTTCCTGGGTAATGAAATATGTGCTTCGTGGTTTCAGAAGCACTGGCACTTACTTCGCCAAAAGCAGCAAATCTTTAAAAATGAAATTTTCCAGGCACTTAGCCCCTAAATCAACCTTGTAAAGATAGATGATTCTGAATCTTATCAGCCCACAGAATGTCTCACAGCCTTTAAAAGTGTCATCGGCTGTTCCCCTGTGCAGCACGACCAACGATGCTGTGTAGGGCGGCAGGAGCGGCTGAAAATTTGTACTAAAAGCTGTGTTTTGAACCTTCATTAAATTTCTTACTTGCTGGCAGCCTAAATCCCTCGAAGGCCTGGAGTCTGTTGATTCCTGTTCACTTGTTCTCATTAAACTGGTCTCTAGGCTGTAGCTGTGCTTTGAACACAGTTGGGCTGCGTGGGAAGATTCAGGGCTCGTCTGGGGGCGGGACTCTCTCACTATGGCTGCTGCCGCCCTGTGGGTTGTCTCGGGCCCAGAACCAAGTTCTGCGCCATCCAGCCTTGCGCTTGGCCTTCCAGAATCCAGGCTTGCCCTCTGCCCTGTCCGTCACTTATGGCCGCAGCCTCAATCTCACCCCTTCCCGATGTCCAGTCCCAACCAGAGGCTGCCCCTGCCTGCCCGCCGTGGGCCACAAGCATGGACCAGCCAAACAAATTGGGGGAGGAAGCATAGACCCACAGTATCTTAAAGCCAGAAAGAATATTAGGAATTTTCTAGTCTGGCCTCTTCGTGTTTAGGTGAGGGCATTCTGGTCCAGAAAATGCATCATTGGCCTTTAATGGTAAAGGTCACCTCAGAGCCCGTAGCAGACCTGGGAGTGAGAACCCACAGTTTCATGGCACGAATTGTATTTGGGGTATTTAACAAAAATTCCTACTTCTATTATGACTGTCAGTACCTCTAGAACTAGAAGTTTCTTGCACCAACATCCTAGTATCCTCTCTTTTTTTTTTTCTTTCTTAAATGTTTTTTGGCCGTACCACGTGTCTTGCAGGATCTTAGTTCCCCAACCAGGGATCAAACCCAGGCCCTCGGCAATGAAAGCGCCGAATCCTAACCACTGGACCACCAGGGAATTCCCATATGATCTTTTAAAAATCAACTTTGAAACAGTTCAGTGGAAAAAGGGTCATGGTATTAAAATTTATGTCAACTTCTGCTTATTGCATTTTTATTTATTTATTTATTTTGCGGTATGCGGGCCTCTCACTGTTGTGGCCTCTCCCGTTGCGGAGCACAGGCTCCGGATGCGCAGGCTTAGCGGCCATGGCTCACGGGCCTAGCCGCTCCGCAGCATGTGGGATCCTCCCGGACCGGGGCTCAAACTTGTGTCCCCTGCAGCGGCAGGCGGACTCTCAACCACTGCGCCACCAGGGAAGCCCTGCTTATTGCATATTAATGGGCAAAACTGTAATCTTCCAAATACCTGAATTGGGCATGGTAGGGTGATACTCTGCAGTTTGGGGCCACTTGTGGCAATTTGGTGACTCAAGTGTATAAAATTTCCCTTTCTTCCTCTGATGATTTATTAAATAAAATGAACCTGGAAAGGTCTTGAAATGTATACCGAACATATATTTTGTTTGTTTCACTAACCCATCGTCTATTAGGGACCATATCCCAGGCAGTAAGATCAATAACGTTTATACACGGAAGGCGGCCTGGTAGGTGTTCAGGGCGTGCAGGACTCTGGTGAATAACGTGCAAAGCGTTAAGATGTGTTGACCCTCCGTCGCCACCAGGGTTAACCCTTTTAGCTACTTGTGAAGCCACAATTTTACTTCTGTGCCACGTGTGCCCAGAGAACGTGTGCGTCCTTTGCTGAGACTGTGTCTGGAGCGCACACGGTGCAGGCTTCCTCCACGCCAGTGAAGACAGCTCTTCCTCTCAGGCAGGATGTCAAGCCACCACCTGGTGCTGGGTCCTCAGCTGGTTCAGATCCTCACAAGAGATCCTCTTGTCTTCCAGGCTCTGCGGCTACCCTCCTTTCTATGATGAAAATGACTCCAAGCTCTTTGAGCAGATTCTCAAGGCGGAATATGAGTTCGACTCCCCCTACTGGGACGACATCTCCGACTCCGGTAGGTCTCTCGGCTCCTGGTGGGCGGCTCCTGGGACCCCAACACCCAGCCCACGTGAGTCTCCAACAGTCCCTGGGGGCTCAGAACAGTCCTGAGGCTCCTGAGGATGCTACGCACTTAGACTTGACTTGAAAAGCGAGGAGAGGCTTGGGACACGTGTGGGACACATGCGCCGAGCCAGGCTGAGGGATGGGGACTCACTCCTCCACCACTGCTGGCCATACCCTGATCTGGGTGCTCTGGAGTGAGACAATATTAGCTCGAGTTGATTGAGCTTACTTACTGTGTGCTGTGCACTGTAAACTCCGCACGTGTGCCTAGTTCACCCAGTCCTCAGGGCAGCCTATCAGGTGGGGATTACTATTAGCCCCATTTGACAGATGAAGAAACTGAGGCCCTGGAAGGTGAAATAACAGCTAGTAAGTGGCAGAGCTGGGGATTGAACCCACACCCTCACTCCAGAGCCCAAGTCTCAGCTACTGTGCCACACAAAACATTCCCAGGGAAGTTCACCATTTCCTCCTCAGGGATAAAACTCAAACCCAAGGCCCACGTAAGCAGATGGAATGTCTCCAGCCTCAGTTTCCTCCCTGACAAGATGAGGATGGTAATAATACCACTCCCACCCTGGTGGGTGGTGTAAGGATCACATGAAATAATGAATGAGCTATTCAAATATCCCATTTTATTATTATTATTTTTTTTTTCTTTTTGCGGTATGCGGGCCTCTCACTGTTGTGGCCTCTCCCGTTGCGGAGTACAGGCTCCGGAGGCGCAGGCCCAGCGGCCATGGCTCACGGGCCCAGCCGCTCCGTGGCATATGGGATCCTCCCAGACCGGGGCACGAACCCGTATCCCCTGCATCGGCAGGCGGACTCTCAACCACTGCGCCACCAGGGAGGCCCCCAAATATCCCATTTTATTATTTGCATTATTTCCTCCTAACTGGAAATGCCCTGCTTTCTTCCTCAATCTTCCAAAACCTGGGACCGGACTATAGTTCTCCAAGGCTTGCAGGAAAGAGCCGCATGGGGAGTAGTTTACTTCTGAGTCAGGAAGGGCCCCAGCTGTCCTCCAGAAGTCCAGCCCTGTGGGAAGTGAGCTGCCAGATGCCACAAGGTGACAGATTTCCCACCTGGCACGTGTCATCTTCTGGTTCTGGGTCCCAACCTCTCATGTTCTCAGTGTCCTGCTCTGGGTCATACCTGGTCCTGGGCCTCCAAGCAGTTTTGCTTCCCCACCAGAGCACATCTCCTGCACCCTAATTTCCTGCTCGCTGTTTGTAATCATCCGCGGGGCTGCAGAGGGGGCTTCTGGAGGGCTGTGCATCCACAGTGGGTGCTCGGGCGACTTTGTTGAATCGGTGAGCTCTTAACGTGAGGACGTCAACAAAACAGCTCCCTAAGGCAGCAGTGAGCTGAGTGAGAGGCACCTGGCGACCAAGACGTTTCACCTTTTCCCTGAAACAAAGGCGCCACTAGCTGCCAGCGGGAAGGGACTTCGAGCTGGGAAGGCAGGGTCCCAGGCCTGGCTGGGCTGCCTCCTCCTTCACTGGGTCACCACTCGGAAACCCAAACCTTGTCTTCCCTTTTCCCCAGATGCTGGTACCACCTGCCTTTTTGTCCCGGGTCCCGAGTGTCCATGGAAGGCTGGTCTCGTGTTTCCATGGTACCCTTGATACCCCCCCAGAGGCACCCTGGTATCATATTGTCATATCTCAAGCCACATCCTGACTCCCCCTCTTGTGCCTTCCTTTTGAACAGCAAAAGACTTCATTCGGAACCTGATGGAGAAAGATCCAAATAAAAGATACACATGCGAGCAGGCAGCTCGGCACCCGTGGTAAGAAGAATCACCCACTAGAGAGGCCGGTCAGCTGGGGCTTCATTATGAAAGCCACGGGTGAAGCTTGCATCCCGTCTGGCCGGTGGCTTTCATCCTTTCCCCAAACCAACCCTTGAGGACACAGTCTTCTTTTTTTTTTTTGTGGTACGCGGGCTTCTCACTGCTGTGGCCTCTCCCGTTGCGGAGCACAGGCTCCGGACGCGCAGGCTCAGCGGCCATGGCGCACGGGCCCAGCCACTCCGCGGCATGTGGGATCTTCCCAAACCGGGGCACGAACCCGTGTCCCCTGCATCGGCAGGCGGACTCTCAACCACTGCGCCACCAGGGAAGCCCGAGGACACAGTCTTCTGAAGGCAGTAATGACAGATGCACAAAAGATAGCTGTAGCTTTTTCACTTCATGTGAAGTATTTTAGGATCATTTTTAGTGAAGGTAATTCCCAAAGGAGGCATTAAGAGTGGAGTTTTATTCCTTGAACTTATTACTCAGTCTGTAAATGAATTGAGGTCACATGTTCTTTTCCTTTTAAGATGCTTTTCAAGTTAGTGTTTCTTCACCTCCAGAGGGATGCATTGATAGTTTACGACATCCTGGACTACATTTCCTGCGGTGCCCTGAGGCCACCTTGTTTTTGTGCCACTTACTAGGGTTGAACCCAGTGACTTTGGGTTTATACTTCTCTGAGCCTGAATTTTCTCATCTTTAAAGTGAGAATAACAATACCTAGTTTACAGGATTGAAGTAAGCAGTGACTGAGATCATGCACACACAGAAAGGGTTTAGTGCATCTGGCACATAGCAATTGCGTCATTAAGCTCTTCTTATTAAAGCACCGTGAGCCTCCTTTATGGTTTTTTGTTTGTTTGTTTGTTTGTTTACATCTTTATTGGAGTATAATTGCTTTACAATGGTGTGTTAGTTTCTGCTTTATAACAAAGTGAATCAGTTATACATATACATATATCTCCACATCTCTTCCCTCTTGAATCTCCCTCCCTCCCACCCTCCCTATCCCACCCCTCTAGGTGGTCACAAAGCACCAAGCTGATCTCCCTGTGCTATGCGGCTGCTTCCCACTAGCTATCTGTTTTACATTTGCTAGTGTATATATGTCCATGCCACTCTCTCACTTTGTCACAGCTTGAAACAAAGGCCAGGAGTAGTAAAATAGCCGATACAATGCGCAGACCCTTGACTTCAGGAGAAATCCCCCCCACCCCGACCAGTCCTCTAGAACACTGTTCCCTGTTGATTCTACCGTCTCCTGCGGCATTTTCTCCGGATGCTCATATGCTGATTAACCTTCCAAAGGGGACCGGCCCAAGATCCTTTCCTGATGAGTTTCACAGTATTTTAATGTATAATAACAGCCGTCATTTATCATCGATGATGTCCCAGGCCCTGTGCTAATCATATTAAAATATCACCGCATTTTTTCCTTTATGATAATCCTGTAAGGTAGATTTTTGTCTCCATTTCTGAGATAAGGAAATATATGTAGAAACATGAAGAAACTTAGCCAACAGGACACAACTAGCTAACAGCAAAGCCAGAAATGTTTCCAGGCAGAACTGTCAGATTCCAAAATGATGCTCTTTACCCCAAACTGACAGGAGAAGGAAAGGGAAAGGAAGGAATTTTCTGAAAAGGAGGCAGTTTTGTTTTTTTTTTTTGTGGTACGCGGGCCTCACACTGTTGTGGCCTCTCCCGTTGTGGAGCACAGGCTCCGGATGCGCAGGCTCAGCGGCCATGGCTCACGGGCCCAGCTGCTCCGCGGCATGTGGGATCTTCCCGGACCGGGGCACGAACCCGTGTACCCTGCATCGGCAGGCGGACTGTCAACCACTGCGCCACCAGGGAAGCCCTCTTTTTTTTTTTTTTTAATTAACATCTTTATTGGAGTATAATTGCTTTACATGGTTGAGTTAGTTGCTGCTGTAGAACAAAGTGAATCAGCTCTACATATACGTATATCCCCGCGCAGTTGCCTGTTTGAGGAAGGTCGTGAGCTGTCGTGAGCCGAGGTGGCCTTACCTCCAAGAAGAGTGTTTAACAGCGGCCTCTGGGCCACCGTGTGCCCCGCTTGGTTCTTACCCAGCCGCAGCGCGCCCTGGCACTGTGGGAAGTGAGCACGGAACACTCCTAGGATAACTGAAAATTTGCATTTTCCTCCCCTCTCAGCCTTGCTCACCCACAAGGAAGGGAGTCTCCCTGACACCCCGCCACCCGGCCTGTTTGGTTTGGAGCGGGCTGTGCCCCCCGTCAGTGCTCAGCCTGAGAAGTCCGTCCTTACTACCACTTCTGCCCCCTGGTTTCCAAGAAAGAGCTGACCACCCCGAGGTGGAACTGGCGTTCTTTTCTGAGGATGCAGCTGTTACAAACAGGAGGAAGCACTCATGTGAGGCCTCCAGGAGGAGAGGCTGAGTAACGACATCTGCTCCCCAGCCTCCTCGTGCCTGGGCTTTCGGGTGGATTTGCTCATTCACATATTTCTCTTCACTGATGTGTGTCTGGGGAAAGCAGGCAATTGACAGTTGTTGGAAATGGAAACCTGACTGGCCTTGGTTCGTTTCTGAGTATCCTCTGAGCTGTGTATTTTCAGCCCTGCTGGGAAAACTAGAGGAGTCTATTTACGGGGGTCTTGCTCTGAGCTGGGAATAGCAGACTGTACCGTATTCTAAACTTAGGCCCAGCCTGGCACAGACTTACCTTCCAGAGTCCACCAGCCATGTTTTCGGTTCCTAAAAGGAAAGGCTGGTGGTGGGAACATATTTTTTATCCAGGGCTGGTTTCCTATCTGAATAAGCCCCAGGCTTGTTCCTCTCATGTCCTAAATTGGTTGGACAAGGCAGTCTGTGCCCAGTCTGGTCTGTGTCCAGGGCCCTCAGAGTCTGGGACCTGACAGGCTCTGCCAGCCACCTGCCAGCCAGAAAGTATGGTCAGTGTCCCCGGCATCTGTCTTCCCCTTAACATTTCTGAGATCCAAGAAATTACTTCTGAGGCATCAGGCATCAGCTCAGAATTGAATAGTTTGGTGCTAAAGGAAAGGGAAATGGATGACTTCAAGCCCAGAAAAGACTGAGCAAAATGCAACTTCCTGTGAGATTGGGGGAGGCCGAGCGGTCAAATGTAGAGCGAGGGTGGTGTTGAGGTTGAGAAGGGATGTGAGGGAGAAGAATGGGCTGGAGGGACCCCCAGCTCATCAACGAGACTGGTGACTAAGCCCAGAGAGAAGAGGGAGGTGTGAGAACGGATGGGGGGGGGGAGAGAAGAGGTGTGATAAAGCAGAGGGAGGAAGTAATAGGATAAGGGGGGACTCTGAGGACAGGAGGTCGAAACTAAACCTCCCTTCCTCCCTGCTAATAGAAGGCTAAGGTCAAGCAAGAACTAGAGAAAAGATTGCCCAGTGTTGTAAAGGACCCAGTGGAAGGTAGCGGCAACATGGTCCTTGCGGTTCTGAGAACTTTTCTAGGAAATGCAGGAGTAGGTGTGCCAAGCAGGGCCGAGCTGTGGCTGGGAACCCTGTCACTGAGCACAGAGAAGGTGAGGGACCCTGGGGGGAGGGAGGGGAGTAGAACATGGCAGAGCTCATGTCAGCCGGGATGGAGCCAGAAGGGAGCAGTGGGCCCCAGGTGTGAGCAAGTCCATGGATCAGAGATCCTGGGGATGCCAGAGAGGGGCCGGGGGCAGGAAGTGGGGGGGAGACCCTGGGTAGGGGTCTGGTGTTCAGACCAGGTGGGGGACACGCTTGAGACCTCAGAGGTGAGACACGGCGGGTAGGAAGCTGGGGGAGGGGGAGAAGGAGGAGAGCTGAATTCAGGTTGCGCTGTCCTTGTGGACTCTGATGTTGCAGGAATGGGGGTGAAAAGGGAAAGAACGGGGAGCCGGGCAGAGTGGCCCACCACGAAGGTGCTGACCCGTCCTGGAGGGGGTGCCGGGTACGGAGGTGGGACCGGGCTTGGAGTGCAGTGGTGGTGGGTCATGGACGTTCAGACAAGAGCTGTGCATTGAAATAAGCAGCCTGGAGGGACAGTGACATGCCATCCTCTCAGCAAACCTGTGGGAGGGGACAGGACATGGCTTCCCCAGGAAAGCAGCTTGGGACTCAGTGTCAGACGCCCCCCGCCCCCCAAGAAACCCTCTTGAAGAAGCATCTTTGCCTCCATTTCAGGATCGCTGGTGACACAGCCCTCAGCAAAAACATCCACGAGTCGGTCAGCGCCCAGATCCGGAAGAACTTCGCCAAAAGCAAGTGGAGAGTAAGTCCTGTGTTTCCTACATTCCCAGCGAACTTAACCACTCAAACGAAACTGGCCCTGCAGTTCAAGCATTTTTTATTTCTAAGTGTTACTATCCCCCAAGTTTGATGAGAATCCCCAGAGCCTCACCCAAATGTGTGCTAATTTTAACCGATAAGGATTAAGACTTGACGAGAGCATCGTGGTGTGAGAGGGATAAAGTGTATGATTTAATAATATCGCCCCTCTGTGATCCAAAAATAGCAATATTGCCAGCTTTTCCTCATTTGCTGTTTCTTAAGAACATAATCCCTGTTGTCTTCCTTCACTTTGCTGGAACTTTGAAGGGTTGACTTTTATTAAAGTGACATAAAAAGGGGGGAAAAAAACCAGGAAATCTCAGTTGAACTCATCAATACATTCTGGTAAAAATGTGATGGATTTAAACCATTACCCTGTGTTCTCATAGCATGGGTAATTAAGAGCTGGCTGTTTTTGCATGAGAGCCAACAACTAGAGACTACACAGACGATAATTCCACTGACCTACTTTATTCACAGGAAATGCTATGATTGAGGACAAAATACCAATAATCAGAAAATTAAAACTCTTAAAATATATTTTAAGGTACTCTATTATTATAATACACCTTTTGTTCTAGAAGTCATTCTCTTAAATTATGGAGAGAATTGGCTTACGTTTACTCTATATTCTACGGTATCATGTCAGAAGAAAAATACTCTTTTCATCTCCAAAATATATTTTCTTGGGGGGAGAAGGTCAAATGATGAATGTACTTTTGGAAGAAGAGGCAACACCAGTTTCCTTTCTGGTGGATCATGAGACCGTTTTCAGAAGTTTGAACTGCTTAGGGTAACAGGATAAATGATAGGAGACAGTCTCGGTCTTTTCTAATTAGCTGGAATATTTTGTCTGCTTTTCCCCTTTCTTAAATTTCAGCAAGCGTTTAATGCCACGGCCGTCGTGAGACATATGAGAAAACTACATCTTGGCAGCAGCCTGGACAGTTCAAATGCAAGTGTTGCGAGCAGCCTCAGTCTGGCCAGCCAAAAAGATTGTGCGTATGTAGCAAAAACAGAACTTTCCAACTGGCGTTGGGGAGAGAGGGGGACTATCGTTTGCTGAGTAGCTACTGTTTGTCGGGGTCTGTTAATACTTGATCTTATTTAATACTCCCAACCATCCTATTCACTATTTTTTAAATATTTTTTGAAATTTAGTTATTTCATATTTCTACAACCGTAGCCACTGTTGTTTCCATTTATAAGAAATCTGAGGCTCAAGTCCCACACAGCCACGTGTGTGTAGACAAAAACCCGACACTTTCTCATCCATCTCCTTATGTTCTGATTCGCTTCTCATTGGGCATCACCCTTAGGGACTGAGGAAGGGATGGCAGAGACTCCTGTGAGAGTCTGATCTCATTGACTTTTAAAATGTATTTTCTTTTTTTTTTTCTTCTGATAATCATTTGAGCTAATTTATGCAAAGTGTGTTGGCTTTGGGATCAAAGTAATAGTACTAATGTTTCGTTGTCCTTCATCTGTGCGTGGGATAGTACATCACGGGGGACACAGTCACACCCTCCTTATTTTTCTCTCCCACTCCCCACTCTGTATATTTCTCTTAATCTCATACTAGGCCTTTCCATGGGCTCCTCCGCACTGCAGAGAAGTTGCCTTGATCGTCCCTGTAGGCCTTCATTTCCATAATCATCGAGACCCTTCAGTTGGGTCTCACTCTGAGCATCACACTCCTTCCTGTTTGCCTCAAAAAAGGTTCCCCTCCTCTTTAAATAGCCCTCCCACCTCATTCCGGAATGTCCAGCCCTTATGTTTTCCCAGGAAATCTCCATGAGCATAAGTGCATGCTGCTTTAGGCCCACATTTACATCTCAGTGCAAATCCTTTCCACCCTCTGGTCAAAGGAAACCCCACAATCTATCGTTTACTTGAAGATTCAGACAGTGGCTCTGACAGCAGAACCATCTTAGCGATTTACTTTATGGCTATGCCGATGTTCGAGCCCACAGAGTTCACGGGGACGGGGGTGAGGGGTGTACTGCTGCAGCTAGGAAGATCATCCCGCGGGAGAACATTCTGATGCCAACACATTGGCTTGGGGAGCATCGGAGGTGCAGCCCGTGAGGAATTTTTCTAGGCCAGGGGGCTGCCGAGTCCACACAGGACTCAATCAGCAGCCCCATTTCAATGTGCCCTATGTCACAAACGCTTCTTAGCCAAGAGTCCAGACCACACACCAAGCTGGGGTTAGAAGGGGGTATCACATTCTTTATTCACTCTTAAAATCCCTGCTTCTCAGCACCGTTGTAAGAAATAAACAGTTCTTCTAAGGACGGTATATATTCAATACCTAGCCCAACGCCTAGTATGTAGTAAGTGCTCAGTAAATGGAACCCATCATACTGTGGTGGCTAAACCATGTTGTATCCACATACAAAGCAGTTATCATTATTTTAATGAAACAAGGAGGGAAGACCTGGGTCTAAGAAGAATTTGGATACATTGCAAATGTTTTCCTGTGGATAGGGAAAAATTTGGAGTCAAGTGCATAAAAGCTTGTCCCCTGCCACAAACGCTTGCAGCAGCGGGAAGAGGGAGTGAGTAGATCCTTAAGCTTTGAACTTCTTGTGTCCGCTGTCCCCCTGCAGGTCTGGCGCCCTCCACGCTCTGTAGTTTCATGTCCTCTTCATCAGGGGTCGCAGGAATGGGAGCGGATCGGAGACCGAGGCCCACCACTGTGACGACAGTGCACTCTGGAAGCAAGTGACCGGCCCTACAGGTGGGGCCCAGGGGGTGAGGCCAGGGAAGGGGGCCCCCAGGGGCCCCCAGCACCACCAGCCACTCCAGAGCGATCCCACCTTGCACGGTGCGCCTCCCTGCACAGGACTGGAAGACAGAAGTTTTTTACCGCCATATTTTATACTGCAATTCTGAAGTGTTCATTTCTCACAAAGTGTACTGGCTCAAGGGAGCGGATTTGATAGGATCTGGTGCTGTACATACGAGTCTCGCAAAGCCCTAACAGAATGGACTTTCTCAGTTCCTCTCCCTCAGCCCTGTCGTTTCCGATCTTCTCAGTAGAGGTAACCGTCTATGTTGTATTTTTTCATTCATAACAAAAAAAGGTTTCAACTGGATTATTTAAGTATCGGTAAATATTGTGCATTAGGGTTTTTTTTTTTCCTTTTGAGCTCTACTTCTTACTTCCGTGCCCTGTACCTTTTGCTTGTCAGTAGTAGAATTTTATGTTAACCTTTAAGAGATTTTTTTTTTCTTCCGAAGGGAATTTAAAAGTACTTTTTAAAATTCTAATAAGAGGATCGATCAAGAATCTGTCTCCGAGGTGAAGAGTGCACTTTACTTCAGTTCCTTCTCCTTCTCTCCCCTTCTTCCTCGGAGGGGCAGTTTTCTGAGAAGACAGCTCAGCCCTTCTGCAGCCTGTCTTCTCCCCGGGGGTGTGGGCACCGTGGGAGGGAACCTGCAGAAAACCTTGCCTGGCAGCTCCTGCAGCAAAGCCCTCTCCAGCTGGAGACCCTGGGGCCTCTTGCCGTCAGCGGTCAGAAAGGAAGAAGCCTGCTCTCCCAAGACGAAAGGCTAGACTTGCTGTGAAGGAGAGGACCCCCGCTCGCCCAGCAAAGATTTAAGAGCCTCCCTGGCCGAAGGAGCACGATGCCATTTTGTTTGGAGTGAATTTCCCACACAGCTCTCGTTTCTCACGAGGGGAGTAACAGCGTGGAAGCCCTGCTCTCAGCTATGCAGTTTTAAAATTAATCCCTCTGTTTTTTAAAAATGCATTTCTAATCTTACAACTAAAAATGGCCTCCAGCTTACACCAGTTGTTTCTGCAAATGTTTACGCTGTTCTTAGAGGCTGATCCAGAAGGGAGGAGAGGAAAAGACTCCATTTATCTGGGGTGGTTAAGGAGAGCAGGACAGTGGCCACTGCAGTGACGGCCGGAGACCTGGCAAGCAGGACACTGGCCACTGCAGTGACGGCCAGAGACCACCCCAGCCAGCACTGAACGCCATCCTTCTGACCAAGGGAATCCCCAAACCAAAGACCTGTGATGGTGGGGTCACCAAAGGTCCCAGTTTGCCCAGGACTGAAGGATTTCCTGGGATGTAGGACTTTGAAACCAGCAATGTTCGGGGACCACTGGGCCACATTGTCCACCCACGTGGTGGATCGGTGTGCAGGATAGAGTGAGCACAGCATGAAACCCAGGGAAAAGCGCTTCTCCAGGAGGCTTCAAGGATGCTGTCTTGAAGAGACGAGCAGGTGGCTCCAAATGCCCACTTTGCAGAAGCCCCCCCTCAGCCCTTGTGCCCATGTGATACCTTGAGTCTGCATTGCACAGTCAGCCTCGAGCCCGCAGTGGGTCCCTGTTCATCTGCCTGATGGTCCAGTGACTTTCCTGGCTGTTGTCCTCATGCCCTTCTCCCACAGTTGACCAGACACAGTGGATCCTGTAGGCCATGCCATCTCTGTCACTTCTGCACCTTGGCCTAGGTCCAGGCCGAATGTTCAGTGATGCCCCCCCTCACACACACAGTGTTATGAGGCTCAGCACTCTATTCTGCTTCCTTTAGGAGGGCAGGGCAGGTGTGCAGGAGAGCAGCCAGAAAGACAGGCATCTGGTCTACCCCGTGTCCACTGGGTCGTAGGCACTCAGCCCCTTGACAGGATTCCCGCTTGGTGTCTGCCACACCAGCATCCAGAGTGAAAATCAAGCGATTACTCTTCAAAATTTGTAAAAAGCCTGGAAATGTCTATAAAACGACAGTAGGCCCAGTTAAGAAGCAAGTGGTGCCTGAGTTGGAGGACAGTAGCAAGAATATTATAAATAATAACAGAAAACTGAGGCATCTCTCCCAGGGGTTTATTAGAATGTTGCTTACCAACAAGTGTAATGGAAGATTCAAGTTTCGACAGTATAAGAAAACAAGGAACTAGGGACTTCCCTGGCTGTCCAGTGGTAAAGACTCTGTGCTTCCAATGCAGGGGGCATGGGTTCAATCCCTGGTCGGGGAACTAAGATCCCACGTGCCTCGTGGCGTGGCCAAAAAAAACAAAAACAAAAAACAAAAAAAAAGAAAACACGGAACTAGCTGTTTTGGGGGAGGGGTGATAATTTGCCTGACTTTGATACTTAGAACGTGTGCCTGAATAGTTATCAGCTCCTTGTACTGTGTGCTATATGCAGTCATTTGCACTTGGAAAGCAACATCTGAAGCCAAATTTATTTATGATAAATTATTTTCTGGAGCTGATGTGTGGGGTGCATGTTCTATGCAATTAGTTTGAAAGTATGTCTTACCTGGAAAGTGCAGAAGAGCTGAGAGATGGGCTGGACCCCCTCTTTGCAGTTGGGGGTCTGCTCTTGGCCATGGTTGGCCTGTAACACGTCAGGAGATGGTGACTGTTTCAGCCCAAAAGTAGACTCTGTTGAACTTGACATCAAGTGAGTCTCTACTGTCTGGATGCGTGTATTCCCATTGTTTTAGGAGGAGGAGAAAATACTGATAACTCCCATGTAGAATTTATGCTCTGTTGAGAGAGCCTTAGTGGTAAAAGAAGGGAGGTTCTCTTTCAACCGTATTTAGTATTATTTACACTTTACGACAACATGGGAAGAGAGCTCAGAATGTGCCTTTTGGTAACGCCTGCCAAGTGGAGTGGCAAAGTCCTAGGACCCTCACTGATGTCAAGTTCCACCAACAAAGCTGAGCATTTCATACGGGCCCCCAGCTTACACACCCACTGGAGGCCAGTGTGTGCCGCTGAGGCTAATGGTGGACCATGGACTTCATCACCGTCTGCCTTCCAACCTCCCCGCCCCCCAGTTTGGTCTTTTCACCTCCTCAGAGCAAGTGGATTGTTTCTGTCATTTGAAAGAGTGTCCTCAGATGGTCTTGCCCTCAGCTGCCTGTCTATCCCCCCTTCGCTTCCCTGATCTTCATCTCATCCGTGAGGCCATCAGGGAGGCTAGCATTTGTCTGAAACAGAGAGCGTGCGCCCGCATGTGGCCCCAACAGATCTTCGAGAAGGTCCCAGCTCTCCAGCCAGCTCTTAGCATAGCGTCCAGAGAACTGGGCAGTCAGTCTTGGGGTTAACCAGGCAAGGCTCTGGCACTTAGGGAGCATGAGCTGGTGAAGAAAGGCATTTGGCATTTGACCCCCCAGACTCAGTTTACCTGCCCGTCACTAACCTCATCCTGTTCATTTGTCTCCCTTGGTGTCCAGCAGATCCTGGGTGAATTGTGATCGGGAGAGGGGGACCTCCCCCCTTTAGAATGAAGGCCCAAAATACCAGGGACAAAGGGAGGGAACCCAAGTGACCCCTCCTGAAAAGGGGGATTGACCCTCTCTCTGGAGGAGTGACAGCTTAATCTGATGAACTCCCTGGGGTTTGACATTTTGTGAGCAATTTTAAACAGAAAGAAAAGACCGTACCCCAGTGGAGATAACTCTGTATTTTAAGACTTTGGCCACCGTGGCCCCCTGGCCCACCCAGAGCCTAGGCTGGTGTTGATTCTTCACCCTGGAGAAGCCACCCTGGAACCATCGCTCCAGGGCTGAGGGCAGGAGAAGGAGGGTATGGCCTCTGTGCTTTGTCTGCAACACTCATGACTTCTCGACTTCATATGATTTCCACAAGCTCACTGCTGGGTTTCCTCTGGATGTGAGAAGGAGCAGCAGAGTGCAGCAAAGGGCAGCTCCTCCCATTTCCATAAACAGAAATAAGATGTACTCTTTCCCAGGGTTGCACAGTCACTTCTGGCAAAAGGAATGAAAGTCCTCCGATTCAACCGATGCACGAAACCTTTGCATGTTCTTCTGAAACAATACTGCTTCCCATTCTGTGCACTCACACTCTGCAGAGTTGGCCTTTTCCTTAAACACATTCCAGACCAAACACTGTTCAGTTTGCTTAAAGAAAAATGTATATACCTTTATGAAACCCACAACTCTTTGCGGGGGGCAGGGGGCTGGCCGTAGGTTGGGGCTTCAGGTGTACCTGACATTGGCCAAAGAGCATTCCAGTCCTTTGGTTTTCAGAATTGAAAGTGTTGCGATAGGAAAGGTGAATTGGGCAGATTTCTAAAAGGGGGACGTAATTCACAGAGATGCCAAGAAAACTGGTCTGCAGAGGAGATAGCTGGGAGGCCTCTACACTGGACAGCAGGCAGGGAGGAGAAAGAGGAAGATAGAGGCCCAAGCCCCCTTCAGCCCCAGCCTTCGTTGTGGTCCCAGTGCATCGTGATCTGCAGCCTGGGCGTGGGCACAGGAGCCCAGCCCCACTGTGAAGTGGGCCCTGCGTGCTGGCCACGGCCTGGCCCGCCTCCTGCTCTGCGCCGAATCAGACAGCAAGGAACATCAGCCCTTCCCGCCTTCCCTGCCACCTGCAGCAGGAGCAGCTGGGCTTGTGACTCCAGTGGGCCTCTGCTTCTGCAAATCCAAAGGCTGTGCATTTGGCAGCCAACCCCACAGCATGTGGCTGCCAGGTCTGGTTTCGTGGACAAAGTGTGGAATGGCTTCTCAGTGTCTGAATCTCTCTACACCAAAGGGACTAACTATTGCATTTCCCCCTTTGTACCAATGCCGCTTCTGCATTCGCCACATCCATTTTTAATCTTTTGGTCTCCAGAAAACTTCTCATACGGTGATTATGTCTTCTGATGATTTACCAACTTATTTTACTTCAAGGTGATTTTATTTTCTTATGGACAGGAAAAAAGAAAATGAAAGGAGTGTTTGAGGCTTTAGTCATAGGGATAAGGTATGACCAGGGAAGGGACTCAAAAGCCCCAAACACTAGATAAATTACTTCTCAAAGGAAAACCTTCATCTGGACACACTGAGGTTCCTGGGCCCTCGTGGTAGCCTTGCACTTGAGGGAGGAGGAGCGCTGGGGCAGGACTGGCAGCGGATTGGACATTTTACAAAAACCATTTTGACAGCGACAAAAATGCTGCAACCTTGCAGCAGCATCTTTGTTTTGCAAGACAGGCGGCATATTCCAGAGGACATTTCTCTCAACCCCATGATCAGGTTGGAAGACATGAAAGGTACATTCTGTCCAGCATAAAATTTGGAACAATTTCTAAATTGGCTCTGGTCACCACACATAATGTCATAGTCCTTCTTGCAGCTCCCCCAATAGTGAGCACGTTTTCCAAAAGCTTATGACGTCGAACCCAGGAATGTCCCTGTGTCTATTATTACCAGGCTTGCAATTGGTTTGATTTTTCCATAAAACCATGCTTGTCCAAAAGAAGGGAAACTGTGCATTTATTCCATGCATGTAATAAACTCTGCAAGAAATTTACCCCACGTAGGTTTGCGGCACTGCAAAATTGTTAACGGGCCTGTGTAGCAAATGATTCTCTGCCTTGACAATCATGTACACATATCAGGATTTCTATCATAATGACAATGAGATTGATGACTTCTTGTTTTCCTCCAATAAAGACAATTAATCACCTTCAGATGTATGTGGTTTGTTTCCTCCATAAGAAGCAGGACTGGGGTGTTTCAACAGCTCTCTCTTTCCTCCTCTCTCTGAAGTTTGGATTTGAAGGAAGGAGTTTGAATTGAGCCCCTGGAAACGCATAAAATCCCCTAAATACTTTATCACCAGCCTGATGGGCAGGGATGCCAGGGATGGGGGCAGGGCATGCACATCGTGGCATTGAGGTTGTGGTGGGCGCTCAGGCTTCCCCCCTTTTCCTTGCCACTGCAGAAGGTGGCTAGAGGCAGGCCCAGAAACCCAGATCCTGTTAACTAGATATTCTTGCGTTGTTTGGAGGAAAAGCCAACACTGATTTCCAGGAAGACGTCTCTGAGTAGCACTCGCCCACACACGTCCATCCTCAGCATCGCCTTGGAATTCTCGGTGCCCAAAGGAAGATTCTTTGCTGATCACGTTATCAGAAGTGGGGTCCAGCTGCTCATCGCTCAAAAGCCAATGAAGAGGCAAGGTTGGTGGCAAGGACAGTTTGCTTGGTTTTGGATGCTGGCACCCGGGTTGTGGGGGGAGGGGACGCCTGTCCAAAGCCCGACTCCCACACCTCCCCACCCTGGACAATCGGGGGGCAAGAGCTTTTACAGGCAGAGGGAGGGGGCTACATGTAGACACAGCACAGTCAGCTCTGACCGTCATCTTGAAATTGGTCATCGGTGGTCTGACCAGCATCATCTTGATTGTTTTAAGTACAGTTAGTCTTCAGTTCCAAGGTCAGTTTGTTCCCATTTCTTGAGGCCAGTTATCAGAACTGTGGCAGCTTATGTCATGGCTCCAGTCTGGACATCATGCAGTTAACTTCACCCACCTGGTGGGTGGGGTTTTCAGTATCTACAAGACAGCTCACAGGATATGGCTCAGAATATAGCCCTTGAGGAGGAACCAAAGGTCCTTGACTTTGCTTAATGACTAAACTATTATTATTTGGTCTCCTTTGATTGTTTTCCTTTGTTTCTGCATTTTCTCACTTCTCTGATTAAACTTATTTTTTGGCTAAAGTTTTTCCACAAACAAAGTGCAGGCAGAGGACATGGGGGATGAGGACCTGTCCATTTCAACCAGAAGAGTGAATAGTGTCTTTTTTTTTTTTTTGGCTGGGGGGTGCTTACAGCTCATAGCTCATCAAATATATTCTGGGGATTGGAGCTGATCACCAGACAATTCCTCCAATCCAAATAGTAAGCTGTTGTGTAGAGGGGAAAAAATGAATTGGACGTGGGTTGTAGAAGTGTAGAATTAACGCTATCCCACACAGCCAATATCAAGTGAAAACAGCATGGGCCTTAGTGGAAATAAGTGAGCCCCAAAGAAATACCCGATACCTGATGACTAGTCCTTTCTTAGCTGACATGGCTTCTCTCAACCCAGACCCTAGTTAGGAAGTATATCATAACAAAGGGATCATTCAGTGGGTGCATAGGTGACACTGTTAATGCAGACTTTACGGAACAAAAGAACTTTAGTAAGCTAACCACTTCTGAAAACTATTTGTGAGGATTCATTAAAGAGAGGTCTCCCCCACTGTGACCGAAAATATAGCCAAAGCAAATGCAGAGAAGTGTAAAACTGCTCCTAATAGAAAGCTGGGATTTATCAGGGCCTTAGAGTTGAAATGTTAAGGTCAAACCTAAACTTTTGACTGAGTTCCAGTCACAGTGACCGGGCCAGCACCTCTATCCTTCAGACATTCACCGAACCTCCCTGGGGCTCAAACAATGTTCAACAGGCATTGAAATTCACCCCACATTTCTTATATTTTTCAGATAAATTTTGGTCTGACACATTATCTTGGGGTTATCTATCATTGGCTGTAACACATTCAGGGAGCCAAGAATTAAACAAAAGCCTTCCTGCATAGATACAGAACTGTCCATCCAGAAAAGAACCATAGCCTTATTATTGTCAGCAACGATAGCTACAGGTACTAATCATGTCATGGATTAGCCGTTTGCTGTGTTCTAGGTGCTGTGCTAAGTGAATTCCATTCCATGTTTCATTTAACCATTAGCTCAACAAGGAAGGTGCCCTTATTGCCTAAATGGGTTCAGAAAGATTCAACGATTTACCCACTGGCAGCAGAGTTTCAAACTCAGTTGGACCAACACCAAAGGTCATCCCGCTGTATTGCCTCCCGTAATTTTATGTAGTTTGGAATTTTATGAATTCCAAGCTACACAATCTGGACTTCATTTACTTAGTAAGTAACTGGGGGCCACTGATAATTACTGAGTTGAATGACACAACCGAATCAGTTAGCATTTTGGCACATCACTTCCTAAGCTCCATGCTACATCTCCAAGAGAAATTTCTCTTAGCAGCTCGGCCTAGCCTTACACATAGTTCAATAAATGAGGAATGGCAGAGAGAACTCAGGCATTACTGTGTTGTCAGCCCATGTGTTTTCTGCCGTTCTGTTGTTCCATGTCTCCGGAGAAATGTCACAGAAGCTGGATTTGATCTAGAATCAGAGATGCAGACAGTAGTCATAACACTGCCAGGTTTTTGTTTTGTGTTTTGTTTTAAGTTAGTCTCTTCTCTTGCTCTGATTAATATCTCTGGAAAGTTCTGTTCATACACACGGAGTTTCATCCCTGACATGCAGGCTTCCTTGTCACCTGCTTTTCTCCAGATCGCCTTCAAAACTGCTGATGTATTTTCAAGACAGTGTCTCAGATCTCTGGTTCTCTTCCAGCCTCTCCTGGGAGGAACTGTGTTTATCATGAGCTCATCTTCCTAATATGTTTCCACCAGCAAGTCCAGAAAGACTTAGTGGGCCAGAAAAACGCAGTTCTTGGTCAACTTATGGACCCTTTTTCTCTTTCCTACATCTCAGGCCACTTCTTCCCCCTCCCTATAACATTGTTTTAGCTTCAACATGATATTTGTCTTGAGGGCATCAGGATTCATTTCTGTGGGCCTTGCTGAGTCAGGCTGTTTTATATCAGCTCATGGAGAAAAACACACGGGTTGCTGAGCTGCCAGCCAACCTCGCTGTAATCATGCAGAAGAGCACCCTGACCGACCTCTCTAACGAGGGCCAGCTGTTCCCCAGCAAGAACATGGAAAACAGCTGACCTTTGTACCCACCTAGCACAAGGTGCTTGTCACAGGGCACCCCTGGGGGAGGAGAGAGAGCTTACTCCAGGGTGAGTCTTTTTTTTTTTTTTTTTTGCGGTACGGGGGCCTCTCACTGTTGTGGCCTCTCCCATTGCGGAGCACAGGCTCCGGACGCGCAGGCTCAGTGGCCATGGCTCACGGGCCCAGCTGCTCCGCGGCATGCGGGATCCTCCCGGACCGGGGCATGAATCCGTGTCCCCTACATTGGCAGGCGGACTCTCAACCACTGCGCCACCAGGGAAGCCCCGGGGTGAGTCTTTTAAACAAACTGTCTCGTATCTGGATGGTAATCCCTACAGTGAAGGAATGTCTCAAGGGCACCGCGAGTGGGGAGGACTTCGCATCACCTCCGGCTCAGGTAAGTCAGACGGCCCTAAAGGGGAGCCCTGCTCCCTCAGCTGTGCTCCCGGCACACAGTCCCCAGGCTGTCACTGCTCCAATAGCTGCATCCCAGGGCTTGTCACTCCTTCTCCCGGGGATCTTGCTAAAATGCAGATTTTGAGTCAGCAGGTCCGTGGTGAGGCCAGAGCTGCTGTGTTTCTAACAAGCTCCCAGGTGGTGCCACGGCCGCGGATCACTGGACAGGGACCCTAAGCAGCTTCTGCCACTGCTTCTCACGCCTGCCTTCACGTTCGAATCACCTTGGGAACATTTCAGAAATACTGATGACTAGGCCAACTGCACCAGGTTCGCTGGTGAAAAGGTGACCTCATGGACTGAAGGCTTTATTTCTGGCCATACATGTGGGCCTCTTCTAGGACTGCTGACAACGTGAGTGATGCCAGAGGGAGAGACAGGCAGTGAGAGAACACGAAAGTACCCGGCATGGAAACCACAATCTGTTTATAACCTAATCTTGGAAATGGTGCCCCACTGCTTCTGCCGTATTCTATTCATTAGAAGTGAGGACCACCCATGGCCGTGACTACCAGGACGTGGGGGCCACAGGGGGCACCCCACAGCATTGTCCCTCTGTCAGCACACTCAGGACCACTCAGCCACCCTTGCTGACTGGAGAGAGAGGGTGAGGCTGGACTGTGATTCATGACCCAAGTCCACATGCTGAGGGAGAGGCAGTGTGCGGACAGAGCCCCTGGATGCTGGAAAGAACCAAGATGCTCTCAAAACGACATGCGTCCAAGTAATGTCTTTAAAATCTTCTATTTGCTGTAAGAATGTAGCACAAAATACCAAAGCATTAGCAAACTGCCCTGGGAAAGCTGTAAGCTTCAAGACACAGCATTTCCTGTGTCCTGAGAAGATGTTTTTAACTCTTCAGAGAAAAAAAGTAAGCTCTGGCCAAATGCCTCAAATCCACAGGTGCACCCCATCTACCAGTTGGTGTCAACGTAGTCCTTCTTTTGCAGTATGTGGGCCTCTCACTGTTGTGGACTCTCCCGTTGTGGAGCACAGGCTCCGGATGTGCAGGCTCAGCGGCCATGGCTCACGGGCCCAGCCACTCCACGGCATGTGGGATCTTCCCAGACTGGGGCACGAACCCGTGTCCCCTGCATCGGCAGGCGGACTCTCAACCACTGCGCCACCAGGGAAGCCCCAACGTGGTCCTTCTTAAAGAGCTCAGGAGTTCTGATGCTCCATGTGGAGGTGGGAAATAAAGCCGCGCCCACAGCGGCCGGTCCTCATGACTGAGGTTAAACCTGGGCACAGAGACTGGCTGGAAAGGGCTCTTCCTCTGGACCAGTTCAAGTGGCTCCGCTTCACCTGAAGATGAGCAGGAACGTGCTCTGGGGCAGAATCCACCGGTGGCCCCTTCTCTCCAACGCCAACGCGCATGTGCAGAGGGGTTCGCAGTGACTGAAGCACTTGACGGTGAATTACCATCCAGGCCTCACAACAGCCTGTGAGGTGAGTGGGAATGGTCCTGATCTCTGCCTCGTACACGAGAGAACTGAGACTTAGAGGGAGGGCGTGAGTTGTGTAAGGGGCACAGTTGGGCCTGAGGGGTCTCCTGGGCTGGCAGGCAACATAACACAGCTCACGACCAGGTCAAAGTGTAAGAGAAGGAGGCCGACTGGGATGTTTCTTGGGTCCTTCCTGACCTAGTCTCCAGGCTGGACTCCCAGCTCTCACCTCTGTGGCCACCCACAAGCCCAGCATGGTCAGGGCTGAAAACTCAGTCCTCTCACTTGTCCTGTCCCACCCTCTCGGGTGAGGCCTTTTTCACTCAACAAAAATTTCCCAAGTGCCTCCTATGTGCCAGGCACGTCCTAGCACTGAGGATACAGCCGTGAGTGACACACCGCAGACCTCTGCCCTCCTCAAGGTTCCATCACCGCCCCCCTCATTTCTCCTCCACCGCTCGGTGTGTGTTGGAGCTGGAGGCGTGGTCAGAAGAGCTGGAGCTGTGAGTCCGTCATCCAGTGTTGAAGAAGCAGCAGGTAAGCTTTCTCCTCTCCAGGGGCAGGGCTGTGCAGAGGGACCTTTCCCAGTGGGAGCCCCCCACGGTCCTCTCACGATGGACCCCACACAGGTGTGCTGAGCCACGTGCCCGGGAGATGGCTGTTAAAACACTGAGATCACTGAACACCAGACATTATCTGGCCGTGTCTCATCAGAG
This sequence comes from Mesoplodon densirostris, assembly GCF_025265405.1. NCBI lineage: Eukaryota > Metazoa > Chordata > Mammalia > Artiodactyla > Ziphiidae > Mesoplodon > Mesoplodon densirostris. Next base: position 165,393,483 of record NC_082664.1, read on the forward strand.
GGCAACAATTCTCCATGTTCCTCCTGGCATCCCCCCATCCCACATCAACCCTGAGGGGATATTATAGAGTCCGAGAGCCCAGGTGGAATCCAAAGACTTGGTCATGGTCCTGGATGTGCCTCTAATGACCTGTGTAATCTAGGATGAATCATTCTGACCTTGGCCTTCTGTCTTCACTTACACCATGATGGGTACCCAAGGTAGCTTCCAGCTTTAGAACCCTCTGACACCCAGACATCACTGAATCCCCGTGTTACAATTGTGCTGGGGGCCAATGCCTCTCTTTGGGTTTTTCTCTTTGCCTAGAAAAGGTTGTTGCCATGTCCAGCTCACCATTTTTGCTTCCTGAGAAACATGGGAAAGAGTCTCAGTTGAATCTGTGAATTTCGGGCTCTTCCAGCTTTGGAGCCCAGCCCAGAGGCAAGGAAGAGCGTGAGTTAGAAATGTTATAATGGTTATGAAACCCACACTTCCTGTCAGTTCTTTCCAAGTCTGGTGTTAAATGAACAAGTTCAAATATGAATGTTAACAAGGATGATTCAGGCCTAGAGAATGTGGTAGCATGATTCTGGCTTTAAAGAATGGCAATAAAAGGACTTTTCTGATCCATCTGTTGACAAAAGACAGCAAGAGATCATTAATCTAGTTCACTGATCTCCAAACAGTTTTGATTCTGTACCCTTTTGAGAAATGTTTTTGAGCATGCAAGCATTCCTAATATATGAATATATATTTGGAAATTATAGGCATGTAGTGTTATACCTACAGATGAACATATAAAATATACACAAGGGAAGAAAATTAAAAGAACAAGATCAAGACAAACTCTTGTCAGCCGAACACATTATCTTTGTCACATTAATGTAATTTAGTAGGTTGTTTTTCTAATACAGCAATTTGAAAGTCCGACTCCAAGTCTAGTTTGTCTAAATTCTTGGTCTCTAAGATCTGTTGTAACTGAAAAAGTTGCAATGCAAAAATATGTAGATCTAAATGGAAGACATCTATTATTGGAGGACTTGTAATTGAGGACTTGACCAAATCTAAATTGGAAACTTACAAGACTGAAGGTGGTGTTACCATGTTACTGAGTCCAAGCTTGTACTGCTCACCACATGACAGGCCAATAAATTGAGAGACAAGTTGTTGGGGCAAGGAACAGTGACTTTATTTCAAAAGCCAGCAGACCAAGATGGTGGACTAGTGTCCCAAAGAACCATCTCGCCTGGGTTTGGATGCTAGTTTCTTTTATAGAGCAAAGTGGGGAGATGGGGAGGTAAAGTAAAAAAGGCCTTAAGTTGTTGCAGATATTTTGGCCATGTTGCATGGTTTCGGCCATGCACTGGAGGGGAGGTGTTAATTTCTTCTTTCCTTCAGCCACTGGCAGGTGGGCCAGGTCAGTATGTTTCCTGGGAGCTAAACAAAGGTATTTTAGCTTAAGCTCAGGCATGGGAGGCGGGGTTCCTGGAGATGGGCCATTGTGTATACTTTAAGCTAAAGGCAACATCCCTTTAGTGATTACCTTGTAGCAAAAGCAATAGAATACAAAGATTAAAGTGAAAGAAACAGATCCAACATGGCATCAGATTTGTTACCCTTCCTGCCAAAGACCCTGTACCCCACTAAATCATGTTACACAAATATATAACCATAATCCAGGTACAAACAGTTCCCCCAAAGACCCTATTTTTTTTTTTTGTAGAACAATAGGTCAGTGTTTATGTTTAACTCTTAAAAAAAAACCTTAAATTTTTTGAAAACTCACAGCTGAATGGAAATAGGTACTAATGTCTTTCTTTTGATTAAGACACTCCAGGGAGCTTGGGGCTTCAGACCACTAGAGCAATGGTCCCCAAACTCTTAGACAATGTGGCCCAGTTTCATGAACCTCAGCACACTAGCAAGTAGAACTGACTAAGAAAAGATAGTGCAAATAGCTTTTAAAAATGAATTTTCAAAAAAAAAAAAGTGGTATTATATTCAATGGAATATTATTCAGCCTTACAAAAGAAGGAAGTCATGCCATTTGTGACAACATGGATGAACCAGAAGGACATTATGTTAAGTGAAATAAACCAGCCTCAGAAGGAAAAATACTGTTTGATTCTACTTGCATGGGGTATCTAAAATAGTCAAAATCATAGAAGAAGAGACTACAGCAGTGGTTTCCAGGGGCTTGGGAGTCAGGGAAATGGAGAGTTGTTATTCAGTGTGTGTAAAGTTTCAGTTATGCTGGATGAATATATTCTATCTAGAGATCTGCCATACACATCATGCCTATAGTTTACAATACAATCTTGTGCATGTCACAATTTGGTAAGAGAGTAGATCTCATAGTAAGTGTTCTTACCAAACCCAAACCAAAACGAACAAAACCAGAAGGTCACAAGGAAACCCTGGGAGGTACTGGATCTCTCTATTGCCTTGATTGTAGTGATGGCATCACAGTTGTTTGCATATGTCCAAACTCATCAAATTGTACACACTAAATATGTGCGGTTCTTTGTAAACCAATTATACCTCAACAAAGCTGTAAAAACTGGATTTGTATTTTATTATTTCAAGTGGCATCTACGTCTATTGAGCAATAGTAAATACATGTAGGAGACATTATCAGTCGACAGGCAAGGAATTAGGCAACCTTGCAACTGCAGTCCTCAACCACAGCCAAGCCCCCATGAAAACACTCCCCTAGAGGGAGGGAAAGCACTTGGGAATAAACATCCAGACCTCTTAGTGATTGTCTTAAAAATCCAAGCCTAGGGCCTCCCTGGTGGCGCAAGTGGTTGAGAGTCCGCCTGCCGATGCAGGGGATACGGGTTCGTGCCCCGGTCTGGGAGGATCCCATATGCCGCGGAGCGGCTGGGCCCGTGAGCCATGGCCGCTGAGCCTGCGCGTCCGGAGCCTGCGCGTCCGGAGCCTGTGCTCCGCAACGGGGGAGGCCACAACAGTGAGAGGCCCGCATACCGAAAAAAAAAAAAAAAAAAAAAAAAAAAAAAAAATCCAAGCCTATTACATGTGACAAAACTTATACTAACCAAAAGGCCTTGTGGTAAAGCAGGCATTGTGAAATTATAAGTCCTATCCTAGTTCTAATCAGTGTGCTGAGTGACATTTGTGACCTTGTGGAGGAAAAAACAAGGTACAGTGGAGAGGGATACAGCTAAAATGCTTGCACTGAAAGAGAACCATCCCGTGGTCTAACTGAGATGCTAGGACGTCCCCTCCTGCAGGGGTTCTCAAAGTTAACTGATCATATGAAACACCTGGGCATATCCTTAAAGTGCAGATTACAATTCAATAGGCCTGGGATGGGCCCTGAGATTCTAAATTTCTAACAAGTTCCCAAGAGGCACAGGTGCTGCTGGTCCAAGACCACACCCTGAGTAATGAGACCCTACCATCTATGTGTCTTCAACAGGGGAGTCCAGTCTTTCTTTCTCAGTTAGCTGGCAGCAGCCAACAGGTGTGGAATCCAATAGGGGCCGGCATTGGTGAGCTATATGTAAAGCTCAGAAGCTACAGGTAGTAACTAAGGTAGTCACTAATTATCAGGAGGTTGACTGCCCAACCAACTAACCACACCTCAGTATTACTTCCAGCCAAATCAGGAGGCACCTTTGGGTTAAACTTCTTTAAATCCAATTCTCATCCCCCTCCAAGGAGCGGATGCAGCAGTCAAGCAAGGAAGAGCCCTGCAGGTGGGCACCGCAGCGCCTCCTGCTGGCGGGAGGGCTCCCCAGCAGGAGACAAGATGCTCTTTAGGGGAAAAGGCAGCAGCTGAGCAGCCAAAGATGGCGCTAAAGACAGAGGAAGTGGGGCTACATCTCTGCTCCAGCTGTCTGCGCAAAACCCTTCCAGGGTAGCTCTTCGTAGAAAGTCCCCCTGTGACCTGAGGCACCAGGGATGCAGCTCCAGCGGGAATAAGCCAGCTCTCACGTGCTGGGCAGGACTGGTTCCAGCACCCACACCTCGAAGGTAAGACCAGAAGCCCCAGGGGCAGCCATTTCTTCCTGTCAGGACCACTGTGGCTCTTCCCCGGCCTCTCCTCTTCTGAAGGAAGCTACCCTCTGTGATTTTAAGGCAATACCCTGGCCCGCACACTACTGTGAAGTGGCTAGAAACTGCTATTGTCTTTCAGAGAGAGGAGATAAAATATTCATCGGCTTTCTGGCTGGGTCTCCCCTCCTCAGCAGCAAGAAAAGCTGTTAGACTTTGCTGAAGCAAAAGCAAGTGCCCCAACCCCCCCCCCCCAAGTAAATGTGTGCAACCCTGTTTTTCCAAGAGGCAATGAGACGGGCTTTTTTCAAAAGTTTCCTAAAGTAACTGTGAATTAGCTTGTGATGCTCTTAAAGGCATCTGCTCACAGATCCACACTTGGAGCTGACTTGCCAGTGAGTCGTTTTAGGAGGCTACGAGGCTGATTTCCACATTTAGGATGAGCTGCCCGAGCCTCCTGCTTCCCCCTTACCGACTCCTGGCTAGTGTGTTACAAATGGCGGTAGTGGAGGGTGGATCTGAATGATTGAGGGCAAAGGTCAAGTCTATTTTGCTCACCTTCTCATCCCCAGGACACCGGTCAGCACTAAATAAATATTGGATGAGTTCATGAATCGCCAAATTTCTCCTTTAGTAAATGGAACTAGCAGGTCAGCCTCTCTACCAGTTCCACGTCTGGCTGAATACACGTGGTCCCGCCACGCCGCTCACCTTGGGTCCTTCCACCCGGAGCCCGCGTGTTTGGGCGCTGGCTGTCTCAGCTGTGCCGGCTCATTTTCCCTTTGGCCACGCTGCGCTCCCTCTGGCCGTTCATTAGCCCGATAGGCTCAGGCCTCTCTTAGAAACTGCCCGGACGCTAGCTCTGCTTCCCTGCTTGCAGAGGACAGACAGGAGGAACCTCGTCTTAGGGCCCCCATCAGGCGCCACTGTCACACTGGCTCGTGGGAGCCATCAGAAGGTAGAGCTTTGCCATATTTATCTTGAAGCCCAACTGGAATAGAGTTCAAAACCTTCCTCTACTGCCTTATCCCCTTTGTTTCTCTTCCCTCTGCGCCCAGGCTGAGGGATTTTTAAACTTGAAAAGGAGGTATTGGTTCAGAACTGAGCATCCCAGCCTAGCATGTCAGCGCAGCAATGGCTTCTGGGAAGTGGCCAGAACACACCTGGAGCCACTGGGGACACAAGTCACTAGCCTGCCCTAGACCTCGCCTGGTGTCACCCCCGTGTCGTCTTAGGGTCATCCCACCACTAGGATGGGTGTTTACCCAGGATTCAGTTTTCACCGAGCCTGGCCCTCTAGGTATTCATAACAGCTGGAAGGCGCAATGTTCCGAGTCAATTTAATCAGACAATTCCAGATGTTTCCTTTTCAGTTGGCCAATTGTGAGTATCTGATGCATTCAGGATGCCTAGGAGAACGCCAGGAGCTCTAAGTACCTAATCAACAATAGACATGCTTAGGCAGTGGTTGTCAGGGGTTAGCTGGGAGGGAAGGATGAAACGGTGGAGCACAGAGGATTTTTAGGGCAGTGAAACTACTCTGTATGATACTATAATGTTGGATACATGTCATAATATATTGTCCAAACCTGTAGAATGTACAACACCAAGAGTGAACCCTAATGTAGACTGTGGACTTCGGGTCCAGAAGTTGTAACAAATGTTCCACTCTGGCGGGGGATGTCGATATTGGGGGAGGCGAGGCATGTCTGGGGGCAGGGAGCACATAGGAAATCTCTGTACGTTCCCCTCATTTTTGCTGTAAACCTAAAACCACTCTACAAAAGTCTTAATAGACAGGGTTTCCTCCCTCAAAGGTGGAGAGGTATGATGGGCAGAGATTGTGTTGGCAGCTGAAGAGTGGCTGCGCAGATTCGGAGGTGGACGAGGAGCCCCCTCGCCGGGTGCCTTGTTGATGATTTTGAGGCTCTGAGATAGGTCTGCTCCTCTGAGAATGAGGTACAGGAATAGAAAATCATGGATTAGGACCTGGAGCCGAGGGGACGCCCTCTGGCAGATCTGGATGTGAGGGGTGGCTTGTCTGCACACGGGGAGGGCAGGAAAGAGAGGCTGTTGTCGGTTATCATGGATACTCATCTAGGGCACCTCCACCCACCACCCTGCCTGCCCCTCCGCTCCCTCCCCCTCGGGGAACAGGCACTGAGAGAGGGAGGCATGAAACTCTATGTCAGATGCTTTGTTTATTCTGGAGCTGATTGCAAGCGAGGCTGGGCCGCCCTATCTGCTTTCCTGTGGCCCAAACACCTGCTGGCCACATGGCCCAGCGTGGGCAAGCCTGGAATGAAGGTTCCCCAGTGTCTGAGCCTTCAGGCTACCACGTTGGCTGATTCCCACTTGCGGTGACTTGTTCATTCCTGGTCGCTGGGGGCTGGATGGGTGGGGACACTTCAGGATGAACTTCCTCATTTCTTGTTTGAACTCCTACAATTTGGCTGAATTTCTTAAGGACCTGGCTCAGTGGTTCTCGGACGTGGCGGCCCATTGAAATCACCTGTGGGAGTCTTGCTGATTCTGATGTAATTGGCCTGGGGTGTGGCCTCTGCAGTAGAAATGTTTAAAGCTCCCTCAGATGATTCAAGTATTGGGGAAAGGGGCCTTTACTGGCCCAGCTGAAGCATTTCTGGCTCTGATGAGGTTTAATAGTCTGACGCTGGAACTGCCCTCATCTGCTTAGTGCAAAGCAGGGGTGACTTGGAGAAGAAAGATTAAATTTGGATGCTTCTGTGGAAACCTTCCTTATTTTCTCTCCATGTTCTTTAAGGGTAAATCCACCAGGTGACCCATCTCCTCCCTTTTGAGTAAAGGATTTAAAAACCCTTTTGACACACATTATGTATCAGATAAGATACAGTATGCCCAGTGAAATCTGAATTTCAGAAAACACTGAATTTTCTTAGTGTAAGTATACCCTATGCAATATTTGGGATATACTTATACTAAGAAATTATTCAAATTCAAGTGGGCATCCTGTATTTTTATTTTATAAATTGGAAGACTGTAATAGATAAATGGAATTCTTTTTATTACAGATGACAAAAACCCAACTCAAACTAATTCAAGCAAAAAAATAAATTAATGGGTTAGGTAACTGAGAAGTGCATGTATTGGGGCTGTACTTAGATGTGTCCAGGGAGCTCTCTTTGTATTTCTTAGCTCTTCTTTTCTCCATCCAGGTCTTCCTAAATAGAGGGAAATAAGGCCCTTGGGGGCTCTGGCCTCGCATAGTCCTAATGGCTTATGATCCCAGTGGAAGAGATCTCTCCTGAGAGCTGTAGAAACAGGCAAGGCTGATGTTTCTGGCTTGAGCCACACATCTACCCCTGAACCACTGTGGCCAAGAAAGTTGAGTAGTAGGTTTGCTGTTGTGTTTATCCCATGGCCACCCCTGGGGCTAGAGGGGTGGTCATTCCCGCTCCAAATCACAGGGACTGATCAGCATTACAATAGACCGGGGTATGGGTGGTTTTCCAAGGGAAAGGATTTTGAGCAAGCATACATCTCCTCCATGCAAAGAGGAAATGCACTTCTTTTTTTTATTATTAATTTTTATTGGAGTATAGTTGCTTTACAGTGTTGTATTAGTTTCTGCTGTACAGCAAAGTGAATCAGTTATACATATACATATATCCACTCTTTTTTAGGTTCCCTTCCCATTTAGGTCATCACAGCATTGAGTAGAGTTCCCTGTGCTATACAGTAGGTTTACATTAGTTACCTATTTTATACATAGTAGTGTATATATGTCAATCCCAATCTCCCAATTCATCCCATCCCGCCTTCCCCCCTTGGTAACCGTAAGTTTGTTTTCTAGAGTCTGTGATCCTGTTTCTGCTTTGCAAGTAAGTTTATCTGTACCATTTTTCTAGATTCCACATATAAGCGATATTATACGATATTTGTCTCTCTCTTTCTGACTTACTTCACTCTGTCTGACAATCTCTAGGTCCATCCATGTCACTGCACGTGGCATTATTTCGTTCCTTTCTATGGCTGAGTAATATTCCATTGTATATATGTACCTCATCTTCACTTCTTGCTCGTCCCAAATGTGAGCATCCGCTGCCTAAGGAAAAGAGGATCTGAATTAGTTGGGATGGCTGTGAGGTCAGAAAGAGTGGACAACTCTCTGAGGGTCTCTAAATGAACTTCACAGTTGCTCAGTTGTTCTAGCAGGAGAGCATATGCACACCTTGCTAGCTCTCTGCCATCCAGCAAGGTCTCCTGCAGCAAGAAGAGACCAAGGTCTTTTTTTTTTTAATTTTTAATTTATATTGGAGTATAGTTGATTTACAATGTTGTGTTAGTTTCAGGTGTACAGCAAAATGATTCAGTTATACATATACATTTATCTATTCTTTTTCAGATTATTTTCCCATATAGGTTATTACAGAGTACTGAATAGAATTCCCTGTGCTATACATAAGTCCTTGTTGATTACCTGTTTTATATATAGTAGTGTGTATATGTTAATCCCAACTCCTAATTTATCCCTTCTGCCCACTTTTCCTCTTTGATAACCATAAGTTTGTTTTCTAAGTCTGTGAGCGTTTCTGCTTTGTAAACAAGTTCATTTGTATCATTTATTAGATTCCACAAATAAGTCATATTATATGATATTTGCCTTTCTCTGTCTAACTTACTTCACTTAGTATGATAATCTCTAGGTCCATCCATGTTGCTGCAAATGGCATTATTTCATTCTTTTTTATGGCTGAGTAATAGTCCATTGTGTGTGTGTATATATACATATATATATGTATATCTCACATATTCTTTATCTGTTTATCTGTCAGTGAACATTTACGTTGCTTCCATGTCTTGGCTATTGTAAATAGTGCTGCAATGAACAGTGGGGTGCATATATATTTTCAAAGTATGGTTTTCTCTGGATACATGCTCAGGAGTGGGATTGCTGGATCATATGGTAGCAAGGTCTTTTGTGTGTCATTTAGGGTGGGGGCCAGAGGGCCGTGCTGCCTTTCCTGGGGGCATCCTTCCTCCAGCTTTGTGCACCCTTATGGCTGTGAAAGTGGGAAACCTTTCAATCTGCTATGGTTGAAGACACCCACTTCTGATGTCTGAACGGCTCATCCACAACATTCTGACTGCACTATGCCTTAGTAACCTTACCAAGCTGACACCTGAAAATTCTCTGGCCCTTTGGGTGCTGGTTAATTATGCTCCAGAGGAAACAGGAGAGCTTTAGGAGTTGCCCGCTTCTGCTTGTGTTGTGACCTTTTTGTTCATGGGACTCACGTTTGAGTTCTCGGCTGTCCTGCTAGAGCATAAGCTTCTTGAAGGCAGAGATTCTTTCTTCTCTTCTTTCATTGGGTCCAGTGTGGCGCTTGGTTGGATGTATTAAGTTACTAGAAAGGTGGGGAAGAAGGCTCCATTATCCTCTTGTCCCCAGTTCTCATAAACCAGCATTCCCATTTAACACACCTCTCCATCAGGGAGTGCATATCAGAATCAACATTTTCAAACAGACTTGCCTATCTCATGCTTTAGGAAATTCTGATTGAGAAGGTGGGGATATTGGGTTGAATTGGAATGTACATTTTGGTTTTGGAAGAGACTACCAATAATTCTGATAAACTGCTCTCTTCTTCCCACAAGCCGCCTTCAACTGAAAATAGTTCTGAAAGAATTCTCTTCTATGGCTTAGAATATCACAACTAACTCTGGGGCTTCTCTGATGGCGCAGTGGTTAAGAATCCGTCTGCTAATGCAGGGGACACGGGTTCGAGCCCTGGTCAGGGAAGATCACACAGGCCACAGAGCAACTAAGCCCGTGTGCCACAACTACTGAGCCTGCGCTCTAGAGCCTGTGAGCCACAACTACTGAGCTCGTGTGCCACAACTACTAAAGCCCGCACACCTAGAGCCCATGCTCCACAACAGGAGAAGCCACCACAATGAGAAGCCCACACACTGCAATGAAGAGTAGCCCCCGCTCGCCACAACTAGAGAAAGCCTGCACACAGCAACAAAGACCCAACGTAGCCCCCCAAAAATAAAAATAAATAAAACACACACACACACACACACACACACACACACACACACACACACACACAAAGTTTGGAGCAATAATGCCTCTGGTTCGATTTCAACACATCTTCACACTGTGGTATACCACCATTGTGTTGGAAATAATTTAGTAGAAATGTCAGCCAAGTGGAATTGCATGTCACTAACCAATTCTAGTCTTATATTTAGAAGTACTTTCTTGTAAGCACAAAAAGGAGATTTCTAGAAAAAGTGGTTCCTTAATTGGGGGAGGTTCCCCTTCTTATGATGACTTAGATTTAGTTCTGACAAAGCTTGAGGGTGGAACTCAAAGTTCTTTTTCCTCTGGCTCCTGAAAAATAGGTTGTGACATGTTTCCCCATGAAGTCTGGGGATAGAACTACCATTGGCAACATGGATATTAAATATGGGGATGAATGAATGCTCTGTTTTGTTTTAGTTCATGTTACAATGAATAAGAATCAAGTCCTGCACAATAATGTCAAAAAGAAGTGGGACCTGGGAAGCATAAAATCGAACAATCGCCATGAGCTGGGCTCAGTGTGGGATTGCCAGGCTGGCAGAATAGGAAAGGAAAGTGTTGAGTAAGAGCTCGTGGATGAGAGACCTAAAACCCAGGACTCTGACTCACCTGTGTAGTAGATTCCACCTGTCGACTCTGAACTCATTCCAGTGTCGCAGCTACAGCAACCACAGAAGAGCTTCCCATACCCAAGTCTCCTCCATCCCCATCCCACTCAGCTCGAGGTAAACCACTCCTCCCCAGAATCAGTGGGAGCATAACTAAATTCAGTGGTTGTCTGGTCCCAATGCTTAGGTCTTAAATGATAAATGAATCAGAATCATTCAAGAAGTCAGGGGCTTCTCCCACCCCTGCTCCTGACACCCTCCCCCATCAAATAAAAACCGTATTTTCCAGTCAAGCTAAGTTTCCACATTGCAGGTTTATATGTGAGGACATTAATGTCTAAGCAAATCCATTATTTTCAGTTTCATACTTGAACTGAAATGATGATAATACTTTAAAAAAATTTTCCCATTGGATTCCTTCCCTAACAGCGGAAACCTTTCCACTGAAATACAACTATAGGGTTTCTGTGTCCTACCCTCCCGAGGTATTTGAAGTCATTGTCCAAAGAAGCCATTCATAAGCCCCAAATTTCTCTGAAAACCTATGACTTACCTTGAAAACCACTAAAATTTTTCTTATTCTATGTCATAATAGATCTGGGCTTATTTTACTGTAAAATAAGATTTTAACTCATTAACTATCAGGAAAGCTGAAATAAACAATAAGGGATATCATATAACCCTATATTAGGCTTATTAAAATTTTAAGAACATAGACTCACATAAATATGTAGAAAACAAGTGTTTTCTCACTGCTATACAAGTTATGACTGGTAATTACTAAGGAGAGCTGCCCAGAATAGTGTCAAAGAATTGGTATAGTATAACATCTGGGGCCACTTTTAGTATATATTTACACTATAAATTTATATATTTATAGTGAAGTTGAATGGTAGACTGAAAAAGTTCCTGATCCACTGTATCTTTCACCATATTGCAAAGTATTCATCAAGAAGGTTTTCTGTAAGGAAAAATGGCGGGTCCTTAGATAGCGTCCTTAATTTTACTACCAGTGTGATGATTCTTGTTACACATCAAGTAATTAACAGTCCCAAACACTTTATAATTCTCTTAGTTCATTCTCTTTAACTCTGAAGCCTTTTTTCATTGCAGAGATCTTGTCATGTTTAGATTAGTTTTTATTTTTTAATGCAGTTTTGCCTTGAGATTGTTGAGGGTATTCAGACTTGGAAAAATAAATATCTGCCTAAATAAACCAATCTTGAGATACTTTTTAAAATGTATTATTATATTTAACCAGTGGTGAACTGTTAAATCAGTTCTTAAAAAAAAAAAAAAAAAAAAAACCCTGACTTGTTGTTTGCCAGTTACAGTGGTGTAAATAGTCCCAGAAATCAGAAATGGCTGGTTTCTAGCTACCAACACGCATCACTGAACGTGAAGCTGGGAAGAAATAGCACAAGTTGGTATGAGGAGGCAGGACCAGCAGACTCTAGCACAGCAGTGATGTTAACCTGTGCACATAAGGATGCACACAACGTATACGTATAATTTAACAAATTCTTTTAGAGAGTAGCCATGTAACTCCACCAAGGTCAGGGAATAAAACATTGCCAGCACATGTCCTTTCACATTGATAATCTCTTCTTCCCCATGAGAGTTAACCTGTTCCTCCCTTTTATGGTGATCTCTCCCATGCTGTTCTTTATACTTTTACCACCTAAGCATACATCCCTCAACATTCTGATTTAATGTGGCCTGCTTTGAACTTTATATAAATGGAATCATACTCTATGCATTCTTTGAGATTTGTTTATTTTGCTCATGGTTCTGTTTGTGAGATTTATCCATGTTGGTGCATGGAGCTAGAGTTCATTCATTTTTACTGCTATCTCGTATTCCAAGTATGAATCTACTCAATAATGTGCTGGAACCAGCTTGTACAGGCTCACAAGAGCTCACTGTTGAATGTTCAGGAATTTTGAGAGTTGGTTGATACCATGTTGGGAGCCTGAAATTGGCCACAATGGGAGTATTTACGTCACAGACATTGGCAAATGCTGCAAACCAGGGCTTTCCCCCACTGTTGTAAACATCTTCCAGGATGCCACTGAATATACTGTAATGCATTTATCCATTCTAGAGTAAATGGGCATTTGGTTGGTTTCCAGTTTTTGTTGATGAGAATTCTCTTACGTGTGTACTGGTACATATGCACTCACATTTCTGAAGGATAAAATATCCATCCCTCAGGAGGAAAATTGTTAGGTCATAGTATATGCAAATGTTCAATTATAGTTACTAATGTCAAATCATTTCCTGAAATGTTTGTGTCAATTTACATAGAACCCTAGCAGCTTTGTTTGAGAATTGCTATTACTCAATATCATTGCCATCCCTTGGACTTGCCAGACTTCAAAATTTTTGCCAAAATAGTGATTGTACACTTATATATCATTATGGTTTTAAGTTGCATTTTCCTGATTACTAGTGAGCTTGAGCACCTTTCCTTATGTTATTTGGCCCATTTGAATTTTTTATCTCTTCCTTGAAGTGTATTAGGATAGTTGCTATGCCATTAACAAAATATTGTTTATGGTTAATATGGGCACCTTAGTACAGACTTTCTGTTTCCTGTGATCTGCTCATGAATTTTGGTTAACATCCTTTAACCCTCTCTGGAATCACTTTTTTTCTCTTCATCCTGAGCTCTAATTTAAAGATGGAGTGTAGAGATTCTTTCCATTTCTCTGAGGCCTAAAGAGGCAGGAAGAAGAGGGAAAATTCCGCATGGGTTGTGTATGGGGTCCTGTACTCTCCTCTCCAGCCTCAAACACCTGTAAATGTCCTGGGCCTACTCTTTCTAGCCAGTGTATTCCCTTCTCTTGGATGCTGGAAACTTCCTGTAACCCAATACAGTACACTGGAAGATGGCAAGTCTTGAATACCCTTCTACATCTGCTAGGTCCCATTAAAGGCTAATGGTACAGAGAGAGAAGGAAGCAAAATATTATCATATAATAAAAAGACATATGTCCTAGTCCACTTGAACTGCCATAATAAACTATTACAGACTGGGTGGCTTAAACAACAGACATTTATTTCTCACAGTTCTGGCGGCTGGGAAGTCCAAGATCAAGGCACTGGCAGATTCAGTGTCTGGTGAGGGCCCACTTCATAGACAGCTATCTTCTCACTGTGTCTTCACATGGCAGAAGGGGCAAGAGAGCTCTCTGGGGTCTCTCTTATCAGAGCACTAAGCTGACTCTGTTGCTTCACCATCCCACTAATGCTCTGAATACCTGCGTGGCCAGGAAGAGCTCAACACCACCACCCTCAGCCAATAAGAAGTGGGGAAAAGGAGTGATGGGCATACAGCTCCCATGTAAGTGCCCAACCAGAATTGCATACATCACTTGCACTCATCCCATTGGACAGAACTTAGACATATGGTCACATCTTCTTGCAAGGGATGCTGGGAATTGTAGTCTTTCGTTGGGGAGCTAAAACTTGAGGGGTTCTAGTAATGAAAGGAAGAAGTGGGGAAGGTCTGTCAAGTAACAGTCTTTCCACAGGTCCTCAGCCAGGCTGCCTGGTGACAGCATTCAGAGATCAGCAGGAAAGTGCCTTCCTCCTGCCTCTACCCCTGGTCTCACTTTCCCCTTGTGAGTTTTCTTCTTCCTTTCCCATACCTGCTCTTACTTCCTTCTCAGATTCTGCTAGCCCTTTGGGGATATCAGGCCTTCAGAAGTAGCTCAGGTGAGTTCTATCAGAGCCCCGAAGGCTCTATAAAGTAGGAACCATGAAAAACCTAAGGACCTCTTGAGGCAGGTTGTACCCATCATGTTCTGTGAACTTCATCCTTTGGTTGCATAGCGAGCCATCAGAACTCTTGTTTTAATTTTTCTGATATTTGAGTTTTGGCCTAGGGAAATGAAGCTGCTTGGGCAAAAGGAAGAGAGACTAGAGAATGGGGACGGCCCACCTACAAGAGAAGGTAGAGAACATGGGTTCTCAACATTACGGTCATCCAGGGAGCTTCAAGGTGCCACCAAGGCTGAGAACACTGGTGTAGATTGTGGAGAGCACGCACCCCGTGTTTTGCAAACCCAACTTCACAGGCTCATAGATGGGGTGACGAGGGTCACTGTGGCCCATCAGTGACTATGTCTCAACTCTGGCTGCTTAGAACTATGTCACCCCACCCTAGGAGCCTTCTAGAAGTGTTTGTGCATCCCAAAAGACCATTTAGGGTGTGAGCTAGAAACCAGAATCCTCTGAAACACTCCAGCCACCCGGGAATAAAAAGCGCGTCAGTGAATCTGATTCCTGTCGCAGGTATCACATCTGTTACAGCTTCCCCTCTGCTCTCTCTTCTGAGCAGACTCTCCTGTCCCTGGAGCCAGATCTAACGCCCCAGTATTGCTGACAACAGGAAGGGATGAGAGGACAAGTGGAGAATCGGGGGGCTGGTTCACCGAGGGGCGTGGGAACACCCTGGAGTGGGTCCTGCCCTTTGTGCGCTTCGTTGCCTCAGGAGTCCCTCTCCTTGTGGAATAAACAGGTACAAGGGCAGAAAGTTGCTGTATTAAAGTCCACTAGAATCGGAGCTAGTTGCTGTAATCTGGCAGCTGAAACCCCACCAGAAAGAGGCCGGGCTGACGCTAGGCACGCAGGGGGTTCAGAGAACAGTGCAAGGCTCCCCGTCACTGCTCCCTTCAGGGGACCTTCTACACGCACAGTGCCCTCTTAGATGGGCTCCCGGAAACCATTTCTTCCTGGTCTCTTGCTCATTCTCCTTCCCTTAGTCCCTTCTGTGCACCTGACCTGATCCCAGACCCCATCTGCCTCTGTTCCTGGGTCCAAGTCTAGGCCACCCATGCCTAGTTCCATCTTAGAAGGACCATGACTGTCCCTCCATCATGAGCCCCCTCAGTCATGAGCCCCCTCAAGACCCAGACCTCTCACCTACCAAGGAGAATTCCTTCTCGTAGCACCATGCTGGGGCCTGTTGTGCTGAAAGACCCCGACAGACAGAGTGGGATCTGGGGTAGAGACACAGAGAGGAGAGAGTAGGGAAAAGAGGCAGGGAACCCAATCCTGCCCCACACGCCCCCACCCCCGCCACCGTGTGACAGAGGAGTAGCTCTGGGTTGACAGTGAGCGGTGATGTGAGCCTCAGGGAGCTGGACCTGTCTGCAGGAACGTGGCTGAGCTGCCCTGGGCACCCAGAGTGAAGCAGAAGGTGAGTGACTCCAGGACCTTCCTCTGGGAATTCTTAGAAAAATGGATGTCAATTCACCCATTTCTCACAGAATTTTCCAGTTCTGGGAATTTCACAAGAGGGGGGCAAATGTAATTTTATTTCCATTGAAAAATGTCTCTAGATAACTTAGAGCTATTCAGATTACAGATCTGCTCCTAAATAGAATAAAACCATATTGTAAAAAAATTGCAGAGGGGGAGACACAAATCTCAAAGGGAATCATTTCCTGAAGTGAACAGTCGTGTGGGAGGAGAGGGCTCATCTTAGGGGGGTGCTGGGCATGTCGAGAAGAGGGGACTGTCCCCAGTCCCTGCCTCCCCTGGACACCTGTGCTCCCAATCCATAGCTTACCTCTCCTTTACATTTTGGATATTTCCATTTGTTCTTTTCCATGCCAACTCCATGTCCCATTGGACTGGTGTGACCACTAAAAATTGTCTCAATTTTTGGCTTCTGTATCTTTGTTCTTATTCATCCTTCTATCATTCTGAAAGCCACGTATCTGTGCCATTTCAGTCACTTCACTCCCAAGAGCCCCAGGCTCAGCTCACCTCTCGTGCCTCTTCTCCCAGTTACAATCCCTACTAAAAAGAGCTTTGGGCTCTCCTTTGCAGGATAAGGACCCTCAAATCTACAACATGAGTAGCCTTCCGTGCTACTCAAATGTGGTCTGTGATGAGAGAAAAATACAGAAAGTGAGTATAAGCACTCTGTTTTGTAAATAAGTTCATTTGTATCATTTTTAAAATTAGTTTCTACATATGAGTGATATCACATGATTTGTCTTTCTGTTTCTGGCTTCACTTAGTATGATAATCTCTAGGTTCATCCATGTTGCTGCAAATGGCATTATTTGATTCTTTTTATGGCTGAGTAATATTCCATTGTATATATGCATCACATCTTCTTTATCCATTCCTCCATTGATGGACATTTAAGTTGCTTCCATGTCTTGGCTATTGTATATAGTTTTCTATATAGCTCTAGATAGATCTATTTAAAAAGGAATTTATTATAAAGTATTGGCTCAAGTGATTACAGAGGCAGAAAAGTCCCATGATCTGCCATCTGGAAGCTGAAGGCACAGAAAAGCCAGTGGTGTAGTTCAATGGCAAGAGAGTAATAGTGAAGATTCCAGTCCAGGTCTGCAGCCCTGAAAACCAGGAATGCTGAGGGCAGGAAAACATCAATGTCCCAGATCATTCAGTCAAGCAGAGAGGGAATGCAACCTTCCTCTGCCTTTTTGTTCTATTAGATGAGGCCAGCCCACATTGGGAAAGGCCATTTGCTTTACTTAGTCCACTGACTAAAATGCCCATCTCTTCCAGAAACACTTTTACAGACACACCCTGATGTAATGTTTAACCAGCTATCTGGTCACCAGATATCTGGTCAGCTATCTTTACTGCTGTTTAATTTGTTTCTTCCACAAGGCAAGTATCTGTTTCTCACATATGAAATACTCAATGTTATTTATTTCTTTTCAATGCCTTTGTGAGTTCTGTATAGATTTCTCTATGTTTCTACCTGTTCCCTGGTACCTTTTACTAGAGAGTTTGGATAATTAAATGGAATTTCATCCTGGGGGTCGGCGGGGGGAACCTTATAATTATGTGCTAAATATGACTTTCTTCAGAGTCCAAGAGGAAAGTAGTTAATAAGTGAAGCCTTCCCAGGGGATCCCCTCAATGGCATATTCCTGTTCCTGCCCATTTCCCAAAGGGAAATGTTTCATCTCTACAATCTTCCAACATGTGGGAATCTCCGCTTGCCTAGAGTGTGTGTTGCAATGCCTTAGCACATGTGAGGGCTCCTGAAATAGAAGCTCTTATTAGTATTCCTACTCTGCAGTTCACTTGATGGCTAAGACGATCGCTGGAAATCAGATATCTCAAAGTTCACAAGCCTAACTTCATTTGCTAGCTTTGTGAGTGGAAGGAAGTTAGCCTTTCTGACCTTTATTTTTCTCATCCGTAAAATAAGGTTCCATTTTATATTTGTAAAATACTTGCTCCAGGATGGTTGTGTGGATTCAATGAGACTAGAAAAGCACTTAACCCAGAGTCTGGTACAGGTTAAATAACAGCCCAAGTCCTCACATTGGCAAGACCTCTCCATGTGGGTCACAAACCATTAGGCATACTTCTGTATTCATAGGACCGTTGTCTGACACTCAGAGTGCAACTCTTCAATGGTGCTAAACATCTTCTTTTTAATAACATGGGATTTATAACCATGCTCCCCATAGCCTAGCCTTCTTTTTCTCCATCTCACAATAACCATTTAAGGGAAGAACTACTTGGCAGTATCAAATGAGGCTAGCTGTCCTAAATTGAAATTTTATTTTATTTTTTAAACATTTTTTGAATAATTGTAAGAATGGAAATCAATTTAGAATAATGTTCACAATGGTTATCTCAGGGTTGTTAGGTTAAATAAGTGGTTTTATATTTTAACACTTTGGGAATTTTTATAGCTCCTATAAATGATCACTTTTTTATGATGACATTTCTTTTTTTTAACACCTTTATTGGTGATCACTTATTAACTTATAGTTTTTTTTAAATGATGACTACCTTGCTTTCCAGTAATAAAAATCTAGTTAATATTAGAAGCCAACAGGACTAGGGCCCAGATTTTCTTTTCTTTTCTTTTTTTAAATTAATTTTTATTAGAGAATAGTTGCTTTACAATAGTGTGTTAGTTTCTGCTGTACAGCAAAGTGAATCAGTTGTACATACACATATATCCCTCTTTTTTAGATATCTTTCCCATTGAGGTCACCACAGAGCACTGAGTAGAATTCCCTGTGCTGCACAGTAGGTTCTCATTAGTTATCTGTTTTATATATAGTAGTGTATAGATGTCAATCCCAATCTCCCAATTCATCCCATCCGCCTTTCCCAACCTAAATTGAAATTTTAAACGTTTAATTTGGTTCTATACTGAAAAGGACAAAATGTCTCCAAAGAGCTCTCTGATACCTGGAGAAGTTTTTGTTTTGTGTTTTGAAAGTGCACCATTTTGTCCTCTGCATGCCCTGAGGTTGGCTACTCATGAGACCTTGCATTTTTTCATTCAATAATCGAAACCTAGGCTCTATTTCAATGGTACAAAAGAACCTCTACACCTTTTCTCTTTTACTGAGAGATAGTTGACATAAACATTGTACAGCTGACCTTGAACAACATGGAGATTAGGCACCACATGCCTAATGGAGGGCACCAACCTCCCCTCAGTTGAAAATCTGCATGAAACTTCGCAGTCGGCGCTTCTCATTTGTGGGTTTGTTCTGCACTCATGCGTTCATGTGTTTTGCATCCGCAGATCATGTAGTATATATTTAATGGAAAAAATCTGCTTAAAAGTAGACCTGCACTGTTCAAATCTGTGCTCTTCAAGGGTCGACTGTATTAGTTATGTGTACAGCATAATGATTTGATATAGATATAGATTGTGCAATGATTACCACAGTAAGTTTCGTTAACATTCATTACCACACATGGTTACAATCTTTTTCTTGTGATAAGAACTTTTAAGATTTACTCTCTTAGCAATTTTCAAATGTATAATACTGCATTGTTAACTATTTCTCCATGCTGGACATTACATCCCCAGGACTTTTTTAGCTCATAACTAGAATTTTGTACTTTTTAACCATCTTTACCCATTTTGCCTACCTCCCACCCCCTGCCTCTGGCAATTACCAGTCTGTTCTCTAAGTTCAGTTTCTTTTTAGATTCTACTTATATGTGAGATGATACAGTATTTGTCTTTCTCTGTCCGACTTCTTTCACTTAGCATAAATTCTTCAAGGTCCATCCATGTTGTCCCAAATGGCAGGATTTCCTTCTTTTTAATGGCTGAATTTTATATAATAAACACACACACACAGACATACATACATCACATCTACTTTAACCATTCATCTGTTGATAGATTGTTTGTTTCCATACTTTGATACTTTGATTGTCTTGGCTATTGTAAATAATGCTGCAATGAACATGGGGGTGCAGAGAGGTTTTTTGTTTCCTTTGGATAAATACCCATAAGTGGAACTGCTGGATCATATGGTAGTTCTATTTTTTTTTTTTTTTTGCGGTACGCGGGCCTCTCACTGTTATGGCCTCTCCCGTTGCGGAGCACAGGCTCTGGACGCGCAGGCTCAGCGGCCATGGCTCACAGGCCCAGCCACTCTGCGGCATGTGGGATCCTCCCAGACCCGGGCACGAACCCGTGTCCCCTGCATCGGCAGGCAGACTCTCAACCACTGCGCCACCAGGGAAGCCCCGGTAGTTCTATTTTTAATTTTTGGAAGAACTTCTATAGTGGCTGCACCAATTTACATTCCCACTAGCAGTGTACAAGGGTTCCCTTTTCTCCACAACGTCTCCAATACTTGTTATTTCTTGTCTTTTTGATAACAGCCATTCTAACAGGTATGATGTAATATCTTCTTGTGGCTTTGATTTGCATTTCCCTGGTGATTAGTAATGTTGAGCACTTTTTCATGTACCTATTGGCCATTTGTATGTCTTCTTTGAAAAAATGTCTATTCAGTTCCTCTGCCCATTTTGAACTGGATATTTTTGAGTTTTTTTTTTTTTCCTATTGAGTTGTGTGCATTCTTTGTATTTGGGGGTTATTAACCCCTTATCACTTACATCATTTGTGAATATTTTCTCCCATTCAACAGGTTGCCTTTCATTTTGTTGATGGTTTTCCTTGCTATGAAGAAGCTTTTTAGTTTGATGTAGTCCCACATTTTTATTTTTGCTTTTCTTGCCTTTGCTTTTGGTGCCAAATCCAGAAAATTATTGCCAAGATCATTGTCAGGGAGCTTACCCCATGGTTTCTTCTAGGAGTTTTATGGTTTCAGGTCTTACATTCAAATCTTTAATCCATTTTGAATTGATTTTTGTGTATGGTATAAGATAGTGATCTAGTTTCATTCTTTTTTTTTTTTTTTTGCGGTACGCGGGCCTCTCACTGTTGTGGCCTCTCCCGTTGCGGAGCACGGGCTCCGCACGTGCAGGCTCAGCGGCCATGGCTCACAGGCCCAGCCGCTCCGCGACATGTGGGATCTTCCCGGACCGGGGCACGAACCCGTGTCCCCTGCATCGGCAGGCGGACTCTCAACCACTGCGCCACCAGAGAAGCCCTAGTTTCATTCTTTTACATGTTGACTGTCCAGTTTTCCCAACACCATATTTTGAAGAGACCATCCTTTCCTTGCTGTATATACTCGGCTCCTTTGGCATAAATTAACTGACCAAATATGCACATGTTTATTTCTGGATTCTCTATTCTGTTCCATCAATCTATGTGTCTGTTTTTAATGCCAGTACCATACTGTTTTTATTATTAGAGCTTTGTAATATAGTTTGAAAACAGGAAGCATGATGCCTCCAGCTTTGTTCCTTCTCAAGATTGCTTTGGCTATTCGTGGTCTTTATGGTTCCATACAAATGTTAGAATTGTTTGTTCTATTTCTGTGAAAAATGCCATTGTAGGTATTGCATTGAATCTGTAGATTGCTTTGGATAGTTGGACATTTTAACAATATTCTTCCAATCCAGGAGCACAGGATATCTTTCCACTTATTTGTGTCTTTATTTTCTATTATCAGTGTCTTATATATTTCAGTGTAAGATCTTTTGCTTCCTTGGTTAAATTTATTCCTAGGTATTTTATTCTTCTTGATGTAATTGTAATTGGGATTGTTTTCTTAATTTCTCTTTCTGATAGTTCATTGTTGGTGTAAAGAAACATAACAGATTTCTGTATATTAATTTTGTATCCTGCAACTTTACTGAGTTCATTTAGTAGTTCTAATAGTTTTTTAGGGGCATCTTTAGAATTTTCTATATATGGTATCATGTTATCTGCAAACTGTAACAATTTTACTTCTTTCTTTCCAATTTGGATTCCTTTTATTTCTTGTCTGATTGCTGTGGTAAGCACTTCCACTACTATGTTGAATAAAAGGTGCAAGAGTGGGCATCCTTGTTCCTGATCTCAGAGGAAATGCTTTCAGCTTTTCACCATTGAGAATGTTGTTGGTTGTAGGTTTGTCATATATAGCTTTTATTATGTTGAGGTGTGTTCCCTCTGCACTCACTTTGTTAAGAGTTTTTAACATAAATGGATGTTGAATTTTGTCAAAACTGCATCTATTGATATGATCATATGATTTTTATTCTTCAATTTGTTAATGGGTATCACATTGACTGATTTGTGGATATTGAACCATCCTTGCATCCCTGGAATAAATCCCACTTGATCATGGTGTAGGATCATTTTAATGTATTGTTGAAAAGGTTAAAATCATTGGCTGAGCACCTACTAAAAGTCAGGCATGTGGGAGGTTCTTTACGTACATGAACTCATGGACTCTTGAGGCAATGCTATGGGCAGCTATTATTATTCCCATCTCATAAATTCTATTCCAGGACTCTCTGTCCCCAAAGCCTTGCCCTTTCTGTTACTCTAGTCTGCCATCCTCTAGAATTAAGGTGAGACTACAACCATGCAGGGCTACTAGGAAAGTCACCGCTTCTGCAAGTAAAGATCACACATCTCCCATTGTCACTATTAATATCATTCTGATAGTTTTGGTTAAAAGGTAGAAAGACTACAGTAATGGAATAAGCAAGCCCCCAGGGCCCTGGGCAAAAGTCTCAGCTCTGAAATTTACTAGTTGTATGACTCTGATAATAATAGCTGCCACGGACCGAATTATGTCCCCCCACCCTCATTTCGCAAATTTGTATGTTGAAGCTCTGATGGTATTTGAAGATGGGGCCTTTGGGAGGTAATTAGGGCCAAATGAGGTCAAGGATGGGTGCCTTAATCTGATGGGATTGATGTCCTTTTTAGAGGAGGAGGAGACACCAGAGAGCTCTCTCTCACCTCAAGCATGCACAGAGGTAAGGCCATGTGAGGACACAGTGAGGAGGCAGCCTTCTACAAGTCAACAAGAGAGCCCTCACCAGAAAATAAATCTTTTGGCACCTTCTAGTGTCCATAACGGTGAGAAAATAAGTTTCAGTTGTTTAAGCCGCCCAGTCTCTGTGGTATTTTGCTGTGTCATCCTAAGCAGACTAATACAATAGCTAACACCATTATAAGCACTTTATATACATCAACTGTTTGACGTATACCTCTGAGGAAGATACTGCATTATCATCATCTACATAATACAAACGAGAAGCCTAAAGCTTAGAGAGGCCATATACTTTAGTGGTGAAAAGTAGTTCAGGGACCAGCAAAAAAAAAAAGCGCACATACCAATGGAAAGAAGATCAGTGGGTTCCCGATGCCAGGACAGTGGAGACTGACCGCAAAGGGCCACAGGGAAACTTTTGGGGGTGATAGAAATATTCTGTATCTTGTTTTATATGGTAGTAGTGGTTCCAAGATTGTTTATATTTGTCAAAACTTACTGGACTGGGCTTCCCTGGTGGCGCAGTGGTTGAGAGTATGCCTGCCGATGCAGGGGACACAGATTCGTGCCCCGGTCTGGGAAGATCCCACATGCCACGGAACGGCTAGGCCCGTGAGCCATGGCCGCTGAGCCTGCGCGTCCGGAGCCTGTGCTCCGCAATGGGAGAGGCCACAGCAGTGAGAGGCCCACGTACCGCAAAAAAAAAACCCAAACAAACAAACAAAAAAACTTACTGGACTATATACTTAAAATGGGTACATTTTATTATATGTAATTTATAACTTGATAAAAATGATTGAGAAATTTTTAAGAAAAATAAAATGTACTTGCTATTAAAGAGAAAAAAAAGATTACTAGAGTCAGACCACTTGGGTCTGAATCCCAGCCTCATTACAGATTCACTGTGTGATTTTAATCAAATTACTTAATCTCTCTGGGTTTCTCAGCCTCCAGTTCCTCTTTTGTAAAATGGGGATAAGAATGTCTTCTTCATATATATTTTAAGACTGTCATAAAAATATTTTACAGTATATTTTATTCATTTGTGCATTCATCCAACAAATGTATAATGAACCCCTACTGTGTGTCAGGCACTGTTCTAAGCAGGAAGGATGGACCCAACCTTCTGGGTGGTATAGCAGTATACAGAATAGACAGGGTTCCTGTACCCTTGGAGCTAATATTCTAATGGGGGTGGGGGGAGACCATTGACAAGTAAAAAAAAAAAAGATAACTGCAGGTGGAAATATATGGTATGAATTAGATTAAACAAGGTAATGCAACCAGCTAGGGACTATATTAGAGGGTGTACCCAAGGAAAAGCCTCCTGAGGGAGTGATTTAACCAAGTTTTAAAGGAGAAGTGGGAAAAGCAGGAGGAGAAAGACCATGCCAAGTTCTGAAGGATGAGGGCTCCAGGCAGAAGGAATAATATGTGCAAAGGCCCTGAAGCTGGAATGAGCTTGAGAGTAAAGAATAAAAAGTTCAGTATGAGTGGAGAGGACTGAGGAAAGCTGAGTGTCAGGAACAAGGAGAATCGTCTAAGGTAGGTCTGAGAAGGGCATGGAGCAGTGGCTTTTCAGGGATTATGAAGGCCATGAGAAGCCCTTGGAAGGTTTACTAAGGGGATTAAGAAGACCTGATTTAACGTTACAACAATCACTCTATGCTGTGGAAAACTAGTTGTAGAGGAAACAATGATAGAAGCAAGGAAGCTTGTAGGAGGCTGTTGCAGCAGTACAGGCACTGAGGACTTGGACCGTGAGGGTGGCCTTGGACCGTGATGGTGGCCTTGGACCGTGATGGTGGCCTTGTACCATGAGGGTGGCCTTGTACCATGATGGTGGCCTTGGACCGTGATGGTGGCCTTGTACCATGATGGTGGCCTTGTACCGTGAGGGTGGCCTTGGACCATGAGGGTGGCCTTGTACCATGAGGGTGGCCTTGGACCGTGATGGTGGCCTTGGACCGTGATGGTGGCCTTGTACCATGAGGGTAGCCTTGTACCATGATGGTGGCCTTGGACCGTGATGGTGGCCTTGTACCATGATGGTGGCCTTGTACCGTGAGGGTGGCCTTGGACCATGAGGGTGGCCTTGTACCATGAGGGTGGCCTTGGACCGTGATGGTGGCCTTGGACCGTGACGGTGGCCTTGTACCGTGATGGTGGCCTTGGATCGTGATGGTGGCCTTGGATCGTGATGGTGGCCTTGTACCGTGATGGTGGCCTTGGACCGTGAGGGTGGCCTTGGACCGTGAGGGTGGCCTTGTACCGTGATGGTGGCCTTGGACCGTGAGGGTGGCCTTGTACCGTGATGGTGGCCTTGTACCGTGATGGTGGCCTTGTACCATGATGGTGGCCTTGTACTGTGAGGGTGGCCTTGTACCCTGATGGTGGCCTTGG
The DNA here is from genome assembly GCF_025265405.1 of Mesoplodon densirostris. NCBI lineage: Eukaryota > Metazoa > Chordata > Mammalia > Artiodactyla > Ziphiidae > Mesoplodon > Mesoplodon densirostris. Next base: position 165,418,739 of record NC_082664.1, read on the forward strand.
AGAAGGAGAGAAGTGGGTGGTTCTGGATATATACTGGTGATAGGGTCTTGCTAATGTATTGCATGAAGGGGATGAGAAAAAGAAAAGAATCAAGAATGACTCTGTGTTTTGGGCTTGTGCTACTGAGTTGGTGTCATTTACAAGGTAAGAGAATCTCAGACAGAAAATGAAGAGTTCTGTTTTAGACCTGATACATTGGAGGTGTACATTGGACAGCCATATGGAAATAGTATGTATGCAGATGGATCTGAGAGTCTGGAGCTCAGGGGCAATTTGAGGCTAAAGATAGAAGGAAATGTCCATAGCAACATAAAGTGTGTTGGTATTATGTCTCCTCGAAATTGCAGTGGTTGCCATCTCTCCTGCCTCCCTCTAAGTCTAGTTCAGTGTCTCTAGATGCCCACAGGGAGCAAAGTATAGGGGCCAGGAAGAGGAGGCAAGCATAGAGATGATTCTCAGTAGACACTGATAGCCAATCACCACATTCCAATGAATAATTCCCTTTCCTGGGGGATCATATATATTTTCAGACTCCTTCTAACTCCTTGTTTTCCAGGTCTTGTGATAAAGGTCACCTTCTCAGAAAGACCTTCTTTAGCCTCCCTATCTAAAGTAGGTCTCCTCACTTGGTTTCCACCCCTACTGCAGTATTTTCTCATCCAGCACACTGTTAATTTTATTCATATCATTCGTTTATAATTATTAGTTTATGTTTAGTTTATTATTAACTAAAATAAATTATTAGTTTATTTCTCCCTTCCATTGGAGAGAGAATTAGACTCTGTTATGGAAGGGAACCTTCCTGCATGGTCATCATTGTCAGCCAGAACTAGCACTGTGCCTGGCACATAATAGGTGCTCAATAAATACTTGTTAAAGAAGTGAACAAGCTGCCCTTGCCTGAGATACCATGAGTGGATTAATTGATGCTCTAAGCATGGGCTGGTGTAGCCTTACTCCAGATCTCCAAGCCCTCTGCCCAAGACAAGGAATGGGTTTTATTTTGTTTATTATGATAGAAACATTTAACATGAGATTTACCCTCTTAACAAAATAGTCAAAGTCATAGAAGGAGAGAGTAGAATGGTATTTGCCAGGGGCAGGGTGAAAGGGATATGGGGAATTGCTATTCAGTGGGTATAAACTTTCGGTTATGCAAGATGAATCAGGTCTAAGGAAAACTATATGGCAGAATTCCAACACCTTTAGGTGCTGGGCGCCATTTGCATCAGTCACTGAGCACGATGACACGTGCACTCTTATTAGCAGGATCATGGCCCAGAAATGGCTGGATCCGCTCCAACTCCCTAAACTAAGCCCCTGAAACGAAAGATTTTTGTAAGCATTTTGAATTGTTCTCGTGAGATGTCAGGGCCTACACACTGAAAACCCATTTGGCTGTTTGCCAGCTGCAGAGTTTAAGATCTAGTCCCTTCCATGGAAAACGAAATTGAGAAAATATTTCAAGATTTCTAATCAAGATCTGTCCCCTGCAGGGGAAAACGTTATTTTTATGTTTCATCCCAACACACTGAAGAGTTCTGGGAATGCAGCATGTATCCAGCTTCTATGAGAGGGACTGGAATGAGAGGCTAAGGGCTAGCTCTCCTCCTAAGGAGGAGGCTGAAAATATCACAGAGCTCTGTGTTTCCCAGCAACGTCTGTCCTCCAAATCTACTGAGAGATGGGAAGAAGGGACAGTGGGTCCAGTAAGGAAAATACACAGTGAAGAGAAGTGGCAGAAAAATTATAAAGGGAACCTGAGATGGTATAGACTTCTGTTGATCTAAACTAAAGAGTATTCATTTTCTTTTTAATTAAAGTATAGGTGATTTACAATGTTGTGTTATTAGTTTCTGGTGTATGGCAAACCGATTCAGTTACATATGTATAGATTCTTTTTCATATTCTTTTCCATTATGATTTATGATAAGATATCGGATATATTTCCTGTGCTATACAGTAGGACCTTATTGTTTATCTGTTTTATATATAGGAGTTTGTATCTGCTAATCCCGAAGTCTGAATTTATCCCTCCCCCACCCCCTTTCCTCCCTGGTAACCATAAGTTTGTTTTCTATGTCTGTGAGTCTGTTTGTTTTGTAAATAAGTTCATTTGTATAATATTTTAGATTCCACATATAATCAAGATCATATGACAGTTGTATTTCTCTGATTTACTTCCCTTAGTATGATCATCTCTAGGTCCATCCATGTTGCTTCAATTGGCATTATTTCATTCTTTTTTATGGATAAGTAATATTCCATTGTATATATATACCACATCTTTATCCATTCATCTGTTGATGAACATTTAGGTTGCTTCCATGTCTTGGCTATTGTAAATAGTACTGCTATGAACATTGGGGTGCATGTATATTTTCAAATTAGAGTTACATGCCCAAGAATGAGATTGCTGGATCATATGGCCACTCTATTTTTAGCTTTTTAAGGAACTTCCATACTGTTTTCCATGTGGCCCACCAACAGTGTAGGAGGGTTCCTAAAGGGTATTCTTAAGAGTATAAACTTATACATGTGGATTAGCCAATAGGGAGGCATGGAGGCAAAGGGAAAACTGTCAAATTTTCCATTATTCTAGAAGAGGTCAGAGTTCATAGTGTGAGAGAAATCATGATCTATTCAGGGAGATGTTAGAATTTGTTCTTCTTTTGGGATATTGTTTATGTCTCTTTTTAGTCTGATGAAAAACTATCTCTTTCTCACTAAACAGTTAGTGAGAAAGAGCTGGAAACACCTGCATATATCAATCGCGGTATTTTGGAAGGGAAAATAAGGAAAGGGAGGGCTTAAATCTTCACAGGCTGAGTTTCCAGGAAAGAGGAGCTGGTGACCTTCCCAGCCAAAACCTTGCTGATATTTGATTATTTGAGAGCCAGAAAATGGGAAGCACTTGAAGTGTACAACCTGTTGGCTTGTTGGCACTTGGTGTCTGACACCAAAATGGTAAAAATGAGTTGAGAGTAGCACCTTTTCTTCAGAGATGTAAGAATAGTTGTTTGTGAAATGCCCTGTGGTTAATTTTTGTTTGTCGTACTTTGTGGGTTATAATTTTCCCTTTTTTTCCCACTACCACCTTCCAAAGAAAGGAACAATAATCCAATCCTTGAAGGTCGCAGTGAAAAAGTAAAATTAAAAAATGACGAATAGCATGAGTTGAAAACATGTATAAGCATAACTAACAATTTTAAAAGTAGAAATAGGTTCTAGGTGATGTGAGCTAGACTGTGGGAGAATCCTCCCATTCTTTCTTAGTTGAAAGCCAGTTGTGGCTCCCCCCACCCCTGAGGCCTCCTATCCCCCATCAGTGACCCCACTCCGTGCCACTGGTGGGCCATCCGTCATGGTGTGCAGATAAGGTAGGGTTGCTGAAGGCCCAGCCTCAAACTGCTTGCTGGGGTGGATGATGGATGAACATTCTGTCGTGGTGGCAGGACAGATATTCTACTCATCATCACTGATGCTCATGACCAAAACAAGAAAAAATTTATGGAGATTTAAAAAAAATCATGTCGCTCAAACTGATGTGTCGTTTTCTTCTCCAAAGTCCCCATGATGTACAGTTCTTGGCAAGCCGGCAGACTGGATGGGTGTAAAGGCTTATGCCTCTGGGACATTGACGGGGTTACCTGTCAATGGAAGGGCTGTCAATGGAAGGGCTAGGGTCCCCTCCCTCCATCTGATGCTTAGAAAAACTTTGCACTTGGCCTTGGATTCGGTAACCCAGAGATTTACAATAACCTCCATCTTCCAAACTAAACACTTGGGTCTGAGTTATTGATATAAACTCTAAGTAAAAAACTGCCTTGGGGGATCCAAAGGAAAGTCACACTTAATGAAGAAAGCCTGTTTTAAGTGCTGACTGCAAACAACAAGGTGGGGTGTAGGTAGAACTCTTTGAAAGAGATCCATGTACTTGAGCAAGTGTCAAAAACAATCGTCTTGATGTATTTTCCAGGGGCTATGCTGGAGAGCAAATAATAAATATAAGGATAATAGATAGATGGATTGATTTTTAAATTTACTGATGGGGACACTAGTACGGAGAAGCTGAATCATCTCCACAACATCGTAGAGAAAGCATTTATGAGGAACAAGAGTTAACCTCAGCATTGTGAGTTTGCCTCTCACAATGATAGCCCTCTGCTTGGGAAGCATTCTCTCCATCATTGGAAGTTTGCCCGTGGATCCTGGACAGCAGTGGGAATGCTATAGACTGAATGTTTGTGTCCCGGCCAAATTCATATGTTGAAACTCTGATCCCTGCTGTGATGGTATTTGAAGATGGGGTCTTGGGGAGGTTATTAGTTCATGAGGGTGGAGCCCTCATGAGGGAACGAGTACCCTTGTAATGAGTTACACAGAGAGCTTGCTTCCTCTCTCTTTGCTCTCTGTCACTTGAGGATATGAGAAGACAGCCATCTGCAATCCAGGAAAAGGGTCCTCATCAGACACAAGATCTGCCGGGGTCTCAGTCTTGGACTTCTGAGCTTCTTAGAACTGTGAAAAATAAAGTTTGTTGTTTCAGCCCCATAGTCTGTAGTATTCTGCTGTTATAGCCCCAAGTAAGAGACAGCTAAAGAAGGGTTTTGAATATGGAGTTGACCTCCAGAATCTTAAGTTCCCTTTTACCCTGGATTTCTATGTGCTTTTATTTGAATCTTATAGATTCTTTGTTGGATGTTGGATAACATCAAGGGACAATAAATGTGTCTTTAGTGCTTCTGTGACTTTCAGCTACTTCCAAGGTTACCAGTTGTCCTTCATAAAAATACCCAGCCATGGAAATGGTGGAAACAGTGATAAAAATGTGTCAGTAGGACATAATAAAGGCCACATATGACCAGCCCACAGCTAACATTATACTCAACACTAAGAACTGAAAGCTTTTCTTCGAAGATCAGAAAAAAGAGGAGTATGCCCACTCTCACACCTTCTAACATTGTATTGGAAGTCATAGCCATAGGAAAAAAAAGAAATAAAAGATATCCAAATAGGAAAAGATAAAGTAAAATTGTCTCTGTTTCCAGATGACATGATCTTAAATATAGTAAACCCAAAGACTCCACTAAAAAACAGTTGGAACTAATCAATGAATTCAGTAAAGTTGCAGGATACAAAACCAGCATACAAAAACCAATTGTGTTTCTATATAATAACAACAAACTATCCAAAAAAGAAATTTAAAAAAAAACCTTTACAATAGCATCAAATACAACAAACTTCTTGTTTTGTTTTGTTTTCTTTTGTTTTTTGCAATTGACAAGGAAATTTAGTTATTTCTGAGATATACATTTTAAAGAAATAACTAGAATTATGACTTATAATGTTATGCCAGAACATATAAGATTTTTAGAAATTTCATGTAATGTCTGAAACATTTATGTTAACATATTTCCATACAAATAACCCGAAGAAAGTTTACTACTAGTTGTTTATTTTGTTTGTTTTTTATACTGCAGGTTGTTATTAGTCATCAATTTTATATACATCAGTGTATACATGCCAATCCCAATTGCCCAATTCAGCACACCACCATCCCTACCCCACCACGGTTTTCGCCCCTTGGTATCCATACGTTTGTTCTCTACATCTGTGTCTCAATTTCTGCCCTGCAAACTGGTTCATCTGTACCATTTTTCTAGGTTCCACCTACATGCGTTAATACACGATATTTGTTTTTCTCTTTCTGACTTACTTCACTCTGTATGACAGTCTCTGGGTTCATCCACGTCTCAGCAAATCACTCAATTTCGTTCCTTTTAATGGCTGAGTAATATTGCATTGTATATATGTACCACAACTTCTTTATCCATTCATCTGTCGATGGGCATTTAGGTTGCTTCCATGACCTGGCTATTGTAAATAGTGCTGCAATGAACATTGCAGTGCATGTGTCTTTTTGAATTGTGGTTTTCTCTGGGTATATGCCCAGTAGTGGAATTGCTGGATCATATGGTAATTCTATTTTTAGTTTTTAAAGGAACCTCCATACTGTTCTCCATAGTGGCTGTATCAATTTACATTCCCACCAACAGTGCAAGAGGGTTCTCTTTTCTCCACACCCTCTCCAGCATTTGTTGTTTGTAGATTTTCTGATGATGCCCATTCTAACTGGTGTGAGGTGATACCTCATTGTAGTTGGGTTTTGTTTGTTTGTTTGTTTTTGTTTTGCGGTACACGGGCCTCTCCCTGTTGTGGCCTCTCCCGTTGCGGAGCACAGGCTCTGGACACACAGGCTCAGCAGCCATGGCTAATGGGCCCAGCCGCTCCGCGGCATGTGGGATCTTCCTGGACCGGGGCACGAACCCGTGTCCCCTGCATCGGCAGGCGGGCTCTCAACCAGTGCGCCACCAGGGAAGCCCCTCATTGTAGTTTTGATTTGCATTTCTCTAATAATTAGTGATGTTGAGTAGCTTTTCCTGTGCTTCTTGGCCATCTGTATGTCTTCTTTGGAGAAATGTCTATTTAGGTCTTCTGCGCACTTTTGGATTGGGTTGTTTGCTTCTTTAATATTGAGCTGCATGAGCTGTTTATATATTTTGGAGATTAATCCTTTGTCCGTTGATTCGTTTGCAAATATTTTCTCCCATTCTGAGGGTTGTCTTTTCGTCTTGTTTATGGTTTCCTTTGCTGTGCAAAAGCTTTTAAGTTTCATTAGGTCCCATTTGTTTATTTTTGGTTTTATTTCCATTACTCTAGGAGGTGGATCAAAAACGATCTTGCTGTGATTTATGTCAAAGAGTGTTCTTCCTATGTTTTCCTCTAAGAGTTTTATAGTGTCTGGTCTTACATTTACATCTCTAATCCATTTGGAGTTTATTTTTGTGTATGGTGTTAGAGAGTGTTCTAATTTCATTCTTTTATATGTAGCTGTCCAGTTTTCCCAGCACCACTTATTGAAGAGACTGTCTTTTCTCCATTGTATATCTTTGCCTCCTTTGTCATAGATTAGTTGGCCATAGGTGTGTGGGTTTATCTCTGGGCTTTCTATCTTGTTCCATTGATCTATGTTTCTGTTTTATGTGCCAATACCACATTGTCTTGATTACTGTAGCTTTGTAGTATAGTCTGAAGTCAGGGAGTCTGATTCCTCCAGCTCTGTTTTTTTCCCTCGAGACTGCTTTGGCTATTTGGGGTCCTTTGTGTCTCCATACAAATTTTAAGATGATTTGTTCTAGTTCTGCCATTGGTAATTTAATAGGGATTGCATTGAATCTGTAGATTGCTTTGGGTAGTATAGTCATTTTCACAATATTGATTCTTCCGATCCAAGAACATGGTGTATCTCTCCATCTGTTGGTATCATCTTTAATTTCTTTCATCAGTGTCTTATACTTTTCTGCATACATATATTTTGTCTCCCTAGGTATTTTATTCTTTTTGTTACCATGGTAAATTGGAGTGTTTCCTTAATTTCTCTTTCAGATTTTTCATCATTAGTGTATAGGAATGCAAGAGATTTCTGTGCATTAATTTTGTATCCTGCAACCAAATTCGTTGATTAGCTCTAGTAGTTTTCTGGTGGCATGTTTAGGATTCTCTATGTATCATCTGCAAACAGTGACAGTTTTACTTCTTCTTTTCCAATTTGTATTCCTTTTATTTCTTTTTCTTCTCTGATTACCATGGCTAGGACTTCCAAAACTATGTTGAATAATAGTGGTGAGAGTGGACATCCTTGTCTCGTTCCTGATCTTAGAGGAAATGCTTTCAGTTTTTCAACAATGAGAATGATGTTTGCTGTGGGTTTGTCATCTATGGCCTTTATTATGTTGAGGTAGGTTCCCTCTATGCCCACTTTCTGTAGAGTTTTTATCATAAATGGGTGTTGAATTTTGTCAAAAGCTTTTTCTGCATCTATTCAGATGATCATATGGTTTTTATTCTTCAATTTGTTAATATGGTGTATCACATTGACTAATTTGCATGTACTGAAGAATCCTTGCATCCCTGGGATAAATCCCACTTGGTCGTAGTGTATGATCCTTTTAATGTGTTGTTGGATTCTGTTTGCTAATATTTTGTTGAGGATTTTTGCACCTATATTCATCAGTGATATTGGTCTGTAATTTTCTTTTTTTGTAGTATCTTTGTCTGGTTTTCATATCAGGGTGATGGTGGCCTCATAGAATGAGTTTGGGAGTGTTCCTTCCTCTGCAATATTTTGGAAGAGTTTGAGAAGGATGGGTGTTAGCTCTTCTCTAAGTGTTTGATAGAATTCACCTGTGAAGTCATCTGGTCCTGGACTTTTGTTTGCTGGAAGATCTTTAATCACAGTTTCAATTTCATTACTTGTGATTGTTCTGTTCATATTTTCTGTTTCTTTCTGGTTCTTGGAAGGTTATACATTTCTAAGAATTTGTCCATTTCTTCCAGGTTGTCCATTTTATTGGCATAGAGTTGCTGGTAGTAGTCTCTTAGGATGCTTTGTAATTTTGCGGTGTCTGTTGTAACTTCTCCTTTTTCATTTCAAATTTTATTGATTTGAGTCCTCTCACTCTTTCTTGATGAGTCTGGCTAATGGTTTATCAATTTTGTTTATCTTCTCAAAGAACCAGCTTTTAGTTTTATTGGTCTTTGCTATTGTTTTCTTTGTGTCTATTCCATTTATTTCTGCTCTGATCTTTATGATTTCTTTCCTTCTGCTAACTTTGGGTTTTGTTTGTTCTTCTTTCTCTAGTTCCTTTAGGTGTAAGGTTAGATTATTTATTTGAGATTTTTCTTGTTTCTTGAGGTAGGCTTGTATAGCTATAAACTTCCCTCTTAGAACCGCTTTTGCTGCATCCCATAGGTTTTGGATTGTCGTGTTTTCATTGTCATTTGTCTCTAGGTATTTTTTAATTTCCTCTTTGATTTCTTCAGTGATCTCTTGGGTATTTAGTAACATAGTGTTTAGCCTCCATGTGTTTGTGTTTTTTACGTTTTTTCCCCTGTAATTCATTTCTAATCTCATAGCGTTGTGGTCAGAAAAGATGCTTGATATGATTTCAATTTTCTTAAAGTTACTGAGGCTTGATTTGTGATCCAAGATGTGATCTATCCTGGAGACTGCACCTGAGAAGAAAGTGTAATCTGCTGTTTTTGGATAGAATGTCCTATGAATATCAATTAAATCTATCTGGTCTATTCTGTCATTTAAAGTTTCTGTTTCCTTATTTATTTTTATTTTGGATGATCTGTCCATTGGTGTAAGTGAGGTGTTAAAGTCTCTCACTATTATTGTGTTATGGTCAATTTCCTCTTTTACAGCTGTCAGCAGTTGCCTTATGTATTGAGGTGCTCCTATGTTGGGTGCATATATATTTATAATTGTTATATCTTCTTCTTGGATTGATCCCTTGATCATTATGCAGTGTCCTTCCTTGTCTCTTGTAACATTCTTTATTTTAAAGTCTATTTTATCTGAGTATTGCTACTCCAGCTTTCTTTTGATTTCCATTTGCATGGAATATCTTTTTCCATCCCCTCACTTTCAGTCTGTATGTGTCCCTAGGTGTGAAGTGGGTCTCTTGTAGACAGCATATATATGGGTCTTGTGTTTGTATCCATTCAGCAAGCCTGTGTCTTTTGGTTGGAGCATTTAATCCATTCACGTTTAAGGTAATTATCGATATGTATGTTCCTATGACCATTTTCTTAATCGTTTTGCGTTTGTTTTTGTAGGTGCTTTTCTTCTCTTGTGTTTCCCACTTAGAGAAGTTCCTTTAGCATTTGTTGTGAAGCTGCTTTGGTGGTGCTGAAGTTTCTTAGCTTTTACTTGTCTGTAAAGCTTTTGATTTCTCTATCGAATCTGAATGAGATCCTTGCCGGGTAGAGTAATCTTGGTTGTAGGTTCTTCCCTTTCATCACTTTAAGTATATCATGCCACTCCCTTCTGGCTTGTAGAGTTTCTGCTGAGAAATCATCTGTTAACCTTATGGGAGTTCCCTTGTATGTTATTTGTCATTTTTTCCTTGCTGCTTTCAGTAATTTTTCTTTATACTTAATTTTTGCCAATTTGATTACTATGTGTCTCAGTGTGTTTCTCCTTGGTTTTATCCTGTATGGGACTCGCTGTGCTTCCTGGACTTGGGTGGCTATTTCCTTTCCCATGTTGGGGAAGTTTTCTACTATAATCTCCGCAAATATTTTCTGTGGTCGTTTCTGTCTCTCTTGTCCTTCTGGGACCCCTATAATGCGAATGTTGTTGCGTTTAGTGTTGTTTCAGAGGTCTCTTAGGCTGTCTTCATTTCTTTTCATTCTTTTTTCTTTATACTGTTCCACAGCAGTGAATTCCACCAGTCTATCTTCTAGGTCACTTATCCATTGTTCTGCCTCAGTTATTCTGCTACTGATTCCTTCTAGTGTAGTTTTCATTTCAGTTATTGTATTGTTCATCTCCGTTTGTTTGTTCTTTAATTCTTCTAGGTCTCTGTTAAACATTTCTTGCATAGTCTCGATCTTTGCCTCCATTGTTTTTCCGAGGTCCTGGATCATCTTCACTATGATTATTCTGAATTCTTTTTCTGGAAGGCTGCCTATATCCACTTCATTTAGTTGTTTTTCTGGGGTTTTATCTTGTTCCTTCATCTGGTACATAGCCCTCTGCATTTTCATGTTGTCTGTCTTTCTGTGAATGTGATTTTTGTTCGGCAGGCTGGAGGATTGTAGTTCTTCTTGTTTCTGCTGTCTGCCCTCTGGTGGATGAGGCTATCTAAGAGGCTTGTGCAGGTTTCCTGATGGGAGGGACTGGTGGTGGGTAAAGCTGACTGTTGCTCTGGTGGGCAGAGCTCAGTAAAACTTTAATCCGCTTGACTGCTGATGGGTGGGGCTGGGTTTCCTCTCTGTTGCTTGTTTGGTCTGAGGCAACCCAATACTGGAGCCTACCTGGGCTCTTTGGTGGGGCTAATGGCAGACTCTGAGAGGGCTCACGCCAAGGAGTACTTCCCAGAACTTCTGCTGCCCGTGTCCTTGTCCCCATAGTGAGCCACAGCCACTCCCCACCTCTGCAGGAGACCTGGTAGGTCTGGTTCAATCTCCCCTGGGGTCACTGCTCCTTCCCCTGGGTCCCACTGTGCACAGTATTTTGTGTGTGACCTCCAAGAGTGGAGTCTGTGTTTCCCCCAGTCCTGTCGAAGTCCTGCAATCAAATCCTGCTAGCCTTCAGAGTCTGATTCTCTAGGAATTCCTCTTCCTGTTGCCGGATCCCCAGGTTGGGAAGCCTGATGGGGGTCTCTGAACCGTCACTCCAGTGGGTGGACTTCTGTGGTATAAGTGTTCTCCAGTCTGTGAGTCACCCATCCAGCAGTTTATGGGATTAGATTTTGCTGTGATTGTGCCCCTCCTACCATCTCATTGTTGCTTCTCCCTTGTCTTTGGATGTGGGGTATCTTTTTGGTGAGTTCCAATGTCTTCCTGTCGATGACTGTCCAGCAGCTACTTATGATTCTGGTGTTCTCACAAGAGGGAGTGAGAGCACGTCCTTCTACTCCACCATCTTGGTTTAGGCTCTCTCATTTCATTTTATTATTTTTTTAATCGATTTTTTTTGAATTGGAGTATAGTTGCAGATATCACTTTCTTGATTAGGTTATGCAAGACTGTAACTTACATCTTACTTGGGGACTTTCCCTATTGCCCTCTTGGCCTGTATGCTTTGATGAAGTAAACAGTCATTCTGGAGCAGCCCATGTGGCAAGGAATTGAGGGCAGCCAACAGTCAACTGCCAGCTAGGAACTAAGGGCCTCAGGTCAGCAGCCTGCAAGGAACCAATCTTACCAGTAACCCATGTGAACTTGGAAATAAGGTTGAGCCTTCAGATAAGACCCCACCCCCGGCCAGCTGCTCACTTGCATCCTCGTGACAGTCCCTGAAGCAGAGAATCCAGCTAAGCCATGCCCAGACACCTGACCCATGGAAACTGCGAGATAATAAACATGTCTTGCTTTGAGGCAATGAAATGTGTATTATCTCACAGTTATTACTAAGTATGTGGTACTTTGTTACACAGCAGTAGATAGCTAACATAGTCTAAACTATTTGCATTTGGATCAGTTTACCAATATTCAGAGGTGCTCCAAGTACCTCAGTGTATATCTTCTTACCCAGGGGGCTCCCCAAGATAAAGTGTTTATTCTGAAGGTAAACACCCTATGTTACCTTCAGAGCAGTGACTTCTCAATTCTTCCTGCATATTATCATCATAGGGAAGCTGTTTTGTTTTGCTTTGGCTTGATTTGATGTTTTGCTTTGTTTTTAATGCCTATGTTGCTGCCCCATTCAGGTAAGAAGGGGGCAGACTGGCAGGCATCCTTTTATTTATTCCCCAGTTGTTCCTAATGGGCTGCCAGGGTTGAGAATCACTCGTTCAGACTCAGATTATATAATTGTCTGGCACTTGTAGAATGGTAGGTTTATGACTGTTTCCAGCGTTCAAAGGTTTAGAAATATTGACGTTCACAGAGTGCCCAGCTACACAATGAAGCAATGTTTTTAATAAAAGAAAAAGGACATTTCAGTGTCTGGTTTGAATTTTCTCATGTTACTGGACAGGAAGAAATAAAATGCCAGGCCATCCGGTTCATGCCCAGCCATCTGGCAAATGGAGCTTCATCATTTAGGGACAGAGTGATGCGGCCAGCTCATGATCCCTTAGTGGGGAGCAAGATTACTTGGAACAACACAGATAATCAAAAAGTTTCATTTCGGTTTCTTTATTCAGCCTCCTCTCTTAGCCTCTAGCAAAAGCTGAAGAAAGCAGTAGAAACACTCACAGGACTTTACTCGTATGTTAAACCTCTCTTTCCAAAGACACCACGTTCTGTAGACACCAAGGCGGGAGCAGCAGGGTTGAAGGGGCAGGACAGAGACAAGGGGCTTTTTAATCCCCTTTCTGGAGAAATCGTGTCTGGATAACCCCAAAATGATGTGGCCACATGGTTATGTTCTTGTGTTTTAGTTATATGAGGTGGCAAGCAGGTAAAGATGGTGAGAAACATACCCAAGGATGTTTCCTGTGGTCCTGGAGTCCAGGATAGTTGGATGCTAGAAAGAGACTGAATCTTCATACACGGAACAGGTAGCTTTGGATAATGGCAGTTCAGCTGCTGTGGGACATTAACATGGAAGAAACTGTTCTGGAGGTAAAAAGTTTCCTTGAGGCCAGCAGCTGACAGGACCCTGGAACACATGGAGTGATTCCCGTGGTCCCTGTTGTTGGCCAAGGCTGAGCAAGATGTTAGGCCAGGATGTAGAGGAAGAGGAGGAAGCCTGGGTGATGAAGACAGGCATCCTTTACTCCTCTCCCTTCATGTCTCCAGTCCTTACCATTCTGGGTACAGGATTCTGTCGTCTTCAACTCTTCATTCTTCCCCTGACAAGCATTCAGTTAGTGTCACTCAGAGATGAAGTTGCCATAAGCCCTGCCCTCAGGGAGCTCACAAATTAGTGACGGGGACAGAAACAAGAGCTAACCAGAAAGAAATGTGGTCAAACCCTAGAATGGGAGTATGCCCCAAATGCTATAGGATCACAGAGGGAGGAGTGATTGATTCCTAATAGGGGGTTGGGGAAGGCTTCACAAATCAGGGTTTAGTGCTGCTTAGCTATTATGCAGTGTGCATATAACTAACACTACTGAAATGTATGCTTAAAAATGGCTGAGATGGTAAATGTTACATGTGTTTTTTTACCAACCTTTTAAAAATGATCCTTCCCAAAACTTTCCAGTTGAGATTAGACTGGTTAACCCAAGGCTTCTCAATAGCTACTCACTTCCACACTATATAATTTTGAAGAACTGCAATAGTTGCTATGGGAATGAGAATCATGACAGACTTTGAGCAGATTTTGAAACTTGAATAAGATTTTTTGAGATAGAGGGGACAAAGAGAGACCAAGGCAGAAGGCATGTGAATAGTATAAGCAAAGACATTGGGCGCTGAGTGAATTGGATCCAGTGTGGCTTAGGATGAGGGCATATAATGAGTGTGGGCAGACAGGAGGAACTGAGATGATGATTTCTTTTTATTGAAGTAAAGTTTATATAATGAAAAATTCACTATTTTAACCATTGTAAGGTGTATAATTAAATGTTTCTTTAGTATATTCATAATGTGCCAACAACACCACGATCTAATTCCAAAACATTTTTACAACCCCAAAAGAAACTCATTACGCATTTGCCCCAGCCCCTGGCAACCACTGATTTAAGTTCCGCCCTTTTAATCCTCTCCTTCTGGAATTCTCATTATATGTAAGCTTGGTGGTGCCTTGCGGGCCTCTTAGGCTCTGTTCATTTTTCTTCGTTCCTTTTTATTTCTGTTTCTCAGACTTGATAATCTCAATTGAACCATTTTAAGTTCACTTATTATTTATTCTGTGTGTTCAAATCTGCTGTTGAGCCCCTCTAGTGAATTTTTCATTTCAGTTATTGTGCTTTTCAATTCCAGCATTTCCCTTTGGTTCCTTTTTATAACTTATTTATAATTTATTTTTTGATATTCCCTATTTGGTAAGATATTGTTCTCATGGATTCTATTTTGTTTGCTATTTATATCCTTTCTCATTACTTAAGAGGAGAAACTTCAAGGTTTCCTCTTGACCTTCCTTGCCATACTAGCCTTAACTGCATGATTCAGGGATCCAGTGTGGGCTCCAATCTGTCAGACACCAAGAATGTCTATTCCAACTACATACTCGGGAGCTGAGGATAATAATTGCAGAATTGGTTCACAGACCCATGAGACTTACTGTGACATGGATTTGGGCCAGAACACCATTTTCTATGGGACCTCCCCCCACCATAAGCATCCCATTTGACTGTTAGCTCAGGGATAGCTCAGTGCCACTATCCAGTCCTATAAAGGTTTTAGGATTTTCCTTTCTCTGGTGCACATTTACACTAGTGAGCATCTGTAGACAACTAGGAAGATATATAGCATCCTGTAATATTACCACACAGTTTTCTTCAGGGTTTCTGACCACCCTCCCTCCTCTTTAATCAAGGAGGTCTGTGAACTCTCTCAGGTCTTGGAATCAGTTGAAGGACCATTACTAACCCATAAGTAGAGACTCGAGGCAGACCTCTGTTTGATATATATATGTATATGTACACACACACACATACACACATACACAGCAGCGTGATGAGAATAAGGGTCATAATAATGGGTATTTTATTTCATGTATGTGATAGTGATAGTGTGGTGGTGGCTGAGCTATAAATGAATAATATAAATATGGTAAGTGTTATTATGATATAAATTAGGTTTAGGATTTTATACTTGGATTATACCATATAATGACTGTTTTTCATCCTATATGGGCAATTGATGTGTAAGCTGTGATTTTCCGTAATTGGGTTTTTTTTAGGCTGCCTTATCCCCCAATTATAAATGATAGTATGGATGTAGATAGTATTGAATTTAAGTTAATATTATAGTACAGATGTAGATAGTATTAAATTTAGGTGAAATTTGATATAATACTGATGGGGTGTAAGTTTTTGTCAAGTTAATAAAATTAAGCCTGCTATTAATGAGATGCCTTGTGTGACTTCAGGTACTCAGAAGTGGAATGGAGATAGTCCTAGTTTTATGACTAGGGCTACTGTTACGATTATTGATGCCATTGGGCTAAAGATTTCTGTAATAGTTCATTGGCTGGAATATAATAGATTAATGATAATGGCTATTATAAGTAATATTGATGTAGTGACTTGTGTCAGAAAGTATTTGGTGGATGCTTCTATGGCTTGTGGATTAAACGTTTTTATTATGATGGAATAATGGCAGGTATATTTCAAATCCAATTCAGATAAGCAATCAGTGGGAGCTGGTTATTACAGTTATGGTTCCTGAGATGATGGTTGTTAAGATAATGATAAAGGTGATAGGATTTATTAGTATGGGAAGGATAAAAACCAACATTTTCAGGGGATGGGCCAGGTAGCTTATTTAGCTGACCTTAACTATAGAATGTAGTGTAATGCGGTAACATGAAGAATTTTGAATTCTTAAGGGTAGGTTCAATTCCCATGATTCTAGAAATAGGAGGGTTGAAACCTCTATTATTTATTCTATCAAAGTAACTGTTTTATCAGACATATTTCTTATGTTGTGGGGTTATGCTTGATGTTATGATATGTGGTGAGACATGTCATATGCATAGGGATAGTGTTAGCCGTAGGAAATTTTTTCCAAGCAGATGTGTATAAGATGATTGTATTGGAATCAAGGCTAGGATGCTCGGATTCATAGGAAAGAAATTGTTAATAATAGTGTTTTGATAATAAAATTGGTTGTATATCCTTCTGGTGTGGGGGGGTTGTGGAATGCTCCTAGAAAAAGGATTGTTGTGAAAATATTATAATGATGTTGGCATATTCTCCTAAGAAAAATATAGCGAATGGGCCTGCATATTCTACTTTGAAGCCCAAGTTCAGATTCTCCTTCTGTTAGGTCGAAGGGGGTTCGATCAGTTTCTGCTAGAGTAGAGATAAATCATATTATGGCTAGGGGTCCTGATGGGAAGATTCTTCATAAATGAGGGTAGAGAGTATAGGATCCATTTATTATCAATAAAAGGACTGATAGAAGAGTAATCGCTAGTGTTCATATGAAATTGTGCTACTGCTCATAGAGCTCTGATTAGTGCATATTTTGAGTTGGAAGCTCATCTGGATCATAGGATAGTATAGACAGCTAGGCTTGACACAGCTAGTATAAATAACACTCTTTTTTTTTTTTTTTTTTTTTTTTTTTTGCGGTATGCGGGCCTCTCACTGTTGTGGCCTCTCCCGTTGCGGAGCACAGGCTCCGGATGCGCAGGCCCAGCGGCCATGGCTCACGGGCCCAGCCGCTCCGCGGCATATGGGATCCTCCCAGACCGGGGCACGAACCCGTATCCCCTGCATCGGCAGGCGGACTCTCAACCACTGCGCCACCAGGGAGGCCCTAAATAACACTCTTTAAGTTTATATTAATGAGGGGGTAAGGTAGAGGGATTCATATGGTTAGGTCTAAAGTTAGGGCTAGAATGGGTGCTATGATAAATACGGAAATGGAAGATGTAGCTGGTTGTAATGATTCTTTAATGAATAATTTGACTGCATGGCAATAGGTTGTAATAGGTCATATGGTCCAGTGATATTTGGTCCTTTTCAAAGTTGCATGTAGCCTAGAACTTTTCATTCAATTAATGTGAGGAATGCCACAGCTAGAAGAATAGGGATAATGAATATTAAGGTGTTAATTATAAACATTTTATTAGGGAGAGGATTTGAACCTCTGGTTATAAAGGTTTAAGTTTTATGCAATTACCAGGCTCTGCCGCTCTAACAAACCCTGTTCTTGGGTAAGATTTGTATATATTTATTAAATTAAGATTATATCATTAATTGGTTTTAAGATGCTTTTATAAAGTGAGCCTCATTTCTCTTATCCTTTCGTCCTGGGAGAAATATATAATAGAAACCAACCTGTATTACTCCAGTCTGAGCTCAGATCACATAGGACTTTAATCATTGAACAAATGAACCTTTAATAGTGGTTACACCATTGGGGTGTCTTCATCCAACATCGAGATGGTAAACCTTTTACAACAAATACATCATCAATATGAACTCTAGAATAAGTTTGCACTGTTATCCCTAGGGTAACTTGGTCTGTTGATCCATTTTTGGAACAATAAATGATCATATATTTTGACTAGTATGTCTAGACTTTAATCACTCAGAGACTTTTTTGTTCTCCAAGGTCCCCCCAACCAAAATTGTCAACCCAGTTAGATAGCCTTATCCACCAGAGAGCAGACAGGAGAAACAAGAAGAACTACGATCCTGCAGCCTGCCGAACAAAAATCACATTCACAGAAAGATACACAAGATGAAAATGCAGAGGGCTATGTACCAGATGAAGGAACAAGATAAAACCCCAGAAAAGCAACTAAATGAAGCGGATATAGGCAGCCTTCCAGAAAAAGAATTCAGAATAATGATAGTGAAGATGATCCAGGACCTCAGAAAAACAATGGAGGCAAAGATCAAGGAGATGCGAGAAATGTTTAACAAAGACCTAGAAGAATTAAAGAACAAACAAACGGAGATGAACAATACAATAACTGAAATGAAAACTACACTAGAAGGAATCAATAGCAGAATAACTGAGGCAGAAGAATGGATAAGTGACCTGAAAGACAGAATGGTGGAGTTCACTGCTGCAGAACAGAATAAAGAAAAAAGAATGAAAAGAAATGAAGACAGCCTAAGAGACCTCTGGGACAACATTAAATGCAATAACATTCGCATTATAGGGGTCCCAGAAGGAGAAGAGAGACAGAAAGGACCAGAGAAAATATTTGCAGAGATTATAGTAGAAAACTTCCCCAACATGGGAAAGGAAATAGCCACCCAAGTCCAGGAAGCACAGTGAGTCCCATACAGGATAAACCCAAGGAAAAAACACACTGAGACACATAGTAATCAAATTGGCAAAAATTAAAGAAAAACTATTGAAAGCAGCAAGGGAGAAATGACAAATAACATACAAGGGAACTTCCATAAGGTTAACAGCTGATTTCTCAGCAGATCTTTCAAGCCATAAGGGAGTGGCATGATATATTTAAACTGATGAAAGGGAAGAACCTACAACCAAGATTACTCTACCCAGCAAGGATCTCATTCAGATTTGATGGAGAAATCAAAAGCTTTGCAGACAAGCAAAAGCTAAGAGAATTCAGCACCACCAAACCAGCTCTACAACAAATGCTAAAGGAACTTCTCTAAGTGGGAAACACAAGAGAAGAAAAGCACCTACAAAAACAAATGCAAAACGATTAAGAAAATGGTCATAGGAACATACATATCGATAATTACCTTAAACGTGAATGGATTAAATGCTCCAACCAAAAGACACAGGCTTGCTGAATGGATACAAACACAAGACCCATATATATGCTGTCTACAAGAGACCCACTTCACACCTAGGGACACATACAGACTGAAAGTGAGGGGATGGAAAAAGATATTCCATGCAAATGGAAATCAAAAGAAAGCTGGAGTAGCAATACTCAGATAAAATAGACTTTAAAATAAAGAATGTTACAAGAGACAAGGAAGGACACTGCATAATGATCAAGGGATCAATCCAAGAAGAAGATATAACAATTATAAATATATATGCACCCAACATAGGAGCACCTCAATACATAAGGCAACTGCTGACAGGAAATTGACCATAACACAATAATAGTGAGAGACTTTAACACCTCACTTACACCAATGGACAGATCATCCAAAATAAAAATAAATAAGGAAACAGAAACTTTAAATGACAGAATAGACCAGATAGATTTAATTGATATTCATAGGACATTCTATCCAAAAACAGCAGATTACACTTTCTTCTCAGGTGCAGTCTCCAGGATAGATCACATCTTGGATCACAAATCAAGCCTCAGTAACTTTAAGAAAATTGAAATCATATCAAGCATCTTTTCTGACCACAACGCTATGAGATTAGAAATGAATTACAGGGGAAAAAACGTAAAAAACACAAACACATGGAGGCTAAACACTATGTTACTAAATACCCAAGAGATCACTGAAGAAATCAAAGAGGAAATTAAAAAATACCTAGAGACAAATGACAATGAAAACACGACAATCCAAAACCTATGGGATGCAGCAAAAGCGGTTCTAAGAGGGAAGTTTATAGCTATACAAGCCTACCTCAAGAAACAAGAAAAATCTCAAATAAATAATCTAACCTTACACCTAAAGGAACTAGAGAAAGAAGAACAAACAAAACCCAAAGTTAGCAGAAGGAAAGAAATCATAAAGATCAGAGCAGAAATAAATGGAATAGACACAAAGAAAACAATAGCAAAGACCAATAAAACTAAAAGCTGGTTCTTTGAGAAGATAAACAAAATTGATAAATCATTAGCCAGACTCATCAAGAAAAAGAGGGAGAGGACTCAAATCAATAAAATTAGAAATGAAAAAGGAGAAATTACAACAGACACTTCAGAAATACAAAGCATCCTAAGAGACTACTACCAGCAACTCTATGCCAATAAAATGGACAACCTGGAAGAAATGGACAAATTCTTAGAAAGGTATAACCTTCCAAGACTGAACCAGGGAGAAATAGAAAATATGAACAGAGCAATCACAAGTAATGAAATTGAAACTGTGATTAAAGATCTTCCAGCAAACAAAAGTCCAGGACCAGATGACTTCACAGGTGAATTCTATCGAACATTTAGAGAAGAGCTAACGCCCATCCTTCTCAAACTCTTCCAAAAAATTGCAGAGGAAGGAGCACTCCCAAACTCATTCTATGAGGCCACCATCGCCCTGATAACAAAACCAGACAAAGATACTACAAAAAAAGAAAATTACAGACCAATATCACTGATGAATATAGATGCAAAAATCCTCAACAAAATACTAGCAAACGAAATCCAACAACACATTAAAAGGATCATACACAATGACTAAGTGGGATTTATCCCAGGGATGCAAGGATTCTTCAATATATGCAAATCAATCAATGTGATACACCATATTAACAAATTGAAGAATGAAAAACATGATCATCTCAATATATGCAGAAGAAGCTTTTGACAAAATTCAACACCCATTTGTGATAAAAACTCTACAGAAAGTGGGCATAGAGGGAACCTACCTCAACATAATAAAGGCCATATATGACAAACCCACAGCCAACATCATTCTCAATGGTGAAAAACTGAAAGCATTTCCTCTAAGATCAGGAACGAGACAAGGATGTCCACTCTCACTGCTGTTATTCAACATAGTTTTGGAAGTCCTATCCTTGGCATTCAGAGAAGAAAAAGAAATAAAAGGAATCCAAATCGGAAAAGAAGAAGTAAAACTGTCACTGTTTGCAGATGACATGATACTATACATAGAGAATCCTAAAGATGCCACCAGAAAACTACTAGAGCTAATCAACAATGAATTTGGTAAAGTTGCAGGATACAAAATTAATGCACAGAAATCTCGTGCATTCCTATACACTAATGATGAAAAATCTGAAAGAGAAATTAAGGAAACACTCCCATTTACCATTGCAACAAAAAGAATAAAATACCTAGGAATAAACCTACCTAGGGAGACAAAAGACCTGTATGCAGAAAACTAAAAGACACTGATGAAAGAAAGATGATACCAACAGATGGAGAGATATACCATGTTCTTGGATTGGAAGAATCAATATTGTGAAAAAGAGTATACTACCCAAAGCAATCTACAGATTCAGTGCAATCCCTATCAAATTACCAATTGCATTTTTTACAGAACTAGAACAAAAAATCTTAAAATTTGTATGGAGACACAAAAGACCCCGAATAGCCAAAGCAGTCTTGAGGGGAAAAAACGGAGCTGGTGGAAATCAGACTCCCTGACTTCAGGCTATACTACAAAGCTACAGTAATCAAGACAATATGGTACTGGCACAAAAACAGAAACATAGATCAATGGAACAAGATAGAAAGCCCAGAAGTAAACCCACGCACCTAGGGTCAACTAATCTATGACAAAGGAGGCAAGGATATACAATGGAGAAAAGACAGTCTCTTCAATAACTGGTGCTGGAAAAACTGGACAGTTACATGTAAAAGAATGAAATTAGAACACTCCTAACACCATACACAAAAACACAAACTGGATTAGAGATCTAAATGTAAGACTGGACACTATAAAACTCTTAGAGGAACACAAAGGAAGAACACTCTTTGACATAAATCACAGCAAGATCGTTTTTGATCCACCTCCTAGAGTAATGGAAATAAAACCAAAAATAAACAAATGGGACCTAATGAAACTTAAAAGCTTTTGCACAGTAAAGGAAACCATAAACAAGACAAAAAGACAACCCTCAGAATGGGAGAAAATATTTGCAAACGAATCAATGGACAAAGGATTAATCTCCAAAATATATAAACAGCTCATGCAGCTCAATATTAAAAAAAAAACCAATCCAAAAATGGGCAGAAGAACTAGATAGACATGACTCCAAAGAAGACATATGGATGGCCAAGAAGCACATGAAGAGCTGCGCAAGATCACTAATTATTAGAATAATGCAAGTCAAAACTACAGTGAGGTATCACCTCACACCAGTTAGAATGGGCATCATCAGGAAATCTACAAAGAACAAATGCTGGAGAGGGTGTGGAGAAAAGGGAACCCTCTTGCACTGTTGGTGGAAATGTAAACTGATACTGCCACTATGGTGAACAGTATGGAGGTTCCTTAAAAAACCAAAAATAGAATTACCATATGACCCAGCAATCCCACTACTGGGCATATACCCAGAGAAGACAACAATTTCAAAAAGACACATGCACCGCAATGTTCATTGCAGCACTATTTACAATAGCCAGATCATGGAAGCAACCTAAATGCCCATCAACAGACAAATGGATGAAGACGTTGTGGTACATATATACAATGGCATATTACTCAGCCATAAAAAGGAATGAAATTGGGTCATTTGTTGAGACGTGGATGGATCTACAGACTGTCATACAGAGTGAAGTAAGTCAGAAAGAGAAAAAAATATCGGATATTAACGCATGTACGTGGAACCTAGAAAAATGGTACAGATGAACCGGTTTGCAGGGCAGAAATTGAGACACAGATGTAGAGAACAAACGGATGGATACCAAGAGGGGAAAGCCGCAAGGGGTGTATGTGTCTGTGTGATGAATTGGGTAATTGGGATTGGTATGTATACACTGATGTGTATAAAATTGATGACTAATAAGAACCTGATGTATAAAAAATAGAAAAAAAAGTATTTATTAAAAAAATTGTCAACCCATGTGAAAATTTTGTTATCTGTTGGAGGTTCGTTAGTTTTTTTGGGTTAATTAAGTAAAGCTCCATAGGGTCTTCTTACCGTATTTTGTTATTCCTGCCTATTCTTGGGAAGGTCAATTTCACTGATTGAAAGTAAGAGATAGTGAAACCCTTGTGTGGCCATTCATACAGATCCTTATTTAGAAAACAAATGATTATGCTACCCTTGCATGGTCAGGATACTGTGGTAGTTTAACAGTTGTCGCTGAGCAGGCAGTGCCTCTAATGCTAGTTATGCTAGAGGTGATGTTTTTGGTAAACAGGCAAGGTTTGCGATTGCTGAGTTCCTTTTACTTTTTAAAATCTTTCCTTGAGTGCATGCCTGTGTTGGGTTAACAGTGTACTTAATAAATAATTCAATGTTGAATTGTGTTTATTTGCTGTTAGCTATCAGTAACTGATGTAACCTTATGCGAGGAGAAATGGTTCTTGTTATTCATGTTAACATTATTGCTTCTATTGGTTAATAGATTATTCCAGTGTAAAACTAGGGGTTGATTTGTTTATTGTTGATATTAAGATAAAGTTATTGTTGAGTTTGAACACTTTTTAATTGGTGGCTGATTTTAAGCAAACTATTGTGTTGTTTATTTTTACTCTCTAGATAAGGTTGTGCCCATTTCTAAAAAGCTGTACCTTTGTAAAAATACGTTAAAATTTATAATTTGGGGTAATTTTTTAAAGTTGAACTAAGATTCTTTTCTTGGACAACCAGCTATCACCAGGCTCATTAGGCTTGTCATCTCTACTTATAAATCTTCTCACCATTTTGCTACATTGATGAGTTTTTTCTAATAAACTGTTCATAAGTAGCTCGTTGGTTTCTGAGTATTTAACTTAAGTTCTCTTTGTTAAATATTTACTAGTTAAATCCTTGTGCAACAGGTAAAAGAGTAAACTTTGCTTTTCATTCCCTTATGGTAGTTTCTCTATAGCACCAAAGGTTGTTTTAAATTTCTATCTTCTATACTTTGAATGTTGAGTGAATGATTTATTTAATTTGCTTGTGGTAGTGTGTGTGTGTGTGTGTGTGTGTGTGTGTACAACTGATTTTTGTATATTGATTTTTGTATCCTACAACTTTACTGTCTATTCTAACATCTTTGGTGTGGTCTTTAGGGTTTCCTATATATAATAGCATGTCATCTGCAAATAGAGACAGTTTTACTTCTTCACTGCTGATTTGGATGCCTTTTATTTCTTTTTCTTGTGTAATTGCCAGGTTAGGATTTCCAGTACTCAGCTGAATAAAAGTGATCAGAGTGGGTGTCCTCGTCTTGTTCTTGATCTTGGAAGATAAGCTTTCAGCTTTTTACCACTGAGTGTGATCTTGGCTGTGGGCTTGTCACACAAGGCTTTTATTATGTTGAGTTTCAGTCACTCTGTATCCACTTCATTGAGAGTTTCTATCATGAATGGATGTTCAATTTTGTCCAGTACTCTTTTATGCATTATTGCGATGGTCATATTTATCTTTGATTTTGTTATTGTGGTGTATTAGATTGATTTGTGGGTGTTGAACCATGCTTGTATCCCTGAAATAAATCCCACGTGATCATTCTATATGATCCCATTAATTTATTGTTATATTTGGTTGAATATTGAATATTGTTGATTTCTGAGGATTATTGCATGTATTTTCATCTGGGATATTGGCCTATAATTTTCTTTTCTTGTAGTGTCCTTGTCTGGTTTTGGTATCAGGGTAATTCTGGCCTAGTAAAATGTGTTTACAAGTATTCTCTGCTTTTCTCTCTCTTTTTTTTTATTTTTTGGAAGAGTTTGAGAAGAAGTTGTATTAGTTCTTCTTAAATGTTTGGAAGAATACACAAGCAAAGCCATCTGGTACTGGACTTTCACTTGTTGGGAGCTTTTTGATAACTTATGCAATCTCCTTGCTAGTAATTGCTTTGCCACATTTTCTATTTCTTCATGATTCAGTCTTGGTAGGATTTATGTTTATAAGAATATATGCATTTATTAAAAATTGTCCAATTTGTTGGCATATAATTGTACATAATAGTCTCTTATGATCCTTTGTATTTCTGTGATATCTGTTGTAAATTTCTGTTGTAAAATTTCATCTTTTATTTCTGATATTATTTATTTGAGTCCTCTCTCTTTTTCTCTCAGTGGGTATAGTTAAAGATATGTTTAAATTTTTTTACCTCTTGAAAGACCAGCTCTTAGTTTCATTGATCTTTTCTTTTGTCATTTTAGTCTCTGTTTCATTTATTTCTGCTCTGATATTTGTTATTTCCTTCCTTCTACTA
This sequence comes from Mesoplodon densirostris, assembly GCF_025265405.1. NCBI lineage: Eukaryota > Metazoa > Chordata > Mammalia > Artiodactyla > Ziphiidae > Mesoplodon > Mesoplodon densirostris. The sequence continues at coordinate 165,443,907 of NC_082664.1, forward strand.
ACTTTGGGCATACTTTGTTCTTTTTCTTATTCCTTGCAGTAGAGAGTTGTTTATTTGAGATATTTCTTGTTTCTTAATGTAAGCATTTATCACTTGAACATCTCTCCCATAACTGCTTTTGCTGCACCCCTTAAGTTTTAATATGTTGTGTTTCCATTTTCATTTGTGTTGTGATATATTTTTATTTCTCTTAAAATTTCTTCTTTGACCCATTGATTGTTCAGTAGCTTTTTTTTTTTTTTTTTGCGGTATGCGGGTCTCTCACTGTTGTGGCCTCTCCCATTGCGGAGCACAGGCTCCGGACACGCAGGCTCAGTGACCATGGCTCATGGGCCTAGTTGCTCCGCGGCATGTGGGATCCTCCCGGACTGGGGCACGAACCCGTGTCCCTTGCATCCGCAGGTGGACTCTCAACCACTGCGCCACCAGGGAAGCCCAGTAGCGTATTTTTTAACCTCCACATATCTGTGACTTTTCAAGTTTTACTCTTGTAATTGATTTCTAGTTTCATACCATTATGGTTGGAAAAGATGCCTGATATAATCTCAGTCCCCTTAAATTTATTGACTTGTTTTGTGACCTAATGTATGGCCTATCCTGAATAATGTTCCGTGTGCACTTGAGAAGAATGTGTAGTCCGCTGCTATTGGATGGGATGTTCTTAAATGTCTGCCAAGTTTACCTGGTCTAACATGTCAGTTAGGTCCAGTGTTTTCTTTTCTTTTTTAAAGATTTTTTTCCTTTTTTTTGGATATGGACCATTCTCCAAAGTCTTTATTGAATTTGTCATGACACCACTTCTGTCCCATGCTTTGGATCTTTAGCTGTGAGTCATGTGGGATCCCAGCTCCCCAACGAGGGATCGAACCCGCACCCCCTACATTGGAAGGCAAAGTCCCAACCACTGGACCACCAGGGAAGTCCCAAGTCCAGTGTTTTCTTATTGATTTTCTCCCTAGATGATTGACCCATTGATGAAAGTAGAGTCCATAGAAAAATAGTCCCTACTATTATTGTATAACAGTCTATTTGTTCCTCTAGGGCTGTAAATATTTGTTTTATATATTTAGGTTCTTCTATGCTGGGTGCATAAATATCTACAAATGTTATATCCTATTTTTGGATTGGCCCCTTTATTGTTACATAATGACCATCTTTGTCTCTTATTGCAACCTTTGTCTTAAGGTCTATTTTATCTAATATAAATATAGCTACGCCAGCTTTTTTTGGGTTTCTGTTTATATGAAAGATCTTTTTTCCATTCCTTCACTTTTACTTTGTGTGTGTCCTTAAAGCCAAAGTGAATCTCTTATAAGCAGCATACAGATGGGTCTTGTTTTTTTTTTTTTAACATCTTTATTGGAGTATAATTGCTTTACAATGGTGTGTTAGTTTCTGCTGTAGAACTAGTGAATCAGCTATATGTATACATATATCCCCATATCCCCTCCCTCTTGCATCTCCCTCCCACCCTCCCTATCCCACCCCTCTAGGGGGTTACACAGCATGGAGTGGATCTCCCTGTGCGATGCAGCTGCTTCCCACTAGCTATCTATTTTACATCTGGTAGTGTATATATGTCAATGCTACTCTCTCACTTCGTCTCAGCTTACCCTTCCCCCTCCCCATGTCCTCAAGTCCATTCTCTATGTCTGTGTCTTTATTCCTGTCCTGCCCCTAGGTTCTTCAGAACCTTTTTTTTTTTTAGATTCCATATATATATGTTAGCATATGGTATTTGTTTTTCTCTTTCTGACTTACTTCACTCTGTATGACAGACTCTAGGTCCATCCACCTCACCAGAAATAACTCAATTTCATTTCTTTTTATGGCTGAGTAATATTCCATTCTATATATGTGCCACATCTTCTTTATCCATTCATCTGTCGATGGACACTTAGGTTGTTTCCATGTCCTGGCTATTGTAAATAGTGCTGCAATGAATATTGTGGTACATGACTCTCTTTGAATTATGGTTATCTCAGGGTATGCCCAGTAGTGGGATTGCTGGGTCATAAGGTAGTTCTATTTTTAGTTTTTTAAGGACCCTCCATACTGTTCTCCATAGTGGCTGTATCAATTTACATCCCAAACAACAGAGCCAGATGGTTCCCTTTTCTCCACACCCTCTCCAGCATATATTGTTTGTAGGTTTTTTGATGATGGCCATTCTGACTGGTGTGAGATGATACCTCATTGTAGTTTTGATTTGCATCTCTCTAATGATTAGCAATGTTGAGCATCCTTTCATGTGTTTGTTGGCAATCTGTATATATTCTTTGGAGAAATGTCTATTTAGGTCTTCTGCTCAATTTTGGATTGGGTTGTTTGCTTTTTTGATATTGAGCTGCATGAGCTGCTTGTAAATTTTGGAGATTAATCCTTTGTCAGTTGCTTCATTTGCAAATATTTTCTGCCATTCTAAGGGTTGTCTTTTCGTCTTGTTTTTGGTTTCCTTTGCTGTGCAAAAGCTTTTAAGTTTCATTAGGTCCCATTTCTCTAAGAGGTGGGTCAAAAAGGATCTTGCTGTGATTTATGTCATAGAGTGTTCTGCCTATGTTTTCCTCTAAGAATTTTATAGTATCTGTCCTTACATTTAGATCTTTAATCCATTTTGAGTTTATTTTTCTGTATGGTGTTAGGGAGTGTTCTAATTTCATTCTTTCACATGTAGCTGTCCAGTTTTCCCAGCACCACTTATTGAAGAGACTGTCTTTTCTCCATTGTATATTCTTGCCCCCTTTATCAAAGATAAGGTGAACATGTGTGCATGGGTTTATCTCTGGGCTTTCTATCCTGTTCCATTGATCTATATTTCTGTTTTTGTGCCAGTACCAAATTGTCTTGATTACTGTAGCTTTGTATTGTAGTCTGAAGTCAGGGAGCCTGATTACGCCAGCTCCGTTTTTCTTTCTCAAGATTGCTTTGGTTATTTAGGGTCTTTTGTGTTTCCATACAAATTGTGAAATTTTTTGTTCTAGTTCTGTGAAAAATGCCACTAGCAGTTTGATAGGGATTGCATGGACTCTGTAGATTGCTTTGGGTAGTATAGTCATTTTCACAATGTTGATTCTTACAATCCAAGAACGTGGTATGTCTCTCCATCTGTTTTGTATCATCTTTAATTTCTTTCATCAGTGTCTTATAGTTTTCTGCATACAGGTCTTTTTTCTCCCTAGGTAGGTTTATTCCGAGGTATTTTATTCTTTTTGTTGCCATGGTAAATGGGAGTGTTTCCTTAATTTCTCTTTCAGATTTTTCATCATTAGTGTATAGGAATGCAAGAGATTTCTGTGCATTAATTTTGTATCCTGCTACTTTACCAGATTCATTGATTAGCTCTCGTAGTTTTGTGGTAGCATCTTTAGGATTCTCTATGTATAGTATCATGTCATCTGCAAACAGTGACAGTTTTACTTCTTCTTTTCCGATTTGGATTCCTTTTATTTCTTTTTCTTCTCTGGTTGCTGTGGCTAAAACTTCCAAAACTATGTTGAATAATAGTGGTGAGAGTGGGCAACCTTGTCTTGTTCCTGATCTTAGTTGAAGTGGTTTCCATTTTTCACCATTGAGAACGATGTTGGCTGTGGGTTTGTCATATATGGCCTTTATTATGTTGAGGTAGGTTCCCTCTATGCCTATTTTCTGTAGAGTTTTTAATCATAAATGGGTGTTGAGTTTTGTCAGAAGCGTTTTCTGCATCTATTGAGATTATCATATTGTTTCTGTCCTTCAATTTGTTAATATGGTGTATCACATTGATTGATTTGTGTATATTGAAGAAACCTTGCATTCCTGGGATAAATCCCACTTGATCATGGTGTATGATCCTTTTAATGTGCTGTTGGATTCTGTTTGCTAGTATTTTGTTGAGGATTTTTGCGTCTATGTTCATCAATGATATTGGCCTGTAGTTTTCTTTTTTTGTGACATCTTCATCTGGTTTTGGTAGTGATGGTGGCCTCATAGAATGAGTTTGAGAGTGCTCCTCCCTCTGCTATATTTAGGAAGAGTTTGAGAAGGATGGTGTTAGCTCTTCTCTAAATGTTTGATAGAATTGGCCTATGAAGCCATCTGGTTCCAGGCTTTTGTTTGTTGGAAGACTTTTAATCACAGTCCATTTCGGTGCTTGTGATTGGTCTGTTCATATTTTCTGTTTCTTCGTGGTTCAGTCTTAGAAGGTTGTACTTTTCTAAGAATTTGTCCATTTCTTCCAGGTTGTCCATTTTATTGGCATATAGTTGCTTGTAGTGGTCTCTCATGGTCATTTGTATTTCTGCAGTGTCAGTTGATACTTCTCCTTTTTCGTTTCTAATTCTGTTGATCTGAGTCTTATACCTTTTTTTCTTGATGAGTCTGACTAATGGTTTATCAATTTTGTTTATCTTCTCAAAGAACCAGCTTTTAGTTTTATTGATCTTTGCAGTTGTTTCCTTCATTTCTTTTTCATTTATTTCTGATCTGATCTTTATGATTTTGTTCCTTCTGCTAACTTAGGGGGATTTTTGTTCTTCTTTCCCTAATTGCTTTAGGTGTAAGGTTAGGTTGTTTAATTGAGATATTTCTTGTTTCTTGAGATAGGATTGTATTGCTATAACTTCCCTCTTAGAACTGCTTTTGCTGTATCCCATAGGTTTTGGGTCGTTGTGTTTTCATTGTCATTTGTTTCTAGGCATTTTTTTATTTCCTCTGATTTCTTCTGTGATTTCTTGGTTATTTAGTTATTTAGTTATTTGGTTATTTAGTAGCATATTGCTTAGCCTCCATGTGTTTGTATTTTTTACAGTTTTTTTCTGTAATTGATATCTAGTCATATAGCGTTGTGGTTGGAAAAGATACTTGATACGATTTCCATTTTCTTAAATTTACCAAGACTTGATATGTGACCCAAGATATGATCTATCCTGGGTAATGTTCCATGAGCACTTGAGAAGAAAGTGTATTCTGTTGTTTTTGGATGGAATGTCCTATAAATATCAATTAAGTCCATCTGTGTCATTTAAAGCTTGTTTTTCCTTCTTTATTTTCTGTTTGGATAATCTGTCCATTGGTGAAAGTGGGGTGTTAAAGTCCCCTACAATTATTGTGTTACTGTCGATTTCCCCTTTTATGGCTGTTAGCACTTGCCTTATGTATTGAGGTGCTCCTACGTTGGGTGCATAATTATTTACAAGTGTTATATCTTCTTGGATTGATCCCTTGATCATTATGTAGTGTCCTTTGTCTCTTGTAATAATCTTTATTTTAAAGTCTATTTTGTCTGACATGAGAATTGCTACTCCAACTTTTGATTTCCATTTTCATGGAATACCTTTTTCCATCCCCTCACTTTCAGTCTGTATGTGTCCCTAGATCTGAACTGGGTCTCTTGTAGACAGCATATATACGGGTCTTGTTTTTGTATCCATTCGGCCAATCTGTTTCTTTTGGTTGGATCATTTAATCCATTTACATTTAAGGTAATTATCGATATGTATGTTCCTATTACCCTTTTCTTAATTGTTTTGGGTTTGTTTTTGTAGGTGTTTTCCTTCTCTTGTGTTTCCTGCCTAGAGAAGTTCCTTTAGCATTTGTTGTAAAGCTAGTTTGGTGGTGCTGAATTCTCTTAACTTTTGCTTGTCTGTGAATGTTTTAATTTCTCCGTCAAATCTGAATGAGATCCTTGCTGGGTAGAGTAATCTTGGTTGTAGGTTTTTCCCTTTCACCACTTTAAATATATTGTGCCACTCGCTTATGGCTTACAGTGTTCCTGCTGAAAGATCAGCTGTTAACGTTATGGTGTTTCCCTTGTATGTTATTTGTTGCTTTTCCCTTGCTGCTTTTAATATTTTTTCTTTGTATTTAAGTTTTGATAGTTTGATTAATATGTTTGCCTTGTTTCTCCTTAGATTTATCCTGTATGGGACTCTGTGTTTCCTGGACTTGACTGTTTCCTTGCCCATGTTAGGGATGTTTTTGACTATAATTTCCTCAAATATTTACTCAGACGCTTTCTTTTTCTCTTCTTCTGGGACCCCTAAAATTCGAATGTTGGTGTGTTTAATGTTGTCCCAGAAGTCTCTGAGACTGTCCTCAATTCTTTTCATTCTTTTTTCTTTACTCTGCTCTGTGGTAGTTATTTCCACTCTTTTACCTTCCAGGTCACTTATCTGTTCTTCTGCCTCAGTTATTCTGCTGTTGATTCCTTCTAGAGAATTTTTCATTTCATTTATTGTGTTGTTCATCATTGTTTGTTTGCTCTTTAGTTCTTCTAGGCCCTTGTTAAATGTTTCTTGTATTTTCTCCATTCTGTTTCCAAGATTTTGGATCATCTTTACCATCATTACTCTGAATTCTTTTTCAGGCAGCCTGCCTTTTCCTCTTCATTTGTTTGGTCTGGTGGGTTTTTACCTTGCTCCTTCATCTGCTGCTTATTTCTCTGTCTACTCATTTTGTTTAACTTACTGTGTTTGGGGTCTCCTTTTTGCAGGCTGCAGGTTCGTAGTTCCTGTTGTTTTTGGTATCTGTCCCCAGTGGGTGAGGTTGGTTCAGTGGCTTGTGTAGGCTTCGTGGTTGAGGGGACTGGTGCCTGTGTTCTGGTCGGTGGGGCTGGATCTTGTCTCTCTGGTGGGCAGGGCCACGTCCGGTGGTGTGTTTTGAGGTGTTTGTGAACTTAATATGATTTGGGGCAGTCTCTCTGCTAATGGGTGTGTGTGTGTTCCTGTCTTACTAGTTGTTTGGTGTGCGATGTCCAGCACTGGAGCTTGCTGGCTGTTGGGTGGAGCTGGATCTAAGCATTGAGACGGAGATCTCTGGGGGAGCGCTCGCCGATTTATATTACATGGGGCCAGGAGGTCTCTGGTGGTCCAATGTCCTAAACTTGCCTCTCCCACCTCAGTGGCTCAGGCCTGACACCAGGCCAGAGCACCAAGACCCTGTCAGCCACACAGGTGGAAATACATTTGCTCTTGATTCTTGCATGTTCCTGGCCTGTGAACATAAGAGACTTGTCTCCTGTAGCTGTTAAGATGAGTACTTCTCTGCACCTGCCCACCAGAATCTTAAAAGTTTATATAGAGGCCGGTTTCAGTCGCATATTCAGTGCTGATGGTCTCAACCCTGCCTTACTCTCTCAAAGGCTGTATCCTTGGTAAAGCTACGTTTGTTTGTTTTTTAATCCATTCAGCCGCTGTATATCTTTTTGTTGGAGAATTTAGTTCATTTACATTTAATGCACTTATTAATAGATATGGACTTACTGATATTTTGTTAATTGTTTTCTGGATGTTTTGTATTCTTCTGTTCCTTCTTTTCTTGTTCTCTTCCCTTGTGATTTGATGGTTTTTCTGAGTGGTGTACTTAGATTTCTTTATCTTTTGTGTGTTTTGTGTAGGGTTTTGCTTTGTGATTACCATGAGGCTTACATAAAACAAATAAGAGTTATAACAGTTTATTTTAAGCTGATGACAACTTAAGTTTGAATGATTCTAAAACTCTACATTTTTACTCTCCCCTCCCAGCACATTTTATGTTTTTGATGTCACATTTGCATCTTTTTATCTTTAGTATCCATTAACAAATTATTGTAGTTATTTTTACTATTTTGCCTTTTAACCTTTATACTAGTTATATAAGTGATTAACCCACCATCATTGATTGCAGCATTAGATTATTCTGAATTTGACTACATATTTACCTTTATCAGCAAGATTTATACTTTTATATATGTTTCCTGTTACTATTAGTGCCCTTTTATTCCAGCTTAAAGAAATCTTTTTGACATTTCTTGTAGGGTTAGTCTATTGGTGCTGAACTCCTTCAGTTTTTGCCTGTCTGGAAAACTCTCTCCTTCAGTTCTGATTTGTGTATATAGATTTTGCATCCTGCAACTTTACTAAATTTGTTTATTCTAAGAACTTTTTCTGGTGGAGTCTTTAGGGTTTTGTATATATAATAGGTTCTCCTTCTATTCTGAAGGACAACTTTGCTGGATAGGTTATTCTTGGTTGGTAGATTTTTTTCTTTCAGGAGTTTGAATACATATCCCAGTCCCTTCTGGCCTGCAAAGTTTCTGCTAAAATAATCTGATAATTTTGTGTGTGTTCTCTTGTATATAACAAGTTGTTTTTCTCTTGCTGCTTTTAAGATTTTCTCCTAGTCTTTATCTTTTGACAGTTTAATTATAATGTGTCTCAGCGTGAGTCTCTTTGTTTTCATCCTTTTTGAAAATCTGGGCTTCCTGGATCTGGATGCCTGTTTCTTTCTCCAGGTTAGGGAAGTTTCAGCCATTATTTCTTTGAATTAGCTTTCTGCCCTTTCTCCTTCTCTTCTTCTGGCACCCCTATAAATGTGTATATTGGTCTGTTTGATAGTGTCCCATAAACCCCTTAAGTTCTCTTCAATCTTTTGTCTTTTGCTCCTATGATTAGATGAATTCTACTGCCTTATCTCAAGATTATGGATCTTTATGATCTAGTCTGCTGTTGTAACCCTCTATTGAATTTTTCAGTTCACTTATTATACTCTTCAGCCTTGTGATCTGATTGGTACTTTTTAATATTTTCTATCTCTTTGTTGAAATTCTCACTTTGTTCATGCAGATGATGATGGAGCCAAGGTGCCCCTGACCACAGTGAGCGTCTTTATGTCTGTTAGTTGAAGTCTGTTAGATAACTTACTAACCTCTGTTTTATTGAGACGTGTCTGGAGTTTTATCTTGGTCTCTAGTTTGGAATATATTCCTCTCTTCCTTCATTTTCCTTGACTCTGTGTTTGTTTTTGCACATTAGATAAAGCAGTCTCCTCTCCCAGTCTTGCTAGAGTGGTCTTGTGTAGGAGATGAACCTTATCTATCAGGCTGGCTCATGCTCCTGTAACCTTTGTGATTGTCCAAGCCACCTTTTTTGTTCCTAGTACCTCCCAGTAGTTGAAGGTGTGCCAACTTGGCGGGGTTCCAAAGGAAATGAACACAGCACCTACGTGAAGCCTGGTTGGTAGCTGGGCCCTCAGGCAGCAGCTGGGAAAGTATGTAGATAGGCATCTTCCAGAGAGAAATGGGAGCTGGGTGTTTTTGCCTACTCCCTCTGCACTGGGCCCAGGTGTATAGCTTTGTGGCCAGGGTGTACTCTTGAGCCTTTTAAGAACTTCTTTGTTTGCTACACGAATGTAAGTCCTGTTTGCTATCAGAACCAAGCAATTTGGGTTGCCATCCTGAGGTGGCAACCACAAAAGCTGGGGCACAGATATGTATACAAGTTCCTTCCAGGGAGATAACTAGCAACCTGGAGCAGGCTAGAAAAAGAGGGAGGAAGAGGTGTCTGCGGGCTTCCCTGGTCTTCAGACAAGATCACAATCAGGCCCTAGGTGCATAGTACATTAGAAGGCTGACCCTCAGGCAGAAGCTTTTGAAGTATGCAAAGAGACCCCTTTCAGGGAAAGGCTGGGAGACTGGGCATTTCTGTTTTCTCCTTCTAGGCTGATCCCTGGGGGGATGGCCAGTTTAAAACTGCCTCTGTTTTCTATAGTCCTATGGGACTTGTGAATGGAAGCACTGGTGACTGTCAGAGCCAGGTGATCTGGGGACCCATCAGCTACCAGCAGCCACAAAGGCTGGGGTGCAGACTTGTGTACAAGTTTCTTTCAGGGAGATTCTGGCAACTTGGAGCAGGTCAGAGAGAGAGGACAGGGGTGGTGTCCACTGGCTTCGCTGGTCTTTGGGGAGGATGGCAGTCAGCCCCTAGATATGGGCTCAATTAGAAGCCTGACCCTCAGGCAGCAGCTTTTAAAGTATCCAAGTAGACCCCATTCAGGGAAAGACTGGGAGGTGAAGGTGAGCGTTTTTTCCCTGCTCCCTCTGCACTGACCCCAAGGTGATGGCTGAAGTGAGTTCTTGTACCCTTTAACAACTGCTTCTTCTTTTGCTATAGTCTGTGGATCTCATGGACGCAAACCCCATTGGCTTTCAGAGCTAGGTGTTTGGAGGCCCACCCCTCGGGTAGGACTCTTAAAACCTGGGGGTTGCAGATGTGGGGTCCAAACCCTTCACCCCTCAAGGAGAAGCTGGCATTTGGGGATTTCCTTCCAACTGTACAGTCTGTGCCAGGGCTGGGGTTTATGGCAACAGCATGTCTCAGCCTTTCCTACTCATACATAGGAAAGACATAGGTGTTTTCTTGGTCCCTCATTGTATAAGAGGTCCTTAGCCAGTTTCAGTTTCTTTCAGAGGGAGTTGCTCTGGGTGTAGCCGTTCACTAGGTGTGTCTGTTGGACGAGAGGGCGTCCAGGAGCCTTCTGTGTAACCATCTTTAAAGACAGCTTCAATACTTTCTAAACTGTTTTGTTTTTTCCTGGGATGGATAAATCTGAGCATGGCTGGAGGATAAGGGCAGGATTCCCCAATGAAGAAAAGATTTATGATAAAAGAGGGAACATTGGTGGAGCCAGGTTTTGAGAGGAGCAATATGAACTCAGGATAACAGGGCAGGGGTTTGACCCTGGATGTGGCCCAGAGGGATGAGCCTTCCTTTGAGTTGGAAGGGAGGAGAGAAGGGGGGCAAACTAGACAGTGTGCGTGACAAGCTAGTATGGATGAAGAATGTCCCCTGCCATATCAGTAAACAAAGGATGTTGCGGCTGTCAAGCTAGCAGCCACTGCAGCGGTCCTATGCACCCTGAGGGGATTCAGGATGGAGGAAAACAGGACACTGGCCCTAGCTAGTTAAGGTACATATCAAAGGAATGACTTCAATAAGCCCAGACTCTCACATCTTCCCATAAGGTAGAAAATGCGTTAACTTGCGATGTCTGTTTTTTTTCTTTAATTAACCGCCATCTTTCAGTGTTCTATCTGGTGGTGTTTTGCTTTGTTTCTGCAAAAGCTCCTGCGTACCCTGGCTTCTCGCTCACCTCTTCAGAGCGACCTGAGAGGCATCTCCTGGGCTGAAGTCCTCAGTATGTCCACCGAGTAAAACGCAATTCTCAACCTTTAGGTTGTGCATTTTTTAAGTCGACCCTAGGAAGGTGAGCAAACACATTTCTGATGGACTATATTTTCTTGGTAAATTTGAAGGAACAACCAACTACTGAATGTGAAAGAAAAGGAGGTAGTTCAGAAATAAGGAAAATGAAAAGGAGCTGGAATATTGTATGGCAATCGGATGAGAAAATTACATGGAATCCCACCAAACTCATTTCTGACATGCATTGGTCCTTTCTGGTGAGTATTTATCAATATAATATAGATGATTATTGTGAGTAATATTACTGAGTACGTGTGGGGTGTCAGGTGTCATGCTAAGCATCTATATGAGTAATTTCAGTCCTCCTCACGGCCTTTACAGTAGGAGTGATTATCCCCATTCTACAGGTGAGCACGTGCAAAGAGAAAAGACGACAGTGTTGGAGGTTTGGCCACCTGTCCTAATTGTGTACACTGGGCAAGTTAATCTCTTGAAGCCCCAGATTCCTCTTGGAAAATGGCGATCAGAATCACTATTTATGAAATTATTAGGAATATTAACTGAGATGTGTGTGCGAGAGCCTAAAGCATTCTGGGTACTTAGTTTTGTTTTTTTTTTAAACCATCATAGAATGTGGGCGTTGCTGAGCGAACAGCTGATGCATAGTCGTTGTGATTGGATTTTGTGTTCTCTCTCCCCAAAGGAAGGTGAGGATTTGCACCACAGAAGCGGGAATCCCTGTTAACTTCTGCTGCCAGGCAGGTACCACAAATGCGTGATGTGTGTTAAAAAACAAACAAACAAACAAAAAACCCAAACGGGGGTGGGTGTGATAGTAGCAGAGACAGCGGCCTGAACCGTAGTCCATTGAAGGTTGACATTCAAACACAGAAACCTCATCCCCACATGAGGTGTGGCCCACATGCCACCAGTTTGTACCTCCTGGGGACCCTGGTTTAAAGATGCTAGATTCTATCAGCCTCTTGCTTATTATGTGACTTTGGCAAAGTCACTTAGCCTCCTTGGACCGCTGAGTGGAACTAAACCATGGCCCACAGCTCAGAGATAGTGCTACGACAGGTCAGCCAATGTGTGTCAAGTTCTGAGCAATTCTTGGGTTTTTCTTGCATGAATAATTCCTACTAGTACAAACGAGCGGGTGGCGAGGGCTGCCGTAAGATGACAACGTAGCAGATAATGGGGACCTGGGAGCTCCTGTTGCCACAGATCCTAATGTACTTTTGAAGACATTGATTAATGAAGCTGCGTGTCCCTTGTGAGGTGAGGCCAGGATAACACTGCTTGTCTGCAGGTGTGTTGAGAGATGGGAACCCGGGGAGAGACAGGGTTAGCCTCATCCCAACGGGGAAAGCAGAGGAGGCTTCAGCTCAATCTCCTAAATGCCTCAGGTGTGACCCACAGATGCTTCCCCCAGAGGATCTAAATGGCCTTTTCAGGCCAAAGCTGGAACTCCTGCAGGACCCCTGCTCCAAAAGAAACACGCATTGCTTTACTGCTGTGGCTGAACTATTGCTCATGTTTATTGAAAAGGCAGAACATAATGCATCTGAAGAGATCCAGCTTCCACAGTTCTCCAAACACTGGCTGTAAATTACTGTTAGGCTTGTCATTCCCTTGGGTGGCAGCAAAACTGCTGTAATGAAACGTCCCTGGGAAGAATAAACCACAAGATGTGCCTTCTATGGTACCAGACCATGAAGATTACAGCTGATAAAGTGCTGGCAGAAGCTTAGCAGTAAAGAGCCCTTGAGCAAAAGTCCCCAGGCTGTGCAGTCCAGGGCGTTGACTTCTCCTCTGAGGCCACTGCCTACCATCACGACCCAAGTGTCACAAGGCGCATGCCCCAGGCGCGCTGCCAGAGCAAGAAGGACATGGTTTTTCTAAAGGCAGTGGATGGAAATCTGACCCTAACTGCCATTTCCAATGGAGAGGACGGCATTGTCGGGCCCTCCTGTATCTGGGGTGGTAAAGGGGCAGGGACACTGGTTGGTTTGGAGAACCATCATCAGAAGATAACCAAGGGATGGGCACTTCTTAGTCACACAGCTGGGACGCGATCACATGTGGCTAAGTGAAGGGCTCAAGTGTTAGGTATTGTGAATATCTTTTACTTGCAATACTCTCTCTCGAGGTTTCTTCCCAAAGAAGGTGAAGCGATCGTACGGAGGATCTAATGCAGTGAGAAGCGGGCTGATGTGCAAACACTACTCCCAGGGTCTGTCTGGACAGTCCAGGTGGGTGGAAAGCATTTGCATAAAGAAGCCAAGATCGGAATGCCCTCAACAAGCCCTTCTGGGAGCAGAGCCTGGATAGCAACGAGGCAGGGTCCCCAGACCCCAGTAGGTAAGGAGGTGTCTTTGCACAACAGAAGTTCACAACATATTGGGTCAGCTCACCTCGAATTCAGAGACGTTGGAAGTAATCACTGAGCAAACAGTAAGTTAGAATTTAGCAGGGGCCGAGATACCGTTCGAGCTCTTCCAACTTAGAAGTGTGCTTTCATGAAACAGGACAGCACCATAAAGGCAATGCCCCTTTAGATTAAAGTGGCCCATGGGAAACCTCTGTAACTCTGGATAGCTGAGGTTGGAAATCAGGTATAATTCTTCTTACTTCATTACCTGCCACCTCTAGCTCCACTCCCTGACTTGTGATGAGCTCCCTAAGTCTTAACGACACCAGAAGATTCCACGACCTATCATTCCTTCAAACCAACGGCTGTCCCGCTGCTGAGAGCTGGGACCACACTGCCTTTCTTCGGAAATGGAGGCTGAACCCCTTGAGTTCTTGTACTTCTAGAGATTCTAAAATGTTCTTTCCCTAATAAGTGCACTTTTTCCAAGCTGCTCCTGGAAGCCAGGGACAGGCCCCCGGCAAGCACATAGCACTGCCAGCATCAGAGCACTGGGTCTGGGACAAGGCCTGGGAAGGGCGGGAGGCCGGCAGCCAAGGAGATACGAGACTCGCCCTGTAAACCAACTAGACGCTACCAAATGCACAGTAAAAATATCATCTACAAGAGTTCTTGAGCTATGTGCACATCTAAGCCCAGTGTCCTTTTCCACTCCCTGGGAGAGGCCTCGGTGGGTCCCAGGTGAGGCCAAGGCTCCATCCCTGCTACCCCCGCAGGTAGGCGGCACCCGCGGGCTCGCGGCCCAGCGCGTTGATGTGCGGGAGCGCGCCTGCCGCGGCCGCCAGCTTCTCGCTCAGCTTCTGGTTCAGCAGCTCCAGGTGGCGGCCATTCTTCCGCGCCTGCCGCAGGGACCTCTTGACCTTCTTCACCCGGTCCCGCAGCTGCTTGTTCCGCTTCTCCAGGGTGGCCAGCTTCTGCTGCAGCTTCTTGACGTGGTCCTCCTCCTCAAACAGGGCCTTCTGCACCGAGGAACACATGAGCTGGGGAGGAAACACCAGGAGACGTAGGTGAGTTTCAGAAAACCTCCCCAGGGTAAGCTTCCTGGTGCTGCCAGCCCGGCAACACAGACCCCGATGTCACCAATGGCCCCAACCCAGGATAAGGACAGTCCTCATGCCCCCTTCTTGTTTTCACCCTGTGGACCCCAAATGCAGAGGCCCCCTCTTTTGCTTTCTGTGTTTGGGTACCCTAGATAATTTTGTTTTAAAAAGATACTCCATGGTTTTGTCTTCTTACGTGCCTATTGATTTGCATCCTATTGAGTCCCCGTTGGAGCAGGTCACTCTTCACTTTTTGCTCTCACTCAGCAGTTTTGCCTGTTCAATTCTAATCTGGCTATAGAACATTTTACAGTAAAGCCAAAGCTTGAGGATCACCCACTTGGAAGCGAAACTGGATCCACAGAGGGCCTTCAGCGTATTTCCACAAAAGGGCTTTGCCTGTGCTGAGGTGCAAACACCCTCATTCTGGAAACCTTTCTAGTTATCGTGGGATGGGCTGGAAGTGAGTGTCTCTTTTGAAAAATTGAGTTTTTGTTTCTTACCTAAGCCCCCTTGGTTTCTTACAGAAAAAAAAGATATTCTAAATACGTCACTCTAGCAAAAAGGACAGAGCTCTAGTGACCCAAGAAGTAAAAGAACAAAGCCCGAAACAAAGATGCACAGAGGATATGAATAGTCTACAGGAAAGGTAATATACAAATATCTCTTAATCTCTTATATGAAAAACTTAATAAGATAAATGCAAAGTAGATCCACAATGGATTGCTTTTTTTTTTAACAAAATGAAATTTTGATTTTACCCTTTGGTAAAATCAGAATCAGCATTTGGGGAAATAGGGATTCTCATATACTGTGGGTAGAGTGTAAACTTCTATAAAGAGTAATCTGTGTCAAAATGAAAATTGCATATACCCTTTGATCTAGTCATTCTGGGACTTCATCTGATAGAAACACTCCCATATGTGCAAATGTATATTTATATATTATATATAGTATAATATAATAATTATAATTGTATTTTATATATATACACACACACACATAAAACAACTAACACTGTTATAAGAAGGTTGAGGAATGACATTAGCATCATGGCCATATGAGACATCCCTCTTCCCGCCCCCAACAAAAATGGCATCTATCCATGAACAAAAGTGACTTTAAGAGAACTGTGGGATCCACCAAGGGACCCAGGAGGAGTCTATGCATGCCTGTCTTTCTGATTGCTTGCCTGTCTCTAGTATTCTATTGTGTCCACAGAACCTATTTTTCCCTGTATATGCAAATTGTATGTTTATAAGTGAAAAATGATAATACATTAAATGATTGTTCATTTTAAAGCATAAAAAAAAAGACAAACATCAGTCCTGGCTGTGGACCCTTCAGTGGTCCGTGAGCTTCCTCCAGCCCCTCTCAGGCAAAGAACCTCAACAGATATTTCTCCAAAGAAGATATACAAATGGCCAACGAGTATACGAGAAGGTGCTAGACTTCACTAATCGTCAGGAGAATACAACTCAAAACCACAGTGAGGAGCAGGCAAGCAAAGGAACCTGTTGTTTGTTCTCACTACCCCCCCACCCCTGCTCTGCTGCAGCAGGGGTCCTGATAAAGCCTTGACTGAACTTGGCCTCTGATCAATTTCTATTGATTAAGGAGGCCAAGAACCCTAGTTGGTAACATATTCTGTGGTGCCCAACATGGGGCTTGTCCCTTCTCGGGGCGAGGATCTGGGCACCTCCGGGACCACCAAACGCAGCTTCCCCATGGGAACCTCTTGTTTCAGCATCACCTCGTTTGGTAAGTAAGTCTGCCTTTCTGGCCCCCGAGGGGCCTCAGTACCCTCATCCAGGCAACGCTTCTCCCCTCCCCTTTGTCCCTCACCATTTTCCCTCTCCTGAAATCTCTCTACTTCTCTCTCTGTCCTCTCCTCCTTTTGTCCTGTCCTTCCAAGAGAGTGGATGTCGGGCAAGCTACAGCTCCCTCTGGCCGGCAGTGGCTCACCTTGACGGGTGATAAGCAGAGGTGGGAGAGGCTCCCTTCACACCTTGCAGACCTTGGTCCAGCGGGCTCGCCCTGACTGGAGATTTCTGAGAATGATAGAGGTTCAAACCTCATATCGTGTAGTGGGCTGTAAGTCCGATCGTCCCAATATTCTCACCTTTATTTTCCTGCCGCCAAGAGAAGTCCCGCGGGGAACGAGCTGAAGCAGCAGATTTCTATATACCGGTGCATGCGTGGGTGAGAGTCCCACCTGTGGGTCGGGGACCCACAGACGACATACAACTGGCTGGTTTCCGGGCTTGATCACCCCGGTGGGCAGTGGACAGGGTGCACCCTCCTTCACTGACTGGCCCTTTCTGGAAGCATGCAGATTGGTACCTGAATAGACAGCCGCAGGGGGCGGGCTGAAAAGGCAGTCTCTCTGTCTCTTTTTCAGTCTTTTCTGTCCCTCCTACCTTTACCTCTCCCTTGGTCCTTACCCCTACCCTCCCATCCCCTTAATCCTGAAAACTTCTTGTTTGTGTCTAAGTTTTGCACTGGGTATCTTTGTGATGTAGTTTTTGTCTGTGCAGCTGTTCCTGGAAGTCACTGCCGACATCGTGAGCACATACAAACACAGCCCACGTTGCCTGAGACTCCAGCCTTGGGTTACTTAGTGGGCTTTTAAAGAACAAAAAGAAAAGACAGGAGCTTGCATCTCTCTCTCCTCTGCCTTTGCAATGTAACTCTTCTGCCTGGGCTCTCAGGAACTACCTGGTTGATCTGTAGTCCCCCAGACTGAGGGGGGAAAAAAAGGCCATTTTAAATTCAAGCGGGAAAACTATGAGATCTCTGCTTCTATAGAAATTAACTTGTCTAACTTAAGCTATGGGTTTAATTAATACAGACCCATCTTTAGAGTCATCAACATAAAGTACACTACTTTCATTGTATCTAGGGTTACTGGAAGTCAATAAGTGCATATTGTTCCTGTTATAAAAATCTGTCAACAGAGACAATAACCTGATATGGTTAAATTTTTAAGTAAATGTAACTGGGATAAGAACTTTTTGCTAAACTACATAGGAATAATTATGTTTTGGAAACGACCATCTAAAACAGTCTCTCCAATTTTTGGTAAATTTGAAGCTAAAGGAATTAAGATAGGAATTGTATATGCAGGCCATTTCAAATAAGATAAACTATTGGAACATTAATTGCTAAACAGGTCTAGATTTACCTACTTTTGTCCTCTTGTGAGAAATTTAGCTGTTTGGTGCCACCTTGAGAGAGAAATTAAGCTGTTTGGTGCCACCTTGAGATGTCGGCTACCAATTTATGGAATGCTAATGTGAAAGACAGTTCATGGTTGCTTAAGGAAAGTGGGATGCGTTAAGAAAAGAAGGTATGAGGAATGGAAATATATTTTGTTGAAAGGAAAAAGGATGACTTTGTCCTAGAGCTGGCTGTTTCTGAATGGGGGAAGAATAGGGACAAAGTATGGCCACAGAAAGTTGCAGGTCTGCAGAAGAGTAACATTAGGAACTTTGGTCAGGATTTTCTAAGGTTGGATTAAATTTAATTAGGTAAATGGAGTTTATTAAGAGTAGGTTGATGCAAGACTGGACTTCGTTTCTCTCTCTTGTAAAAGAACAAAGTTTTCCCAGGATCAGGTTCAAAGTCAGCCCCCGCCTTTCCCCCCTTCGGGAAGTAGCGATGGCAAAGGAGGCATTATTAGAGTGCACAGCCCCTTCTCAATGGGAGACTTAGGAAACCCAGAAGGAGAGGTTTAGCAGGTTCTCAGAGAACCCTGACAAGTTTAGGGATGAATTTATCAGGCTGGGATTGACATTCTCTCTCCCCTGGCAGGACATCATGGTTATTCTGGCCCCGTGTTGCACGCCCCCAATGAAAAGGAGCGCATACTGAGAGAGGCCAGGGAACCCGCAGATGGCCACCAATCCACACGGCCAAATTTATCAGGTAGGTGGGGCGCAGTCCCAGAACATGACCCATACTGGGACTATGAAGACCGTGTGGGCCAGGCTAGGATGAGACATTAGACTACTTGTCTATCAGAAAGAATGGAAAGGTGTATGGTGAAGCCAGTCAATTACGATAAGGTCTGAGAGGTTACACAGGAAAAAGGTGAAAGCCCAGCAGGCTTCCTGAGCCGGGTGACAGAGGCATTCAGGAAGGACACCAATACAGACCCTGAGTCCGCAGAAGGGAGGACACTCTGGGCCATGCATTTTATCACCAAGGCTACTCCTGATATCTGGAGACAGTTACAGAAGCTTGCGGCTGGGCCCCCAGCCCCGCTGTCAACCCTGAGGAGGCCTTCAAGGTCTGTAACAACCGAGACTTAACAGAGGAGGCCAATAAGGATAAGAGGCTGATAAAGAAAACGCAGCTTCTGGCTGCTCTGATCCACCTACCACCTCGAGGGGACCCTGGAGGGCCGAGAAGGCTGGACAGACCACCAAGAAGCCCCTTGGACCCAAACCAGTGTGCCTTTTGTCAGAAAGGGGGGCGCTGGAAGGCGGAATGTCCTGGGCGCCCTCCTGTGGGACGCCTGAGGGGCAGCCCCGACCGGCCCCAGTTCCTTGCAAACCTCTCGGATGAGAGATTCCCGCGCACCAACGGAAGGGGCCCGAGCGCCTGCCGGCTCCAGATCCATCCTCATGACTGCAGCGGAGCCTCGGGCCACCCTCGATGTGGCAGGTGGGAGAACTGGATTTCTTGTAGACGCTGGAGCCGCCTGCTCTGCTCTGACTTGGCCAGCTGGCCCCCCTCTCCAGCCATGACTGTGCTGTGATGGGAGTCGATGGACAGCCAAAGGAAAGGCGATTCACCATCCCCTCTCGCCTGTGGAATCGGGTCCATTATTATTATTCACTCCTTTTCGTACATGACAGAATGCCCTGTCCCTTTCCTCGGGAGAGATTTGCTAAATAAGTTAGGAGCTAGTATATTAGGTCAGGGTGAATCCAAGAAGGTAATCCGAACGGAGAATGCATCTCTTAGTAGTCCCAGATGACCCACCTGTTGGGCATCAAAATATGCCCCAAGACATCCCCCAAGAAATTACAGAACAGGTAGATCCTGCAGTTTGGGATACCTCGGTGCCAGGAAGGGCAAAACGTGTTCCCCCAATAAAAACAAGGTTAAGGCCTGGGGAGAAATACCCCTGGAAGAGACAATATCCTTTAAAGCCTAAGGCCCTGAGGGGACTCCAGCCGCTGCTCAGCAGGTTCCTGAAACACGGACTCATTAGGCCCTGCCAATCCCCTTGCAGCACCCTGATCCTCCCCATACAGAAGCCTAACGGGGGAGTGTCGGTTTGTGCAAGACTTACGAGCCTTAATGAGAGCTTTGCAAATAGGGCAGGATAAGAAATTAAATATTTTCACTGACTCTAAATATGGGTTCCACGTGCTACACGCTCATGTTGCCATATGGAAAGAAAGAGGAATGTTAACCACTTGAAGTTCCCCCATAAAACATAAAGATTTGATTCTGGTCTGTTAGAAGCAGTGTAGCTTCCTACCCAGCTAGCAGTAATCCACTGCAGGGGCCATCAGAGGGATGGATCTTTTGCGAGCCAAGGGAACAGCAAAACTGATCAAATTGCAAAACAGGCAGCTTAACTGCAGGAACCTGAACAAGTTAAGGCTCTAGTGATTGGCCCCCCTCCTGAACTCCCTAGCCTTCCTCAGTTTTCCCCACAGGAATAAGAAAATGCTGAGAAATGGAGCTCTGAGAAAGGAAGCACAGGCTGGTATAAAAAGGAAGATATGTTTCTAATCCCTGAAGCCCAACAATGGAAACTCACCAAGAGCTTACATGACGCCACCCACTATGCGAGGGATGCACTATGGGACTTGATGCAAAAGGCTTTTTCAGGAAAGGGGCTTAAAAGAACAAGTAACGCTTGCCTCGCCTGTAATAACCCACAGGCCCATCCAATCCCCCCTTCGTTACTCAGGCCAATTCAATGCCGAGGGACATACCGGGGGGAAGACTGGCAGTTAGATTTCACCCAAATGCCCCCATGATCAGGATATAAATATCTTCTAGTGTTTGTTGATACTTTCACAGGATGGGTTAAAGCCTTCCCCACCCGATCTGAAAATGCCATGCAAGTCTGTAAGTCCCTTTTAAAAGAAATAATTCCTCGGTTTGGACTTCCAAAGTCCCTGCAGAGTGATAACGGGCCCTCTTTTATAGCCAAAATCACACAGGGGCTCACAACAGCCCTAGGGCTAGACTACAAGCTACACACCTCTTGGCACCCCCAGTCTTCAGGGAAGGGAGAGAAAATGAACCATCCTTTAAAGAAAACCTTAGCAAAGCTCTGCCCAGAGACTCATGCACCCTGGACCAACCTGCCTCTTACTGTACTCCTCAGGGTCCGTGTAGCCCCCAGGAGTGGTCTGAAACTTAGTCCACTTGAAATGACCTACGGGAGGCCTTTTCTTACTACTGACATTCTACTGGATGAGGAAGTGAACCAGACCCTGAGATATATTATTCTAGGACAAGTTCAGAAAGCAATCCAGGACTATGCCTACAAGGCACTGCCAGCTCCCACTAAAAATACAGCGGAAGGAGCAGTTCCTTCACAAATAAACCCCAGGGACCAAGTTCTTCTCAATACCTGGAAAGAGGGCTCCCCCAAAGGCCAACTGTTGCCAAAATGGAAGGACCACTATAAAGTAATTTTAACCACCCCCACTGCTGTCAAACTGCAAGGGGTATCTCTTGGGTACATCTGTCCAGACTAAAGCTTTTACTTCCAGAAACCCCATGGGTCACAACAGAAGAACAATGCACCTGTGAGCCAGCAGAAGATCTGAGACGCCTTTTCCAAAGACAGGTACCATCAACAGGTAAGTAAAATGATGTAGTGGGTTGGCTCCTATTTGAAGCCTTAATGGGACTTGGGACCTCTCTTGTTTCCTTGGCTGATGTGGTTCTTGACAATCGTCTGGCCCTTGAGTACCTTCTGGCAAAGCAAGGCAGAGTTTGTGCGATAACTAATACTTCCCACTGCACTTGAATCAATGCAACAGGACAGGTAAAAGTTAATATTAAGGAAATATAAGCTCAGGCAGAGTGGCTTTATAATTTTGTCAGGGGTGATATCGCCTTCCTTGTCTGGTGGTCAACAGTCAAGGAAGCCCAAAGTTAACCTGGTTCCTTCCCTTTCTAGGTGCTTTAATGGCAATTGTTGTTGTTCTCCTTTTTAGCCTTTGTTTTGTTTAACCTTTTGGTTAAGTTTGTGTCTTTTAGGCTCCAACAGTTTGAAGTAAGGCTCATGATGGCTCAAGAAATTCAGCCCATTCCAGCAGAAAGTGTCCCAGGTCCCTACTTGTCCTTGGAACAGTCAGCGAGGGACTTCTCCTCTAGGGGAGGGTTAGGGTCTGCGGCCCCTGTCCAGCAGGAGGAAGTTTCAGAAGAAGAGACCTTCAGCCTCTTACCCCTCAATAAATGTGTAGAGTCTCTCATGGGGGAATGAGACAGGCTGGGACCTGGGACCCTTTGCTGCAGTGCTGCAATGCTTGCACCTGGACACACCTCTCCTCAAGCAACAAATTAAAAGAAACTGTATGGGACTAAAAATTACCGCGTGCATGCTCAGTTGGGGCAAATTCTGGACAAAAGATATAGAGACCAAAAAAACCCGACTGCCATTTTGAGGAGCCTGGAGCAAAAGCAGGGGACTGCACATGCCCCCTGCACACAACACCACCTAAGGGGTGGGCAAAACACCTAAGCTACCCCTTCGGCCCAACCCCTGGACACACCCCTACCCTCACCCCATATAAGGAACAAGCTCACCCCCTCTCAGGGAGTGGGCAAGCAAGGGAACCTGTTGTTTGTTCTCACTCCCCCCTGCTGCAGCAGGGGCCCCAATAAAGCCTTGCCTGATAAAAACAAACAAAACCCACAATGAGGTATCACTCACACCTGTCATCAAAAAGACAAGAAATACGGTTCCAGTTCAAGATGGTGACATAAGAGGATTGTGAGCTCACCTCCCACCATGGACATACCGAATCTACAGCTACATACAGAACATCTTCCCCTGAAAGGAACCCCAAAACTACGAGTGACCCCTATATACCAGACAACCGAGAAAAAAACGCACATTGAAGCAAGTAGGAGAGGCTGAGACAATCTCATCATAAACCCAGTGCAGCAACCTGCAATCAAGAGGGAACTGACAACTGAGCTTATCCCTGAGGAGCAAAGGGGTTGAACCCCACATCTGGCACCCCAACTTTTAAGACCTGCACCTGAGAGACCAAGCCCCTGAAACTTCCAGGTTTGAAAGCCACCAGGGCTTGCCTCCCTGAGACCCACAGGCTATGAGTGAACTGAGAACAGTTCTTAAAGGGCTCACACAGACTCACCTGGCTACCCAGCACCAAGGCCCAGTGCAGAGGCAGCCGACTGAAAAGCACCCGATTCGCTCTTCTGAAAGCTCTGGCCTGAGGGGCAGGCTTCTCACTGAACACACAGCTAAAGGCCAACTGAAATACTCGACAAAGACTATGGCCTTCAGGATCCATTGTCATGCTTTCCCTCTGTTCCACCCTAGGTTGTGGTGTCTCCAAGAAGGGGGCTTATGTACACATCTGACACCCTAGCTTTTGTGTCTGTCACCCAGAGAACACATCCCTTGATAGCGTGGCTCTGGTGGCCAGCGGGGCTTGTGTTCATGGGTTCATCGGGATGGTAGCAAACAAAGAAATAGTTCTTAACTGGCTATTACCATGGGGTTCAAGGCAGAGGGAGCAGACAGAAATGCCCAGTTCCCAGTCTTCTCCTAAAAGAGATATTTGCAAACTGTAAAAGCTTCTACATGAGGGCTTGGCTTCCAATCAGCCTGAATCTAGGTGCTGACTGAAATCCTGCCCTGACAGGTCTTGGCACACCCTCAACTACTACGAGCCACTAAGAATAAAGTAGGCTTCTTGGACAATCACAAAGGTTTGAGACATATCCAAGAGGTAGGGCAGAGTTGAACGATAAGGTTCATCTCCTACACAAAGCCACTCCTTCAAGACTGGGAGAGGTAGTTGTTTCATCTAACGCATATAAGCCATAGATTGTCAAGGAAAAATGAAGAAACAGGAATATTTCCAAAGGAAAGAATAAGATAAAACCTCAGAAAAAGACCTTAATGAAATGGAGATGAGTAATTTACCTGATAAAGAGCTCAAAAGAATGGTGATAAAGATGCTCACAGAGCTCAGGAGAAGAATGCATGCATAAAATGAGAACTTCAACGGAGCTCAAGAATATGAGAAAGTACCAAACAGAAGTGACAGAGCTGAAGAATACAATAGCTGAACTGAAAAATACAACAGAGGTGTTCAACAGCAGACCGGATGAAGCAGAAAAAAAGGATCACGGAACTCAAAGACAGGGCAGTGGAGCTCATCCAATCAGAACAGCAAAACGAAAAGAGAATGAAGAAGACTGAAGATAGCCTAAGGGACTTACGAGACAACATCAAGCAAAAGGGGTCCCTAAAGAGGAAGAGAGAAAGGGGCAGAAAACTTAATTGAAGAAATAATGGCTGAAAACTTCCCTAACCTAGATCCAGATCCAGGAAACCCAGAGAGTATTAAATAAGATGAACCCGAAGAGACCCACACCAAGATACATTGTAATTCAAGTATCAACAGTTAAAGACAAGGAGGAATCTTAAAAGCAACAAGAGAAAAATAACTTGTTATGTACAAGGGGAACCTACAAGACGATCAGCAGATTTTTCAGCAGAAACTTTACAGGTCAGAGGGAGTGGCATGATATACAGCTATAAAGAGCTGAAAGAAAAAAAAAACTGCCAACTAAGAATACTCTACCCTGGAAAACTGTCCTTCAGAACTGAAGGAGAGAGAAAGAATTTTCTAGACAAGCAAAAGCAAGAGAATTTCATCACTACTAGACCAGCCTTACAAGAAATGTTAAAGGGAGTTATTCAAGCTGAATAGAGAAGGTGCTAATTAGTAGCAAGAAAACATTAAAAAGTATGAATCTCACTGGTAAAGGTAAATATATAGTAAAATTCAGAATAATCTAATGTCATAAAGGCAGTGGGTTAATCACTTGTAAAGCCAGTATGAAGGTTAAAAGATAAAAGTAGAAAAATAACTATATAATTTGTTAGTGGATACACAAGATAAAAAGATGTATTTGTGACATCAAAAGCATTGGAAAATAAGTTATTAACTTAAAATGGACTGTTACAAGTTGTTTTTCATAAACCTCATGGTAACTACAAAGCAAAAACCTATAGTAGATAAACAAAATATAAAGAGAAAGGACTCTACCACTACAGAAAATCATCAAACAACAAAGAGCAAGAGAAGAGAAAAGAACAGAGGAATTACAAAACAACCAGAAAGAAATTAACAAAACGGTAATAAGTACATACCTATAAATAATTACATTAAATGTAAATGGACTATCTCCAATCAAAAGACAGAGTGGCGGGACTTCCGTGGTGGCACAGGGATTAAGAATCTGCCTGCCAATGCAGGGGACACGGGTTCGAGCCCTGGTCCAGGAAGATCCCACATGCCGCGGAGCAACTAAGACCATGTGCCGCAACTACTGAAGCTTGCGTGCCACAACTACTGAAGCCTGCACACCTAGAGCCCGTGCTCCACAACAAGAGAAGCCACCGCAATGAGAAGCCCATGCACCACAACGAAGAGTAGCCCCCGCTCGCTGCAGCTAGAAAAAGCCCGCATGCAGCAACAAAGACCCAACGCAGCCAAAAATAAATAAAGTAAATAAATAAAGACAGAGTGGCTGAATGGATATAAAATATGACCCATCTATATGCTGCCTAAAAGAGACTCACTTCAGCTTTAAGGACACACAGAGACTGAAAGTAAAGGAATGGAAAACGATATTCCATGCAAATGGAAACCAAAAGCAAGCTGGGGTAGCTGTACTTACACTATAAGACAAACTATAATAAGAAACAAAGGTCATTAATATAATGATAAAGGGATCAATTCATCAAGAGGATATAACATTTGTAAATACTTATGCACTCAACATAGGAGCATCTAAATATATAAAGCAAATATTAACAGACCTAAAGGGGGAAATAGACAGCAATACAATAATAGTAGGGGACTTCAGTATCCCCTATCAATAATAAATAGATCATACAGACAGAAAAATAAGGAAACACTGGACTTAAACTACGTTAGACCAGATAGACTTAACATTTACAGAACATTCAATCTAAAAGCAACAGAACAGGGCTTCCCTGGTGGCGCTGTGGTTGAGAGTCTGCCTGCTGATGCAGCGGACACGGGTTCCCCGGTCCGGGAAGATCCCACATGCCGCGGAGCGGCTGGGCCCATGAGCCATGGCCGCTGAGCCTGCGCGTCCGGAGCCTGTGCTCCGCAACGGGAGAGACCACAACAGTGAGAGGCCCGCGTACCGCAAAAAAAAAATAAAAAAAATAAAAATAAAAGCAACAGAACACAGATTCTTCTCATATGCACAGGAAACATTCTCCAGGATAGATAATAAATTAGAACGCTGAAATCTTACCAAGCAGCTTTTCTGACCACAATGGTATAAAAGTAGAAATCAATTATAGAATAAAACTGGAAGATTCAAAAATATGTGGAGATTAAACATGCTCCTGAACAACAAAAGGGTCAAAAGAGAAAATCAAGAAATAAAACATACCATAACTTGCGGGATGCAATAACATCAGTTGTGAGAGGGAAGTTTATAGTGATAAATGCCTACATGATAAAACAAGAAAGATCTCAAATAAACAACCTAACTTTACACCTCAAGGACCTAGAAAAAGAAAAAATAAAGCCCAAATTTAGTAGGACTAAAAGCTGGTTTTCTGAAAAAATAGTTATCTTCAGCTAGATTCAGCGAAGAAAAGAGCCATATATAAAATCAGAAATGAAAGGAGGTATTACACCTATTACAGCAGATCATAAGAGACTATGAACAATTATACACCACCAAACTGGACAATTTGAAGAAATGGATAAATTCCTAGAAACATACAACCTACCCACACTAAATCATAAAATAAATAGAAAATCTGAACAGACCAAGTACTAGCAAAGAGATTGAATCAGTAATCAAAAACTTCCCAAGTACTAGTAAAGAGATTGAACCAGTAATCAAAAACTTCCCAAGAAACAGAAGTCCAGGACCATATGGCTTCAGTGGTGAATTCTACCAAACATTTAAAGAAAAATGAATACCAATCCTTCTCAAACTCTTCCAAAAAATAGAAGAGAGAACACTTCCAAACTCATTTTACAAGGCCAGTATTACCTTAATACCAAAACCAGACAAGGACACCACAGAAATCACAAGCCAGTATCCCTGATGAATACAGATGCAAAGATCCTCAACAAAACATTAACAAACTCTTTTCAACAATATATTAATAGAACCATTTACCATAATCAAGGTGCATTTATTCCAGGGGTGCAAAGATGGTTCAACATCTGCAAATCAGTTAATGTGCTACACATTAATAAAATGAAGGATAAAAATCCTATCAATAAATGCAGAAAAAGCATTTGACAAAATTCAACATCCATTTATGATAGAAACTTTGGTGGGGGATTAGGCCTCAAGGGCAGAGCTCTCATGAATGGGATTAACGTCCTTACAAAGGAGGCCTGAGAACTCTCTTGCCCCCTCTGCCGGTGAAGATACAAGAAGTCTGTGACCTGCAAGAGGGCCCTCACCCGTCCATGCCGGTTCCCTGACCTTGGACTTCCAGCCTCTAGAACCTTGAGCAAAAAATTTCTGTTGTTTGTAAGTCCCCCAGTAGGTGGAATTTTGTTATGGCAGCCCAAACAGACTAAGACCCCCTGGTACATAGTAAATGTCCACTAAATGTTGGTGATTATTATGGTATAGAGTTCAATCTCTTAAAACCCTTAAGACCTTTGTGACTGGACCCAGCCTGCATCTCCAGTCTTACTTATCCTCCTCCTGTTCACACACTTT
The DNA here is from genome assembly GCF_025265405.1 of Mesoplodon densirostris. Taxonomy (NCBI): domain Eukaryota; kingdom Metazoa; phylum Chordata; class Mammalia; order Artiodactyla; family Ziphiidae; genus Mesoplodon; species Mesoplodon densirostris. Next base: position 165,471,296 of record NC_082664.1, read on the forward strand.
ATGCCCAAAGCAACCTGGCTCTAGTTGTTCCCCAGTATGTCTTGTTCTTTCCCATCTCTGGGCCTCTCTGCATGCTCTTCCTTCCTCCTGGAGGGCTGGTTGACCCCAGCTCTGTCTGGCAGTCCTAGAACCATTCTGCAGGTCCATCCCCATGACACTTTCCATAGGTGTCTCTCCAATTACACATAACGTTTCCTACTCCCCCATCTCCATAGCACGCAGAGCTATTCATACAGCACACACGAAGCACCACACAGCCCCGGGGGTACGTGCACTGCCCTCGTCACATCACAAACTGCCGAAGGCCTATTTCACCATGGTCTTTGTAGCCTTGTTGCCCTGGCCATTTTAGGCATACACTAAAACATCTGAATCAAGTTAAGTGTTCCAAAAATACCTGTCATTTAACAAAGAGCTTTTGCCACTGTTAAGGGGGTTGGGGGGAGGGAACATGTGCCACACTGCCCTCTTCTGGCCAAAATGAGCCCCTTGAAGGTGCCACAGGAGACTCTAGAGAACTCATTATTTAGATACTATATGACCAGATATCATCTATATAACTTTCTGACAGTTTAATATGGCCACGTACTAGGCTCAGCACTTTATATCCACTCTCACTAAGTCATGATCGTTCTCTAAGTTATGACAGATCCTTGAACCAAGAACAAGATAAAAGAATCCAAGCAAAGTCTATTAAAAGAAGAGGACTGGGTTTTCGGGGGGATTGACATGTACACACTGCTGTATTTAAAATGGATAACCAACAGGGTATTGCACAGGGAGCTCTGCTCAATATTATGTAACAACCTAAATGGGAAAAGAATTTGAAAAAGAATAGATACATGTATATGTATAACTGAATCACTTTGCTGTACACCTGAAACTAACCCAACGTTGTTAATCACCTATGCTCCAGTATAAAATGAAAAGTTAAAAAAGAGGACTGGGTTTTAATATGGCTGGCTGTTCATTTTGAAAGGACAGAATCCAATAGTGGGTTGGAACATAACATCAAAGAGAAGGCTGAGTTACATTTTATGACGTTCTTCACACGCTGCATTTTAAAATAATAAATGAGGGGCTTCCCTGGTGGCGCAGTGGTTGGGAGTCCGCCTGCCGATGCAGGGGACACGGGTTCGTGCCCCGGTCTGGGAAGATCCCACATGCCGCGGAGCAGCTGGGCCCGTGAGCCATGGCCGCTGAGCCTGCAGGTCCGGAGCCTGTGCTCCACAACGGGAGAGGCCACAACAGGGAGAGGCCCGCGTACCACACACACAAAAAAAGATACCATAAAATAATAAATGAGAGCAAACACGGTGGGATGCAACAAGCTCTGTGGTCTTGGTGGAACGTTAGTGCACATCTAAGACATCAACACTCTTCGTAGGCATCCCTCAGACCCAGGGCCCAGCTGTTCCCTACTCTAGGGAGATAGAGCAAGAGGAAGGCCACCTTGACAATGGCCTGAAGAAACCAAGATGAAGCAAAGGGACAGCCGGAAAGTGTGTCTGTGTGTGTCTGTGTGGGGGTGGGGGGTAGTTATTAAAATGGGATGAAAGGGATGACTGGAGTTCCTTGGTGAATATGTCACTCTCAATCCCTTAGCCTCTCTTTGACATGGTAGGGTTTGAGCTGGAGCAGAAAGACATAGAAGGACTCTTGTCCAATGTCACCAATAGCAAAGCTGTGACCCAGGACCCCTTACCAAGCAGAAGGTCTTTATCTCTGTGGAAAGTGGGTTCTGCCTGCAAATAGGGAGGGCTTAGGCCCTAGGAATAAGAGGCTAACCCCATAAAATGAAGCCATTGTCACAAGGGTCTCAAGCAGGCCTCCGGAATCCTGGCCTTCACCTCTTGAGAAAGCATGAATTTCTACACAAGACCTGTGCTTTTAAATATATGTTTCTTTAAGAAACTATCCTTTCTCTGGAATGCTTTCCAAATGAAATCAATCTCTTTAGAAACTGCTTTTAAAGTATACATATAAAAGGTCAACACACTTGCTCATTTAATTTTGTGTGCTTTATAAGAGGCTGAGGAGAGGAGGGGGAAAGGCCAGACCAAGAGGAAACACGTATTGCCACGTGTTCTTTGAAGAACAACCAAAGAGAAGCAAATGATCATTTGGGGCAACCCCCAAGCAACTGATTCCTAGTGAGCAGCCCCATCCTCAGGACCACGTCACACCAGCTCTGACTGGCTACAGAGGAGAAAGCCCTTGCCTGTCAGATGTCTAAGCCCCCAGCATCCACCTGTGGCTGAGTCGCTTTTCTCTAGAAAGCTCCACTGCTTCAGGGTGGATGGGGAGGCTGTCATAGGGGAGCCTGCACTTTTATTCTCAGACAAAAGGTAGGCTGGGATACCCATTCTTTACCTTCTTTTTAAAGTAACGTCTTTTTAAACTATAAAAAGCAACATATTTATTGTAGAAAAACTTTTTCAAATTAAGACCAAAAAAAAGACAATTAAGATCATCTGTAATTCTGTTGCACTGAGACGGCCACTGGTTGACATTTTAATATATCTCTTCCTAGGATTGTTTCTATTGGTATACATAAATATTCAAACGAAGTTGGACTCATGCCATTATTAGACTTTCTGATGTGATTTCTTCCCTTTGCTATTTTATCATGATTATTTTCTGGACACTTGTCCACTTCCATGGAGCATTTCGATGGAAGCTGGGGGAGGGGGAGTCAGGTGGTTCTGCCCAGCTGCCGTGAACTGCAAAACTCATCCCTGGTTGTTAATCCTCCTCCATCCTTATAACCACAGGCCAACAGGGAAGGATGCCAAGATGGGCGTTTTTGCATCTGTGGGGCTGAATGATCTTAGGGTGGCCTTTCGGGTGGTCACCAGCCTCCAATGACAGGACAAACCCATGAGAGTTTCTCACCTGTGCTCTACCTAAAACCTTCCCATGTGTTCTCTGCTGTCCCCAGGAATCTCAGGTGCTGTGGGAAAGTTTCCCAATCAAGATCTTGAAGGGTTAAGGAATTGAAGCCATGTTACCATATAGAATCCATATACAATACAGAATCACCTCTAAATGATTAAAGAAATCATTTCTAAATGGTTTCCACTTCCATATGTTCGTTCATTCCAGCAAGAAGCATTTATTATACCATGCCTGGCACTGTACGGTGCAGAAAGTTCTCCCTGAGTTATTCCACAATATACCACTAAGCTCTGTATCTACTTAACAATAAGACAGTGCATTAAAGATTACTATTTCATGGCAGCAGACATACCAAAGGCTCCCTGAGAGGATTCTTGCCTTCACAGCTGCTTTCAATTTAAATAACCCTATACAGACAAGACAAAAATGTACTTTCTGAAATGTTAAAAACGAGGCAAGTCCCAAAGTGGTAACACTGACCAACAGCTTGCCTTTTTAACACTTTGCTCCTGTTCTTGAGATTCAAAAAAGAGAAAGGAAAAAAAAAGGAGAGAATTAAAATCTAGAACAGAGGCCAGCAAACTATGGCTTGTGGACCGGATCCGGCCCACCACCTGTTTTTGCTAATAAAGTTTTATTGGAACACTGCCACGTTCCTTTGTTTACATACGGTCTGTGTCTCCTTTCCCACTACAATGGCAATGACATAGACTGTGTGGTCCAAAAAGTCTAAAATGTTTAGTACCTGGCCCATTGTCGGAGAAAATTCTGGAACACTCATCTTGAGAGAAGCTCAAGGCAAACGGAGACGCAAAGGCAACAACTGACAACTGGATGAGTTTGGAGGGAAAACAGCCAATAAAGAATGGAAGAGGGTAAAGGATGGAAAAAGCATCGGGTCCCAGAGTTTGCCAAGACCCTCACTGCCCACCCTTCACCCTTTTCACACCACTTTCGAACACCGATGTGCAATCACTGCTTCGGGCTGCCAGGTCGCAGCTCAAGTTCTCAGTGATTCTTGTCAAGGAGGCTTTGACTCTCAGCAGACTGCTGCCAATTTCAAACCTCCAGATGGAAGTTCACAAAAGAGCTCTTTCCAAAATGGTTATCCCACTCTTTCTAAAGTGCTTCCCCAGCGACACTGGAAAGGTACGCTTTCTGGAACCTACCCATGTGCACTGCCCAGGAGCAGCCACTCTCAGGGCGAGAGGCACTCTGAAGTGGGTCGCTGGTCACACAATTTGTCAGTTCTGAAAAGCTTACACTGCATGGTGCCTTCTGATCCAGTCAAGGCCAGAGGCCAAGACTCCTTCATTCTCCGTGGGATGCGGGAACTCCTGGAGGGTTGATGGAGAGCGCACAGGCCTCAACCCAAGTTCCTGCCAGGGCTCCCTCACCCTGTCTCTTCGTCCCACCATTGTTTTAAACCTCTTAGAGGCAGAGGGGTGAGGAGGCGAGCAGCAGAGTCAAGTCAAAGCAGAATGGTTTCCTACATGATTTGACAGCAGCAGTTTGGATGACACCCAGCACTACCGAGAAAACTCGCAAGCCACAGAAGCGACAACAGCGTGGCTCTTCTGCGGACTCTCTGGAGAAACAACCTGAGGTTCCTATGACTGTATTTGACTTGGCATCTGGTCCTTCCTGTGCTCCACCCAAAGTCAAAAGAGTTGTCTCCCTGTGCCAGGAACCCAGCAGAAGCGAGAGCAGATGCCCCAGACAGGCTGTGGCTGAAGGCGAGGGGCATGGAGAATGGGCAAGTGGGGGTGGGAGCAGGCAGGCAGGGGGTCAGGGGACAGAGCCCCCTTCCCACTGGGCAGTACTGGCTCAGGGGCTCCCCCAACCCTCCCTTCCTGCTCCCTTCCCCCCACTCTCCCCAGACAAGCCAAGGCTGTCTGGCCTCCTGGGTAGGAGCCTGGGCTTCAGAACCAGGCAAAACTGGGATTGCATCCTGGCTGCTCCTTCACCGTATGGCAGGGCCGCCTCGCCTGCATCAACGAAGCTGCCTTACTTCACTCTCCTCATTTACACAACGGGGGTAATAACGCCTCCACCATCGACTTGCTTTGAAGATTAAACTCAGATAACAGATGTAAAAGCATCTGACACAGCACCTGACATACGGTAAACATACAGTAAATGAATCTTTATGACTGTTCCTCACCTGAACTTTCCTGATTGAACTGCTCCTTCATAACCACACTGGGCTCCCTCAAATATCTATGCCTTTGCACGTGTAGTTCCTTCTGCTTAGAAAATCTCCACCAACTACCCCCCACATCCTTATCCAACTGACGAAATTCTACTTATTCTCCAAGCCTGGGTTCAAGGGTCACCTCCTCTGTGAAGCCTTCCCTGATTCCTCCAGAAAGAGCCATGTAATCTTTCCCCAATTCTATTGTCAAGTTTATCACACTGAGTCTGACTCTCTCCTGGACAGTCAAAGTCCCTCAAATGCAAGGGTTCCATCTTTTCATCTTTGTATCCAGTACCTGGCATGGAATAAAGCACTTAAGGAAGGGATGCAGGTTGAAATAAAAACAAGTTCAGTGACTTAAAAATGAGCAACAAACGGAGAAGCAGGAGCCACCTTTGGAAAGTAGGTGCTGGTTCATTGTGATCCTTGTGAAGTCCTATCCGAAGTCTGTTCTGACTCCCTGTTCTGGTAAGATCAGGAACTGGCTTTAATAATCCCTGAAGTTAATGCATTTTCTTTTCTGATTCTCTCCCAGGCCCCGCTGACTAGGTTATTTTGTGTATTCTACACCAAATCCGTAAGAGCTGCAGGACATAATGGAGGTGAGAAAAGACTGAATTTTCACGGGGAGATGCTGGGTTACAGGAAGCCCAGGTAAATTCAGGACACAGATCACGTTTCAGAAAGACTCCAGAGGTGGCGGAAGAAGAGGACAGGGTCTTCAAAGGCCAGGGCTTAATTCTTGAATCGACTATGATTAAAATCAGGAGAGACTGCGCCGCCTTGGGTCCATTCTGTGCCATCACAGAAAGGGAAGTTTACCGATTAAGTTCCGTTACAGAGAGAGATAAAGGTAAATCTTCAGATAAATGCCCTAGAAAGCACTGCCAAGGTGAGGTCTACATAATGCTCAACTCGTGATGCTCGCATGGGGACAAAAGGGGGTCTTTTGGTCAAATAAAGTTCAAAAATTCTGCATATTATGTCTCCCTCTTTGATATGATACACATTAACCTATCAACCATACACGTTGGTCCTGCATTAAATCAGCCTCCATAAATGTTTTACACCTGTTCTCATCTGACTATGGCAGAGCCCTCCAACAGGCAACAAGAACTGATTTCATGTGTTGGGGGGATGTCCATCTTCCTAGCCCTGGAGGCAGCCAGTCCACTCAGCTATGAGCAGCCTGCTACGTTGTCCTCAGGGCTTTTTTTTTAATCAATGTCCATTACAAAAATCCTTTACTGTTATGGTTGGAAAAGGCATCATGGGTCTAGGAGTTCAGTAACTTTTAGAATAAACTTTGGAGATAATTAATGATATTTTAATTACCACTCATACATAAATGAATAAATGTCCTCACTGCATCCCACTACACACTCTCTCTATATATATATCTATATAGAGATACAGACATATATCTCTATAAAGAGAAAGAATATTAATCACTCAATTGTATGCACGTGGACCTTGCTGATGGGAACTGAACTTGTTCCATTCTGTGACACTTCGATCTAGGTTCTAAGCTTCTCGCGGGGGAAATCCGTATCTCCCCAGGGAGTTTTTTTTTTTTTTTTTTTTTTTTTTTTTGTGTTATTTTTTTTTTTATTAGTTTCTGCTTTATAACAAAGTGAATCAGTCATACATATACATCTGTTCCCACATCCCCTCCCTCATGCATCTCCCTCCCTCCCACCCTCCCTATCCCTCCCCTCCAGGCAGTCACAAAGCACCGAGCTGATCTCCCTGTGCTCTGCGGCTGCTTCCCACTGTCTATCTAGCCTACGTTTGGTAGTGTATATATGTCCATGCCTCTCTTTCGCTTTGTCACAGCTTACCCTTCCCCCTCCCCATATCCTCAAGTCCATTCTCAAGTAGGTCTGTGTCTTTATTCCCGTTTTACCCCTAGGTTCTTCATGACATTTTTTTTTCTTATATTCCATATATATGTGTTAGCATACGGTATTTGTCTTTCTCTTTCTGACTTACTTCACTCTGTATGACAGACTCTAGGTCTATCCACCTCATTACAAATAGCTCAGTTTCGTTTCTTTTTATGGCTGAGTAATATTCCATTGTATATATGTGCCACATCTTCTTTATCCATTCATCCGATGATGGACACTTAGGTTGTTTCCAGCTCCGGGCTATTGTGAATAGAGCTGCAATGAACATTTTGGTACATGTCTCTTTTTGAATTATGGTTTTCTCAGGGTATATGCCTAGTAGTGGGATTGCTGGATCATATGGTAGTTCTATTTTTAGTTTTTTAAGGAACCTCCATACTGTTCTCCATAGTGGCTGTACCAATTCACATTCCCACCAGCAGTGCAAGAGTGTTCCCTTTTCTCCACACCCTCTCCAGCATTTATTGTTTCTAGATTTCTTGATGATGGCCATTCTGACTGGTGTGAGATGATATCTCATTGTAGTTTTGATTTGCATTTCTCTAATGATTAATGATGTTGAGCATTCTTTCATGTGTTTGTTGGCAGTCTGTATATCTTCTTTGGAGAAATGCCTATTTAAGTCTTCTGCCCATTTTTGGATTGGGTTGTTTGTTTTTTTGCTATTGAGCTGCATGAGCTGTTTATAAATTTTGGAGATTAATCCTTTGTCAGTTGCTTCATTTGCAAATATTTTCTCCCATTCTGAGGGTTGTCTTTTGGTCTTGTTTATGGTTTCCTTTGCTGTGCAAAAGCTTTTCAGTTTCATTAGGTCCCATTTGTTTATCTTTGTTTTTATTTCCATTTCTCTAGGAGGTGGGTCCAAAAGGATCTTGCTGTGATTTATGTCATAGAGTGTTCTACCTATGTTTTCCTCTAAGAGTTTGATAGTTTCTGGCCTTACATTTAAGTCTTTAATCCATTTTGAGCTTATTTTTGTGTATGGTGTTAGGGAATGATCTAATCTCATACTTTTACATGTCCCTGTCCAGTTTTCCCAGCACCACTTATTGAAGAGGCTGTCCTTTCTCCACTGTACATTCCTGCCTCCTTTATCAAAGATAAGTTGGCCATATGTGCGTGGGTTTATCTCTGGGCTTTCTATCCTGATCCACTGATCTATCTTTCTGTTTTTATGCCAGTACCACACTGTCTTAATTACTGTAGCTTTGTAGTATAGTCTGAAGTCAGGGAGCCTGATTCCTCCAGCTCCTTTTTTCGTTCTCAAGATTGCTTTGGCTATTCGGGGTCTTTTGTTTTTCCAAACAAATTTTGAAATTTTTTGTTCTAGTTCTGTGAAAAATGCCAGTGGTAGTTTGATAGGGATTGCATTGAATCTGTAGATTGCTTTGGGTAGTAGAGTCATTTTCACAATATTGATTCTTCCAATCCAGGAGCATGGTATATCTCTCCATCTGTTTGTATCATCTTTAATTTCTTTCATCAGTGTCTTATAATTTTCTGCATACAGGTCTTTTGTCTCCTTAGGTAGGTTTATTCCTAGATATTTTATTCTTTTTGTTGCAATGGTAAATGGGAGTGTTTTCTTGATTTCATTTTCAGATTTTTCATCATTAGTGTACAGGAATGCCAGAGATTTCTGTACATTAATTTTGTAACCTGCTACTTTACCAAATTCATTGATTAGCTCTAGTAGTTTTTCGGTAGCATCTTTAGGATTCTCTATGTATAGTATCATGTCATCTGCAAACAATGACAGCTTTACTTCTTCTTTTCCGATTTGGATTCCTTTTATTTCCTTTTCTTCTCTGATTGCTGTGGCTAAAACTTCCAAAACTAGGTTGAATAAGAGTGGTGAGAGTGGGCAACCTTGTCTTGTTCCTGATCTTAGTGGAAATGGTTTCAGTTTTTCACCATTGAGGACAATGTTGGCTGTGGGTTTGTCATATATGGCCTTTATTATGTTGAGGAAAGTTCCCTCTATGCCTACTTTCTGCAGGGTTTTTATCATAAATGGGTGTTGAATTTTGTCGAAAGCTTTCTCTGCATCTATTGAGATGATCATATGGTTTTTCTCCTTCAACTTGTTAATATGGTGTATCACATTGATTGATTTGCGTATATTGAAGAATCCTTGCATTCCTGGGATAAACCCCACTTGATCATGGTGTATGATCCTTTTAATGTGCTGTTGGATTCTGTTTGCTAGTGTTTTGTTGAGGATTTTTGCATCTATGTTCATCAGTGATATTGGCCTGTAGTTTTCTTTCTTTGTGACATCCTTGCCTGGTTTTGGTATCAAGGTGATGGTGGCCTCGTAGAATGAGTTTGGGAGTGTTCCTTCCTCTGAAATTGTTTGGAAGAGTTTGAGAAGGATGGGTGTTAGCTCTTCTCTAAATGTTTGATAGAATTCGCCTGTGAAGCCATCTGGTCCTGGGCTTTTGTTTGATGGAAGATTTTTAATCACAGTTTCAATTTCAGTGCTTGTGATTGGTCTATTCATATTTTCTATTTCTTCCTGAGTCAGTCTTGGCAGGTTGTGCATTTCTAAGAATTTGTCCATTTCTTCCAGGTTGTCCATTTTATTGGCATAGAGTTGCTTGTAGTAATCTCTCATGATCTTTTGTATTTCTGCAGTGTCAGTTGTTACTTCTCCTTTTTCATTTCTAATTCTATTGATTTGAGTCTTCTCCCTTCTTTTCTTGATGAGTCTGGCTAATGGTTTGTCAATTTTGTTTATCTTCTCAAAGAACCAGCTTTTAGTTTGGTTGATCTTTGCTATCGTTTCCTTCATTTCTTTTTCATTTATTTCTGATCTGATCTTTATGATTTCTTTCCTTCTGCTAGCTTTGGGGGTTTTTTGTTCTTCTTTCTCTAATTGCTTTAGGTGCAGGGTCAGGTTGTTTACTCGAAATGTTTCCTGTTTCTTAAGGTGGGATTGTATTGCTATAAACTTCCCCCTTAGAACTGCTTTTGCTGCATCCCATAGGTTTTGGGTTGTCGTGTCTCCATTGTCATTTGTTTCTAGGTATTTTTTAATTTCCTCTCTGATTTCTTCAGTGATCACTTCGTTATTGAGTAGTGTATTGTTTAGCCTCCATGTGTTTGTATTTTTTACAGATCTTTTCCTGTAATTGATGTCTAGTCTCATAGCATTGTGGTCGGAAAAGATACTTGATACAATTTCAATTTTCTTAAATTTACCAAGGCTTGATTTGTGACCCAAGATATGATCTATCCTGGAGAATGTTCCATGAGCACTTGAGAAAAATGTGTATTCTGTTGTTTTTGGATGAAATGTCCTATAAATATCAACTAAGTCCATCTTGTTTAATGTATCATTTAAAGCTTGTGTTTCCTTATTTATTTTCATTTTGGACGATCTGTCCATTGGTGAAAGTGGGGTGTTAAAGTCCCCTACTATGATTGTGTTACTGTCGATTTCCCCTTTTATGGCTGTTAGTATTTGCCTTATGTATTGAGGTGCTCCTATGTTGGGTGCATAAATATTTACAATTGTTATATCTTCTTCTTGGATCGATCCCTTGATCATTATGTAGTGTCCTTCTTTGTCTCTTCTAATAGTCTTTATTTTAAAGTCTATTTTGTCTGATATAAGAATTGCTACTCCAGCTTTCTTTTGATTTCCATTTGCATGGAATATCTTTTTCCATCCCCTTACTTTCAATCTGTATGTGTCTTTAGGTCTGAAGTGGGTCTCTTGTAGACAGCATATATATGGGTCTTGTTTTTGTATCCATTCAGCCACTCTGTGTCTTTTGGTGGGAGCATTTAGTCCATTTACATTTAAGGTAATTATTGATATGTATGTTCCTATTCCCATTTCCTTAATTGCTTTGGGTTCGTTATTGTAGGTATATTCCTTCTGTTGTGTTTCTTGCCTAGAGAAGTTCCTTTAGCATTTGTTGTAAAGCTGGTTTGGTGGTGCTGAACTCTCTCAGCTTTTGCTTGTCTGTAAAGGTTTTAATTTCTCCATCAAATCTGAATGAGATCCTTGCTGGGTAGAGTAATCTTGGCTGCAGGTTTCTCTCCTTCATCACTTTAATTATGTCCTGCCACTCCCTTCTGGCTTGTAGAGTTTCTGCTGAGAGATCAGCTGTTAACCTGATGGGGATTCCCTTGTGTGTTATTTGTTGTTTTTCCCTTGCTGCTTTTAATATGATTTCTTTGTGTTTAATTTTTGACAGTTTGATTAATATGTGTCTTGGTGTATTTCTCCTTGGATTTATTCTGTATGGGACTCTCTGTGCCTCCTGGACTTGATTAACTATTTCCTTTCCCATATTGGGGAAGTTTTCAACTATAATCTCTTCAAATATTTTCTCAGTCCCTTTCTTTTTCTCTTCTTCTTCTGGAACCCCTATAATTCGAATGTTGGTGCGTTTAATGTTGTCCCAGAGGTCTCTGAGACTGTCCTCTGTTCTTTTCAATCTTTTTTCTTTATTTTGCTCTGCATCAGTTATTTCCACTATTTTATCTTCCACCTCACTTATCCGTTCTTCTGCCTCAGTTATTCTGCTATTGATCCCATCTAGAGTATTTTTTATTTCATGTATTGTGTTTTTAATCGATGCTTGATTCATCTTTAGTTCTTCTAGGTCCTTGTTAACTGTTTCTTGCATTTTGTCTATTCTATTTCCAAGATTTTGGATCATCTTTACCATCATTATTCTGAATTCTTTTTCAGGTAGACTGCCTATTACCTCTTCATTTGTTAGGTCTGGTAGGTTTTTATCTTGCTCCTTCACCTGCTGTGTGTTTTTCTGTCTTCTCATTTTGCTTATGTTACTGTGTTTGGGGTCTCCTTTTTGCAGGCTGCAGATTCGTAGTTCCCGTTGTTTTTCGTGTCTGACCCCAGTGGCTAAGGTTGTTTCAGTAGGTTGTATAGACTTCCTGGTGGGGGGGACTAATGCCTGTGTTCTGGTGGTTGAGGCTCGATCTTGTCTTTCTGGTGGACAGGTCCACGTCTGGTGGTGTGTTTTGGGGTGCCTATGGCCTTATTATGTTTTTAGGTAGCTTCTCTGTTAATGGGTGGGGTTGTGTTCCTGCCTTGCTAGTTGCTTGGCATAGGGTGACCAGCACTGTAGCTTGCTGGTCGTTGACTGAAGCTGGGTGCTGGTGTTGGGATGGAGATCTCTGGGAGATTTTCGCTGCTTGATATTATGTGGAGCTGGGAGGTCTCTTGTGGACCCGTGTCCTGAAGTTGGCTCTCCCACTTCAGAGGCACAGCACTGGCTCCTGGCTGCAGCACCAAGAGCCTTTCATCCACCCAGCTCAGAATAACAGGGAGAAAAAGCAGAAAGAAAGAATTAGTAGAAGAGAGAAAGAGAGAGGGAAAGAAAGGAAGAAGGGAAGAAAGGAAGGAAGGAAGGAAGAAAGAAAGAAAGGAGGGAGGGAGTGAGGAAGGATGGAAAGAAAGAAGGAAAGAAAGGAGGGAGGGAGGGGGCAATGAAAGCAAAAGGATGAGTGAATGGAAGAAGGGAGGGAGGGAGGGAGGAAGGGAAGAAAGAAAGAAAGACAGGAGGGAGGGAGGGAGGAAGGAAAGAAAAAGAAAGTGGAAAGAAGAAGGGTGGGAGGGAGGGAGGAAAGAAAAAGAAAGAAGGAAAGGAAGAGCGGAGGGAGGGAGGGAGGAAGGGAAGGTAGGAAAAAAAGAAAGAGCAGGTAAAGTAAAATAGAATAAAGTATGAAATATAGTAGCGTTATTAAAATTAGAAAGTAATTATTGGGAAAAAAAAAAAAAAAAAACGGACCTATAGAACCCTGGGACATATGGTGGAAGCAAAGCTATACAGAGAGAATCTTACACAGAAGATTACACATACACATTCACAAAAAGAGAGCAGGGGGAAAAATCAAAAATCTTGCTCTCCAAGCCCACCTCCTCAATTTGGGATAATTCGTTGTAAAAAGAGGAAAAGGGCAAGAAGTCTGAAATCTTGCTCTCTAAGTCCACCTCCTTACTTTGGAATAATTCGTTGTAAAAAGAGGAAAAGGGGGGAAAGTCTTAAATCTTGTCCTCAAAGTCCACTTCCTCAATTTGGGATGATTCGCTGTCCATTCATGCACTCCACAGACGCAGGGCACATCAAATGGACCGTGGAGCTTTAATCCGCTGCCTCCGAGGCTGCACAGAGAGATTTCCCTGACTCTGCTCTCACAGCTCCCGGGTCTCAGCCTTGGACCTGGCCCCGCCTCTGTGCGTAGGTCGCCGGAGGGCGTCCGTTCTTCTCTCAGACAGGACGGGTTTAAAGGAGCCGCTGATTCGGGGGCTCTGGCTCACTCATGCAGAGGGGAGGGAGGGGCGCGCAGTGTGGGGCGGGCCTGCGGCGGCAGAGGCCGGCGTGACGTTGCAGCAGCCCGTGGCGCTCCGTGCGCTTTCCCGGGAAAGCCGTCCCCGGGTCTCGGGACCCCGGCGGTGGCGGGGTGCACAGGTCCCCCGGAAGGCGGGGCGGACAGTGACCCGCGCTCGCACACAGGCCCCGCGGCTGCGGCGGCGGCGGCGGGCGGCGGCGGGCGGCGGCGGCGGCGGGCCGCGGCGGCGGTGGCGGCGGTGGCGGGCCGCGGGGGCGGCGGCGGCGGCGGCGGGCCGCGGCGGCGGCGGCGGCGGCGGCGGGCCGCGGGGGCGGCGGCGGCGGCGGGCCGCGGCGGCGGCGGCGGGCCGCGGCGGCGGCGGGCGGCGGCGGGCGGTGGGCGGCGGCGGGCCGCGGCGGCTGCGGGCGGCGGCGGCCCACGCCCGTCTCCGAGGTCCACGCCTTACCCGCGGCTCGCGCCTGTCTCCGGCGCTTCCCTAAGCAGCCCTTTTAATGCCCTCTCCTCGCGCACCAGGAAACGAAAGTGAAAGTGAAAAAAGACTCTTGCCTCTTCAGCAACTCCAGACCCTTTCCCCGGACTCCCTCCGGGCTAGCCGTGGTGCACTAACCCCTTCAGGCTCTCTTCCTGCCGCCAGCCCCAGTCCTCTCCCTGCGCTCCGACTGAAAGCCGATACCCAAGCCTCAGCTCCCAGCCCCGCCCGCCACGGCGGCCGAGCAGAGAAGCCTCTCGGGCTGGTGTGTGCCTGAGGGCACCGATCCTCTGTGCGGGAATCTCTCCGCTTTGCCCTCCACACCCCTGTTGCTATGCTCTCCTCCGCTACTCCGAAGCTTTCCCCCTCCGCCACCTGCAGTCTCCGCCCGCGAAGGGGCTTGCAGTGTGTAGAAACCTTCCCTCCTTCACGGCTCCCTCCCACTGGTGCAGGTCCCGTCCCTATCCTATTGTCTCTGTTTATTCTTTTTTTTCTTTTGCCCTACCCAGGTATGTGGGGAGTTTCTTGCCTTTTAGGGGGTCTGAGGTCTTCTGTCGGCGTTCAGTAGGTGTTCTGTAGGAGTTGTTCCACGTGTAGATGAATTTCTGATGTATCTGTGGGGAGGAAGGTGATCTCCGCGTCTTACTCTTCCGCCATCTTCCTCCGGCCCTCCCCAGGGAGTTTTGCAAACATCATTTTCCACTGTCCATGATGGAAGGATGACCAGGAAGCACTAGGTCATGGAAGACTGATTCCTACCCCCAAGGCTTTTCTAGACCTACCGACGGGGGTAAAACGGAAACCGCAGACCCTCGCGTGAGACGGCTGCTAGCAGCCTTTATTCAGTTCCGAGCACTTTCCATGGTGCGAGGGAGAGAAGACTCCCCGGTAAAGTGGAAAGCAGGGTGTGACTTTTTTAGGTTCCCAGAAATTCATTCCAGACAACTGGCATCACAGTAGAAGGATGGGCACCTCCATCTAGTCCCTGTCCTGCCATCGATGAGTTGGTGACTGGCGAGTCATGGTCCTCCCTGAACCTCAGCTGTAGCCTCAAAGACGTCTTCCGATGCCTCTGAATGTTTGGTCAAAGCCTCCTTGGGCGTTTTAGTCCCTAGTTGTCCAGTTCTGGCCAGGGCTGGGATTCTCTCCCATGAAAACAGTGGGAGGAAAACAGACCCACAGTAGACTTGCCAATGCAGGAATTCCCCTGGGAGGCATGGGTGCTATTCATGGTCACTGGGACCTCAGGATTTTATTTAAAGATCTGACCACTGGCCTTCTGATGTGCGTGCTCAGCTTCCATGGCATCTCGGGCTATGGGAGAGGAAGAATGAAAGGGCCTGATGGTGTGGGCACCTCCAAACCCAGCAGTCGACAGATGTGCGACTACTGGCGATGGGGGCCAAGTTCATTCCCGCCCCAGCCCTGGGTGCGCGGACCACTGCTGAGTGGGGCTCACAGAGCCACCGACTGGCTCCTTAAGCTCCAGGCCTCGGGTCACTGCTGCTGCCCAAGGGAACAGCAGGCCAAGGTGAAGCTTCCCCCTGGCTCTGTGGACCTCTGAACTCAGTCCAAGGTGACCTAAAGGCAGCCCCTCTGATCTCAAGGCATCGGGTAAGGCTGCTGAGAGTAGGAAGGCTGAACCATGGATCACGGGGGTCCCACCAGGGAGGGGAAGCCTAGAGCAGAAACTGGCCCAGAGGCAAGCCAGCCTGCTCTGCCCCTGCTCTCTCTTCAAAGGCATCACTGGCCTGACCCATGTGGGTCCAAGGCTCACTTCCCTGGGGCCTTTCACACTCACAGGTTTCAAACATTCCGTATTGTCTCCAGCCCTTCTGAAAAGGGCAGCTAAGGACCAGGCTCTACTTTCCCTCCTGATGTGTGGTGTATTTTCCTGGCATCATCAGTACTGGCTGAAAAACCCAAAGGGTTCCTGCCACCAGCCCAGCCCAACTGGGAAATGCAACAAAGATTTATAAGCTGTGAGCATGCTCCTATTTACTTCCCAGAGACTGATGACTGGTCCACGGCCACATCCAGGGTCTGACTCAGTCCAAAGTCTGTTTGCTTGGGAGAGTTTTTCAAACCCAGATACAGGATTTTCTGCTACTGAATCAAGACAGATAGCCCCGGAGCCACCTCTCCTTAGAGGAGAAAGAGCTGGGGGTGGGATTCAGTGAGAGCTAGCTTCAGACTTAGCTCAGGCTACGCAGCTATTTTTTCTTCTTTCAGACAGTGGAGATACAGATAATGGTGAGACTGTGCATGGCGGTATTTGGGAAGCTGTCCATCCACTAAATGTTGACCATTATAATTACATACAGGCTCAGTCCATAACCTCATGTCCCAGAATCAGTTCTCAGCTAATATTTTAATAGGTAAAAATATTATTGGAAAATCCTTAAACCACAGATGACAAACAGATACTCAAGCACACTGATGTGTTTCTGCCAGCTTTCAAGGGCTGTCCTTCCTGCCTTGGTATCTGGCACAAGTCCCTGCAAACTTAAAAGTTTCAATAACATGGTCAGGGCAAACTTTACATGTGAAAGGCATTAGATTACAGAATCCTACCCACTGCATAGTTATGGCCAGATTCTATGACAAATGAAAAAGGAATATTAGCTCTGAGAAGAAAATTTAAATATGCCTTAATTATTGTCCCATTATACAAACAACCAAAGTTATTCCTAGCCACCTCTTTAACAATTTGCTGTTCCACCTTCCTGAAATGCTGTTCCATGACTCTGCACATCAGGCTCATTGTCATCCTTCTGGTTCCTGTGTCACCGTCTCAGATGTCTTTCCTTGCCACCTTGTAAGTAACCTCCCCTAATGACTACCTCAGCAACCTGCTCGTGCCCCTAATAGCATGATCAGTTGACTAAATAATGATTAATTATCTCTTTCTTCCATTACACTATAAAACAGGGACCCTGTCTCTCATTTTTACTGCTATTACCCTAGTGCAGTTATTACCCTAATACAGTGCTTGGCATACAGTAAGTGCTCAAAAGAGTTTTGACTGAAATAACGAATTATAAAGCTATTACATGCTAATTATTTTAAAAATTGGAAACTACTTCAAAACAGAAAAAACAAAGTCACCACTCAAAAATGACTTCTTTTACTGGCATTTTTTTTAACCTAGTTATAAACTACACTGTATTTTCAATTTTGAATTTGGCTTTCTCAAGCTTTCATTTCATAAAAACCTTACAATCTAAGAGTTTCACTATTCTGATGACTGAATCTATTTAATTATAAGATTACTCTTTAATTTATTTAGATATATTCCTTTGGCTGGGCACACAGGCTGTTTCTAAACATTGTACTATTTTAAATAATGTTCAAGAAAATAACACGCCACATTTTTCTTTATCAGGATTATTTCTTTAGGGCTGACACTTGAAAGTGAAATTCTTAGGTTATTAGACTGGAAGTAATGAACATTTCTAAGAATTTTGCTCTGTGTTGCCAAATTGTTTTCTAAGAGTATTATACTGATTTAAGATTTAATTTTTCATACTTCTTTCTTTGATTTACCTAGAATCTATTTGGGTATATGGTATGATGTGAGTACATAAATACATTTTTTTCCAAAAAGCAAAGCAATTATTCTCTCACATTTTATTAAATACTCCTCCCTTAAGCGGGGGTGGGGTGGGGGTGGGGGTGTGTGATGAACTGGGAGACTGGGATTGACATATATACACTAATATGTATAAAATAGATAACTAATAAGAACCTGCTGTATAAAAAATAAAATCCAAAATAAATAAATAAATACTCCTCCCTTTCCCACAGATTATATTACCTCCTTCCTCAGGATTCTAACTTATACTAAGGTCTGATTGGACCTACTTCGGCCTGTTTAGCTGTGGGTTAGTACACCAGTCTCATGGGGCTTTCATAGTATATCATGTGATAGGATATTCCTCTTCTTTTTCAAAAAGTCCTTAGCCAAACTTTTAAAATCCAGATGGATTCTATAAGGATCTTAAAATACGGTATGAACCCATAGAGCTCTATACATATTTTGAGTGTATCAAAAACTACAGACTAATATTTATTACCTAACTTTAAAAACTGCTTCAAAGTATATGCTTTTCTCATCTGTCTCCCTGCCCTTTATTTTTTCTTAAATACACCCTTGATTCATCTGTCTTATTCCTACTCAGGGAATAAAGCCATGAAAGTTTTATGTTTTGTTCTGGATTTAACCTATAAAAGTTGTATGTTCCCTCTTCTCATTACCCATCTAGAAAATACGCACAGATGTTCCTAATGGGGATAAAGAAGGACGGTCACAGCAGTATTAATAAGATTGAAAAAGTAGCAACAACTTTCATGCCCGACAGTAAGGGAAGGGCTAAATAAACTACAGCCTGTCCACCCAATGAAATACTATGCAAAATTAAAGGGATGAAAAGGGAATAAATCTCTGACATGTATTATCAAGTGGTAACCTCCCCCCAGTTGTAGACCCATTCATATAGTACTATACCACTTATGAAAAAAAAAAGCCCACCAAACTATTTTTTAGGGTCCACATGTATGCATGTAAAACCCTGGTCTGAGGTCTGGAAGGATCTTGACTGTTAAGGAGGTTGCCTCCGGGGAGGGGCCTGGGACTCAGAGTTGTAAAGGAAGCTGTGCTTTTATCTGTAGTGCATACATTTTTATACAAATACCATATGTGTGCATGTTTCACTTGTGCAATTAGAAATGAGTACGTGTTTTTAAAGTCATACTCTTGGGGGCTTCCCTGGTGGCGCAGTGGTTGAGAGTCTGCCTGCTAATGCAGGGGACACGGGTTCGAGCCCTGGTCTGGGAAGATTCCACATGCCGCGGAGCAACTGGGCCCGTGAGCCACAACTGCTGAGCCTGCGCTTCTGGAGCCTGTGCTCCACAACAAGAGAGGCCGCGATAGTGAGAGGCCCACGCACTGCGATGAAGAGTGGCCCCTGCGTGCCACAACTAGAGAAAGCCCTCGCACAGAAACGAAGACCCAACACAGCAAAAATAAATAAATAATAAAGTCATTCTCTTGGAAGGGATGATCAGCTCTTAGGTGCATTTCTCTTGCACATGCCTTGGTGCCATGAGGTTCCTTCCGTAGGTGCTCGGCATGACTTAGCCCCATGGAGCACCCAGGGCCTCGGCCCCCAGGGATCCTCACCCAGCAGGAATCACAGAAGACTGCAGTTGCCAGTTGCCATTTTAGGTAAGAAAAGCCACTCTCGGGCAAGGGTGGGGGGAGCTTGATGAGGATTAGACTAGCAGCCGAGTCACGGGTGACACTTCCCAACCAGTCATAAAGGAGCAGGTGCTAAGCATGTAACCAGCTGGGGACATCACACACGACCCATCAGATCCGGTTCACGGCTGTGGAAGGGGGCTGTTATTTACTTGATGCACCAAGATTCCCACACTTGGGACTTTACCACCCCGAGATTCTGGCGTTGGAGAAAGAATAATAACTACCATTTATCAAGGCATCCACGTGCCAGGCACCGTACTACCTGTTTTGGACACATTCTCGTATTAAATTCTGACATTTGACCCACAAGGTAGGTTGAACTATTTGTCCCATTTTAGAGATTAGAAACACGAAGCTCAGACGGCAGAAGCAACTTGCCTAAAGCCCCATGGTACGTGATGGAACTTGAGCTTGGAATCAGACCATCTCTCCTCAAAGGCTGTGTGCCCTTTGCTCTTAAGCTCTGTGACAGAGGTCTTCAAATAAGTAGATTTCATCTGCAAACCAATAGCTCAAGTGGAGTTTTCCAGGGGCCTGGCTCTCCTCCCTGGCCCTCCGCAGTGCACACAAGTCCATTCCCCTTCCACCACCTTCCACCTACTCCCCACTCCTCCGCCCGTGCCCCCACCCCCAAAAAACCAGGCGCAAACTAAACATGACAAAATTTTGCCTGTGACACAGTGGTTTCAGTTACCAAAAGAGAAAACTGAAAACAAGCGTTCCAGCTGCCCGCCTCCTCATCTGCGTCCGTGACCCCACTTGCGAGCTCTGGATACTCAATCTAAAATGAATTAAGGAGGCAACTTTAGTGAAGAAGGACATGAGCTCAGCTTATTTATTTGGCTGTGTTGGGTCTTCGTTTCTGTGCGAGGGCTTTCTCTAGTTGTGGCGAGCAGGTACCACTCTTCATCGCGGTGCGCGGGCCTCTCACTGTCGCGGCCTCTCTTGTTGCGGAGCACAGGCTCCAGACGCGCAGGCTCAGTGGTTGTGGCTCACGGGCCTAGTTGCTCCGTGGCATGTGGGATCTTCCTAGACCAGGGCTCGAACCCGTGTCTCCTGCACTGGCAGGCGGATTCTCAACCACTGCGCCACCAGGGAAGACCCAAGCTCAGCTTTTAAAAACTAACAGTTAATGAACATCAAATTCCACTCTAGTCCCTGAGAAGGTGACCTTTGGACTCATAAACTTTATACATCCTGTGGCCAGAGCGGCCTCAGCGCTGGAATCCTGTCCCCAAGGCTGAGCGTGTGCATCTGCTGTGAGGTCTGCCCAGAGGCCCAGGGTGGGCGGCCAGCTCCCCACTCACCCCCTCCCTGAGCTGGAAGCCAGGAAGCCCCGCCCACTGATAGACTTGACCGACCCGAGGAAAAGCCAGGCCTTATGCTTTTTTCTCTTTTTATCTATCTGTCTATCTATCTGTCTATCTATCTATCTATCTATTTTATTTTTGGCTGTGTTGGGTCTTCGTTGCTGCGCGTGGGCTTTCTCTAGTTCCGGTAAGCAGGGGCTACTCTTTGTTGCGGTGCGCGGGCTTCTCACTGCGGTGGCTTCTCTTGTGGAGCACGGGCTCCAGGCACGTGGGCTTCAACAGTTGTGGCACACGGGCTCAGTAGTTGTGGTACGCTGGCTTAGTTGCTCCATGGCATGTGGAATCTTCCCGAACCAGGGCTCGACACCGTGTGCCCTGCATTGGCAGGCGGATTTTTTTTTTTTTTTTAGATGTTGGGGGTAGGAGTTTATTAATTAATTTATTTATTTATTTATTTATTTATTTTTGGCTGTGTTGGGTCTTCATTTCTGTGCGAGGGCTTTCTCTAGTTGTGGCAAGCGGGGGCCACTCTTCATCACAGTGCGCGGGCCTCTCACTGTCGCGGCCTCTCTTGTTGCGGAGCACGGGCTCCAGACGCGCAGTCTCAGTAGTTGTGGCACACGGGCCTAGTTGCTCCGTGGCATGTGGGATCCTCCCAGACCAGGGCTCGAACCTGTGTCCCCTGCATTAGCAGGCAGATTCTCAACCACTGCGCCACCAGGGAAGTCCCTCCTTTTCTCAAATAATTTTTTTTATTGTGGTGACATACACAGAACACCATTAATGCATCCATGTTTACATGCACGGTTCCGTGGCCTCAAGTGCATTCCCACGGCTGTGCAGTCCCCCCTGCCATCCGTCTCCAGGCCTCACCTCTGGGCTCCCTAAGCGTTCCCACCCCACCCTACCTTCCCCTGTCAACTGCTCCACTTCGGCCCTTACAAACTGGCCTCCACTTCTCCAGATGGTCCTTTGCTTTCTGCAGCGGTGCCATTCTGGGGAATAAAGCCTGCACCGCGAGCAGCCCACACGGCACAGGCTCCCGAGCAGCCCCGCTCTGATGGCCTCCGGCGCCTCCTTCCAGACCCGGGCTGGACCTCCCTGCCCAGAAGGCTCAGGATCTGCCCCCTGAGCGGACCCCCAAGCCTCCCCCTTGGACAGCCCTGCATCCACCAGCTCCTCCCTCCAGGCTTCTCCGTGTCAGGAGATGCTTTGGAACCCGGGTTACAACCTGGCACCTCCCTGGGCAGCTAGGTGACCCCGCGCAGGTGGCCGAACCTCAAGGAGACAAAACACCCCTCTACAAAATGGAGCCCCTCTATCTAACTGCTACAATGGATGTGAGGACTAAAAAAGAGTCTTGTCAAGGGCCCAGGATGTGGAAAGCTCTGTTAGATGCTGACAGGCTCCTTCTATAAGATGACACTGACTCCTAGTGATTCCTACTCCAGCTCCCTCTCTCTCTCCATCACTCTCCTTCTCAGTTCTCACTTCCCTCTTCCCACAACACCCCTGTCCGCCCACTCCTCACTCTCTGCCTTTGGTGGGAACCCAGAAAGTTGATGTTAGCCCAGCACGTGGTAGGCTCCCTGCTGTCTGAATCCCAAGGAGCTTCTGTTTCTAACCTCTTCCCTTGGCTGAGTCTGGCAGAAAAAATGCCCACTTAGATGTCACATCTCATAGGAGGGAATGTACCGAAAGAGACAATTCCCCAAATGCCAATTTACAGCCTGGAAAGGGAGCCCAGAGCCTTCTGGGCTCAGAAAGCATACCCTTGCCCTGATGCTTGCCAAATGTTCGATATACAAACATAGGACATCTTTTCCTTCCCTTCCCCCTCTGTGAGCGAGATAAAGACAATCCCTTGATAGATTTGAAGAATAAATTACTTATTTCTAGAAGTCACTGGGGGGAAAGAGACCATCTGGACTCTTTGAAAGCCTTAAACACAGGAAAGAAACCAAGTAGACGAAACCAGATTGGAATGGGCTTCTACAGACATCCCCTGGGCCCGTCTGTAACTTTAATCTCCTAGAAGAGAAAGTAATATGATTGTTCCCCTGCAATCCCCTGTTTGGGAAATACATGCCAGGGCACTTGTATTACATCACTTCTCTGCTCAGAAACCTTCAAAGGCAACCAGAGCCCACCAGGAGGTGGTCCTCACTTGGCTTTCCGATTTGACATCATTACTCTTTTCACAAGCACTAAATTACAGGCACCCTGAACTTGTCTTGCTGTTTCCCAAACACACCCCA
This sequence comes from Mesoplodon densirostris, assembly GCF_025265405.1. Taxonomy (NCBI): domain Eukaryota; kingdom Metazoa; phylum Chordata; class Mammalia; order Artiodactyla; family Ziphiidae; genus Mesoplodon; species Mesoplodon densirostris. Next base: position 165,493,934 of record NC_082664.1, read on the forward strand.
ACCATCACTTGTAGAGTCTTCATTACCGATGCGTTCTCCACCTGGCATGTCTCCCCACCCCCACCCACTTAAAAGGCACCCTCTCCAAGGCCAGCCTCTGATGCCACTTTCACAAGGCCTTTCCTGGGTCCCTCGACTGCATGTAATCCACCCCCTTTGGCCTCCCATGGTGCCTGGAACCCCCCTTTTTGCATTTATCTTGCGGAGGCAAGAATTAAAACCCATTATGTGATATCTTATCATAAGGTACATAGATAGGTTCACCCCAGGGATACATCATGGTCATGTACATACTTGTCTTCACCTCTGCGCTTAATGATGAATCTTTGGAGACAACACCTGTGTCTGCCTCCTGGTCTCCATCACTCAGCACCCCTGCTCCATGCCTGGAACTTTCCGGGTACTCAGTAAACATTAGTCTATTGAGCTTTACAAGTTGATAACACTTCTCTAAGCATACAGCCTGTGGACACAACCTCCACTGCCATGTGGATCTTTGCAAATGTTTATAAGGAGCCTGAACTCAGCAGTGCACACATCCCCACGGAACAGCTGCACTTTGCAGTGAAACCAAGGGAAAGTGGAATTCCCTCCCTTTGATAGACGGATGACACACTAGGTCTGGTCTGAGATTCATCTATGAGCTCAGTTCTGTACCTTGAAGGAGACTGGTTTCAGATGCTACAGACTTATCATCCCCTCAATTTCCACTTGAAGCATCTGGTATGATTAGCTTAGGCTATGCAAATTTCCAGGTGAAGCTCTGAGTTTTTAGAGCCCTTCCCAATCTCCCGGAAAGCCATAAAGCAAAGAGCTTAACATTCCCTATTTCCGATTCTGTCTTGAAACCACATTCCCACACAGTGTGGCTTAAGACACAAAAATCATTGCATTAGGCTGCAGACTTTCCAGCACGAATGAGCTCGTTAGGTTCTTCTGACCTGTTTCAGGAAATCCTACACTTGTGGGTTGAAGTAGAAATCCTAGAATGCCTTCTGAACTGAAAATTCATTGCCAAAAGGGAACTGATAACTCTGCTGCCATGGCAGCCAACCTGTCACGTTTCACTCAGCCTAAGAATATATAACCCTGATGGTTCTGAGAACAGGCTGAGTGTAACGGCCAGGTGCGACCTCCACAGGGACCTGGGGTAAGACCCATTTTCCTGGTCTTAACCCACTGTGCCTCTCTGTGGATCTCTAAATGCCCTGACTTCCTCTGAGTGTCATTGTGGGGATCCAGGCTCTAGCTCCTGCTTCTCCATCACGTTCTGTATGTACACATGTGTGAATGTGAGACTCCCCAGAACACACGGTCAGTGTGGGTCTCCGGGGTGTGAGCACCATGGAGAACGGTGCGAGAGAACAGACCAAGAGGAGCTAGAGATTTTCAAGGGAGACTGGCAGTTCCCCAAGGTGGGAACCGGATGGGACGTGGTGAGCAGCCCCCAGGGATCACTGAGCCCAGGTGGAGGGGATGCAGTAAGCCTGAAGTTCTAGAAGCTTCTGTGTGCTGAAGGAGAGGGCACCACCCATAACTGTTCGGGGGGAAGGCTGATTTGGGAGGCAGAGATGGTCCGAATGAAACACAGGGTCCCAGGAGAGCCCAACTGGGGAGAGCAACAGACCTCGGTCAGACCAGTGGGTCTCCATCAGGTAGCAGGTAGGTGGGAAGGGGATTCCAGAGAGGGGGGATAAGCAGCAAGGCCTGAAGGGACGCCTCGAGGTGCTAAGAAAGCCAGTCAGCGGGAGTGCTGTTGAGGTCACCAAACTAGGGTGTCCTCTTTGCCTCACTGGCTCATATTCAATAGGTTACTGATCCTAGTCAAAAAGTCATCCAGATCACCTTTCCCCTCCTTAAAATCCCTGGTGGCCCACTATTAATCAAGAACAATTTCAAAATTCAGAGCCGCTGAATCACATGTTTCGAGGTCCTGCAGGCAACCTCTCACCCAGTGAAGGCACCTCTCACCCACTTCTGACAAGTGGCCACTGGGGAAAGACACTCTGACCACACCTGGCATCCAGCTCACTTTTTTTTCTAGCACAACTACCTATCCCAAAGGTAAACATACTTACATACCTTATAGCAAAATATAACATAAATGGTTTCAATTCTTGCTTTTGTAGTCACGCATAATAAAACCATTTCCTCAAACCTTTCCCAAGGTTTGTACTATACAGAATCATGCCTTCTCTAAGTCCTCTCCATCCCAGGGTAAATATCGCCAGCTCCCTGGACCATTTCTCACATTACATTTTTCAAGACTCCCTCATGGTCTAAACTCCACATCTCAAGAAACCCTCCAATCGATCGATCCATCCATCCATCCATTCATTCTACCTAATGTGGTGTCCAGAGCTGAGCACTGTGCTTAAGGGATGGTCTGATCAGGGCCATTAAAGCCCAAACCTTATGTATGAGGCAAGAGGGAGCAGGGAGGGGTAGAGGTGGAACTCCCCTACAGCCAGCTCACTAAGGTGGGATAGGCCTGAGGAGGCCTTACCGGGCTGTAGAGGAAGAATCTGCAGATGCAGTGGAGTATTTGAGGTGTTGTGCCCAAGAGAGAGGTTGGGCAGGAGTAGAGAAGGACAGCTGGGCACCCAGTGATACGTCTGGAGTGCTGGACTGGGTGGGGTCTATGACACTGGGTGGGATGGAAACAGGTGGACAGTCAAGAGTAGAAACCAAAACAATAATAAATATCAGTCCTTGCTATGGACTGGGAAACACAGGTGGAGTGTGAAGACAGCTGTAAATTAGTGACAATAGGCTGGTCTCTACTCCATACACCGGGCTGTGTGTGACAAGTAGTGATCATCAAATTCTGAGCCTAAGAAACTGACATAACCCTAAGATCCACTGGATGGGGTACCAAAGCCATGTATTTAAAGCCATTAATGTATTTCTCATATATGCCAAGAACTGTGGCTAAATGGAAAAGGATGGCAGGCAACAGCGGCCTTAGCTATGAGGTCCAATGAAAGGACGGCAGGACATACATGATGCCCTGGCTCCAGGATGCCTCATTCACGATGCATTGGGATTGTGATGCAGCAGGCACTCTTTTCAAGATTGTGATGTGAGTGATCATACAGAGAGGGCCTACTTTCTTTGCTCTGCATCCTGTTTTTCTATTAAGGTGGAAACAAAGATCGAATAACAGGTAAGACATAGAAAATGATAAATTGCAAGATGGTACACTTAAACTCAACCATTAAATATGGTTGGACTAAACACTAATTAAAAGGACAAAGATGATCTAACTGGATAGAAAAGCAAGACCCACTACATGCTATTTATAAGAAATGGACTTTAAATACACAGACACAGATACATCATGGAAACATGCAGCACAAGAAAGCTGGTGTGGCTACACTGATATCAGGTGAAGTAGACTTCAGCACATGGAGTCTACTACTCGAGATAACAGAGGACACTTCATCAAGGGTCAACTCATCATGAAAACATTATGATTATATATATTTTACCCCTAAAAACAAAAAATGTAGGAAGTAAACTCAGGGAATATTTCTTTAATGCTGTGAGCATTAAAAAGATAAATAAGATATAGTCACTGCCCCCAAACAACTTCCATCTTGTAAATAAACAAGTATTTAAAGATTTTCAGAGTAGAGTAGGAATTCTGTCCTCTGACCACCATTCCATCCCTGGAGCAGCAACTGGGAAGTCAGTCCTTTTTGTGTAGCAAGTTCTGATGTGGCAAAAGGCTCTTCTTCCACTGAAGACATGTCTAGTCCCCCAACATCCAAAGTGAGGGGACAGAAAGGTCTCTATCACAGGACCGTTGGCAAGACCAGCTTTGCAGACACCTGGTTGACCTCAAGTGGAGATGAATGTGATGATTAATTTTATGTGTCAACTTGACCAGGATAAGGGATGCCCAGAGAGCTGGTAAAACATTTCTGGGTGTGGCTTTGCGGGTGTTTCTGGAAGAGATTAGCATTTAGCTTGTAGACTGAGTAAAGAAGATCCCCCTCCCCAATGTGGGTGGGCATCATCCAATCCCTTGAGGGCCTGAATAGAACAGTAAGGTGGAGGAAGGGTGAATTCTCACTCTGCTTGAGCTGGAACATCTGTCTTCTCCTGCCCCCAGATATCAGCACTCCTGGTTCTTAGGCCTTCAGACTCAGGGCAAGACTTACACCATTGGACCCCTGGTTCTCTGGCCTTTGGGTTGGGACTGGAACCATACTACTGTCTTTCCTGGACCTCCAGCTTGCAGATGGCAGATGGTATGAGCCAATCCCCCATAAAAAGTCTTTCCGTTTTCCTACATTTATCTTCTAGGTTCTGTTTCTCTGACTGATACAGTGAAGATCCAGGTCATCTGGGGCCATCAGACTAAAAGATGACATCTATTGGAGTATAACTGGTTTACAGTGGTGTGTTAGTTTCTGCTTTATAACAAAGTGAATCAGCTCTACGTATACATATATCCCCATACCTTCTCCCTCTTGCGTCTCCCTCCCACCCTCCCTGTCCCACCCCTGTAGGTGGTCACAAAGAACTGAGCTGATCTCCCTGTGCTATGTTTCATTATGTTTAAAATGAAAGTTGTGATGCCAGTCTGAGAGAATTGGGGATTACATCATGCATGAAGACGTATACGGAAGGTCTTTGTAAACTATAAAATGCTATACAAAAGCAAGCTAAGAAGTCAACGTGGGAGGGAGTACAGTCCTATCCTGCAGGGCACAATAACAGAAAATCTAGAATGAGAAAGAATTTTCTGGGCTTGCTTTAGCCACTGAAATTTCTTTTTGTAGTAAGTAGATGAAAGGTGAAGGGTATTATAAGGTAGTCCGCAAACATAAAATGGGAAAGACGTGACAATTAACAGCTATGTATTGTTTTAAAGTAAAAGTACTGTTTACACATCTATATGTTATAATGGGAGATGCTAACTTGGGAGCAAGTTATGATGATGATTTTTTAGAAATTAACTTATTTATTTTTGGCTGCTTTGGGTCTTTGTTGCTGCCCACGGGCTTGCTCTAGTTGCGGCGAGCGGGGGCTACTCCTCATTGCGGTGTGCAGGCTTCTCATTGCGGTGGCTTCTCTCATTGCGGAGCACGGGCTCTAGGCGTGCAGGCTTCAGCAGTTGCAGCACGCGGGCTCAGTAGTTGTGGCATGTGGGCCCTAGGGCGCAGGCTCAGGAGTTGTGGTGCACGGGCTTAGTTGCTCCGCGGAATACGGGATCTTCCCGGACCAGGGCTCGAACCCATGTCCCCTGCATTGGCAGGCGGATTCTTAACCACTGCACCCCCAGGGAAGCCCCAGTGATGATTTTCTTCGTTCATTTTTTCCTTTCATAATTGCACAGTTGGAACAGAATTCCAGATGTCATCAAGCTCATGCTCCAGGCAGAACCTCAGCCAAATCACTTTCATCAAATAGGTCTCTAATCCTTTTGAAAAAGCTTTCCAGGAGAAGAGATTGTGAAGTTTCTCTGTGAATGGTTTAGCATTTTTCACTTTCTTCTCTAATCAGTGATAATGGGTCACCGATTTGCAATGTGCCCTCAGAAAGCATACGTGTCACAAAAGCAATCTGTAGACATTTAGCAGAGTGGTGGGTATACTTAGATATTATTTTGAGGGAAGGTATTACCCAGTTTCTAGTGGCAAATATTGTGAATAATGGAAAATGTTCTCTTCCCATGACTGGGATGAGAGTTCCCCTCAATGTGCGAATGTTTCTCTGTATTATTGGTAAGAGGTCAATCTGACACTGAGGGGACGGCATGCCGTTTTGATATGTGAGGTAGGATTGTCCTCCTGTGCAACTGACAACAGCCACAGCAGACAGTGGCTGCTACGATTGGGTTAACAGCTGAAACCACATTCTAGAGCAACTGTTCTCAAATGGGGTTGGGGGGATTTTACCTCCCAGGGGACATTTGACAGTGTTTGTAGACATTTTGCTTGTCGTGACTTTGGAGATAACACTACTGCCATCTGTGGACAGAGGGCAGGGATGCTGCCAAACATCTCACAATGCCCAGGACAGGCCCCCTCAACAGAGAAGTATCCATCCCGAAATGTCAACAGTGCTAAGGCTGAGAAAGCCCGTTCTAGAAGGAGACCTGGAGCACAGAGCAAAGGAGGGGCTTGTAAGGATGGGGCTTCAGTGGGAACTCCAATGACATGTGTCTGTCCCAGGCTCTGGTCCAGACCTGACTCTACACAGTGAGGGGCACAAATCCATTTAGAGCTCTGACAAGTGTACTGTGTTCACAAACCTTTGTGAATGAGGTCCACGCATGAGTACAACAATTATCAACTTTTTTAGGCAGACATGGTGGAATGGGAAAAGCCAGAAGTCCTAAACTGTCTGCATTTCAAGAATTGGGTCCTATGTGTATGTTTCTTCTATGGGGGTTCTTACTCAGGGGTTCCCACCCGCCAAAGGTCTGTGAGTAGAATTCAGAGGCTCTGTGGATTTGGGTGGGAAAATATTACATATTTATTTTCACTGATTTCTAACTGAAACATAGCATTTTGCTCTATTCTGAATTCAGTCAACAAGCCACAGCAGTATTAGCAACACCTGACGTTCTGTCACTGGTGGAAATCAGACACCTTCATCTCACCTTATATCTCAATAAATTACTGATGCTCATCATTACTTTGAAGTTATAAATGTTATGAGACTTGCAGCTAGTTCTTATTCTATAATGTGTCAACAATAGAGCATGTGTATTTCTATATCACAAATTTGTTTTTTTTATATTCTGATAACTTATGTACATAAAACTGGTTGCCTTTGTAACCCTGGGCATCTTATTTTCTGCCTTTAAAAATATTACTCTGAAAAGCGGTCCAGAAGCTTCACCAGACTGTCACAGAGCTCTACGGCACAGAAAAAGTTTAAGAATCTCTCTTGGTGATATAGTGAACAGACTTGTGGTTGCCAAGTGAGAGGAGGGGTAGGGAGGAAAGGAATGCGAGTTTGGGATTAGCAGAGGCAAACTAGTATATATAGGATGGTTAAACAGTAAGGTCCTACTGTAGAGCACAGGGAACTATATTCAATATCCTGCAACAAACCCTAATGGAAAAGAATATGAAAAAGAATATCTATCTATCTATCTATCTATCTATCTGAGTCACTTTGCTGTATGGAAGAAATTAATACAACATTGTAAATCAACTACACTTCAATGAAATTTTTTAAAAAAAAACAGACTCCCCCTTGGATAGGGACAGAATATGACTCAGAACAAGCCCATTCACAAATTGTTGCCACGGCTAAAGGAAAGCTGATGGTCTGTGGAAAGCATGTTCGTTGGCCTGGCTCTGATGGAAGGCCAGCCTGGGCCCTTTAGACAGTGGTCACAAGCTGGGGCCTTGGCCTGCTGGAGGCCCATGCAACTTCACACCAGGGCTCCACTTGGACCCTTGAAGGCACACAGTCCACCCAGGTCTGTCATCACCCAAAATGTTGGCCCCTTCCACCTCCCATCCTCGGCCCTGCTCTCACTCCAACTTTCTCTGTGTCCTTATGCTTTGATCCAGGCTGCCCACACCCTCCTCCCTCCCAAATCGCTGGAACTCTGCAGTATAGAAAATCAATCCTCAAACATCTTCATCTCGTGGGGAGAACCCTCCTTCCATCTGCCCGCCTGGCTGAAGCCTCGCTCTTCCAAGAACACAGCTTCCCAGTCCCTCAGGCTGCAGGGTTGGGAGGAGGGATTCGTTTTTTCCTCCCCCAACAATGACATTTCCAAACCATTCCTCCTCCACTCACATATAACAACCCTGGAGCTTTCAGACTCAGGCCATCTGATTGTATCACAATCTCCACCTCTTCATTTGTCATCCACTGGTTTTCTAATCACCAGCCTACACTCAGGAATGCTTTTAGCCCAGACTTCTCTCCCACCAGGAATCACATGGATAATGTACCCTTGATCTTGCCTCCAGTGACCTTCATTCACACCAGGCTTTAGCCACTTTCTCCTACTGGATGTCTCCAGTAGTGAGTCATCACCTGGAACCACCCCACCCTTAACATTCTACACCCATCACGCACCACACCTTCCTAGAGGCAGTATAAGTACAATGTGGAAAGCTTAGGCTTTGATGCTAGACTACCTGGGTTCAAATTCCAGTTCTGTACTAGTGGGGAGACTTTGGACAAGTTACTTAATCTCTCCATGCTTGTAAAATGTGAAAAATAATAGTCCTTTCTCATACGGTTGCTGTGAGAGTTAAATGAGTTAATTTGCACCAAGAATCTAGAATGATGCCTGGCACACATACAGAGCTATTTATACACCAGCTTCCACTATCATCCTTCCAGATTGCTCATGCCATCACTTCCTTTGTTGGTCCTTGACGTCCTGGGGTTTCTCATCTCCTGACCTCTCCATTTTCTCCAAAAGTATCCATTTACTCCTGTCTTCACTTCCTTCCTTATGCAGCCACCCTCTCTCCCCTGGTTGCTTCATCAATATTTGCTTAATGGATGAATTAATCAATGATCCGTAACTTCAACTATGTTCTCGTCCATACCCTCAGCCCCGCTGCCTTCTTGTCCTTTTAATAAACACCCCAACAATACACCAGCCCCAGATCTAACCAAAGATCTAACTTCTCCCCTTCTACCCCCCAGATGTTGACTGCTTCCACTACAAATTCAGCATCTCCAGCTTCAACTCTGCCCAGTTCTTCCTTTATGTGTCTCAAGTCAACTCTCTTTGCTATCGCTCACAACAGTGATGCCAGCCTTCAGTGCTCCCTCAAAGCCCTCTTCTCCAACCACCTCTTTCTTCACTCCTGGCAGATGACTGCTTCCTGCTTTATAGAGAAATAAAGACTTCCGTGTGTGCGTGTGTGTGTGCGTACACGCTCACGTGTGTATGAGAGAGAAAGGAAGAAGTGAAGTGGGGCAGAATAAAGGTTCCTCAGCTTTCTTCCCCATTCCTTAAACATATCTGCATCTCCTCATCTCCCGTTCCAGGAGAAAAGCTGCCTTCCTTTGGAGTAAGCTAAATTCCTACTCCAGTGCTCAACTTCCATCCAACCCATCCCACTGTACCTTTTAAGCTGCCTGAGAAGGAAGCTTTGTATTTTATAATGAAGATTACTACTATGTAATAAAGGGTAGAAATGGATCAATGCTGTCCAGATATCAGCTGGACTCTAAGAATAAATTAGACACTCTGGGAAGGTCAGCTTTCTCACATGGGGCCATACAGAGACATACTGGAGATACCAACCAAATCATGAGAATTACCTAAAAGAACTATGAAATCAAAGCCTGAGCAATCCCATTAAGAGTGACCAAAATCAGTAACTTTTTACAGCCAATGACTTAATAAAAATCTTAACTAATTGGTAAACCCAAAGAACTTCCTGAAAACAAAGACTGTTAGGTACCAGCGTAGTTCATCAACAGACTTAAATATGTGAAAACGGACTGTTTTTTTCCGACAAAGCAGAGAACGCTGCTGGCAGATGTTTTACAGAGAAAAGCAAATAGCTTAAAATACATCAGACTATTTCAGTTAAAGAAGCAATGACACAAAAAGAAAAAATAAGGCATCTGGAAAAATAGTAATTGAAAGAATTTTTTCCCCTTAAGCCAAGCCCCAGTACACTGTTTCTCCTGGGAATGAGATTTTACAGTTGGGAAACAAGATGTGGGGATAACTGCTACATTTCAAATATATTACTGGTGCACAGAAGGCTGCAATGAAATGGTCAGCAAGGATTTCAAAATCGTATAGCCCTTTGAGAGTTACCCTAATAAGATCCATGTTATGAACAAGCTTAGATGTCTGCAGAAGTCACCTTTGGGTCAGGGTGGTTCCCTATTCAAAGGGATGAGAATCGGATGTGGCTTAAGGAAGGAAGGTAATATACATACATGATGGAGGAAAGGGACACCTTCAGCCCACATCCCTTCCTTCTCTCTCTCTCTACTTGCAGGACTTTTCCTAGAATAGCAGGTCTCTCTCTTCAACCCTAATTTGAAGGTCATTGTTGGACAGGATTTGCCCTTCTTAGACCCTAGGTCCAATGCCTTAAATCACTGGGAGCACTAAATAAATATCTGGTGACCAACTGAAGACCAACAGGTCTGGTCAGAACTCAAGTCCTTGTCCTTAGGCCCGTTCATATATATCTTGTGACATTATGAGAATACCTGGGAAGCTGTGGGGCTGTGAGCAGACTGCGACAACACATTTGATTTTAAGGGCCCCTGGAAGACTCCTCTGGTTATTTAAATAGCAGAAGAGCCAAACACCACTGCCAACGGTCCCTCGATATGGGTTCTCTCTTCTCCTCAGTAACAGAATCCTACGAGAACTGTGTAACCGGGCACTGGGTTGCCCAGGTGAGAACCCAAGTTTCCCAGCCTGCCTTGAGCCAACTGCAGGCATGTGAACAAGTTCTGACCACGGAATATGAGTAGAAGTGGTAGGTAGAGTAGTATAATGTACAACTTCTAGGAAGTACTTCATAAAGGTAAAAGCATGTCCTTCTCTTACCCTTTTTTCCTTCCCACTGGCTGGACTGCAGATGTGATGGCTGGAGCTGGAATGGACATTTTGGGCCATGAGTTGAAGTTAGTCACAGAGGCCACGCACAGGGGAGTAACCAGACGGAAGGACCAGACCCCAGGGCACTCCATTCCAGTCTGGCCTGCCTACCTGACTTTCACATGAGTGAGAAACAAACCTCTACCTAAGCCTCTTGGGTTTTCTGATCCTTGACCTGAAACTAACACTAGGAATACATACTGATTTATATAACACAGCAGGACTGGGCTAGTTGCCATGCTCACTGGGCAAGAAGGTATAAAACAGACTCATGCTTCTAACTCCGTGGAAGTAATAACCTGGCAGGACTCTTTGAGGAGGTCACATCAGATTCTTGGACAAAGACTCTTCCTTTAATACCAATATATCTGGGTTTTCTGACCAGGGGAACCATGGACTTCTCTGGCTATATATCACTATGAGTGCAGCCTGTCAAGCAATCAGGTGCTGATGTTAGGCTGAGGTTGTATACACGTGGTGACTGCGCAGGCCCATCGGAATGGCGGGACATCTAGTGGAACGGACATCCATTGGAATGGCTGGGCATCACACTGTACCTGTTTCTGAGCATGCTTTAGGGGCACACCTGTGCTCTCTCCTGGCTACTGCTACCCCTCACCCCTCATACACCATCACGTCCTGCGCTCCCCTGGCTGTCTCCTCTCCAGGGCAGCCCCCTTCCCGCATCCACCATTCTCCTTACGACACAGACCCAGCCCCACCCCTTCCTGGAAGCCGGTCCTTTCTTCCTCCAGCTCTTACCTGCACACTGACTAACCCAAGGGCTCCCCCTGACAGGTCAGGGCTCAAAACATACGTATTGAATGAATAAAAAAACTAAATATTCAATAAGGCGTCAGGCCTGAGAGTTCAAGGTAACAGGAAACTCTCTCCAAAGCACTCCCCAGAAGCCAGAAAGCAGTGCATATTTAAAAGAGAATCAGCCTGAGTCATCACTAGGTTGCTCTGTCCACAGGATTGTTTCACTTGAAAAAAAGAGGGGACACTGCCTGCTGGAATGCTAAGCAAGACTCTAAAGGAAGGAATTCATCCCTCACCCTTTCAGATGATAGCTATGGCGCCCGAGATCAGTTTCGCAGCAAACAGAATGAGGTGAATTGTTCTCTATTAAAATAAACAACATGGGGGGCTGCCCTGGTGGCACAGTGGATAAGAATCTGCCTGCCAATGCAGGAGACACAGGTTCGAGCCCTGGTCCAGGAAGATCCCACATGCGGCGGAGCAACTAAGCCCGTGCGCCACAACTACTGAGCCTGTGCTCTAGAGCCCGCGAGCCACAACTACTGAGTCCCATGCACCTAGAGCCCGTGCTCTGCAACAAGAGAAGCCACCGCAATGAGAAGCCCGCATGCCGCAACAAAGAGCAGCCCCCGCTCGCTGCAACTAGAGAAAGCCCGAGCGCAGCAATGAAGACCCAATGCAGCCAAAAATAAATAAATAAATAAAAATTTAAAAAATAATAATAAAATAAAATAAACAACATGAAATGCTTTAACGCGCTGGGGTTGGTGAACCTCAGAGAAACATGAATTTGATTGTCATTTTCTCCCCTTATCCTGGATTTTCTGGCTAAATCTCCTGTACGCCATTAGAATAGAGAAGATAAACATTTCTCAACTTCCCACCTTGTCACCCACATCTGAAACCCTTAGAAGAACCCACACACCCCAAGCAGAGCCGACTGCACAAGTTCAGACCTGCAGTCCTGCCCAGGGAAGGTGTCGGTCACGATCGTTTTTTCACAGCTGACAGCGAGATCCTCTATCAGGAAGGGTCTGACTCCATTTAATGCCCAACTGGAGTAATTATGACCAGGCAGCCCGGGTCACCTCAGGAGGGGCAAGACATGCAGGGGGCATGTATGGCTGGGCTTCCTCGGTAACACAAAGACTGAATGATCTATGGCTCAGTTTGTGCACAGCTGCTTGGATATCAAAGGCCAAGGAGGAGCTGAAACAATCCATCAACAAGTACTTAGTGAGAACTGGGAGAAATAAAGACAGTTGAAAACGCTGTGTCAGCCAGCAAGGAATGTTCACCTTGACACAGCGATGCTTAGCCTGGAGGCCATGACGCAGTCACGGTGGGTTGTGAAATCAATTTAGCGGGTCTCTACCTACATTTGTAAATAAATCAGGACAGAATAGAAAGTATCAGGGCTACACTTTCATAACTTTGTGAAACTTCTGTTTTGGTCCTAAAATGTTCTTCTTTGTGGGAGCTCCAGCCAAAAATGTGTGGGAGCCACTGCCTGAATAAATGATGAATAGTTCACGTTCTTGTGGGAGCTCCTCTTTTATGTCTCGTGCACTCGCCTTCCGTGGAATTCGACCCCATCTGCACAACCCCCAATATTGTTCTTCCGGTGTGTTCAAAGATGGCCACAATTATACCCTTTAAACAGATAACGGATGCAGGTGCAAAACAGAAAATGACTTCTAGTGGCCACTCAGAGGACACGGCCAAAATGGCTGTGGCCAAATCAGGTAAGACCAAGAGGCAGGCTTGTGTGGTCCTCCCCAAACCAACTACGTAGCCAAACAATGAACGGCTGCAAGTAGCTAGTGGGCGCCAGCTAGAGCAGCTCGCTGCTCCGTCCTCAGTCCTGGAAACAGTCCCTGGCACAAAGCTGGCCCTCAATAAATATTAGTTGAGTGAATAATTCAATGAAGGAATGAATTAGGACAATCCCCAAAGCTCAAAAATCATGATATAGTGACATGGACATTTACCTAACCCTACAAAGAAATCATGTTTCACTGAGGTGCAGTAAAGACACTCAGCTAGACTTAGAGAACTGAGTTAGAACCAAGATTATTTAACTCCAGCTTGAAATGCTCTGATGGCATCATTTGGACTGAACACTACCCTGGCCTGGGGCATCACTCCATTCCCGAGCTCCCTCCTAGCCTTCTAGCTACAGATTCTTCTTCCCTCTCAGCCCATCTTGAAACTTCTTCTTTAGCAATAATGAACTAATTGAAATTCTCCGTCTCATGGGACTGTTTTATGATTTGGTGCCATTGCAGGTTCAGTGTCCTTTGCCTGAAATGCTAGTCTTCTTTGACAGCCCAGCCAAACCGTCCCTTTAAGTCATCCTCCTTTAAGTCCCAGGTCAGGTATGATCTCCTCAAAGCCTGCCCTGATCACGTGCCCTTAACCCCAGCCTCTGCAGAGTAAACCAAGCTCTCATCCATGCTACCTCTGTACCGCAGACAAATCCAGTACAACTGTTGTTTGGCTAATATCCTGTTGCAGTTTACCTGGTTAGGTGTTTTGCTCCCGGGCTGGATTTTGAGCTCCCTGAGATCTACAGAGGCTCTTATTCAGTAAGTGTTTAATGGAGGTATAAACGAGTACATGAATGAACGAGTAAACCAGTCAGTCCTCCTGGACCCCTCTTGCCCACCTTCAGCCCATCTCATCCCATCTCCATAAATTACGAGAAAATTAAAAGGATTAAAATATGTACATGCAAATAAAATACTGATACGGCCTGAAGCAAAAGAAAAAATAGGAAGTCAACGGCTAATGGTGTTTTCACAGGTAGACCACGGAGAAGTCACTGGTCTGTGACCCTGGCACCACCTGCTTGAACGTGGGCAGGGAACATTCTCTCCCCGGTCCCGCTGCTCACTCGCTGAGGGACAAGCTGAGAGGGTGGCTCGCTCAGGTTTAACCCTGTGGAATTGTGACTTAGGAAGAGCCTGGGGGGCTCGTGGGCACTCAGCCCAGGGAACACCGACCCCGAAGAGAAAGGACCTCTCACGTGGGAAGAAGAAAATAAGGGAAGTCATGAAAGGGTCCAGGGCAAGGGACGGCAATCATTTTTGATAAAAGGCCAGTGAATAGATATTTTGGGCTTTGTGAGCCACATGGCCTGGGACACCACTCATCCAGGCCATTGTAGCCCAGAAGCAACCACACACAATCCCTAACACCAACCAAGGCTGTGAGCCACTAAAATTTTATTTATACACACTGATTAGAATTTCGTACAATTCTCATGTTGCAAATTTTTTTTTTTTTACATTTAAAAACGTAAAAACCATACTTAGCTCAGGAGCCATACAAAAATAGGCAGTGGGCCGGAGGTGACCAGCTGACCAGATGTGGCCTGAGGGCCGAAGTTTGCCAACCTCTGGCCTAGTGTGGAGAAATCATGCTAGGTAATAACGTCTGAAAATCTTCACTCAGAAAACAAATACTGCTATGTATATGTATAACTGAATCACTTTGCTGTACACCTGAAGCTAACACAACATTGTAAATTAACTATATTCTAATATAAAATAAAAATTAAATTAAAAAAAAAGAAAACAAATATTGTTGTAGTTTACCCAGAATGCCCATGATCTGACCTATGCCAAATTATCAGTATTTCCAGAATTTGGATATTTTAAGTTCAAACAAACATGATGCTCATAAAAGACTTCATCCAACTCAAATGTTTTTGATTTTGAATGAGCTTATGCTTCCTTCTATGACACAGATTATTGAATGGGGTACTTAATATATATTTGCCCCATTAGAATCCAACACTCCAAAAAAATGAATATCACCCATGAAAGCAAATAAGGGACCCAGACAATCACAATGCATGTGTCACCTGGGAGAGTCCCAGGAGAGCCCTGCAGACGTCCATCACCATCTGCCTTCCCGTCTTTAGTGTGTGGACCAGCCCACCTAGACATCACCAGCTGTCACTCACAGCCCAGCACTTCACGCAGTCACCACACACTGCCCACAGCAGCAACCTGTGCTTCAACTGTTTTCGATGACTCATCATCTATTTTTAAAACGTTTAGAATAAGTGTATTTTTGTTCAGACACGTCTGATATTTAGACTCCTCAGTTGGTATACCAAATGGAGTTACGTGTTCCCAAAATTGTTTACTTCCATTTCCCTAAAGAGTCACTGTAAGATTTCGTTAAATACTAAGCTCTCCTAATTCAAATAAAATATAACTTTTCAAGGACACCTCTGTTAGGCAACCTATAGAATTTCACTTAAGAAAATCTTACTACCTGCCCTCTGATTGGGATTCCACACCCCCCGCCCCCAATCGTACTCCATCCATCACTTGATTCCTGTCTGAAACCACCACCTTTCTGAGGCAAAGCCCAGTGATGTCTAAGCCTGTCCATGGGTATTACAGGGCAGGATGTTGGGAGTGAAGAGAGGGAGAAAAGTTTCAAGGGAGCCCCTGTGGATCATCTGGTTTGTAACCAAGATGCAGATTCAATAACTTCATCCTTGTTTCTGTGACTTGTGACCACTACATGTTGCTGTTCTGCCAGACCACCACAATCAGAAAGAAAACGTCCTCATCCATCATTCTAGGACTCTCAAGATATACTGAGCTATTCCTAAAACTCCGTATTATACTCTTCAGGCCAATTTTCCTCCATCGAGCCTGTCTATGGAGCAGGAATATGGTTAAGATGGACATGAATGGGCCCTCCACCCAACACAGCTGGGGAGTCAGCACCCAGACCCAGTGGCAGGCCCGAAAGCCACTCCTCACCCGCTTCTTCCTGCCCATGGAACCCTGATTTTATTCACCTTCCTCCTGGTTCCAGGCTCAGAGAAAGGGCTTTCCCACCTCCAGGAGATGTATCTTTTTTTTTTTTTTTTTTTGCGGTACGTGGGCCTCTCACTGTTGTGGCCTCTCCCATTGTGGAGCACAGGCTCCAGATGTGCAGGCTCAGCAGCCATGGCTCACGGGCCCAGCCGCTCCACGGCATGTGGGATCTTCCCGGACCAGGGCACGAACCTGTGTCCCCTGCATCGGCAGGTGGACTCTCAACCACTGCGCCACCAGGGAAGCCCAGGAGATGTATCTTGATGAGTCTAAGGTTAGACTCTACACTACTAGGGGAAATGACACTTCTTTTGCCACAGTATAAGCCTGGAGCTCCTGGTGGATTAATTATCATGGGCCAGGAGCACAATCCTGGCCAAGGAAATGACAAAGACCTCTTCTTGACGAAGCTTTAGTCAAGTTCCTCGGAGTCTTCTAATCCACGAGGCCTCAACCTCGTGCTGAAAGGACTTTGACTCTCTGCACAAAGGATCTTACCCACTGCACCCACTAAGGGGCTCAAACAAACTCTAGCACGGCTTCTAGCAGCCTGTGGTCCTGTCCCTGGGTTGAACCAGTGCCCTGTGAGTTCCCACCTGAAAAACCTCAAAGCTGCCAAATGAATTCACCATTTGTTCCAGCCAACAGCCTGATAGGCCCCTGACTCCCTTTTCTTAAAGCATTTATTTAAAAACCAAAACAAGAGGGCCTCCCTGGTGGCGCAAGTGGTTGAGAGTCCGCCTGCCGATGCAGGGGATACGGGTTCGTGCCCCGGTCTGGGAGGATCCCATATGCCGCGGAGCGGCTGGGCCCGTGAGCCATGGCCGCTGAGCCTGCGCGTCCGGAGCCTGCGCGTCCGGAGCCTGTGCTCCGCGACGGGGGAGGCCACAACAGTGAGAGGCCCGCATACCACCAAAAAAAAAAAAAAAAAAAAAAACCAAAACAAGACAAAAAACCTTACAATTGTAAATCCTTCTTCTGTCCCTTTGAGATGTATATGTATCTCCTCTAACCAAGGAGTGTCTTTCTCAAGGACCTGAGAGCCATTCCTTTCAAATGTAATCATCAGGAAAGACAGCACCCACCCACACACACCCACACACACCGTCCCCGGTCTCCCAGGCTATATGGGAGGCAGGAGGCTAACTTCTATTAGCACCATTTAGTAAACCCACATGGCCTCATCACACTGACTAACCAGCGTGCTTTTTGTGATTTTTATACCTCTCTGTCTGTGCTTGAGCCTCTGTTCATTCTCCTCTTAAAACTCACAGCCACCTCTACCCAGATCAGAGTTAAGCCCAGCTCTCCACATACTCAAGTCTCTTTCTCCTACTGCCATAGTACTGCGTGAAATCTGTCTTTACCGCCCTTACCTCGTGTCAGGCTTTGTCTTTCTTTGCCAGAAGCAGAAGGAAAGCCTGCTAAAGGGCTGCTACAACATTTTCTTTCTGATCAAAAACAAAATGAAACAAAAACAAACAAAAAAAAAACCCCAACCATCCAAGACTAGGAAGGAATTTGGAGAGAAGTTTCCATTTGGGATAAAGCAGCTGTGTGAGGAGGTGAATCCTAAGGCTACAACCTTGCACCACAAGGGGACAAGTTCAAAGGCCAGGCTGAGAGTCACAGGTGCCAAGACCCTGACAGCCTGAGCCTCCGATGACACCAGATACCAGCCCTGGACCTGCACGGCCCTGGGCTTCTTGTTAGAGGAGACTGATAAACACCCTAGCGTTTAGGCTGCTTTGGGTACAACCCTGAAGTCAGACACCTCCTAACTGACTCAATCCACAGGGTGAAGGGCTGCCCAGAGGGGGCGGCAGAAACACAGCAGTGCCCAAAGAGCCACGGTGATCATGACAACTGCAGGTAACACAAATGCAACCCAAAACTCCAGTAGGGAAAAAGGAGTCTTTGGTCTATGAAACGGACAAGTCCAAGACTCACTTTAGGTTCTGGCAGGGCTGGACTCAGGTATGCTGACGATGCCATCAGAAGGCTTTCCCATCTCCTCTCCTCTGCTTTCCCCGTCACCGACCTCATCCTCAGGAGCTTCGCCCCATGTCGTGGTGAAGATGCCAACAGCACCAGGTGTACCCTCTTCCTATTGGTGACCCCAAAGGGAACGGGGAGGCTTTGTCCTTACAGTTCCAGCAGAAGTCTCATTGGCCTGGCTTAGGTGTCTGCCCATTTCCTAAACACTGACCACGGCCAGGGGAGATGAAATCTACTGGACCAGGCCTAGATCACAGGGATGCAATCAGTTCAGGGAGAAAGGGTGGCCACAGAAAGTCAGGACGCCACTGCCAAGAGCAAGAGTCAGGCCGAAGCAGCAGATATCCAAAAATGACAGGAATGAAAATTAAACCTTAGACTCTGAGCTGCCTGGCTAGCTTAGTCGGTAGAGCATAAGACTCTTAAATCTTAGACTCTGATAAGGACCCTACAAGTGCCCTAATCCACTGTAACCTGGGAAGGGCTACCACTGCCATCTCACCCACGTTAGTAGTCGTAGTATACAAGCTACAAAGAGTAGGACTATGCCTTATTATTCCTTAGCACAGTGCCTGGCTTGTAACAGACACTCAAATACTAGTTACCCAAGTGTTCTACCATTTGCATATACAGGGGGGTCAGGGTGAGCCAAGGACCAGCCCATAGGAAACCATCTTTATGGACTTAGTATCTCCTCCACTCAAAAAATAGGATGTCAGAGCTGAAAGACACCTTATAAATCATCTAGTCCAAACCCCTCGGATTACAGTCAAAAAACCTGAGCCTCAGACAGGGTTGGTGGTGTGGCCTAGATCTCAAGGCTGGTCAGGGTCAAGGTCAGGGCTAGGGCTTCTTGCCAGCCTGGTGTTTACCACAGCACCACATAGTACCCAAAACACTTACAGGTGAGTCTTCAGGAAAATTAAAAAGTTCCTTCCTTTCTTAAGGGTTTTCTCAGCATAACTGTACTGTCCTTGAGAGGGAAAAGCAATGAAAATAACAGACATAAGAGTTTTGAATATCTGTTGTGTTTTTACCCTCCAGTTCCACAGACCTTTGGGATTACTGTATTTTTTTTTTTTTTTTTTTTTTTTTTTGCGGTACGTGGGCTTCTCACTGTTGTGGCCTTTCCCGTTGCGGAGCATGGGCTCCAGACGCGCAGGCTCAGCGGCCATGGCTTACAGACCCAGCCGCTCCGCGGCATGTGGAATCTTCCCGAACCAGGGCACGAACCCATGTCCCCTGTATCGGCAGGCCGACTCTCAACCACTGCGCCACCAGGGAAGCCCTGTATTGTTTTTTAGTGTTTCATTTGCGTGCGTGTGGAAAGAGCGGGGGGCGGGGGGGGTGTCCGGGGGTGAAGAGCCAGAATAAAGAAAAGATCACTGGGAGCGAGAAAGATGTGTCTGGGTCCTGGTGCAGCAGAGGATGGAAATTCCCTAACCTTAGGTTCAAGACTTATCTGCTTATTGGCCCAGAGAAGGCAGCTGCGAGGCACGGGAGATTTATAATGTGACATTCCAGCCCTGATCTCTGTGGAAGAAACAGGCCAAAGCCCACAATACTCAGTGTACGTCTGGTGCTTTTGTACAGAGCTCAACATCTTTTCCACCACAATGGCAAGCTATGCAGAGTGGAAACACAGGGTGGGCGGGGGGAGCTGGGCAGTGGGGAGAGGCGAGAATTGTGGGAGATGACGCTGAGGCCCCTGAAGGGGGCAAGGCTGCACAACCCTCCCCAGACCCAAGGGCTTGCAGAAGGCCACACCTTTCCAGAGTAACTGTGCTGCCCGAACTCCGTCCGCCACATCCCAAGCTTGGGATTTCTGCCCTGACACCCAGAAGCAGACCTACTGACCAAACCAATCAGGATGGAAAATGGAAAGTTTTCTATGGGGTATAAAGCTCTGTGCAGAAATGCAAGGGAGATTTTGGTGGTCTTCAGACTTGGTCTGTTTAGAATGTGACATCTCAGTGGAAGAAAAGTAGGCAGGACGGGGAACAGAAGTGCCTAACAGCAGGGAAGAGCCCACAAATACCACCACCACACCCTTGGCAATAGGGATGCCCCCTAAGGTGCTGGCAGAGAGCGCCACCATCCTGAAACAGCTCTGCGTAAGCATGGGCTTGGGATCCCCTACACCCAGGCCCTGGCCCAGACTCCGCCCTCACCAGCTCGGTGGTTTCAACAAGTGGCTTCAGCCCACCCTGTCTCAGTGTCCGCGTCTACGACAGGAGAGTCCTCAGAGTACACACACCACAGGCTGTTGTGAAAACCTAGTGTTGCCAGAGCCTGCTGGGTGACTGTCACCCACTTTATCCACTGTTCCCAAAAATGAGTCAGGAAAGGAACGGCAGGTGGATCGACTCCTTGCTGAAGACCAGTATTTCCTTCAAAGAAAAGAAGAACCATAAAGCCAAAGAGCATGAAACGCACAAAGAGGGAAGACGCTTCCATCAGTCTTAAATTATCCGAGCTACGGTCTATGTAGCAAATCTATTCATAGAAATGGTCCTTGTGAAGGTCGGGAAAGGTGTTGGCATACGTAATCGGGGTGTTTTTTCTGTTGCTTCTTCCTCAAGGCTCTGGGACTACCGTATACCTGTAGCCTAGCTCCCCGATCCATGTTTGCTCTAAAGCCTGGAGCAACTCAGGACAAAGGAGGGCTTTGCATTAGGAAGTTAATGGAAGCACCTAGGCTCAGAGCGCTGGGGACGCACAAAGGATCTGCCACTCCCAAGAAATCAGCTGAAATCAGTACAGTTTCCATTTCAACGTTGGTGATCCAGGTTTGCACTAAAGACCTCCTTAGGAGGCTTCCAAATAGTTACTTGTGGTCTCAACTTCAAAGAAAATACTCCAGCCATGTAGAGGAAGACCCTCTGACCCCTCTTTGAGGGCATGAACATGAGGAAACAGCTTCTGAGAAAGAAATGACTATTTGTATTTGTGGATGCTAAGTGTCAGACCAGATAGATGGGCAAACATCAGACTTTAGGAGGTTGACGATAAATAATGGAACGTAGCTTTCTGAGATTCAAAGTCAAATTTGATAAAAGGCCAAGAAGAAAGAAAACAGAAACTGCTGTTTTCACACCAGGGTAAGAGCTCCAAAATTTCTCCCTGCCTTCCTTTGGCTTCCCTGAAGTGGAAGGATTTGATATGACAAGTTCTACTGTCAGATGGACACCTACCCTTTAAAGAGATTTGCTTTGGATCTAAGAAAAATACCGAACCATCAGCAAACCCCCCAAATCTCTTCCAGCTGTAAGAATGAAATGATGCATTAACATGAATGAGCTTTCCCATTTAGAACTGGTTCTTCCTTTCTTCTTCTAAAGACCTGTAGTTTTGCAGTTGTCACCTGTTACATCTAAAATGCCATATCAAGTGGCCAGCACAAAAGCCTAAGTCCCAAATGACATAAAACATCTTCAGATACAACAGGGAGCTTCTTAAGTCACGTAGTGTGAATATGAACTCCAAAATCATTTGGGATACACAGAATAAATTTTTTCTTGAGTAATGTATCAAACATGGACTAGGAAGATTATTTTTAGTTCTAGTTAAAAGCTTCAAGAAGCCAAGTTTTTTCTTTTCCTTTTTCTTGGCTAGAATTGCCATAGCTTTTATATGTTTCTTACAAGTGTATGTGTATGCTTTTCATAAATTTACACACAGATACACAACACACTATTTTCCAACTCCATTCTCCCATCAAGAGTAATGGAATCTAAGCTTTTTATTTGGTTAAGAGACCACTGGCTGTGTTAAGAATACTTCTGCAGTTAAATACCACTTTCAACTAGTAAAAGAAAATAGCTGTGGGAAAGAGGAGACTTCTGAGACTGGAATTCTTTAACACATTGGACAATAGTATTTTTCCTTTATTTAGAAAGCTGCTCTAACTCCTCCCAAGATAAAGACGATGACCAAATACAGGCCAAGTGCTCACTCTGTCTCCTCTTTGGCTCTGAGCATCAACTAGATTTCCTTTCTTGTTTACCTCTGGCTCTCTCTTTTCTTTTACCTCTAACAAAACAATACCATTCATAATGCTACTTTTTATTGGTATGGCCCTCAGACTCATCAAATACATATATTCAGCACAATAAGCAAACACACACATAGTGGTGCCCATGTCCTAAGCACTGTTCGAAGAGTTTTGTATGTGCTTCACTCATTAAACCACGTTATGTCAACATTCCTCACAATAATCTTACAGGCTTCATGGTGATGGCCACCCAAATCCTTCCTCCCTTCCCGTTAAATCCCAACTTTGTTAAAGTTCCACCCTTTTTCACATGGCCATTACTGCAGGAGGGTGTCCTAGGGGGCGGGTCCTTACTGGTCTAAGTTAAGTGGCCCACTGGGTGCAAGTATGTGACACACTTCTGGCCAAAGACACACAAGAGAAAGTCTGCCGGGTTGCGGGGAGGGGGAAGTTCATGAGAATAATTTTTTTGTTCTTAATAAAAGCTACACAGGAAGAGAGAATGTCTCCCTCTTTTGGATCTTGTTGGGCCTGGAGTTGATGCCTTCAACTGCTGCAGCCTTCTTGCAACCATGAGGGAATCTAGCCTGAGGACAAAGGCACCACAGAGAGAATGCCAAGCCAAGAGAGTCACCCAGAGGGGTCCGAGAGCCCCAACTGTACTGTTTCTGCAGCTGCCATAGCTTTTGATTTCTTGCCTCATGTGATAAGACATTTCCTCATTGTTTTATTCTTCTATAAACTATTTAATCTAGTATTAATTTTTTTATTATATTTTAAAATTTATTTATTTTTGGCTGCGTTGGGTCTCCATTGCTGCACGCGGGCTTTCTCTAGTTGAGGCGAGCGGGGGCTACTCTTCGTTGCAGTGCGTGGGCTTCTCATTGCGGTGGCTTCTCTTGTTGTAGAGCACAGGCTCTAGGCATGTGGGCTTCAGTAGTTGTGGCACGCGGGCTCAGCAGTTGTGGCTCGTGGGCTCTAGAGCGCAGGCTCAGTAGTTGTGGCACACGGGCTTAGTTGTTCCGCGGCATGTGGGATCTTCCCGGACCAGGGATTGAACCCATGTCCCCTACATTGGCAGGCAGATTCTTAAGCACTGTGCCACCAGGGAAGTCCCTTCCTCATTGTTTTAAATTAGCTGAGTCCAGAGTTCTCTCTTACTTGTAGCCAAAGGCATCCTTAATTGTAAATTAAGAGATGAAGAAAGAAATAAAGAGTAAGAGGGCAAGTGACTTACCTAAAATCACACTGCTAGTAAATGTCCTAAGAACATGCAGGCACTAAGGGACTACGGTTTATACACAAAACCTAAGAAAAAGGGCTAAGAGAACGACTTCCAAATACCAGTGTTTTATAAATTATATGTACATATACTTTCATAATCACACACACACACAGTCTCTCTCTCTCACACACACAAGCACATCACAACTAATCTTGAAATTATGGTTAGCAAGTTCATTAACTAGAGCTCAATATATATCTCTGACTCCTATCCCCAAAGATTATTAGATTTTGATGTTGTGTGAGAGAGAAAGAGATTATAGGTGTAAGTCACTGAAAGTGTCATAGGCACATGAGAAGGCAAATATATTCTCTATTTATTAAACTCCAATGGTTTTGACTCTTAACAGTTTATCTTAGTAAAATCAAGCGATCAGCCACCATAGTCTAAGAATATAAACCAGGCAGTGATCTGTTGTTTACTGTTAATGCTTCTTTTCTCCCGTGATCCTGAGTCACTGACTCCTGGATGCTAGCTGTGTGGGGATTTTGGCTAGAAGGAGGCATCATGCAAAAGAGAGCCCAACGCTGGCTCTCCCCAAGGAGAAAGCTTCATTACTACAGATGCCATAGAATGACACATGGAAAAGGCAGACTCCACACAAGCGGGACTCGGCATGGAATTCACTCCGGATGATAAACCATTGAGTTCTATGAAGCAAATTAAGAGTTCATTCTTAGTGACTGCCCATCAATAAGAGTCTCCAGCACAGAAAGCGAACCCCCCACCCAGGCATCAGACTTCCAGGTCCTTTGTAAGCCTTTCCCCAGAGGCTCCTAAGGCAATGTCTCAATAAATCTGTCATGGTCTGTGAACAAGAAGCATCTGGGAGTGAGGTAAAAAAGCGCTAATGAATTCAAAGCCCACAGCATTAGTTCTGGGCCGAGTTACTTCTAAATGGTAATATCTGTCCGGAGGAGTCTCCTTCCCTGCTGTCTGGTTTCTCTGTAGAGGGTCCCTCAGTGGAGGTACGCTCCTGGTCTATCCGGGGCTCCTCACTCACGGCCCCCCTCCCAGGGGGCGGGGAGTGAATTCTGATTGGTTTGAGAACGGAAACTGCGCCTGCCTCTCTTGGTCCCACCCTCTCCCCTTACCCTTTCGGGAACTAGTTGACCACAGGGGGCTCCCTGTCGTCTTCTTATCAAAGCTGAAAACAGTAGAGCACCACAGCCCACAGACACAGGCTGTGGTTTTCCAGAGCCATCTGTGCCTGACTGGGTGGGCGAGTCCATCGAATCCTACACTGGAGAAACTGCCCTCTCACCTGCAGGTAGGATGACATTTTCCTACACCATCTTGATCCGTTAAAGAAAAAGCAATCTT
The DNA here is from genome assembly GCF_025265405.1 of Mesoplodon densirostris. Lineage (NCBI taxonomy): Eukaryota > Metazoa > Chordata > Mammalia > Artiodactyla > Ziphiidae > Mesoplodon > Mesoplodon densirostris. Next base: position 165,518,713 of record NC_082664.1, read on the forward strand.
CAACTCAATCTAGAACATGGGTGACGAAGCCGGCGGCTCTTTATGGAGCACACTCCGACCCCAACATTTTCCAAAAGCAGAGAGGCTTCACCACCCTTGACTGTGTGTGTATAGTGCCTCATGGCATTAGAAGCACTCTCCCATATCCTCTCTCTTTGGGTGGAAGACAGCGTTTATCATCCCAAGCGGGCTCCAGTGTGGCAACTGGGACTCGCAAATTTTAAGTGATCTGTCCAGAGTCCACAGCTCTGCGCAATGTCGCAGATCGCTAGCTCCAGGCTTCTGTCCTTTGCGGAATACCTTTCCCTCTCAGCTTCCTCCAAGGCTCTAAGAATCCGTGAGCCGCGTGACGGAGCCGTGATGGGGCAGGACGTAGACCAGGGCTCTCTCCACCTCCCCCGACGTGGCAGTCCTGCCTTTTGTTTGTTTGTTTGTTTGTTTGTTTGTTTGTTTTTGCTGTACGCGGGCCTCTCACTGCTGTGGCCTCTCCCGTTGCGGAGCACAGGCTCCGGACACACAGGCCCCGCGGCCATGGCTCGCGGGCCCAGCCGCTCCGCGGCATGTGGGATCTTCCGGGATCGGGGCACGAACCCTAGTCCCCTGCATCGGCAGGCGGACTCTTAACCACTGCGCCACCAGGGAAGCCCCAGTCCTGCCTTTTAAAGGCTGCTTCAGTGCAACACCATTTATTGATTTTGGTTCTGTTTGATAGAGAGCTTAATTTACAGGAAGCCCCAACTTTAAATTTTTCCTCGCTTCAGAGGCTTCGACCAGGCACAGAAGATAATTAGATGAATTCTTCTGTTATTTCAGTGACCTATTTTTCATTCTGACAAAGAGCGTGTCTCTCCCCAAATTAGAGACTCTTAAAAAGTTCTTTAAAAGCCACTCCACAAACTAATAAACTAAGCAAATAGAAAGCACTTTGCAAAGGCAGGCGTGTCATCACACCGTCCACTTCTCAGGGTCTACACCCTAAAGTGGGAGCCTGTCTACTTACAGGTGCAGTGTCAAGGCAGGTCATCACTCTAATACATACATCTGCAAAGTTGTAGTATTCTGAAGGGAAGAAAAGTCCTGGACTGTCAGGATGTGGAATCAGACCCCGAGCCGTCAACTGCCCTCGGAAGCCTGCCTCCCTCCCTCCCTGTCCCGGGGGGACTCATAGACTACATTTACACGGTGCGGCAAAACTGCCTCACTGAAGCTGGCAGGAGAGGAGCCTCGGTGGTCAGCCGAACCAAGGCCTGAACGGAAAACACCAGTGGCTGTTACCCTTCCTCCCATGACCAGGGACGTTCTCTTGCCTTAACTGGTCCTGCACAGCGAACACAAGTGACTCTCTGAGGACCTCAGGTCTCCCACTCAGAGCACAACTTCCCAACGTCGACCATGGTAGGCGGCAACGTGGACGAGCAGGAATGTGCACGCTGCAGTCCTAAAGGACCTCTTTCTTGCCAAACCCAGCATCTTTCCGCCCCTTGAACTTCAGCTCTTGGCACCGCTGCCCGCCTCGTTGTCTCTGCGAGAGGGTCCCGCCACACGGCAGTCTCCTGCTCTCCCACCCACATTCCTCGTGGCTGGTTGTCTGTCGGCCGGGCTGAGTCTTGTCCCTCTGTCCTCCTCCCTCAACTGCAGCCAAGCCCCAAGGTGCGGTTCTCAACCTCAGTTTTCTCCTGTCTCCTCCGAGGTGGCCTCATGCTGCCTCGTGGCTGCAACCATCACCTCCCAGGCCAGGCACGTCAACTTCTCTCTGCCTCTCATCCCACTGCCTACAGGATAATAACCCTCACTGTCAAACCATGACTTCCTGCCATCCACAACCCAGACCACCCCCTACCCAAGCAAGGCCTCCAATGCAACCTCTCTCCCCAACTTTGCTTGTGGCTTTGCTTTTGTTGTTCTATTTTTGTCATGATACTCGCAGTCAAGCAGGCTTCACCTCCAAAAATGCACAGCATCCTTGGACCTCATTGGCACCTCACCCCCAATTTCTAAAGCCGGCCAGAGGCAAGCATCCCTTTATCTCAGCCACAGGTCCAGGCCATACAGTTGGTTTCTGCCATGTTTCCAGTCTGGCATCCTGGGTTTCCTGCTGGACCAGACCTCCTACCCTAAGCCACATCCCATTCTAAGCTGGAGTCCTGATATGTTCCCAGTTCCTGCCAAGTCCCCATCCACCAGGGCTGGGGGACAAGCGTGTTCCATAGCCACCTGGAGACTCTAGATCACATTCCAGATGCCTCTAAAAATGAGGAATTCCAGTATGGAGGTTCCTTAAAAAACTAAAAATAGAACTACCATATGATCCAGCAATCCCACTCCTGGGCATATATCTGGAGAAAACCATAATCCAAAAGGATACATGCACCCCAAAGTTCACTGCAGCACTATTCACAATAGCCAAGACATGGAAGCAACCTAAGAGTCCACTGATGGAGGAATGGATAAAGAAGATGTGGTACATATATACAATGGAATATTACTCAGTCATTAAAAAGAATGAAATAATGCCACTTGCAGCAACATGGATGGACCTAGACATTATCATACTAAGTGAAGTAAGGTCAGACAGAGAAAGACAAATATCATTAGATATCACTCATATGTGGAATCTGATTTTTTAAAAAATTAAACAAATGAACTTATTTACAAAAGAGAAACAGATTTACAGATATCGAAAACAAACTTATGGTTACCAAAGGGGAAATGTGGAGGGGAGAGATAAATCAGGAGCTTGGGGGCTTCCCTGGTGGCGCAGTGGTTGAGAGTCCGCCTGCCGATGCAGGGGACACGGGTTCGTGCCCCGATCCCGGAAGATCCCACATGCCGCGGAGCGGCTGGGCCCGCGAGCCATGGCCGCGGAGCCTGTGTGTCCGGAGCCTGTGCTCCGCAACGGGAGAGGCCACAGCAGTGAGAGGCCCGCGTACAGCAAAAAAAAAAAAAAAAATCAGGAGCTTGGGATGAACAAACACACACTACTATATATAAGACAGGTAACCAACAAGGACCTACTATACAGCACAGGCAACTCTACTCAATATTCTGTAATAACCTATATGGGAAAAGAATCTAAAAATGAATGAATATGTGTATATATATAACTGAATCACTTTGCTCTACACCTGAAACTAACACAACATTGTAAATTAACTATACACCAATAAAATTAAAATTTTTTAATTTTTTACAAAATAAAAATGAGGAATTCCAGAAGACAGCTTGGTTTGGGGTAAACAGCATAGCAGAGGGAAGTAGGGTGGTAGAGTAGAAAGAATCCCAACTTTGGGTGCGGACAGGCCTGGGTTTGAATCCCACCAACTCACCAACTGTGACTAGGCAGGCTTCTCCTCTAAGCCTGGTCCCTGCACTGTGAGGTGGGGATACCACCACCTGGTTTTTGGAATTGTCATGAGGAATAAAGAAGTTCAGAAGAACAATGACAGGAGCTACCATTTATGGAGTCTTCAGGGGAAGGAGACCAGATGAGACCAGCCCTTAAGGCTGCAAGAAACAGAACATTCACACTCCATCTTGTGAGAGCACCAGAATCACAACTAACTGCTAAACAGTCATGACAGGAAGACACTGGATCTCACCAAAAAAGATACCCCACATCCAAAGACAAAGGAGAAGCCACAATGAGACGGTAGGAGGGGCTCAATCACAATAAAATCAAATCCCATAAACTGCTAGGTGGGTGACTCACAAACTGGAGAACACTTATACCACAGAAGTCCACCAACTGGAGTGAAGGTTCTAAGCCCCACGTCAGGCTTCCCAACCTGGGGGTCCAGCAACTGGAGGAGGAATTCCTAGAGAATCAGACTTTGAAGGCTAGGGGGATTTGATTGCAGGACTTCGTCAGGACTGGGGGAAACAGAGACTCCACCCTTGGAGGGCACACACAAGGTAGTGTGTGCATCGGGAACCAGAGGAAGGAGCAGTGACCCCAGGGGAGACTGAACCAGACCTACCTGCTTGTGTTGGAGGGTCTCCTGCAGAGGTGGGCGGTGGCTGTGGCTCACTGTGAGGACAAGGACACTGGCAGCAGAAGTTTGGGAAGTACTCCTTGGCGTGAGCCCTCCCAGAGTCTGCTATTAGCCCCACCAAAGTGCCCGGGTAGGCTCCAGTGTTGGGTCGACACAGGCCAAACAACCAACAGGGAGGGAACCCAGCCCCACCCATCAGCAGTCAAGCGGATTAAAGTTTTACTGAGCTCTGCCCACCAGAGGAACAGCCAGCTCTAACAACCACCAGTCCCTCCCATCAGGAAACTTGCACAAGCCTCTCAGATAGCCTCATCCACCAGAGGGCAGACAGCAGAAGCAAGAAGAACTACAATCCTGCAGCCTGTGGAACAAAACAAAAGACACAGGCTCACTGAATGGATATGAAAACAAGACCCATATATATGCTGTCTACAAGAGCCCCACTTCAGACCTAGGGACACATACAGACTGAAAGTGAGGGGATGGAAAAAGAGACTCCATACAAATGGAAAGCAAAAGAAAGCTGGAGTAGCAATTCTCTTATCAGATAAAATAGACTTTAAAATAAAGAATGTTACAAGAGACAAGGAAGGACACTACATAATGATCAAGGGATCAATCAAAGAAGAAAATATAACAATTATAAATATATATGTACCCAACAAAGGAACACCTTAATACATAAGGCAACTTCTAACAGCTATAAAAGAGGAAATCGACAGTAACACAATAATAGTAGGGGACTTTAACACCTCACTTACACCAATGGACAGATCATCCAGGCAGAAAATTAATGAGGAAACACAAGCTTTAAATGACACAAGACACCAGCGAGATTTAATTGATATTTATAGGACATTCCATCCAAAAACAGCCGATTACACTTTCTTCTCAAGTGCGCACAGAACATTCTCCAGGATAGATCACATCTTGGATCACAAAACTAGCCTCAGTAAATTTAAGAAAATTGAAATCATATCAAGCATCTTTTCTGACCACAACGCTATGAGATTAGAAATCAATTACAGGGGGAAGAAACGTAAAAAAACACACACATGGAGGCTAAACAATACATTACTAAGTAACCAAGAGATCACTGAAGAAATCAAAGAGGAAATCAAAAAATACCTAGACACAGATTACAATGAAAACACAATGATCCAAAACCTATGGGATGCAGCAAAAGCAGTTCTAAGAGGGAAGTTTATAGCTATACAAGCCTACCTCAAGAAACAAGAAAAATCTCAAATAAACAATCTAATCTTACACCTAAAGGAAGTAGAGAAAGAAGAACAAAACCCAAAGTTAGCAGAAGGAAAGAAATCATAAAGATCAGAGCAGAAATAAATGAAAACAGAAACAAAGAAAACAATAGCAAATATCAATAAAACTAAAAGCTGGTTCTTTGAGAAGATAAACAAAATTGATAAACCATTAGCCAGACTCATAAAGAAAAAGAGGGAGAGGATTCAAATCAATAAAATTAGAAATGAAAAAGAAGTTACAATAGACACCACAGAAATACAAACCATCCTAAGAGACTACTACCAGCAACTCTATGACAATAAAATGGACAACGTGGAAGTAATGGACAAATTCTTAGAAAGGTATAACCTTCCAAACTGAACCAGGAAGAAATAGAAAATATAAATAGACCAATCACAAGTAATGAAATTGAAACTGTGATAAAAAATCTTCCAAAAAGCAAAAGTCCAGGACCAGATAACTTCACACGTGAATTCTATGAAACATTTAGAGAAGAGCTAACACCATCCTTTTCAAACTCTTCCAAAATATAGCAGAGGGAGGAACACTCCCAAACTCATTCCATGAGGCCAACATCACCCTGATACCAAAACCAGACAAAGATACTACAAAAAAAGAAAATTACAGACCAATATCACTGATGAATATAGATGCAAAAATCCTCAACAAAATACTAGCAAACAGAATCCAACAACACATTAAAAGGATCATACACGGGCCTCCCTGGTGGCGCAGTGGTTGGGAGTCCGCCTGCCGATGCAGGGGACACGGGTTCGTGCCCTGATCCCGGAGGATCCCACATGCCGCGGAGCGGCTGGGCCCACGAGCCATGGCCGCGGAGCCTGTGTGTCCGGAGCCTGTGCTCCGCAACGGGAGAGGCCACAGCAGTGAGAGGCCCGCGTACAGCAAAAAAAAAAAAAAAAAAAAAAGGATCATACACCATGATCAAGTGGGATTTATCCCAGGGATGCAAGGGTTCTTCAATATACGCTAATCAATGTGATATACTATATTACAAATTGAAGAATAAAAACCATATGATCATCTCAATAGATGCAGAAGAAGCTTTTGACAAAATTCAACACCCATTTATGATAAAAACTCTACAGAAAGTGGGCATAGAGGGAAACTACCTCAACATAATAAAGGCCATATATGACAAACCCACAGCAAACATCATTCTCAATGGTGAAAAACTGAAAGCATTTCCTCTAATGTCAGGAACAAGACAAGGATGTCCACTCTCACCACTATTATTCAACATAGTTTTGGAAGTCCTAGCTATGGCAATCAGAGAAGAAAAAGAAATAAAAGGAATACAAATTGGAAAAGAAGAAGTAAAACTGTCACTGTTTGCAGATGACATCATACTATACATAGAGAATCCTAAAGATTCCACCAGAAAACTACTAGAGCTAATCAATGAATTTGGTAAAGTTGCAGGATACAAAATTAATGCACAGAAATCTCGTGCATTCCTATACACTGATGATGAAAAATCTGAAAGAGAAATTAAGGAAGCCCTCCCATTTACCACTGCAACAAAAAGAATAAAATACCTAGGAATAAACCTACCTAGGGAGACAAAAGATCTGTATGCAGAAAAGTATAAGACACTGATGAAAGAAATTAAAGATGATACCAACAGATGGAGAGATATACCATGTTCTTGGATTGGAAGAATGAATATTGTGAAAATGAGTATACTACCCAAAGCAATCTACAGATTCAATGCAATCCCTATCAAATTACCAATGGCATTTTTTACAGAACTAGAATAAAAAATCTTAAAATTTGTATGGAGACACAAAAGACCCCAAATAGCCAAAGCAGTCTTGAGGGAAAAAAATGGAGCTGGAGGAATCAGACTCCCTGACTTCAGGCTATACTACAAAGCTACAGTAATCAAGACAATATGGTACTGGCACAAAAACAGAAACATAGATTAATGGAACAAGATAGAAAGCCCAGAGGTAAACCCACACACCTATGGTCAACTAATCTATGACAAAGGAGGCAAGGATATACAATGGAGAAAAGACAGTCTATTCAATAAGTGGTGCTGGGAAAACTGGACAGTTACATGTAAAAGAATGAAATTAGAACACTCCCCAACACCATACACAAAAATAAACTCAAAATGGATTAGAGACCTAAATGTAAGACCAGACACTATAAATCTCTTAAGAGGAAAACGTAGGAAGAACACTCTTTGACATAAATCACAGCAAGATATTTTTTGATCCACCTCCTAGAGTAATGGAAATAAAAACAAAAATAAACAAATGGGACCTAATTAAACTTAAAAGCTTTTGCAAAGCAAAGGAAACTACAAACAAGACGAAAAGACAGCCCTCAGAATGGGAGAAAATATTTGCAAACAAATCAATGGACAAAGGATTAATCTCCAAAATATATAAACAGCTCATGCAGCTCAATATTAAAAAAACAAACAACCAATCCAAAAATGGGCAGAAGACCTAAATTGACATTTCTCCAAATAAGACATACAGATGGCCAAGAAGCACATGGAAAGTTGCTCAAGATCACTAATTATTAGAGAAATGCAAATCAAAACTACAATGAGGTATCACCTCACACCAGTTAGAATGGGCATCATCAGAAAATCTACAAACAACAAATGCTAGAGAGGGTGTGGAGAAAAGGGAACCCTCTTGCACTGTTGGTGGGAATGTAAATTGATACAGCCACTATGGAGAACAGTATGGAGGTTCCTTAAAAAACTAAAAATAGAATTACCATATGACCCAGCAATCCCACTACTGGGCATATACCCAGAGAAAACCACAATTCAAAAAGACACATGCACCCCAATATTCATTGCAGCACTATTTACAATAGCCAGGTCATGGAAGCAACTTAAATGCCCATCAACAGATGAATGGATAAAGAAGATGTGGTACATATATACAATGGAATATTACTCAGCCATATTAAGGAACGAAATTTGGTCATTTATAGAGACATGGATGTACCTAGCAACTGTCACACAGAGTGAAGGAAGTCAGAAAGTGAAAGACAAATATCTCATATTAATGCATATATGTGGAACCTAGAAAAATGGTACAGATGAACCAGTTTGCAGGGCAGAAATTGAGACACAGCTGTAGAGAACAAACATATGGACACCAAGGGGGAAAGTGGCGGGGGTGGGGGTGTAATGAATTCGGAGATTGGGATTGATATATATATACTAATATTTATAAAATGGATAACTAATAAGAACCTGCTGTATAAAAAATAAAATAAAATAAAAAAGAAAGAAACAGAACATCCTAGCACAGTGCAAGTCCCTCTATGATACAGGGCCACTACAGCTGCCCACCCTACGGGGTAAGTCTCCAGGCTAAAGGGAAGAAGGAGGAGGCCCTGGAGAGAGTCCAACCAAGGCGGGAGGCCTGAGCGATGGAAGAAGGCAGGGAGGCAACCTGGCCTCACGCCTGAGTCCTTGGGGGATGCCGCCGGTTCTCGCCTGTGTGGACCAGCACTGTCCACCTCTAGGAAGGGTTGGGGGAGACAACCATGCTCTTCCCACATGGAAGTCTCCTCCAAGAGGTCAGAGGCCGAGATTATTTGCTGGGTTCCCAGCGCCACCAGAAGGCCATTGCTGTCCCCGAGTCAGTGAGAAGGGGTAAGCTTCCCTCGCGCTCATGCACGTTACCCAATTTCCACTGCACTTAGGGCTTCCAGGTAAACCCAACCCAAGTCCCACGCCCCCAAGGCCTCTTGCATATAACCCCAGCTTTTCTCCCAGGAGCACGATGTAGTTTTTTTTTTTTTTTTTTTTTGCGGTATGCGGGCCTCTCACTGTTGTGGCCTCTCCCGTTGCGGAGCACAGGCTCCGGACGCGCAGGCTCAGCGGCCATGGCTCACGGGCCCAGCCGCTCCGTGGCATATGGGATCCTCCCAGACCGGGGCACGAACCCGCATCCCCTGCATCGGCAGGCGGACTCTCAACCACTGCGCCACCAGGGAGGCCCACGATGTAGTTTTAAACAAAAGTCACTACACCAGACATTTGGGGACCTGAATTATTTTCCTACCTGCTAACAGCCTCTGTGACTTTGAGTTGGTCACTTACCCCCCCACCAACCACGTTGTCATCTGTAATGACATCTGTGGTTGTGAAAATGAAATGAAAAATAAAAGCATCCCCAAACTAGGCAGCACTAGAGAAGGATCCAAGATGATCTTTGGAAAGGTCAAAGACATAGACAATAGCCCTTTTAATGGTAGGAGATTTAAGGGGCGATGGACAGAGCATCCCAAATCTGAGATACCTAGGCCTCCATAATGAAACACATTGGATAGGAAATACCTGCTGGGTACAGTGAGAAAAGCCTCATCCCATGCAGAAACCATGGCCAGGTTTTCAAACTTCCTGTCTGGACTTTCCATTTATGAGACAGGCTGCTTTCAGAACCTGGCCAAACCAGCCAACGTGTTCCATACGTCATCAACAGAGCACAGGAACAGGGCAGTTCGGTGCAGGCCAGAGGTCTCCACTGCCACCAAAATGATGATCCTGCTGGCAGGGACTGGCCACATGCCTCTCCTCCTGTTTTCCTCTCAAAGTGTGTTTTTATAGCTGTTATCTTTATCAGCAGAGGGGATGGAACTGCCTGATGGTAGACTGATATATTGAAGTGATAGCAATTATACAGAATTTGGAAATCATGCATATGGCTATTTTATCCACCTAAACTCGGCCTCAGAATACCCTGCAGAAGGGGAGGGAGAGGTGGGATGGAAAGGGAATTACGGCCCAGACAGAATACGAGGTACTGGGAAGCAGAGGGCACGGGGCTGAAGGCTGAGTGAGCTCTGACTATGAGTCACAATGGAGCTGGGAGCCAAGCTCAGTCAGGAGACCCAAGGTGGGCTGGACCCCCAGGCCAACAGGACACCCCCGTCTTTGTAGGAGAAAGGAGAGGTGGGTGAGTGGATCAAGAAGAGGCCTGGTGTTTCCCAGTGATGTCATCTGCATCCTTAATCCCAGAAAAGGAAACAGGAGGGTGTTTTATGAGAGTCCTCCCTGCAGCCCAGAGAAGCCCCATGGTCTGCTCACTTCCTCTCTGTCCGGAGGCCCATCCTTCAAGGTCGGATGAGGACACTCTCTCACCAGCTCCTGCAATGGTAGGAACCAACCTTCTGCAGAGCAAGACCTGATTTCTGCCAGGCACAAGGGAAGAAAACAGGGCTGACTCAACCCATCCGAATGGAAGTGGGTGGGAGGAGGCGGGTAGGATGAACCCAGCTTCTCAAGACAGTCCCGACAATCCCCTGCCCTTCCTGGAAACTTCTTGGAACCCAAATCAAAGGCAGGAGATGGAAAGAGAGGATGGAGGTGTAGGAGGAGAAGATGGAATACAGAATAATCACAGTGAGAACAACAGAACCGATATTTACCGGGGTTTTACTCTAAGTGTATTAAGTATATTAACATGAGTTAATACATTTAACTCCTAACAACCCTATGAAGTAAAGTCTATTATTATCCTATTTTTTTTTTTCATGAGGAAACTGATCCCACAGCTCATACTGTTCACTTTCATGCCAGGTGTTTGAAAAATGTCCCCAAGGCCTTTTTTTTTTTTGGCAGTACGCGGGCCTCTCACTGTTGTGGCCTCTCCCCCTGCAGAGCACAGGCTCCGGACTAGCAGGCTCAGCGGCCATGGCTCAGGGGCCCAGCCACTCCGCGGCATGTGGGATCCTCCCGGACCGGGGCACAAACCCGTGTCCCCTGCATCAGCAGGCAGACTCCCAACCACTGCGCCACCAGGGAAGCCCTCCCAAGGCCTTTAAGACACGAGTTAACTGTCACTCCGAATAGCCAAGCAGAAAAGGGCAGCATAGCTGGGAAATGCCGTTCCACGTGGCGAAACGGTACTGTGGCGTCCTGTTGTCGAGAACTTTTGTGAGAGTGTAGGGAAAAGAAACAGACGCAGCTCTCGGAGCCCTTGACGCTGACCCACCAGCAGAGGCACCCGCCTTTCTGAGCAGCTGGGTCCTTGTTGCCGGCTCCACGGGGGTCTTCCATCGCCCCTAGGTCACTGCCTAACTGCGGGGGGGCGGGGCTCTGTGAAGTTTCGTCCTTTCAACATCTTGAATTCTTCAATGGGTCTTATTTGAATCGCATCCAGGGATGAAGGTGGATGGCCAGATCGGGATCTCCTCGGAGAGCTCCAATGTGTTCTCCCAGTTTAACAGTTACCATTTTTTGAACACCTACTGTGTGTCAGAGATGTGTAGTAGCTAGGGTTTTATATACATTATCTCCTGAAATCTTAACCTCTTCAAGGTAAGTAATGCCTACCCTGTACATTGTGCCATGACAAATGAAGAATCTGAGACCACCCTCCTGCCACCACCTCCACAACGAAGGGATTCCCAAAGGTCAACTGTCCGGTGAGTCCAGGAGTCAAGTCCATGCCTGACTGACTGAACTCAAGTCATCACGTGGGCTTCTCTGGCCTTCATTATTAGGTTTAAATTGTTTTAACACCATGGGCTTTGATCCTGCCATCCACACCCTCTTCCCAAGCCCTGACCCAGCAGGGAGCAGAGGCATCTCTCCCTTGTAAATGTCCTCCACCACACCCACACCTACCCACACCCACCCACACCTACCCACACCCACACCTACCCACACCCACCCACCCACACACACACACACACTCTCTCTTTCTGTTTGTCTCTCCCTCCCCCTCCCTCTCTCTCTCCCAGCCTCCCACACCCTCCAATGGGAACAAACCAGGGCTCCTTTTGGGCCTAGCCCCCAGCCCAAGTTCTGAACAGACAGGAACCTTCCCATGTTCTACTCAATTCCAACCCCACCTACTGCACACAGATCAGCCTTGTAAGAGAAGAACTTGAGTTTCATCAGCCTTTCACGAGAAAGGCTGCAAGTAAAAAAATCCACCGAGCCAATTCACCCCTAGTTGTTTCTCCAACTAGAAGAAACATGGGCAAATCAATACTCAACAACCCCTCCCACGGTCTACAGCACTCAAGTCTCTCTTTGTGCACAAGGCCAGGCCTGCAGCCAAGGGCTCTCAACAAGCAGCTGCCCACCTGCTGAGTATTGGGGGACAAGTCCTGCTAACAGTCCTTCTGTTGCCAGTGCCCTCAGTCACACAAGGGGTGCCCCTGGCAGGTGACAAGAAATGGACACACTGTGCATGTAACCAGCAACTCTTACAGACAGCCTCAAAGCATTTCACTCTTATCATCCTTTAACCTTGTTACCAAGGGTGGTAGAGTTATCCCAACCCCAGTTTGCAGGTGCTAACCTTCATTTCCCCAGGTTTCAATGAATTGAGTCAGGCTGGAAATTCAGGACACAGCACAGTCATAGGACCCTGGGCCCCAAGACGCACCCTTCCACATTGCATCCTACTGACTTATTAAAGACAGGAGGTGAGAATCCCTGCAGGGGTAAGATGGCTGTTATTTGCATCTCAGCCCCCAGGTCTCCCCAGATGGGGTCCAGACAGTGGAGCAAGGCCACCTCAACCAGCCACAAGCCCGGGCTTGGTGAGAAGCATGTCTCTGGAGACCAAGGTCTCTGCCCAATTTCCCTCAGATGGATGAGTAGAAAGATGAGCAGTAGCAGCAGCATAAGTGAGGGACGGGCGGTCAGCAGAAGCTCATGGACCTGCATAAATGAAAGGAAGTGGTGTTTCTGGAGCTGGTACTTGAGCATTCATTCTCCCATTCGCTGAGCAATTTCTGTGTGTTAAGCTACAAGGATGATGAAGACATGGTCCCTACCCTCAGAGTAGCAGGTATAATGGAGAAGCGTAGCATGAGGAGTGGCAGGGATGGGGAGCAGGGGTAGCCAAGAATTCTAAGTGAATTCCACCACATAAGGTTGAATTGTCAAGACAAGAATCCACAACCACAAAGAAATGTATGTTATAGAATTTATCTTTCTACATCTGATCCTAACCTGCTTCTAACTTACAGTCTTATGATACAAGTAGATAAAAACAGATGCATGCACCTCTACACATGCCCTGTCCCATATGCAAAATAATGTAATTCTCGCTGAAAATCCAGTAAGACTAGCGGGGAGGGAGGGATGAATTGGCAGAGCACGAGGGAATCTCAGGGCAGTGAAACTACCCTATATGACACTCTAATGGTGCACACATGTCATTATGCATCTGTACAAACACATAGTATGTACAACACCAAGAGTGAACCCGAAGGTAAACCATGGACTCTGGGTGATTATGATGTATCAATGTAGGTTCGTCAATTGCAACAAATGTACCATCTGGAGAAGGATGTTCATAATGGGGAAGGCCATGCATGTGTTGAGGCAGTGGGTGTATGGGAAATCTTTCTATCGTCCCCTCAACTTTGCTGTGAACCTGAGACTACTCTAAAAAATAAAGTAGTTTAAAAAAACTTTGATAAGACCACCACCAGATCATAATATAGATGGGTATTTAGTCCAGTCCAGCTGCTAAAACAAAGTACTATAGACTGGGTGACTTGCACATAACAGAAATTTACTTCTCACAGTTCTAGAGGCTAAGAAGTCCATCAAGACATTGGCAGATTCGGTGTCAGGTGAGTGCAGCTTCCTGGTCCATAAGCAGCCATCTTCTCGCTATGCCCTCACATGGAGGGACAGGGAGCTCAATGAGGTCTCTTCTGTAAGGGCACTAATCCCATTCATAAGGCTCCACCCTCATGACCTAACCACCTCTCAGTCCCATCGCACTGGGGGTTAGGGTTTCAAGATATGAATGGAGGGAAGGGCACATAAACATTCAGTCTGTGGCAACAAGAGCCCTGGGCAGCCAGCCAGCCTACCCACCCTGAGCCCTCTCTCTGCTCAGAGCCTTCTCCATGGCAGCAACCAAAATGAGACATTATGCAGTATGCCAGGCATCTGAGCCTCCATGGCCACGCTCTAGGGTCCAAGATTTAAAGAGACGTCCATTTGGAAGCCCAGATTTCTCAGTCTGCAAGCTCTGCCTTCACACACCATCCTGAGATAGAAGTTCAGTGGGCCAAAATGCAAACCATTTGGGGATTTGCCAAATTACAGAGCTCCATTCAGCAGCTAGCCACTTCTTATTCTGTGCCATAGTCTTTGCATACATAGCTCGTTTAAATCTTAAAATAGCCCTGTGCAAAGAGATCATTATCCCAGTTTTACAGATAAAGCAGCAGAGACTCAGAGAGGTTGAACGTCTTACCCACAGTCACAGAATGAGTTTGGAGCAGTACCAGGATTCAGCCCCCAGGTCTCCCCGGGTCAACACTCAAAATGGTATCCACCACTTTTTAGTGTCCAGAGGAGAGTAAGCAGTGCCTTTGACATATTTCCTTGGTGCCCCTAAATGCCTGTAGATACCAGTGTTGATGAAGCCTTTCAAGGGAAAAGAGCAAACCTGCCACCCCTGCAGAGTTAGTAAGCTGACTGCAATGCTGACAATGACAGCATCTCAAGCTAATTTCCTTGGATAGGTCTCTCCAGAAAGCATCCAATTCCAGCCATGAGAGCAACATGTTTGCAACATGAATTGACTAAAGGGAGAAGAAATGCCCTTCACTTGAGGGTTTCAATTAATTAGTGTTTCTCATAACAAAATCCAAGCTCTCATAGGGCCTTTCCAATAAGGCCTTGTAAGCGGTTTTCTAACCCTAGGAAAGACTTACTGCTGACTCCTTCAGACTTATTAATGTTTCATCACTAACAGATACATATTAAGTTCCTATTGTTCATGAAAAGAATTGGATTTGAAAGAGAGGATTCCTTCTCATTAGTAGCTTATGACCTTATTACAGACAGATAAAAACTTACAAAAGACACGTCTGGGGATTTCCCTGGTGGTGCAGTGGTTAAGAATCTGCCTGCCAATGCAGGGGACATGGGTTCGAGCCCTGGTCTGGGAAGATCCCACATGCTGCGGAGCAACTAAGCCCGTGTGCCACAACTACTGAGCTTGCGCTCTAGAGCCCACGAGCCACAAATACTGAGCCCTCGTGCCACAACAACTGAAGCCCGCATGCCTAGAGCCTGTGCTGTGCAGCAAGAGAAGCCACTGCAATGAGAAGCCTGCACACCACAAAGAAGAGTAGCCCCTGCTCACCGCAACTAGAGAAAGCCCGCACACAGCAACGCAGACCCAACGCAGCCAAAAAATAAACTAAATAAATAAATTAATAATAGTAATAAAAAAGACACGTCTGGAATAAAGCAGGTTTCATCTTCCTTAGGAACAACGGAACAGAGGAATGAACTCAGGCCCAGGCTTGTTCATGGTTGGTGTCTGGATGGTATCAACTGTGTGGTTTGAGTGACCCAATGTATTGTCTAGAAAAGAAAAGCTATTTTCCCACTCTTGCTTGAGTGCCCTGTTCCACTCATTTTTTTTTCAACTGAAGTATAGTTGATTTATAACATTATATTAGTTGCAGGTTTACAACATAGTGATTCAATATTTTTACATAGTATACTCCATTTAAAGTTATTATAAAATATTGGCTATATTCCCTGTGCGGAACATTACATCCTTGTATCTTTTTATTTTATACATCTTTATTGGAGTATAATTGCTTCACAATACTCTGTTAGTTTCTGTTGTACAACAAAGTGAATCAGCCATATGCACACATATATCCCCATATCCCCTTCTTCTTGTGTCTCCCTCCCACCCTCCCTATCCCACCCCTCTAGGTCGCCACAAAGCACCAAGCTGATCTCCCTGTGCTATGCTGCTTCTTCCCACTAGCTATGTATTTTACATTTGGTGGTGTATATATGTCAATGCTACTCTCACCTTGTCCCAGCTTACCCTTTCCCCCCACCCCGTGTCCTCAGTTCCATTCTCTATGTCTGTGTCTTTATTCCTGTCCTGCCACTAGGTTCATCAGTACCATTTTTTTTTAGATTCCATATATATGCATTAGCCTACAGTATTTGTTTTTCCCTTTCTGACTTATTTCACTCTGTATGACATACTCTAAGTCCATCCACCTCACCACAAATAACTCAATTTCGTTTCTTTTTATGGCTGAGTAATATTCTATTGTATATATGTATCACATCTCCTTTATCCATTCATCTGTCGATGGACATTTAGGTTGCTTCCATGTCCTGGCTATTGTAAATAGTGCTGCAATGAACACTGTGGTACATGTCTCTTTTTGAATTATGGTTTTCTCAGGGTATATGCCCAGTAGTGGGATTGCTGGGTCATATGGTAGTGCTGTTTTTAGTTTTTTTAATATCTTTGTATCTTATTTTATACCTAGCAGTTTATACCTCTTAATGCCCTTCCACTATCATGTCCCTCCCCATTCCCCTTGACTCATTTTTTTTAAGAATTAAAGGATCTAAAGCTTTAAAATGTAAATGTTTACGGAAGGCAATAAATAATGCCACTAACCTCCCTTACCACTTTACCCTGAATTAGTCTATGAGATCAGCTTCAACTGTCTAGCAGAGCCTTGGGGTTACACAACACAGGCAGGCAAAGGACAGGTGGGGCAGAAGAGATCTCTGGGGTCTGGAGAATGGGACTCTAAGAAAGAGATAAGGTGGGAGCCATGGGCACCAGGCAGGCGGCCAACGGGGGTCTGCAGGGAGAACCCAGAGATGAAAACAAAAAGACAAACAGCACATAGAGACTAACCCTGGTCTCCAGATGCAACTATGACCATTTCCCAGAAAACTGAGAAACCAACCCTTCTCTCTGGCCACAGAATAAGGAAATGAAAAAAAGGGCCCTTTTCTCAAAGCAAACAAATAGAAATGATTTAGAAAGCACCTAGAGGGTTGCCACCTGACACTGTGCAAAAATGTCCTTCCTTTACTTTTTATGTATGTATGTATTTACGCACACATGCATTGGTTTATTATATTCCTTTGACCTGTATTTACGACCATTTTGCTTTACTACAAAGCTACGACAGAGTCTACACACTTTTGGAACCCTACGCTAGCTTCTACTAATATTTTAATAGTTTTAGTGAAATTACAGTTACCATATTTAAAATCAAAACAGCAGCACTTGGCCACATGATAAGAGTTGTAGCTGTGGGGTGGGTCTTT
This sequence comes from Mesoplodon densirostris, assembly GCF_025265405.1. Lineage (NCBI taxonomy): Eukaryota > Metazoa > Chordata > Mammalia > Artiodactyla > Ziphiidae > Mesoplodon > Mesoplodon densirostris. The sequence continues at coordinate 165,536,068 of NC_082664.1, forward strand.
GTTTTCCTATAAAATTCTTCCGCGATGTTGCATTAAGGGGTTGACCAGATGACTCTTCAGCTCCCTTCTAGCACTGACATTCTTCTCCTTGTGTCTGTGCAGAGTAAATGGACTGGCCTTGAGTGCACCCAGGGGACACCGATCCCCAGAACAGGCTGGCAGCATCTGGGTTTGCCTAGGCCCCCAGGGGAAGCATGGCTCTGCCAGGTGTCACAGCTGATTTAACTGAAAGAAAGATGAAAACCAGCCATGGGAACTGAAGCTTGACAGCATTCCCTGAGGGTCTGGTGAGTGAGAACCAGAGCAGTATGGAGGAGACTGGAGGAACCTCCTCTGGCCCAAGACTCCCGGGCAATGTTTGCTCTAACCACTGAGATCCATCCCCAGGAATTCCCCCAGCTGTGTGCAAAACCACAGTGCCTGCTGAGGAAGGTGAGAGCTGAAGCTGCTAGTCAACTCCTGGGATAGGATGATGCAGAAGCAAAGGGCCTACTGGGAGAAGGGGGTGTGCGGAAGAAAAAAGGATAAAGGCAAAGATACGTTTTCCCTTCCCAAGAGAGGTCTGCATGAGCTAATATCTCCACAGGGAGAGCTCAGATGGTGGCAGATTTTTTGCTTCCAAGACAAGAAGGGGATAAATGATCATCCTGTCTTATTTAAGACCACAGCTTGATGGCCAGAGATCTCTCTTCCAAATCTCTCACGCTGCTTTGTAAAGGACAAGGACAGTCAACACATTCAGTCTCCGTGTCCACATGGGAACAATGAAACACTGAGAAAGAATTTAATGAAGAAAGCAACTGCAGTAGACTTTGGGAACAGACGTCAGAACGTCCATTTCCTAGCCTGCAAGACTCTCGGAATGCTTTATTTCCTTTCCTCCTAGTACCAGAACACATTTCCATAGCAACTCCCAGAGAACTGGGTGCCTCGTGGGGCCAGACGGAGGTTGGCTTAAAGATCCTCTTCTTTGGGGGCATAGAAGACCCTTAACAAGAACCAGATCCCTTGTTGGATCCTCCCCTTTCAATTTCAGGATGTATGTGCTGAGGTACTCTGGAATGATTTGGGGATTAAAGGGTGGACATTATGCAAGAAAAGAAATTAAAAATTAATGAAGAAATGAGGTCACTCAGTGAAGCCTCTTCAACAAACCAGGATGAGAACCTTCTCCTGCTCACTTCTGACTTTTTGGCGAAGATGCATAACTGCCATCTGTGAGGCGGTCCACAGGATGAGAGTATGGATTATTCACAAAGCTCTGAGTTTAGTTACCAAGTTCCATACCACTATGACCTACCCTGATCCATTTTGCAGATGGAGAAACTGAGTCATGGTGAGATCACATGGTTATTAATGAGATAAAAATGAGCACTGGCCTAGCATGGATCCAAATCTACAGCTTGGCAGCTCTATTCACAACAGTCAAGACATGGAAACAACCTAAATGTCCATCAACAGATGAATGGATAAAGAAGATGTGGTGTATATATACAATGGAATATTACTCAGCCATAAAAAAGAATGAAATAATGCCATTTACCACAACATGCATGGACCAAGAGATTATCATACTAAGTAAAGTAAGTCAGAAAGAGAAAGACAAATACCATATGATATCACTTATATGTGGAATCTAAAATATGACACAAATGGGGGATTCCCTGGCAATCCAGTGGTTAGGACTCCGCACGCTCACTGCCGAGGGCCCAGGTTCAATCCCTGGCTGGGGAACTAAGGTCCCACAGGCCACGCAGCATGGCCAAAAAATAATAATAAAAAAATAAAATAAAAAATAAAGTATGACACAGATGAACTTATCTATGAAACAGAAACAGACTCACAGACATAGAGAACAGACGTGTGGTTGCCAAGGGGTGGGGTGGAGAGATGGATTGGGAGTTTGGGGTTAGCAGATGCCAACTATTATGCATAGAATGGATAAACAACAAGGTCCTACTGTACAGCGCAGGGAACTACATTCAATATCCTGGGATCAACCATAATAGAAAAGAATAAGAAAAAGAATGTATATATATGCATAACTGAATCACTTTACTGTACAGGAGAAATTAACACAACACTGTAAATCAGCTATACTTCAATAAAATTTTTTAAAAATCTACAGCTATGGTCACATACTACAACACGGATGAACCTTGAGGACACTATGCTAAGTGAAACAAGGCAGTCACAGAACGACAAATAATGCATGACTCCACTCATTTAAGGTATCTAAAGTAGTCAATCTCACAGAAGCAAAAAGCAGAATGGTAGTTGCCAGCAGCAGGGATGTGTGGGGAATGGGGAGTTACTATTCAATGGGTCTAGAGTTTCAGTTTCTGCAAAATGAAAAAGTCTTAGAAATCTGCTTACAACATGTGTATAGTTAATACTTGCACCGTACACCTAATGGTTGAGGGTAGATTCCATGTTATGTGTTTTTTTAATCACAATTTAAAAGATCTATAGCTATGAGCAGCTTAACAGCTGTGTCTCATCCATCTTAGTGCTGCTGCAAAGAAGAGTTTGAAGACATAAATACTATAAAGGAAAATGTCTACAGCCATAGCTCTAGTAAGAGGAAATGACAAACATGGGCAAAAGATATGAATAGACATTTCACCAAAGAGGCCATACAGATGGTAAACCTGCAGATGAAAAGATGACCAACATTGGCAGTTACTAGGGAAATAGAAATTTAGACCACAGTGACAAGACAGACCACAAAATGGGAGAAAATATTTGCAAATCATACACCTAATAAGGGTCTAGTATCTAAAATATATAACGAACTGTTACAACTCAACAATAAAAAGACAACCCAATTGAAAACTGGGCAAAAGTTTGAATAGACATTTCTCCAGAGAAGCTACGCAAATGGCCAATAAACACATGAGAAGATGCTCAAATCATAACTCGTCAGGGAAATGAAAAATCAAAACCACAATGAAAGACCACTTCACTTCCAGCAGGATGGCTAGAATCAATAAGGCAGATAATAACAAGTGTTGACAAAGATGTAGAGAAACTGGAACCCTCATACACTGAAGATGAGAAGGTAAAATGGCGCAGCTGCTTTGGAAATCAGTTTGGCAGTTCCTCAAAAGGGTAAACATAGAATTACCATATGACCCAGTAATTCAACTCTTAGGAAAATACCCAAAAGAAAACACATATACATACATACAAAAACTTGTACAAAAACATTGTTAGAAATATTATTCATAACAGGCAAAAGTGGAAACAACCCAAATGTCCATCAGCTGATGGATAAACAAAATGTAGTAATCATACGATAGAATATTATTCAGCCATACAAAGGAATGAGGTGCTGACTCATATTACAACATGGATGAACCCGCGAAACATTATGCTTAGTGAAAGAAGCCAGTCGCAAAGGGCCACATATTGTAAGATTTCATTTCTATGGGCAAATCCATAGAGACAGAGGATAGTGGTTGCCGGGGGCTGGGAAGAGGGCTGAATTGGGAGTGACTGGTAATGGGTACCAGTCACTCTTTTTGGAGGGATGAAAATGCTTTGGAAATACAGATAATGATGATAGTTGTACCTACCTGAGAATATATTAAAAACCATTGAATTATATACTTTAAAAGGGTGAGTTTTATGGTGTGTGAATTACATCTAAAAAAAATTTAAACACAATGAGAACTCCTATCAGAATGGATAAAATAAAAAATAGTGATAATGGCAAACAGCAATGATGCAAAAAACTGGATCACTCAGACATTGTTGGTGGGAATGTAAATGATTCAGCCACTTTGGAAAACAGTTTGAAAGTTTCCTTTAAAATGACGAATGGACTCATCAGGTGACCTGGCATATGACACTCTTGGCCATTTACTGTAGAGAAATGAAAACTTTTTTTTTTTAAGTGGCATACCCTTTTTTAAAAAAATTTATTTATTTTTGGCTGCACTGGGTCTTCGTTGCTGCACACAGGCTTTCTCTAGTTGAGGCAAGCAGGGGTTACTCTTCCTTGCGGTGCTCGGGCTTCTCATTGCGGTGGCTTCTTTTGTTGTGGAGCATGGGCTCTAGGCGCAAGGGCTTCAGTAGTTGTGGCACGCGGGCTCAGTAGTTGTAGCTCACAGGCTCTAGAGCACAAGCTCAGTAGTTGTGGAGCATGGGCCTAGTGGCTCCGTGGCATGTGGGATCTTCCTGGACCAGGGCTCGAACCCGTGTCCCCTGCATTGGCAGGCAGATTCTTAACCACTGTGTCACCAGGTCACCTTTTTTAAAATTTATTTTTGGCTGCACTGAGTCTTTGTTGCTGTGTGCAGACTTTTCACTGCGGTGGCTTCTCTTGTTGTGGAGCATGGGCTCTAGGTGCACAGGCTTCAGTAGTTGTGGCGCACGGGCTTAGTTGCTCTGTGGCATGTGGGATCTTCCCGGACCGGGGCTCGAACTCGTGCCCCCTGCACTGGCAGGCGGATTCTTAACCACTGCGCCACCAGGGAAGTCTAAGAAATGACAACTTCTGTCCACTCAAAAACCTATGCATGGGGCTTCCCTGGTGGCGCAGTGGTTGAGAGTCCACCTGCCGATGCAGGGGACATGGATTTGCGCCCCGGTCCGGGAAGATCCGACATGCCGCCGAGTGGCTGGGCCCATGAGCCGTGGCCGCTGAGCCTGCACGTCCGGAGCCTGTGCTCCGCAATGGGAGAGGCCACAACAGTGAGAGGCCCACGTGCTGCAAAAAACAAACCAACAAACAAAAAAACCTATGCATGAATGTTCAGAGCAGTTTTTTTCATTAGAGCTGATAACTCAAAACCAACCAATGTCCTTCAGTGAGTGAATAGTTAACCAAATGATGGTCCACCATACCATGCAGTATTACTCAGCAATAAAAAGAAAAACAACTTTGGATGAACCTCAGGGAAGTTATGCTGAGAGAAAGAAGATAATCTCAGAAAGTTCCTTAAACTGTATGGTTCTACTGATATAACACTTGAAATAACAAAATTCTGGAGATAGAGAACAGATGAGTGGCCACCAGGGTTTGGGAATGGACAATGGAGAAGTTGTAGCTATAAGGAGTACCACAAGGGAGCCCGAGGTGATGGGACGGTTCTGTATCTTGACTGTGTTGATAGCAACAGGAAGCTACACTCACACAAACAAGTGCATTATGTATAACTGGTGACTCAGCTCTGTGCATTTTACCAGTGTCATTACCCGGTTTTGCTATTGCACTAGTTATACGACATGTTCAATTGGGAAGAATGGGTGAGGGATACCAAAGACTTCTCTCCATTTCTTTGCAACAGCCAATGAATCTATATTTATTCCAAAATAAGAAGTTTGTGGGGTTTTTAAAGTAACTACATGGGGTATTAGTCAATGCTTAAAAGTAATGACTGTGGGGCCTCCCTGGTGGCGCAGTGGTTGGGGGTCCGCCTGCCGATGCAGGGGATACGGGTTCGTGCCCCGGTCTGGGAGGATCCCATGTGCCGCGGAGCGGCTGGGCCCGTGAGCCATGGCCGCTGGGCCTGCGCGTCCGGAGCCTGTGCTCCGCAACGGGAGAGGCCACAACAGTGAGAGGCCCGCATACCGCAAAAAGGAAAAAAAAAAAAAAAAAAAAAAAAAAAAAAAAAATAAAAGTAATGACTGTGTTTCAATAAAGCTCAGAAGTGAAGGCAGAAGTCAAGAAGAAATGACAGCCTGCACAGTACAGCCACAAACTATCACCTCTACAACACGTCAGAGGAATCCTCCTTTTAGTGTGAACTGCATATACCTGATAACAAGTCAAGAACTTCCGGTGTAGACCCACTAACTTGTGTGTCCTCACTTGTCCTCTAATCCCCCGCATGCAGATCTGCTATCCTAATCTACCCTCATCCTCATCTCTGGGCTTCCATTCATGCTCTTTCCTGTCTGACTTCATCTTCTCTCCACTTATCCAAATCCTTCCCACTGGGTCATAAGGCCCTGCAGCAGTATCCATCTTTCCACATGGGTTAATTGTATCTCTCTAAGTAGATGCTTGAGTTCAGACACCAGCTCATCTTCCTCTACCACATCCTCCATAATACATCATACAATGCTGAGAATGTAGGGAGTATCAAAGATTTCTGTTGATGGAATAAAGGCCTGCCTGCATCAAGATCTTTTATTCTCACTCTTGCGAGCTAGGTGATGGAGAACGGGTACACACAGGGGCATGAAAGCCAAGACAACGTTTCACATGTAATCGCAACTGGGACCAGCTGCTCTGCGACATGTGGGATCTTCCCAGACCGGGGCACAAACCCGTGTCCCCTGCATCGGCAGGCGGACTCTCAACCACTGCGCCACCAGGGAAGCCCGCAACTGTGTACTTTTAAAATCATCATCTCAGTTGCTTTTTATTACAGGGCTATGAATGATGCATAGGAGGTATAATCTGATCCATTTTACGGATAAGGAAACTTAGTTCAGAATGGCTAAGTGATATACAAAATCACAATTGGTACTGAGTCAGGGTTAGAAACCAAGACTCATCCTAAAACCTTAACGAGATGCAAATTGCCACTTTAAACTTGGTTTTTAAAAGAGCAAATTATTGCTCTCTTCCCTTCTGCGGCCATTGCTGAAGCACCAGCGGCCAAAATGAAGTGCAATCCCTTTGTGACTTCTGACCCAAGCGAGAACCGGAAAAGGCATTTCACCGCGCCTTCCCACATTCGCAGGAAGATCATGTCTTCCCGTTTTTAAAGAGCTGAGACAGAAGTACAATGTCCGATCCATGCCCATCCGAAAGGACGATGAAGTTCACGTTGTACAAGGGCGCTACAGAGGGCAGCAAACTGGCAAAGCAGTCCAGGTTTACAGGAAGAAATATGTCATCTACGCTGAATGAGTGCAGCGGGAGAAGGCTAATAGCACGACTGTCCATGTGGGCGTTCACTCCAGCACGGTGGTTATCACCAGACTAAAACCGGACAAAGACTGCAAGGAGATCCTCAAACATAAAGCCAAATCTCACCAGGTAGGAAAGGAAAAGGGCAAATATAAGGAAGAAACAATTGAGAAGATGCAGGAATAAAGTAATCTTGAATACAACTTTCATTAAAAACTGTTAAAAATGAAAAAAAGGGCAAATTATTAGTAAATTAAGATGCAAATGTTCCCAAGATGAAGTGTAACTTTTGCAACCCAAAATATGGTACTTAGCCAACACCTTGGGGTGGCTGAGGCCCTATATGAGGAGGAAAAAGGAGAAGGCTTAAAAAGTGGGGATAGAAGAGCAGACTGTGATCAGGGAACAATTGGAGGAACACAGGAAAAGCCCCACTTCCAAACATATCCTGAATCCAGCCATTCCTCTCCAGCACCACTGCTGTGCCCTAGACCCTGCCTCCATCACTCAGAGCACATCACTCCACTCAACAGCTCCCCGAAGCATAAAGGTCTAAACTTGACCTTGCTTAGAAAAGCTCTAAATGGTCCAGGTCCTGCTCACCTCTCTAAACTCATCTCATTCCATTCGTCCCCACCGACAATGCTCCCTTCACACCTTTCCAACCCTCAAGCATGCCTAGCAGGGTCTTGCACAGCGGCACTGGCTTCTTCTCCTGCCTGGAATGCTTTGCCACCTGACCTTTGTACAGCTTGCCCTGTCATTCAGACTTCAGTGTAGGTGTCACCCCCTCAGCCTAAAGTAGTTGCCAATTCCTCTTTGTCATTTACCACCCTCTTTTAATTCTTTGCCAAACATCGTTAGCTGACATGTTTCTTATTGACTGATTATTGATTGATGTATTGATTGTCTCTTCCTCATCCCACTACAGTGTAAGCTCTAGGAGGGCAGGGGACTCTCTTCTCTTTTTTTTTCTTTTGTATTCCCAGTGCCTGACATACAGCAGGTATTCAATAAATACGTGTACAGTGAAGGTCTGAATAAATGAATGAATGAAAAAGACCACCACCCTAACTCCCTCACAGTTCTGGTT